>NC_133039.1:15487500-16087500 GCF_048771995.1 Taeniopygia guttata
CCATCCCAGGGTCCCTGGCAGGCCCCACAGCTTTTCTCCCTCTCCAGGAGGAGCCTGACACTTCCCCTGGAGCACAGCAGGCTGAGGAGGGAGCTGGCAGCGATCTCAAAGGGACCTTGAGGCTGGAGATTAAGTGGAGCATTTCCGGTGGGAACAGGCTGGGGCTGGGGTCGGGTGTCACCTCCCTTTGACTGCAGCAAAGCCTTGTTGCAGTTGGGGAGGATGGAAAAAGAAAGGCTTCTGAAACCCAAGAGCTGTTCTGCTATTTACTTTGGTTCTGGTTTTACTCCAAGAATAGAAACAAAGACGATAGATTTGCATCACCAGGAGCAATTTGAGGAGGGAGGAGGAAGTGATGGGACCTTACTAGTGACAGGAATGTGCTGGCAGGAGGAGGGCTCCGGTGACAGGGAGGCGGTTTGACCTGGGGGCTCCTATTAGCA
Source organism: Taeniopygia guttata (assembly GCF_048771995.1). Lineage (NCBI taxonomy): Eukaryota > Metazoa > Chordata > Aves > Passeriformes > Estrildidae > Taeniopygia > Taeniopygia guttata. The sequence goes on from NC_133039.1 coordinate 15,487,944, forward strand.
TTTTGTTCATCTCACTTGTGGTTTATTTTTTAATGGTGAGTTGGTGAGGTTCAGCAGCTGAGCCCTGTCTCTGTCAGGGAGCACTTGCAGAGGCAGAGGGTGCCCAGGCTGCTGCACGGAGGAAGGTGCCTTTGGAGGTGCCCCACTTGCATAATCGGGTCTTGATCTCCTGAAAAGAAAAGGAGACTAATCTCTCTCTGCACTGACTATTTACATGTCACATGTAAAGCTGGTTTTCTTCCTTCCTGCTGCTGCAGTGATATCTGCAGTCTGAGCCCAGCCCCACCAGAAGACTGAGAACAGCCACAGTGGGGTGGTAGAGGGGTTTCTGTGAGACCCTCAGACCCTCACCCTAGGGGAAGGAGGGCTGGGATGAGGAGGGATGGGATGGATGCTTTGCCTGTGGAGCTCTAGATGGTCATTTAAAGGCAGGGGGTGTGTTTGTTGCTGGCCTGCTGAACCTCTCCTTGCTGAAGCCTCTGGGCAGCCCAGGAGAAGGGAACCTGGCTGGCACCAGGGGCAGCTGGGAGGGGAGCAGGAAGGCTGAATGGTGTTTTTGTAGGAGAGAATTTCCTCATTTCTCTGGCTGTTACAGAGGTGGCTTTCCAGGGTAACTTTTCTGAGATGTCCAGCTATCAGCATGACAACATTCAACTTCTGAATGTCCCAATTTCCTGACAGAAGAAATGTCCAGCCTTGTGATAAGTTTCAGCACTTCTGGACACTTTGAGGAAAGCAGGATGAAACAGCTGTCCTGGAATGACCTTACAGGCTCCCAGTGCCCCTGTGGGGTGGTGGGGTCTTGGAAAGACCCCAGTTTCAGCTTGGGGTGTTGGGGTCTTGACATTCTTGTCTAGGCCCCTGTTCCCCCCTGGGGAGAGAAGGAGGAAACTGGTTGCTGGAGCAGATCAGGGATGGAACTCCATGTCAGGAAGCTCCAAGAGACATTGATAGGTCCCTGCTGGACCCATGCCTGGGCCCTGGTTCAGCCCCTACTGCCCCTGGCAGTAACTGGTGTACTGGGAGGAGGAGCCACGTGCTGGTACCTGAGCTGGGAGGGAGCTCGTGCCCACCCTGCTTGGGCTTTGTGCTGCTTCCCCTCTTGAGGGGGTTGTAATTCTCTTTCAATAATTGGCCTCTGCATCTTTGTGTGTGGGTTGCTCTTTCAGGCTTGAAAGTTGTCAGCAAACCCAGCCCATGGCTCTGCTGATGATCCAGGTTTTGTCCAGATGACCCTTCAGTGTTCCGTGGGGCTGCCAGGTACCCCTGGTGCCATCTGCTGCGTTGGCTCTGCAGCAATATGTTGTACAATGGGTGGCATGTGGAGCACTGGCTGCCCCAAAAGTAGGGAAAACAGAGTCCTGGTGCCTGGTGCTGGCCTGGGAGTGGGTTTGTTCTGACTGCAGCCCTTTGCTTGCTGTGAAAAGGTACCAGGTTCTTTGCACTGAGACTGAGCTTTGTGATGCTCCAAAAGGAACAAAGGAACCGTTTCCTGGGAGCCTTTCTGTTGTTGATCCCATAGGAAGGATTTGGGCAGGAAGCAGGAGGTGTGCCTGGAGAGTCCCAGTGGGCTTCAGGTGAATCCAGCCTTTCCCTGACAGCTCTGGCTGTTCTGTGGTTATGTGTGCTTTTAACCAAGATCCTCAGGGTGCTGTTTTGTTCATCTCGCTTTTGGAGAGCACTGAAGAGCTGCCCAGAGAATTTGTGGAGTCTCCCTTGCTGGGGTTATTCAAAACCCACTTGGACAGAATCCTGTGTGCTCCGGGATGACCTTGCTTGAGCAGGGAGGTGGGACCAGATGACCCCTCCAGTTGTCCTTCCATCCTGAACTATTCTGGAATTCTGTGACAATACTGGTGGTCTGATCCAACTTTCCTAACCTTTCTGCACCGAGCCTGTGAGTCGGCACGTTCTCAGGGAGGTACAGCCCTTCTACCATCCTTCATCTTCTTCCTGAGCCTGCATTGCCACCAGAGAGCCTCTGGATGTAATCATGCATTGCCTGGTATATCAGCAAAGCTGCTTTGGCATCTGGGAGCTGCAAACCTTCAGCTTGAGTGTTGCTGTGGGTGAATGAATGAATAACAGGAGCAGCCCTGGAGGTGCCTCCTCTGAGTCCTGCAGGACACCTGGAGCTGGAGCAGTCGAACACGGCGTGACCAGAGCTCTGTCAGCTGGGCACATTCTCCTCGAGGTGTCCAACCAACCAGCCAAACTGGGCTAAATTCCTGGCCCATTCAGAAATCAGAGTGTTTTCCTTACCTACCCTGGCAGCCACATAGAGTGTCACTGAGCTCTGTGGTTGTGGTGCCTGAGCTGCTTCTGGGGATTGTCTGTCCTCCCTCTGGGGTGGCTGTTTGTCCAGCCAGGGTGACGCTCCTGGGCGTCCTGTTCCTGCTCACGGTGGTGGCTGGGAGTGCTGAGCTGCACCATCTGACTGTTGGAGATGGATTTTCATGGGAACCCTCAGGAACTGTGGTGTGGTGAAATGGATCTGCCCCAGCACACGTGCCCAGGGTGTGGATGGACCTGGTCACTCCTGGGGAGCTCCTTCCAGCTTTACAGGGCCAGCCTGCTCCCATCAGGCCTGCAGTGCTTGAGGAAGCAGAGGCAAGGCTTCCTCTGGGGTCAGGCTTTGTCCTGTGCTGTGGGAGCTGTCATGGGAGCGTTCTGCAGCTCTGCTGGCAGGACGGGCAGTGCTTGGCATGCAGAATCCTTCTGCTGCTTTTCCATCCCAGCCACAGCTGGGTTTGGTTCACTCTCCTTGTTTTCTGTGTGTGGGTCTAACAAAAGCCTGGTTACTTCCCTTAGGAGAGCATTGGGGAAGCCATGAGAGCCACCAACGGTGCTGCAAAGTCTTTACAGAAGAAGCCTATGCCCTTGCTGAGGAAAGGCAGCTTTTTCATCCTGATAGGGAAATAGATGACCAAGTTACTGTCAGAGAGTGGTGGTGGAAAATATCCTGCATTTGGAGACCTCTTTCAAACAGTGACAAGCCACCTTTGTTCTGTGCAGGTCTCCTTGGCCACAGAAAGCCATTTAGATCAGCAGCAAAAGCAAATCTTGGTCCAGGGATGTGATGGTTTTACTTTGCAAGTTCTTTTTGCATAGGGTAGACCTTTATTTAGTCTTGGTTTTGTTTCTCAGTTCCCATCACACACAGACTCACACCCTCACACTCTTGGACCTTTCTCCAGGACTATCCCATGCCCCACAGGCATCACTCCCCCTTCCCAAAAAGTTATTGTTCCTAGCTCTGCTGGAATGTTAATTGGGGGAAGTGAATAACCAGGGCTCCCCTCTGCCTAACCTTCCCCAGCCCCCTCTTAACGGGCAAATTGCATTTATTTAGGCATTAAAGGTCCTGTCTCTCCTCCCCTGGGCAGACTGAAGTGTCCATTGTGCAGCTCTGCCTTGGAATTTGCTGCCATTTGTTCAAGGAATGTTCTTTCAAAGAAAAGCAATTTTTAAGGAGGGTGGGGGGTACAACACCCCTTTCTCTTGCTGCAGGGACAGATGAGTTATGTTGGGCAGAGGTGGGCACAGGGGTAGGTTTGTCATTGGTGCTGTTCCCAGGGTCACTCAGGCTTCGTGCCTGGGAGGGAATGTGAATGTTTCCCTGTCTTTCCTTGGTGAGGCCGTGGAGGAGGCAGGGAATGTGAAATCCAGCCGTATCTGTAGCGGGAAGCAAGTGGATTGTGTGGGTGCTCAGGGTGTGGCTTCCTGCCAGCTGTGGGGTCTGGGTCCCCATCCCGTGTCCTGCCAGCCCATCCCGTGTCCTGCCAGCCCATCCCGTGTCCTGCCAGCCCATCCCGTGTCCTGCCAGCCCATCCCGTGTCCTGCCAGCCCATCCCGTGCAGCTCTGCAGGGCTGGGACTGAGCCTGTGCCCACGGGAGGGGTTTTCCCAGCGAGAATGCGGTTTGAGACCATCCCTGAGAAGTCACAAACCCATCCCAGGGGACTGTGGGTTGGTGCCTGTGTCTCTCAGTGGTGAATGCTCCACTGGGTGCAGCCCTGACGGCTCCAGGCTGTGGTTTGTGGCAGAGGTGACACTTCCCACAGGTGTGGGCCTGGGCTGGGGGCCCCTCACCAGAGCCCAGACACCCCATGCTATAAAGGCTGCAGGAAAAGTTTGCCTGCAGGCTTGGAGGTGTGTTTATCCATGAAAGCATCAATATTTTTGTTTTCCTGCTCACTGGGCTTTGGATTCACCAGGTGAACAATTGTGGGGGGGTTTAAATCACAGAATGGATAGAATGGATTGGGTTGAAAAGGATCTTAACAGCTCATTCCACCACTGTGCCATGGGCAGGGACACCTTCCACTGTCCCAGGCTGCTCCAAGCCCCATCCAGCCTGGCCTTGGGCACTGCCAGGGATCCAGGGACAGCCACAGCTGCTCTGGGCACCCTGTGCCAGGGCTGCCCACCCTGCCAGGGAACAATTCCTTCCCAATATCCCATCCATCCCTGCCCTCTGGCAGTGGGAAGCTGTTCCCCCTTGTGCTGTCCCTCCAGGCCCTCATCGAAAGCCTTTCCCCAGCCTTCCTGTAGCCCCTTTGGAGAGGCTCTAAGGTCTCCTTTTGGTGGTGACTGCAGGGACGTGGATGTCCTGTCCTTGGTTCCCCAGCTCGTGCTGCTTATGTCACAATTGTCCCAGATGTCACAGCCCAGCTGGGCTTGGGCTCAGGACTTACCACATGTGGAGCAAGTGCTTTGCTTAGATGAAACTCTGAAATTTTAGTTATGGATGGGATTGGCTGGTGGGGCATCTCTAGTGCTCTTTATTTTGACACTGAATTTGTCATGCAGGATGTTTGCACAGGTAATTCCAGTCCCACAGCAGGCTCCTGTGGTACCCTGCAGGTGTGGGGCTTGCTGGGAGGGTTATGGCAGAGAGGGGGGTCCTGGCATTGCCATGGGGTGTTTCTGCCCAGAGGACCAAGGCTGATGAGCTGCAGAATCCTGGAGGGTCCAGAGAGATGGTAGTGGAGGGGAGAGGTTATTCCTGTCTGATTCTTTCCATTATAGGGAACTGTCCTGTTTTCTTAGGTACAGTGATTTTTATTGTGTCAGCATTTGGTGTTGTTTTGTGGCCCCAGGTTTGACTTGGGAACCTGATGCAAAGTTTGGAGGGAGCTTTGTCTTGTGGTCCTGTGGTGGACATGGAGGGGAGGCAAGGAAGTGTCAGGAGTGGGCTGGCCCTGGAGGTGGGCCTGGAGAGAGGAAATGGTGCTCTGGGGGTCTTGGAAAGCTCAAATATCCCCAGAGAGATATCAGATATTGTGGAGGAGTCTGCAGAAGGGAATACAGAGAGTTTGCAAGTTGGAGAGCTCAGGTGAACCCCCTGGAAGACCTCTCTCCCTCCGTGTGCAAACCTGTTTGGGGATCATGGAATGATAAAGATTGGAAAAAAACTCCAAGATCATTGAGTCCAACTGTTAACCCAGCACCACTGTATTCACCACTAACCCATGTCCCCATATGTCACATCCACAGATTTTTTAAATTCCCCCAGGGATGGTGACTCCTTCACTGCCCTGGACGGCCTGAGTCAGTGTCTGACCACTCTTTCCATATCCCCAGTATCCAATCTGAACTTACCCTGGCACGATTTGAGGCCATTTCCTCTCATCCTTGTTCTCTGGGAGCAGTGTCTGACCCTCACCTGGTTGCACCCTCCTGTCAGTGAGGATCCAGAAGGTCCCTGTGCAAGAGAAGAGGATGGAGCCCTTCTCAGCATGGGGCAGTGGGACCCTCCCTTCTGGAGCCTGATGGATGCAGATGCTCTGTGGGGATCCAAGTGCTACACTGCAGTGGCAGCAAAATGGATTTGTTTCTCCCACTGCATGAGAATATGAACACCATGTGACTTTGAAGCTTGATGTGGAGCAGTTTGTTGTAACACAGGAAGGTGTTGCTGGGACTGACTGCTGGAGCCATGCCTTGGCACAGATTTTGGTCTCCCAGGCTGCCGGGACTGTCCACGTGTCTGTCCACCCTGATGTCCCACCCACAGCCCAGCACAGCCTGGCAGACCAAAGGAGAGGCTGGGTGTGCTCTGGGAGGCTCAAAAACCACTTCATTCCCTGACTGGTTTGGTTATTTTTATTTCTAAGGCTTGCACTTTGGAAGCACATCACCCTCACCCCATCACTTCTAGGCAAGCGATACTCCAGACCAAATGAATAATTCCAGAGTGGTTGAAGTTAAAGCAGGTAATTCTGCAGAAATAGCATTGGATTGGAAACTGAGACCTCAGTCCAGATCTCCTGACACAATGTCCTGTAGGATCTCAGGCCCTTGGAAAGCAAATTCCTCGTGATGTGAGCTGAGTTTTGGCAAGCGAGCCTGGGAGCTGGTGAGCACTGCACAGCTCCCAGCAGCAGGAGAGGTGAGGTTTGTGCTGGGCTGATGCTCAGCCCTGTCTTGTACTCAGTCCCTGCCCTTTTCACAGAATCATAAAATATCCTGAGCTGGAAGGGACCCACAGGGATCATCCAGCCCAGCTCCTGGCCCTGCACAGACACCCCAACAATCCCACCCTGTGCATCCCTGAGATCATTGTCCAAACACTCCTGCAGCTCTGGCAGCCTCGGGGCTGTGCCCAGTCCCTGGGGAGCCTGGGCAGTGCCAGCACCTCTGGGGGAAGAACCTTTCCTGATATCCCACCTAAACCTCCCCTGGCACAGCTTCAGCCATTCCCTGGTTCTGCCCCTGGCCAGAGAGAGCAAAGATTGAAGCTGCTCCTTCTGAGGAAGCTGTAGACCTGATGAGATTCCTTCTGTGCAGCAGCCCTCTGGAGACTCAGGATAGCTCTTGCTTCCCAGCTCTTTCCCATGTGGCACGCAGTGCTTTGCACTGGTGGGTACCACTGCCTGCCCCGTGTCTGGTTGCTCAGCAGCTTTGGAGCATCTGAGCAGGCATGAAACCCCTGAGATGCAGCAGAGGCAGGTGTTGCCTGCTTGGCAGCAGCAGCCCCAGCAGAGCCCCTCTGTAGCAGGGCTGGTGTTTGATGCTGAGTGTAGCAGCAGCAGTGCCTGCCCGGGCTGCACGCCCCTCTGGGAACCCCCACGCTGTGGTGCCACCCCCACGCTCTGCCCGGCCACGGCTGCACAAAGTGAGCAATTCCCATCTTCTGCAGGGATTAAACCCCGTTTTTTCCTTGCCAGCCCGAGTGCCTGTGCAGCTCCAGCCCCTCTCTGTCCCCAGCCTCTCCTTCCCTCCAGCCCTTGTCCCCCATCCTCGCGTCTCCCTCTCCTCTTCCTTTTGCTCCCCTCTTGCAGCTGCTGCTTCCTGCTCAGTGCTGGGCCACTCTGTCAGCAGGGAGAGGTGCAGGCAGCGTTCCCATGTCTGGGATTCAATGGGAGGGGCACTGTCCTGGCAGGAGGAGGTGGCAGGTCCTGGCTTTACCCTTCCCCTCCTTCTTTCAGTGCAAAGGAGGGAGAGCAGCAGCTGAACCAGACCTGAACCAGCTGAATTCTGGGCCTTGTCTGTTGCTTTTGGAGAGGCTTTGTTGTTCATGTGTTGCTGATTTGTATATTCATGATTAAACCTGCAGCTGTCCAGTGCTGGGAGGATTTGGGATGAATTAGAATGACAAGAGACATGGTCTTTACAAATAAAGTAATCATTTCTCCCTGCACTTCACATTCATCCTCTTTCAAAGGGTCTCTGTGTGACGCAGATTTGCTGCACTTTGATGCTGGGACTGCTGGGAGATGTCTGGATCTTGCAGTGCTCTTTATTCCTGTGGCAGCCGTGGGTGCAGTGACGTGGGAGGAAGGGGCAGTGTGTTAAATGGTCTGATAGTTTCTAATGGTGTCAAATTCTGCCATTTAAATTGGGACTTTCATGCTAGAGAAGAATTGAAAGGGGAAGATGGGCGTGAAAATCGCTGCCGTGGGCCTCCGTTCCTGCTCAGCGTCCCTGTCGGGTGCTTGTTTATGGAGCTCCCTCCCCGTGGTCCCACTTCCCCTCCCACTGGAGCTTAATCCCCTGCCGTGGCATCCCTGTGTTGCCATGGAAATTGCCATCTGCCGTGGCGGGCGCTTCACCTCTGCCTGCTGGCGAGCAGGAGCCGGGGTGCCCCGGTGGGGAGGTGGCACTGGGGAGGTGGCACGGCTCCTGTGGGACCTCGGCTTGGGGCTGTGGTAGCTGCAGGTCAGCACGTGCCCTGCAGTAGCAGGGGACTGGGACACAGGTGGCATCAGCAGTGTCCCTGTCTGACACGCTGCAGTCATGGCTTTGACTTTTTGTTGGTGTCTGAAGGTAACAGTCAGCAGAAGTGGTGGCCCTGCTGCTGGTGGCAGTGTGGGTGGTCGGTCACTCCCTGGCCCCTGTTTTCCCATGACCAAGCAGTTCTGCATCCTTTTATTCCCAGGATCTGGACCCTACATCCATGCTGCCAGTGCCTTAGGGTGAGGTTCTTCCAGTAATCACCCACAGCTCATGCTAAAGTTTTCTGAAATGACTGCAGCTTCAGGTCCTCACCCTCCCGGACTCTGAGAATGTGAGCTGTTTGCTCATTGAAAACACCCCAGAGATGCCTGGGACTTCTCCACTGGGTGCTGGACAGGTTCCTGCTCCCTTCCCAGGGCGGTGACAGAGGCGGTTGCTCCGTTTTCCTGCCGTGGCATGAAGGGTTTGTGTGGGAGTGGTGGCAGAGGGCAGGTGGAGCTCGGGGTGAGCGCTGGCCCGAGGCCATGAGGGTGATGTAGGAACCACAATGCCAGGGCTGTGGGACCTGCCTGGCTGGGGAGGCACAGGAGTGCAGATGTGAGTCCATGGTTTTGGTTTTGAATGTTTTTCCCAAGCTCCACTGAGGACTGTTGAAGCCCCAAGAATTGCAGCATGAGAGGAGGGCTCAGTGGGGGATTGAGGTTTCTGTGGGTCCATCTGTAGGGCTGCTGGTGTCTGGGAGCTCTCGGGGTGATCTCTGACTGTGGTGGTGGTTGGTGGTCGTGCCTGAAGGCCTGGGCAAGGGCAGCTCTACCATAGCTGGCACAGGCTGTTGTGGCACTGGTGGGTGACAGATATGTGGTACAGTGTTGTTCTGGGCACCAGAGCTGGGTGGAAAGAGATCCACTGGGTCATGGTGGTGTTAGTGGTGTCCAAGGCCAGGCTGGACAGAGCTTGGAGCAGTCTGAGATAGTGGGAGGTGTCCCTGCCCATGGTAGGGGTGGAAAGGAAGAACTTTAAGGTCCCTTCCAACCCAAACCATCCTGGGATTTTAAAGCAAAAATAGATATGGCTGCATGGAAAAGCTGGAAGTCATGTGGTAGGTAGGACAATGTGGAAAGTACTTTTATTTCTGTGTTTTCTAATTGAAAGCCAAACAGATTATAGTTTTACAGTTACCCATCTGATTTAAATGAAACCATAAAGCATCATCATTTCCCAATAAAAAGCTTTTGACAAAGTTGCTGCAAAGCTCCCAGAAACAAAAATTCTCTTTGAATGAAATGCTGGGCACACATTTGGGAAGAGGGAGTTGAGTAAGCCTCCAAGCTGGTTTTTCCCCCCTTTAAATAGCACATTTGGAAGATAAGGAAGTAGGAGAAATGTTATTTGATAGTAGGTCTGTTCCTGGAGGGAAGCACATGGAGCACGTGGGGTGTTTGTGGTGCCTGTGGTATAGAGTTGGAAGGATCTGTGGTGGGGAAGGCTGGGCAGGGCTGAGATCTTCATCCCCCTTTTTAGGCAGCACATATGTTGTTATTAGAGGCTGGCTTGGGAAGCCATAAACAGAGGAAAGTTTGCTTTGTTGCCAACCCAGATGAGATAAAATAGTTTTATAGAGATTTATGGGGATAATAAACTATGTAGGGAAGTTTATGACACGTCTAGCTGTGATAAGTGAACCTTTAAAGGGTTTATTGGGCAGGGATGTTGTCTGCCACGGACAAGCCTTGTGTGGTGTTGGAATAGTTGAAATTGTGCTGTTGGTGTAAAATATTTCTATTTAAATAATGTATTTGCCTCTTCCCAGAGCCTCTCCATAAATGAGCCTGTCAGAAACTGTGTGCAGGGGGAGTACTGGTAGTAAGTCACCTCCAAATTTTCATCCAAACAAGAGATGAAGCTGAGGGAGATCAGCTGCATCACCGAGCACCTTATGCAGTACAAGGTTGTGTCAGCTTCTAGTGCTTGAAACTGGGATAAACTGAATTTCTGTCTCTAAGCCATTCATTCAGGATTTCTGATTGCCTAGATGAGCGTGTGTCCTGCAAATAACCAAATAATACCATAAAAAAAGGAAAAAAAAGGACAGGAGAGGGAAACGTAGAGATTGTTGGAGTGCAGGACAACACTGCTGTGCATCTCCTGCTGTGCCAAGGGAGCTCAGATGTGAGAACAATCTGGGATTCTCCATGGAGGAACCTGGACCTGCGTTGCACAAGAGATCTGAGAGTGAAACCATTGACTGGCAAATCTAAGATGACAAATGTGCATGGCTGTGGGAGAAATCCCAGCTCCCATTTTACTATTAGAAGTGTACCACCCAGATACTACAGCTTTGCACAGACTTGGTCTACTAAATGGTCTCTGAAATCTTGAAGTAAAGGCAACCTCTGTTGGGTTTTAGGCAGGTTGTGGGTAGAAGAAGCTGCTTTACAGTCAAGTGACCAGAGAAGGTGAGAGGTGGCTTTGGTATGGGTCTGTGTCCTGAGGTTGTACCAGCTCACTCCTTGCTGCCCACCAGCAAGGTCCCAGTGGGACCCCCTGGCTCTGCAGCAGCCTGGCCACATTAGCTCTCACCTTCCCCATCCATGTTCCATATCCAGCAAGCATTGAGTGTCATTAATTTCTTTGATTCTTGCCCACAGCTGGGAGATTTTAGGGGGAACTGTGTTCCTTTCCATCTTCTGTGTGGAGCAGAAGGGGACTGGGAAGGGAAGAAGCTGCCATGGGGGTGACAGGGCTTCCCCTGTCATTGAGCTGAGCACCTGGGCAGTTACCCCAGTGCAGAGGGGTGGGTAAGTCATGGGGATGGAGTCAGTCTCCAGTTGTGTTCCCAAATGTAGGCATGTGGCCTCTAGATCTCCCTACAGTGTTTTACCTCACTTTTCCTTATGCTTGGTGCCTTAGGAAACCTTTTCCTTCCTCTCCTGTATTTTTCAAGCAAGGGAAAGCTGACCCTGATGTTCCCAAACTGGTGCAGTGATTTTAGGGCACATTGTCATTTCTGCAGGGGGGGTTTGCACAGATGAGCCTGTCCCTCTTGCACCCACTGCTCCCCCAGGGCACAGGTCTCCACGGCTGGTCAGTGCTGCCTTCCATCAGCTGGAGCTTCCCTGCCCTCACTCTGTGCTCCTGGTGCTGCTGATCTGCAGCTCTGCAGAATTCGTGGTGCCTGCTGTTCAAGGAAACTAAGGTGTCTTTAGTTTTCTAAGCACAACATCCATTTCCCTGAGAAGATTTCCCCTGTAGCTTTGGGAGGTAAGCTCCACTCGTGATCTGCAGATTGCGTGGAGGTGGAAACAGACTTTGCCCATGGGGGTTTGACAGTGCATGGATGGAGCCACATCCTCTGAGCCTGGCAGGGCTGAGGCAGGATGGGCTCCACAGGAATGGTCCACTGTGCAGCTGGGATCTGAGCATTGGCCAAGGGAGACAGAATTATAGGATGGTTTGGGTTGGAAGGGACCATAAAGCCTGTCTCATCCCATCCCCTGCCAGTTGTCCCTGGACAACTTCCACTAGCCCAGGTCACTCCAAGCCCTGTCCGACCTGGCCTTGGACACTTCCAGGGATCCAGAGGCAGCCACAGCTTCTTTAAGCACCCTGTGCCAGGGCCTGCACACCCTCCCAGGGAACAATTCCTTCCCAATATCCCATCCATCCTGCCCTCTGACAGTGGGAGCCATTCCCCCTGATCCTGTGTCTGTCTACTCACATGGAAAGTCTCTCTCACTCCTTTTTATGGCCCCCCCTTTATGCCCTGGCAGGGGCTCTGAGCTCTCCCTGGAGCTTCTCCTCTCCAGGTGAGCACCCCCAGCTCTCCCAGCCTGGCCCCAGAGCAGAGGGGCTCCAGCCCTTGGAGCATCCCTCTGGGCTCCTCTGGATTAACTCCAGCAGGCTCCACATGAACGTTTGAAAGATGTGGCTGGAAAGGCTCTGGGACCAGAAGGTCTGATTCTCACTCTGAACTCTGCTTTCGTTTTTTACATGAACTTGCCCTTTTTCTCACAGTACACAAGGATTGTATGGAATGCCTCCTGTGTGGTGGTCCCTGCAGAGGTTCAGTGTGTCCCTGTGAGGAAGTGAGGTGGTGGTGGTGGTGGTTTGCTTCACTCATGTTGTCACGTCTTCCTTCAGTTATGGGATAAACATTAACACCACAACCACCCACTAACTAGGCACTGCCTGCCATGGCTTATCATCCCAGCCTAGGCTCTTGGAAAAACTTTACAACACCCTTAAGTTTAAAACAAACACACGTGAAACCCAGTCCCTCTGGGTCTATTAGGGCTGACCAGCAAATGTGTATTTCGTTACCCAAAATATGCTGGTAGACCTAGCAGAGTGAGTGAGCCAAGGGGAAGTAGACCTGCAAAACACTTTGGATAAAATACAAAAAGTGGTTTTTATTTTTCCACCCCTCCCCTTTCTCTTCTTGATTTCTCCTGCCATGAATTCCTGGGTAAAGACTTGCATTTCTGAGGGAAGCCCGGGCGCCAAGCTGGGAGACAGATTGCACAGCCCAGGCTCAGGAATGGCAGGAGTGAACCAGTGGGCGGTCAGAGAACACACTGTGTTTTATTTTTATTTATTTTTTCTTCTTAATGGTGTCAGTGCTTGGCTCCAGGTGCCTGAATGGGAGAGTTCCTTGGTGTTGTCCCCCCATGCGATTCAGGGTCCCGCCAGGGTCCTGCGGTGGGAGCAGAGCTTTGCTGGGCTGGATCCTGGGGGAAGGGGGACAGGACAGGCTGTTCCTGCTCTGGCTGGGGTGCTTGGCACAGCAGGGACCTGCATGGCTGGGGACCACAGAGGTTGGCTCTGCCCGAGTCTGGCTCATCCACTACCAAGAATTCTGGTTTCACCTCTGTAAATGGGAGGGAACAGTTTTAAACTAAGAGAGGAGAAGAGGAGAGATTTAGATGAGATATTTGGAAGAAATTCTTGGTTGTGAGGGTGGGGAGACCCTGGCACAGGGTGCTCAGAGAAACTGTGGCTGCCCCTGGATCCCTGGAAGTGTTCCAGGCCAGGTTGGATCAGAATTGGAGCAGCCTGGGATAGTGGAAGGTGTTTCTGGACATGGCAGAGGGTTGGAGTGAGATGAGTTTTGGGGTCTTTCCCAACCCAAACCATTCTGGGATTCACATGTGATCAGCGGTGTGGCTCCAAGGTTGGCCCCATCCATGCAGAGTATCTGGGATGAGAACTGGTAACACACAGCCCTCCATTTGTCCAGCCTGGTGTGAATTACAGCCATCAGGGCTCTCCTTTCATCCCTTCTTGGTGGGCTTGGCAGCAAAAGCGCCTGCCTTTTCCAGTGGGATTTTGAAGGCGTTCATTACTTTGCAGTGTTGATGATATCTCCTGGTGCTTGGAAGGATTTTGTCATCGGAGCTGTGCTGCACAAGGATCCTGTGTTGGCCTGATTTGCAGGGGAGGCTGAGGCCCAGCCCATTTCCATGGGCTTCGAAGAGCCACACAGCAAAAAGTGTCTAAAGAGTTATCTGCTTTTTTTGGGGGAAATATTTTGCCTTTGGATGACTAGCTCGTTGTTCATGTGGAGCAATGATTTTTTATTCAGTAATGTCCACATACCCCACTGCTCTCCCTCCAAGAAAAACACAGTGAGCTGTGTCACCAGTTCCACCAGAACGGTCTCATGGAGTGGAGCTGGCTGGTGGCTCCACGCAGGGAGTGTTATTGCATGTGAGGAGGTGAGTCACAGCGGGGCTTTGGGCAGCACAGCAGCTCAGGGCATTTCTCTGGGACAGTTTAACAGGGACATGTCAACTCTGCCTCACTTTTCAGATGGAAAAATAGGTGGGGAACACATTGTTGATCAAATTAAAGAAAATTCCTCCATTCCAAGTAATATGAAGAATGGTAGTGGCCACACTTGAGAGCTCTACCATCAGTTCTTCATTTTGGTGATACTGGGAAAGGTAGAATTTAGTCACAATTTGGGAAAACTTGCAGAAGAGAGCAGCAATGGGAGAGCATGTGGGCATGGCTTCAGGAGTAGCAAAGCAAAACCACCCCCGAGGCGTGCAAATGTCATGGAGGGGTGCAAAGAGCCCAGTATCCCAGTCCCTTCCCATTCCGTGCCAGTGAGAATCAGGTTGGATGGGGCTTGGAGCAGTATGGTCTATGGAAGGTGTCCCTTACCCATGGCAGGAGTTTGGAATGAGATCAGTTTTAAGGTTACTTTCAGTCCAAACCAGTCTGGGGTTCTGTGATTTTTGGCTTTGCTCTGGGGGTAAAGGAGATGCTGAGCAGCACCAAGGCAGAACAGCCTGTCCCTGTGGTGAGACTCAGCTCAGGCCTTTGTCTTCCTTCAGAGAGGATGAATGTCTGGAGAGAGAGATTGCTCTGTCAGAGCTCTGAGCCCCTGGGGATGAGCAGCCAGAGCAGGATGGGCCGGGATCCGTGCCAGCATCCCTGGGATGGGCTGTGGGAGAAGAACACCCTCTGGATCCCACCTTGCAGTCCTGCATGGCTGCTGGGAATGGTCCAACCCAAGCACTGGGCGCTGTGCAGGAATCTGCAGTGCTGTGTGCTCAGCTGGGTGAGCAGGATGTGTTTCATTGGCGCTGGAGCTGCTCAGGAGCTGCCTGCCATGGGGTTGCTGTGGTGGCTGAGCCCTGGGACACTGACTTTTTTACTGGACTGCAAAGGGTCCCTGATTCAGCACTGAATGCATTTGTTAAAGTGAGCTAATTTAATTCAGGATGCAGAATTCCTGACAAACTGCTTTTCAATATCTGCCTGCAGTGTGTGATAAGGTGGTGATCTGCACACCTTCACAGGTTTCTTTATTACAAATTAATTAATTTGACTCACAATTCACCTTTCAGTCTAAACCCTGCCCAGTTCCCAGTGCAGCAATGTGTGACCTGGTGCAGATGTCAGTGCTGACCCAGCTGCTGGGCTTGGGTGGCCCTACGTGTTTCTGATGGTGGGTCATGCTGTCCCTGAGCTGCCCCAGGGGCTTTGCTGGTGGCAGCAGGAGGTGCTGTGCTCTTCCTTCTGCTTTTAGAATTGTAGGATTTCTAGTGCAGGAATGTTAAAAAGCAGAATTTGTGGTTATTTTCTTCCTGTCTGTGGAGTAGCTGTGCCGAAGTGTATTGGGTGGAAGTGGGAGGAAGAATGGAGACTGGGTTAACTTCCCTGAGTTAATGTAGATGGAGAGCAGAGCCCAGGGATGGAGGATGTGCTTTGCAGTCCTCTGAAGTGGAAGGAAGGAGCTTTGTAGTGGGACTGGGGAAGGAGAACAAGTTGAGGGCCTGTGGGGCTCAGAGGGGTCCCAGCAGCGGCTGTGGGTGTTGGGGCCTCAGCCTCAGCTCTGGGACCAGCCCTGCTGGGGAAGCGTTTCCCAGTGGCTGGTGCTGCATTGGGGAGAGGTTTGGAAGCCCTGGGTGGCTGGTGGGAGCCCTTGCCTTGGCTTTGGAGTTGTTCTGTGCCTGTTTCTTCCCTTGCTGTCTTCACTCGTGCTGAGACCAACCTTCTCCACACTGGCAGAGGCTCCTGATCACGTTCCCAATGTTCAGCTTTCCTGTGGCCTTTTACCCTTTCCTACACTGGTAGAAAGGGAAGGGTTTAACCCCCAACCCAGTCTGTGCAACAGGTGCTCCTTTCTTCTTGTTCCCTCTTTTCACATCCTTCTGCCCTCCAAGGAGCACCTCCCCTCTGCCAGCCCCTCCCAGAGCTGGGCTGATCCCTGTGCTGGGAGGAAGATGCTGGTATTTGGGACACAATCCCAGACTGGTTTGGGTTGGAAGGGACCTTAAAGCCCATCCTCTTCCACACCCTGCCATGGGCAGGGACACCTTCCTCTAGACAGATTGCTCCAAAACCTTACACTGACAAAGCTTCCCCAGCTGGAAGAGCATCACTGTAAAGGGCTGGGCTTGCTGAGGGCAAAAGGCCCTGCCCTGTGTGAGCCAGAGGGCTCAGCAGCACAGCCGTGGGGCTCATGTGCCTCCTAGGCTTATGGGGTGGCATCCTGGCCCTGTCCATGTAAGCAGATCAGGGACTTGGAAGGGATTTTTGGAAGCACAGATCTTGATGGCTTCAATACATGTTTCTTGGTGAAGCAAACAGGCTGCTCTCCCACCAAACTTTAGGTTTTTTTCTCTAAGAAATGAAGTGCCCAACTCTAGAGCCTTCCCAAATATCCTGTTGGGATCAGGACCCTGTGTTTCCTCTTATAAAAGTAGAAGGGATGTAGTTTTTCATAGGCAGAACCCCAAAATTTGTCCCTGCACAAGGTGGTGTCTGGGACATCTCTTCCTGGGTCTCACTTGCCCAATGCTGCTGCTTTTTGTGTTTTAACCTGGCTGCATCTCCTGCCATCATCTGCTTCTTCTCCCTGCTCTGTGTGGAGAAAATGGACCTGTAGGTGCAACCAGAACAAGGAAAGGTAGAGTCGCTGTGGTCTGATCTGGTTTTTGGGGTTTTCCCAGAGGGAGTAATCCTTTATGATGGGCAGTAAGTGCCCTGTTGCAGTTGCACAAGCTAGGGTAGGATAAAGAAAGGATTTCTTCAGGGTTTTTTTCAAGGGATAGCTGTGGCAAATACCAGCCAGGAGCCTGTCCCCACTCTGAGCTGCCCAGATGTTGTCATTCCTTGCAGGGGACCATGAGCTCAGTATCTTGCCCAAGACCTCATGCACAGAGAGTCCAGACTCAAAGTCTCCAGGTGCTCAAGATCCAAGTTTACTCAGCAGCCCGTGGTGCCTGGAGGTGGTTCCCTGTGTGAGTCCAGATGGGTTTAGTTAAACATCCTCCTGGGGAGCTGTGTATGTGGCTGCTCCTGTGAGCCAGGAGTGTGTGAGCGGGGTGGCTGTGTCTCCAGGGGTGTGTTACCTGCAAAAATAGTTTCCTATAAATAAATAAACAGAGAAAGGGGTTGCTGCTGCGGGATGTCCCTGCACAGAGGCTCTGGCGTGTCTGCAAACCCTTGTGTGTAAATAACCCCACTGACAAGAGCAGGGAACAGTGGCCTGTCTGGGGAGGGGTCTGTGAAGGGAGGATGGGATGGTGGAGCATGTATTCCTCCAGGGCCCACAGCAGGCACTGAGCCTCCCTCCTCTCCCTAAGGTGGATGGAGGGTTTATCCGTGATGGGACTGGGCTCCAGTGGTGGCCCTGCCTCTGGTGACACCATGGCTCAGACAGAGCCAAAAAGGGGGAAGGGATTCTGGTGTCCTGCTTTGCTGGTAAGGAAGGAGCTGGTTTGCTGGGAGCTGCTCCTGCTCCCACTGCCCCTTGCAAGGGACGTGGCCATGACTCAGAGCAGGTTCAGGACAGGGGGAACCCGTGGCCACCAGGGGACAGGGGCAGCTCTGCTCCTGACTGTGACCATGGGACCAGGAGAGCCACAGCTCACAGTGCCCAAAGGGAAACCTGCTTTGGCTACGGGAAGCACAGCTGGACTTAAAGAGATCATGGAATCATGGAGTGATTTGGTTTGGAAAGGACCTTAAAGACCATCTCTATTCCACCCCCTGCCATGTCCAGGAACACCTTCCACTAGCCCAGGTTGCTCCAAGTCCTTCCAACCTGGCCTTGGGCACTGCCAGGGATCCAGGGGCAGCCACAGCTGCTCTGGGCACCTGTGCCAGGGCCTGCCCACCCTGCCAGGGAACAATTCCTTCCCAATATCCCATCCATCCCTGCCCTCTGGCAATGGGAGCCATTCCCTGTGTGCTGTCCCTCCATGCCTTGTCCCCAGTCCCTCTGCAGCTCTCCTGGAGCCCCTTTAGGCCCTGGCAGGGGCTCTGAGCCTTCTCCAGGTGAGCACCCTGAGCTCTCCCAGCTTGGCTGCAGAGGGGCTCCAGCCCTAGGAGGATCTTCATGACCTCCTCTGGACTCCTCCAGCAGCTCCACCTCCCTTCAGTGCTGGGATCCCCAGAGCTGGAGCAGCTCTGCAGGTGAGGTCCTTCCAGATGGAACACGGGGACAGAATCCCCCTCTGGGCCTGCTGCCCGCAGTGAGGGGATGCAGTGTGGGGTTGCTTCCAGAAGGTGAAATGCAGATTCCTGGACCTGGAGCCACTCTGCTCCTGTGCTTCCCCTGCCCCGTGCTGCTGTTTGTGCCACTGCCACACGAAATGGGTGCCTTTCCCTGGTACCTGAGGGCAGCGCCTGGCACTGGGGCAGGAGAGCTCTTTCCCAGAGCCCAGAGAGCCAGGATGTCCCATGGTTCCTCCCAAAAGGGGATGAAATCCTCCCAGAATTGCTGAGTGAAGCCAAGCAGCTGTTTGGCTAAACCGGGGTGCAAGGGCTGTACATGGCTCTGGGCTCTGCTGGTGGAGCTGGAGAGGGTTTGGGGGAAAGGTGGGAAGAGAACATGGAAAGGAGAAGGGGGGCTGAGACAGCAGGAGGAGGATAGGGGCAGAGGGACTTGAGATGAGTAGGAGGAGCACCCCACATTTGGAACCCCCATGGAGGGGCTCCCATCACTTCTCTAGTGCCACGTGTCACTGCATCTTTCAGAACCATGAAGGGACTCATAAACAAGAGGGAGAGAAAAATTTGTGCAGGCAGATAGCAACAGCAGAAAGGAGAATGGTTTTAAACTGCCAGAGGGCAGGGATAGATTTGATACAGGGAAGAAATCCTTCCCTGGGAGGATGCTGAGGCCCTGGCACAGGGTGCCCAGAGAAGCTGTGGCTGCCCTTGGATCCCTGGAAGTGTTCCAGGCCAGGCTGGATGGGGCTTGGAGCCACCTGGGCTAGTGGAAGGTGTCCCTGGACATGGCAGAGGGTTGGAGTGAGATGAGGTTTTGGGGTCTTTTCCAACCCAAACCATTCCATGATTCTATCTCAGGTGTTGGGAGCTGGCAACTCAGAAGTGCCCCATCCCCTCCCAGCTGGTTCAGTCCCTGCTCTGTGAGCAGAGCTGTCACAGCAGCTCAGCCCCACTGCTGGCACAAGGACACAGCTGGGCCCTCTCCCAGCTCCAAGCTCCCTGCAGAGTCCTTTATTCCCGTGTGCCTTGTGTCTGTACACTGGGAGCACTCTTGCCTCTCCCTACATGTCCCATGTGGGATGCTCAGTGCATGTGCAGCTCACTCGAGGCATGGGGACACTTTCCCCTCAGTGGTGCTGCTTTTCTCCTGTCCTTCACCAGCTTGGTTAGAAGCAATTTTGTGGACAAGCCACAATTGCAGTTTGTAATTTGTTTGTTGGTGGCTCTGTGGGCTGGAATTCCTCCATAAAATGCTTTTCCCTGGCTAACTGTGTATGTTTCAGGGCAGAGGGAAGAGCTGATGCTCAGGCCTGCTGGGAGCTGTGTTGAGGATCCCTTACCCAGGGCAGCTGCTTGGTTTCCACGTGCTCAGCAAGAACAAGTGAAGAGGCACTTTGACTGCCCTGCTCTTTCTTTCCCCTTTCTCAGGAGCGATTGGAAAGAAGAGGGGGTTAGCTGACCACTCAAGTGGTTGTGGAGGAAAAGCACCCCTTTGGAAGAGGGGGCACAGATTCATTTTCTTTGCTGGAGCTGCAGGGCCTGGCAGTGCTCAGGTGCCTCGACACAGCAAAGCTCTCCCTGGTTTTCACACTGCCCCTTCCTGAGCTGCCCCAGGACCCTGTTTCAGAGGTGAGCATCTTCATCCCACAGCAAGTGGGAATATGAGCTGGATTTTGGCAGGCAATGCCCCCCTGACAAAAGGTGGGTGCTGGGCTGCATTCCCCAAGCTGCTCCCAGCCCAGAGGATGCTCCAGGTTTGTTTTCCTTTCATGCTCTACTTTTCTGCCACAGAAATGCTGAGTGACAGCTATCCATGGCTTGTGCTGATTGGTTTGTCTCAGCAGAGGAGTGTTTCTCAAGCTAGGCACTGCTTTGGTCCAAGGGACAATGACCTGTCCTCCTCTGTGCCTGTGTGGGTGTGTGGCAGCTGCTTGACCTGGTTCAGATAAAGGCACAGGATGAAAGGGCTGGGACCTGCTGGGAGGGAGCTGGGATGAAAGCAGCAGCTGCAGCCTGGCATGCCAGAGCTGCCATCTGAGCCTGTGGTATCTGCCACCAAAAGTGTTTCCTTGGAGCATCAGGAGTGGGGCAGGTTGCTCTTCTTGATGGGTTTCTTTTAAGCACATGGCAGGGACGTGGACAGAGTCCTGGACACGTGGCAGAGTCCTGGACAGTGGGGAGAAGGGGGTGGGGTGTTCTTCCCTTTGCCAGTGCCACTGGTGGCAGAATTGCCACGTGCTGTGACCAGCTGCTGGTACCAGCAGTGTGTGGAGGAGGTTGTTTATGCTGCCCTGAGTGGGATACAGGGATCTGGAGGTCGTGATGCTCTCTGTTCCTGGAGTTTTCCAAATACCGTTCAGCTTTCTGGACTATTCTGGGAGAGGAGAATACTGGGATATTCTACCTCCCCACTGTCAGCAGAGTCTGCCTGGGCGCTTGCAGAGGGGGTGGAAAAGGAGGGTTTTTCTTGGGAGAGGTGTCCTTGGCCAGGCCTTGGCTCTCCTGTGCTTCCCAAGGTCCCTCAGCCCTTTCTCTTCCCAACTCATTCACTGATTGCTTCATTTGAACCTCCCTGTTATTCAGCCCTTGCTTTTTGGGGCACTCCCAGTGACGGGTCCTCAGCAGGGGCTGGGGCAGAGGGATTCTGTGGGGCTCAGTGAAAGCTGATGTGGGTGTGTGGGACACAAAACACGCTGCAAGCCCCGAGAGCTCCAGCTGTGATCTTCAGAGCTGTCATAAACTGATCAAAACCAGATTATCTGCATCCATCAGAGATCTTAAAGGGTCCTTCTCACTTCTTGGGCCTTTGTTGTGAGGCTGTGGCCACCACATCCTTGTCTGGTCCAGGAGGAGGGAGCTCTGAGCAGAGGGGAGCGAGGGCTGTGAATGGGAGCCGTGGGGAAAAGCGCTGGTGGTCCCGCTCCGAGGTGTTAAATGTCATTTTAATGGGAGAGCAGCCCCTAAATGGAGCAAAACGCAACATGAGATGAATCAAAGCTGTGTTAATGATGGCAAATGTCCGTGGCTTTTAAAAACTAATATTGCTCAGGACTCAGGCTGCATGTCACAGGAGACCTGAAGGATTGGCCCTTGGCTTGGCCCAGGAAAATGGGAGAAAAGCTCCTGGCTGCTGGAATGTCTCTGTTGAACTTAGGGTGGTGGGACAGAGGATGGAGGGACAGAAGCAGTTACACAGGATTTGCTTAATTGATACTCTACCCTCGGATCAGCAACGACGGAGAAAAGGGAGCAGGGAGAGGGGAGGGAGAATCTTTCTATCACCATTGTTGTGGGGGGTAAAGGGAAAGCCAGACCTTCCCCCTCCTTTAGAGTACCCCATCCCATGGATTTAAACTCTGGCTTTAAAAGGAGAATAAAAAATAATGAGGACATGGATAGATGGTTTCTTTTTATCTCTACAACTGAAGAGATAAATGTGACATTAATTATGTGACACAGCTTTGAAAATCATTATGTATCTCTGTTTTTTTTAAAAGGGGGTTTCAGATTTCTGTCTGGGACTAATAAAGAAGGACAACTTGAAAAAAAAGCCAACCAACTTTAAAGATGATCTGTAGGGAGAGTTGATTGTCTTAATTTTCCCTTCTGTGGATGAAGCTTATTCAGCTCTCCTGACTCTTGCATGGAGTGGGTGTGGGTGTGCAGGAGCTGCTGAGGGAGGGAGAGCCAGGAGGGCAGCATGGCAAGTTTAATAGGACAGGATGTGCTTTGGGGTGTGTGGGGGTGAGATGGGGCCATGGGAGGGGGAAGCATTGAGCTCTGCACCCCTCTTCTCCCAGGAGAGAGGAAATGACAGCAGTCAGCAGCACTGAGTAAGCAGTTTGTAAGGCTCTGTCTGCAGGCAGCTGGCTCTTGAGCTGGGTTGGGATCGGGCAGGGAGACAATCAGGTGGGTGAGCTTTGTGATGGCATTTGAAGTGGTGGTTCTAGGATCCTATAATCATTTAAGTTGGAGTGGTGGTTGTAGGATCCTATAATCATTTTGGTTGGAAAAGCCCTTTAAGATCAATAAATACATAAATACAGGACTGCAAGGCCACCACTAAACTGTGTCCCCAAGTGACACCTTATCATAGAATCATCACAGAATCCTGGGATGGTTTGGCTTGGAAGGGACCTTAAAGCTCATCTTGTTCCACCCCCCTGCCATGTCCAGGCAGGGACATCTTCCACTATCCCAGGCTGCTCCAAGCCCTGTCCAGCCTGGCCTTGGACACTTCCAGGGATCCAGGGGCAGCCACAGCTGCTCTGGGCACCCTGTGCCAGGGCCTGCCCACCCTCACAGAGAAGAATTTCTTCCCAATATCCCATCCATCCCTGCCCTCTGGCAGTGGGAAGCCATCGCCCCTTGTCCTGTCCTTCCATCCCTCATCCTCAGTCCCTCTGCAGCTCTCCTGGAGCCCCTTTAGGCCCTGGAAGGGGCTTTAAGGTCCCTCCAGACCCTTCTCTTCTCCAGGTGAACCCCTTCAGCTCTCTCAGCCTGGCTCCAGAGCAGAGGAGCTCCATCCTTGGAGCATTTCCATGGGCTCCCCTGGACTTCCTTGCCTGTGCTGGGGGCCCAGGGCTGGAGCAGCTCTGCAGTGGGCTCTCCCCTGAGTGGGACAGAATCCCCCCTGCCCTGCTGCCCATGCTGTGGCATCAGCCCAGCACAGGGGGATTTCTGGGGGCACACAGCTGGGGCATGGCCAGTTCCTTACCCATCAGTACCCCAATCCTGCTGCTCAGGGCTTCTCTTGATCCATTCTCTGCCCAGACTGTTCCTGTGCTTGAGATTGCCCTGACCCTCGCTGTGGGCACTGGATCTGCACAGTGCCAGGGGTTCAGGCTGCAGGGATCAGCACATTTCAGGAGCTGTGACCTGTGTGTCTGCAGGGCTCAAGCTTGCACAGTATGGTGCTGCCCAAAGCCCAGCCTGCCCCATGGTTTACCAAAACTTCATTGAGTTGGAGCTGGATCCACTGAATCCTGCTCCATACCTGAAGCAGCCTGTACAGGGGAAATTACTGTTTCAGAGGGCAAAGCTTCCCAAAGTGTGGCACTGGCTTGGTACCTTGTCCTCGCTGTTCTGGGGAGAAACCTGCTGCCCTGTCTCCCTGTACAGGGCCAGGGGAGCTGTGGGGCAGTGCAGGTGCTGCTCCACTGCCCGGGCACGTGGGAGCTCTGACCCGCCAGGTCCACTCAGGCACTCATGGCCCTGCACCACTGCTCACCCGTGCAGCCAGTGCAGCTCTTCATCTCGGCTCGAGCTCTGCTGGGAACCTGTCCTGTCCTGCCGGGACCTTCCTGTCCTCTTCCTCAGTGTCTCCACGGATGGGCATTTCTACTGGGCAAAGAGCAGAGAGAGTGAGGAGCAGAGAGGGCTCTGGGTCACTGATACCCTTCAAAGCCCACCCCAGTGGCAAAGGGTCACTGCACTTTGCAGTCACTGTCAGACATGTACAGGGTGATGAGGAAACAGACAGGACAATGTCGTGGTCACCACAGGGAAAGACAGCAGGGAAACACCCTTGTGAGAAAATGGGGAGGATCCTGCTGGTGTCAGTGCCCTCCCCTCCAGCACTAAATTATTCTGGAAACATGTCCCAGAGAAACACACCCCTGCGTTTGGGTGGCTTGGGTGTCTAGAGTCCATGGGGGCTTTGGGATTTTTATAACATTCATCTGCATGCTGGATGATGAAAGGCTAACGACTCTTGGGTGGGAGCTCTCGAGGGAATTCCACTTTGCTAGCAGACATGGGCTCCAGGGAAAAGCCAGACAGTTCAGACCCTTTCTCCAGGGGGGATTTTTCTCCTGCCTCATGCATGGTGGCCAGGAGTCTGATGCAGCCAAGTCTGTTGCACCGTGGCATCTTCCCAAGGCAGGATCGTGCCATGGCCTTCCTCCTCCTCCACCCTGATGGATGGTGGCTGGGCTGCTGGAGGACGTGCAGGATTATGTCACCCTCTGCGGTGGCTCCCGCTGGGTGGTGGCTGTGCTCAGCTGCGGTGGCCCCACGTCACCTCCAGTGCAGGCCCTGCTAATATTTGCTTTATGACGCTTCTGTGATAGTGCCTGGTGTGTGCTCAGGCAGTGCCTGGGACTCAGCAGCGCCGGCAGGACGTCAGACCAACAATAACAAAAATAAATCACTCCACACTTTCCGCTGGGTGTATATTTAGTGGTTACTGTGCAGGAGCCCCCAGGAGAACCCGATGCGTTTATTGGGGCCAGCCCTGCCCCTCCCGGGGCTGCCCCACGCTGGTGCTGCTGCACCCCCAGGCTCGGTCCCGCCGGGTGCACAGCCCAGGTCACCCCCGGGCTGCCTGTCAGCAGCTCCCTAAATCCTGCAGCTCCCTAAATCCTGCAGCTCTGTAAATCCTGCAGCTCTGTAAATCCTGCAGCTCCGTAAATCCTGCAGCTCTGTAAATCCTGCAGCTCTGTAAATCCTGCAGCTCTCCGTGCCCTCGCCCAGCGCGGATTGAACTTTCCTTGGAACACAGGCAGTGAGCAGAGCCCACCCAGGAGGTTTTGATGAGGGGAAGGGGGAGGCCCAGGGATGCCTCCCATGCGGCGCTCCCCCTCCAAGCTCAAACACTGGCTCTCATTTGCGCTCGGGAGCGATGTCCCTTCTCCCGAGCTGCCTCCCCAGCCTCCTCCCAGGTGGAATTTTAAACACTTCAACCTCAGCAACTGCCTTCCAGCTCCAGAGCTTTCTGAAGAAATACAAGTGTGTGAGCTGCGGGGTCGCTCTGCATGCAGTGTGTCTGGCCTGTGGTCCATGGCAGCTCACGGCAGTCCCTGCTGCTCAGCTTAAAAACCTCCGTGTCCTTGTCACTGAGCTGGCTACCCGTGCCACAGGGGGTTCAGGGCCCACCTCCTGCTGCAGGATGCTCTCTGGCTTGCACATCATTGGGCAGGTAGGCAGATGCTGTGTAAATGGACAAGGGAAGAGGTACCTTCACTCCTCTTACACTCACCTGAACTAAATCCCTGTTTCCGGTGTGCCAACCCGGCACTTTTTTAAAGTATCTGATGGTATGTTTTTTTTTCTCCAGTAGAACTGGGCATGGTGGGAGGTGGTAGAACACCCTTGAAATGCAGAAACCTCTCTGCCCTAAATCTTCTGTTGCTTTGGGATACATGGGTGGGGCAGTCTGGGAGAAGAGGTAAGACATGGCCATTCCTGTGGGGAGCACCTCCACTGAGGGAGGCTCTGGCCTCTCCTCGGGGGCAGCTTGTCTGTGGTAGCTTGAGCTGCAGGGATTGAACCTTTCCAAATGGTGACAGGGGTTTCTTTATTATTGAGATCTGTTGTGTTTTTTCTGCCAGCAGGATACAGACAAAATGGTTCTTCAGTTTCTCTCCCGTGCATGGGATGAATCCCAGTGCTCACACCAATTCCCCACCCTGTTTCTTCTGTCTAAAGCCCTTATTAGCAGCTCTTGGTTTGGCACTTCCAATACCTGATTGTTTAGCTCATGGTGTCATGCCAAGTGATGGGTTTGTGATGAAGTAATCTCCAGGTGGCTGTGTGTCCTGCCACGCCTGCTATGATCCCCATGGCACACCTGGCTGTATCTCCAGGCTCACCAACACACCACCTCACTTGTCCTTCCTGCCCAGAGTCCAGGATGTTACTCTGGGCTTGAGCTCTGCTGCTCCCACTCCTCTGAGCTGCTGGGATCCTGGAGGAGGCTGCAAAGGCCCTTTTGCTCTCCCTCCCCTTCCTGTCTTCCCCCCTGGACCTGAGGAAGAGGCAGCCCCAGCCCTGACAATGCTCTCAAGCTGTTGTTGGTACCTGTGCTCATGCCCAGTGCTGCCTGAAGACAGGACATGTCCCTTTTTTGGTTTCCAGCTGGGTGTGGATGAGCCCCTGGGTATCCAGAGGGAATTCCCACTAGCTCCCAGTTGGGCAGCTGCAACAGAGGGTGGGCAAAATGAACCTTGGCTTCTGGGCTCTGCCTCCTTTCTGCCTACTGGTGCCCAGGTGGGCAGTGGTGGAGCTGGGCACAGGCACATCCCCGGTGCTTGCAGGGCAGCCCAGGGCTCAGCCAGGCTCTGCTTCACCCCACCATGGCCCCCAAACATCTCATGACTGCCCACTGAAGCCTGGGAGAGCAATGAGAGTTGGGAAAATGGGAAGGGAGGGAGCACCCCTGGGAGGGAACACCCTTGGGATGTGGGGAGATTGATGCCCACAGTCCTGGGGTGTGCAGGGAGGAGGCAGCAGGGTGATGCCTGCAGGAGACATGCCAGCTCAGGCCAGCTCTGCTGGTGGCCCTGGGCAGCCACTTGGCTGCTGAGGGCTGCAGAGTTGCCTCCACACTCTCATGCCAAGCCTCTGGCAGCTGCCTGGCTGTCCTCATGTCCAGCCTGGAGCTGCTGCACGCTTTGCTCGGGTGGAGCAATGCTGGAGCAGGAGTATGATCCAAACCAAACCAGGACTTGGCTTTTCTGCCTGCAGGGATTCTCTAGTTGATCTTGCTCTGCCCTCTGCAAAGTCTTTTTTCCGCTAGGACACCCCTCAGGATGGAATGCAGGAGTGGTTTGCATCATTTTAAGCTCAGTACAGAGTTAGGACTAGGCTTATGCAAAACTTCAGAGGATGTTTTACCCACCATGCCACCAGCTGATCTTCTGAGTCAAAATCTTTATCCCACTGCTAACCCTCTTCATAGTGGAGATTGTCACCTGCCTTCCTTGACCCCCAGTGGGACCTTGCTGTAAAATCTTCCTTTAAGGTACACTATCAGGACAAGGGGGAATGTCTTTAAGCTGAAGCAGGAGCAATTTAGAGCAGATGTTAGGAGTAAATTCCTCCCTATGAGGGTGGGGAGGGCCTGGCACAAGTTACTGTGTGCTACGCCATCCCTGGCAGTGTCCAGGGCCAGGTTGGATGGGCTTGGTGCAGCCTGGGATAGTGGAAGGTGTCCCTGCTGGCAGGGGGTGGAAAGAGATGAGCTTTAAGGTTCCCTCCTAGCCAAAGCAGCCTGGGATTTTGTGATCTCCTGGGGTCCATCGGAGCAGAGCGTGGCAATTGCCAGGGCCGGTTCCCCTGGGCAGTGCAGGGCATTGTTTGCCCGTGGGTGGCTGCCAGACAGGGGCTGGGAGCACCATGGTCAGGGGCCAGCCCAAGGACAGCGAACACAGCCTAAGCAGCATCACCTTGCTCTGAGGTGCCTCAGGAGCCTATGGATCAGGAGGTTGTCCCCAAGAGCCCCATGGAGTCACCTTTGAAAGTGACTGGTCCTTGCTTCCCTTGGGCCTGGCTGTTCACACCAGTGATGTGTTTTCAAGCTTCTCCTCCTCTAGGCAGCTGAGCCTGGATCATGCAATGGGCTGCCCTTACCCTGCTGCTTACACAGATCGTCCCTCTTTGCTCCAGGGCCTTGGCAGGGTGGGCAGAGGTTTTTCCCCAGTAGCTCCTGGAAGCCAATGTCAACGTTTCTCTTGGCATCAGTACATTTCAGATAAGAACTGTAACTGCTGCTCAGCCCTGTAAACTTTAGGCTCTCCCGAGCCTGAGTCTGTCTGCCTTGGACTGGGAATGCTGTGGAGCAGAAGAACATCTGCATCTCCTGTTGGCTGCAGGGCTGCTCCTGAGCACTGCAGATACCATAGAATCAGCACAGTCCCAGCCTGCCAGCAGCAAGGTTGGTTGGCCTTGGAAGCAGCCTGTGCCCTGGGATCTGGCAGTGCAGCTGCTTAGAGTCACTGAATGCTGCACTGAGTGGGTCCTTCAGCTCTGGAGTGGGCAGAGCTAATGCCAAGGGGCAGGAGGCTGGGCAGCCCCAGCCACACAGGACTGCTGTGCTGGAGACATGTGGCTGTGCACAAGGGGCAGCATCAGGCAAAAGATCTTCATCTGGTAGGAAAAGCAGCTCCTGCCGTGGCAGAGAGCATTATCCCAAGATCCAGCAGTCTCTGAGGTGTCCTTGGAGCCAACCCACAGGCTGTTTGCTGGGCTGGGGGCAGGGATGCTGCGTGGATTGTGCTGAATGGGTCCTGCCATTGTAGGAGGTCTGGCCTTTAGATGTGCCCTGTTCAGCCTCTGGCTCCATCTGTAAATTGTGGGCTGATTCTCAGTGACCCTGCCCTCATCTCTGTGGACCTGCACAGTAGCTCCAGGCCTGATCCTGCCCTGGCTGTGCTTGGTGTCCCAGCATGACCCCAAAGATGCCCCATCCCACCCACTCACTCGTTATCCAGACTCCTGCTTGAACTTGGCCATGACCTGCATGTGTCCCCTGCTTCTCACAGGGCAGTGATGGTCCTGCCATGACATCCCCCCAATTCCTGGCCCTTGCTACATCCAGCACTTCCCACTGAGGCTTTGGGAGCACGTTGGAAGAGCTGCCCCGGGCTGGCAGCAGCCTCACCAGCATCTTCTTCAACAGAAAGCTGTGAACCACAGAGCTTTGCAAGCATCACCTTCAAAACACTTCAGAATATCCAGTGTCATGGGAGAGAAGGTTCTCACGCTAGGTCTGGCCGGCTGGAAGAGATGTCACAGCTTGGCTCTGGTCTCATCTCCACCCACAGCTGTGCTGGACACAGCTGAGCAGGGAGCAGTGCTGAGGGGCAGCTGGAGCAGGGACATCTCCACTTCAGACATGGTCCCACCTCCTTGAGGTGCAGGAGAGACCCAGGCCACCAATGGGAACACACAAGCATCTAAAGGCTGCATGGAACTACCTGGATGGCTCCATGATACCTATTGCATCCTGCTGGCCTCCTCAGACAGGACGTGCTGTTGCCTCTTGCCTTGGAAGGGAGCAGGAATGCTGCTGGAGAGGCATGGACTGCTCCTGCTGGAGCAGATCTGGAGTGTTCTGGCTGCTCAAGGCTTTCCAGCTGACAGAACATTCCAGGGAGCAAAGGCAGTGGACAGGAGTTGGGGTCTGCAGATCCCACCCGAGCTCTCAGGGCTGCTCGCCTTTGGCCAGGAGCTTGGGAGCATGGAGCAAAGAGCTGGAGGTGCAAAGGAGAGCAAAAACTGCCCAAACTCAATGTGACTTTATGGGAAGGTGTCTGTCCTTGCTGGGGAGCCCAGGGCCTGGCATTGTCATGCTGCAGAAGGTGCTGCTGTTGCACTGCAGAGCTCTCTCTGGGGTATGTGCAGAGGAAGGCTTTGTTCCCCAGGGTGATGAAAGACCATCCCACTCCCTTCTCACCTGCCTGGGGTGGAGGGACCTGCTGTGTCCTCCATGGCTACTCCAGTGCTCTTGGAACAGCAGTCCTGAGCAGGCACACCCAGGGCAGGCTGTGCTTTAGAGATAACCCTTGTGGGGCTCTGTTCCCACAGTCTCCCTGGGACAGGAATTTGTTACTAATGTGCCTATGAAATGAGCTGAGTGGTGTTTGGGAATGTGGCAGTGACAAGCAGGAAGGTTGGCTCCCTTGGGAGCAGATCTTCCCGATGGCACAAGTGCTGATCAAGGAGCAGGGAAGAAATCAATTACTGCAGTTCTGCCTCCATAGGAAGAGATCCATGAATTTGTGCCTCTGGCATGACAACAGAACCCCCAAACCTTGTGCTCTGCCACGCACACGGCGGTGGGGGCTGCACTTGCACATTTGTGCAGGTCATTAATCTGGTCAGAGGCTGTAATTATCTGTGTGTTGGTTCATGTGTGTTTGCACACACTTGCTTTTACACTAGAAACATGGATTTTTGCCTCTGTGTTTTTCCTTTGCTTTTTTTTTTTTCTCTTCAATAACTGAGAAAGACCCAGAAGATTGTTTTGTTTCTAGAAATTCCTTTGTTTAAGGACTGAACAGTCATAATTGTTAAAAGTGTCTTTATTCCTAAAATTAGGTTCTTTATGTCTTTAAGAAAGATCCAAAGAATCAGATTTTCCCTCTTATTCAGTATCTCATTCCAATTGGGATGTTGCTTCTGTTGGTTCTTAGGAATCTTTGTGGTTTTTAGGTGCTCCATTGCCCAGGATTAAGCCAGGAGTGAAGGTGGAGGCGGTTAAAAGACATCTCACCTGTGGGAAAGTTCAGCAGGTGGGTTGTCCTTTAGCCAGCTCACACTCCTGTGTGTTTCCTGGTCCAAGACTTTTCACCAAAGTCCTGGAAAATGGTGGATTCTTGTTTCCAAAGGCACGGGGAAAAGGTTTCTCCCTTCAGCTGCTCAGTTGCTGCGGGACATAGTGACCCTGTGGTCCCAGCACTCCTGGATGGGGCTGGACCCTTGGGGTCAGTGCTGCCCTCATCCAGCTGAGCAAGGTGTTCACTGACTCTGGGTTTGTTGGGTGTTCTCAAGATCAGAAAGCTTTACCTAAGGAGAGGTGGAATTTTAAACCGCCTGTGCTCATCCAGAGATTTCTGGGAGCAGCAATAGGGGGGCAGCCTCCTTGCTCAGAGCAGGAGAGATGTCTCTCACCTGGCTGTTGGGCCACTGCCAGCATCCACCTGAGGGTTCTCCTTTCATCCTGGGATGTGCTCTGCTGTCTCGTGGTGCTCCTTGGCTGTGAGGGCCAGAGAGCCACTGGCTGGCATGGACCGTGGCTCCCACCTGTGCTCTGTCCAGTCCTGACTGCAAGGGTCATTTCTCTATTGATGGGCTTTTCTGCCATTTTCATGCTGGGTTTCACTGATTTTGGCTGCTGTGTTGGAGGGAGCTCCTGCGGGCTCTTCTCACCACAGCTCGAGCACTTTCTGCCTCCTTCCCCCAGCCAAGAGCTGGGCACTACCAGACACCTTCATCAGCAGCAAATGTCTCCCTCTCAACCCCTGGGGATTTTCATGCCCTTATTCCTTTCTCAGGTGCCTGTCTTCTGCAAAACAGGCTCTGCTTTACCCAGCTGGCTCACCTGTGGGACAAGCAGGGAGCAGTTTTTTGGGAATGCGAGCATGAGCTGCAGGCTCTGTGCTTGAGTCGCCTCTTTCCTGGTGGGCAACAAGGTCTGCTCTGGATGTACCTGTTTCATAGCATCCTTTCTGCATCCCTGGGATTTTTGGTGTGGTTTTGGACTTTTCAAGGCCCTTGGCTGTTAACCATTATCTGCATTTGGGCAGGAGTAGTCTGGGCAAGAATGAGTGGCCACTCTGAAGATTCCTTGGCTCCTACGGCTGAGATACAGCAGCTCAGGCAAGCTGGGATTGCCAGGCCCTGCATTTCTTTTGCATTCTACCCAGTGAGAACCAGATTTTAATTTAGGCACATCACCTGGCCACCCTCAACCCGCTGAGCCCTGCAGGGCTGCCACCACACCCCTCCCCACATGTGATGATGACTCTGCCTGGGCCCTCATTACTCATGCAGGTGATTTGCTCTGCAATTTGTTTTGTAGCAGTAGCTCTTGCTCTTAATTACAATCGAACTGAAAGCATCACAAGCCTTGTTGCTGTTCTTGCCTGTGACAAACAGCAATAGCAGCAATGGCAGCAAGGCAACTTCTATGTCCCATCTCTGGACGTGTTCAAGGCTAGGCTGGACAGGATTTGAGGCAACGTGGAAGGTGTCCCTGCTCATGGTAGGAGGTAGAATGGGATGAGCTTTAAGGTCCCTCCAACCCACACCAGTCTGGGATTCTGGGATTCTGTTTCCACTTTGCTGGTCAATGGAAAGTGCAGGAAGATCCCTCATCCTCCCGGCTCTCCTGGGTCTGGATTGTTGGGACCAGCTGGAAACCAGGCACACACCTTTCCTAGGGTGCTCCCACGTATTCCCGTCACACAACAGCTGGGTGAGAAAAAAATCCCATTTCCCTGTTAAAAGGAGCATGCAGATGTCTGAGTGCAGATGCTGCACATCCTGCTGCTGTGTCCTGCAGCTTCCCAAGATTTGGGGTTAGAGTGATTAATGGGTTTAATTCAGCCTGGAATTCCCATCCAGATCTCAGCTGCTGGATTGCCCAGTGCTAATCACAATGTGTGGGGATATCCAAAACCAGCTTTCTGTGGAGGTAGAGGACCAAATTTATCCAGACAGCTCAAGCCTGGTGTGTGACAGCAGCGTGTACTTGGCTGTGCTCTGCTTGCTGCCCCTGGGTGTCAGCCTGCCTTGCCTTCCTCTGATGATGCCTCC
Source organism: Taeniopygia guttata (assembly GCF_048771995.1). NCBI lineage: Eukaryota > Metazoa > Chordata > Aves > Passeriformes > Estrildidae > Taeniopygia > Taeniopygia guttata. The sequence continues at coordinate 15,520,133 of NC_133039.1, forward strand.
GACAGGGGGGAAATGGGAATGGAAATAATGGCTCCTTCCCAGTTCTGCACACACAGAATCTGACTGCTGGGTAGCTGCAGAATAATGACCAAAATTTGGTGGTGGTATCATTTGGAAGCATCTTGCTGTTGTAAATAAGGATCTAAGACAGCACCTCCCTGCCTCTGGCACCGGGATCTCTTCAGCTCAGCTTGTGAGGTACAAGGCGATCGGTGCTTCTTAAATCCTTCCAACTTCAGTCACACTCATGGTTTGTAGTGCTGTAGTGCCTTTCAGCTGAGCCAGCTCCAGGCTGGCAGCAAGGGGGGAGGCAGAGAGTCCTTGTGCTCCTTGGCAGAGGAGGCAGCTCTGAGGCAGGGTTGGGATGTGCTCAGCAAACCCACACAGGTCTGGGGGTGGGATCCCTCCCCTCTTGCCAGGTATGGCTCAAGTGTTCCCCACTTGTGGCACAGCAGGAGAGGAGTCATTGGATAGAGCAGATCAAATAATTCCAGACTGAAGCAGAAATTATGAGCACAGCCCTCAGGTACCTAAAGGGGCTCCAAGAGAGCTGGAAAGGACTTTGGACAAGAGCCTGGAGTCAAAGGACACAGGGAATGGCTCCCACTGCCAGAGGGCAGGGATGGATGGGATATTGGGCAGGAATTGTTCCCTGGCAGGGTGGGCAGCCCTGGCACAGGGTGCCCAGAGCAGCTGTGGCTGCCCCTGGATCCCTGGCAGTGCCCAAGGGCATGAACAGCCTGGTCTAGTGGAAGGTGTCCCTGCAATGGGGTTGGAACCAGATGATCTTGAAGGTCCCTTTCAACTCACCCCACCCTATGACAGATGTTATGATCTGGGTATAGGTTTATCCTTGCTTCCCAGAGGTGAAGGTGGTCAGGAGAAGGCTCCTGAGGATGCTCTGCTCTCTCCCCAGTGACAGCGCTGAGGCTCAGGGGCTGTCACTGCCTGGGGGGGTCTGCAGGCACTCCTTTGTCCCTTCTTACACAGGCTGCCTCCCTGCTGGGGATGCTGTGTGGGGGTAATGAGGTGGAGGTGGATCAGAGTTAAGCCCTGTCTGGCCTCCCTGTTGCAGGCAAATGGATTTTCAGCTCCAAACAGTTTGTTGTGACTGCTGGGACACCCCCATACTTTCTCCTGCTCTGTGGGGGCCAGAAAAAGCTTTGTCTGAAACAGCTTCCCATCAGGGAAGGATGAGTTTCAGCAGGGTCTCAAGCACCAGTCTGCAGCAGGACTGAGTTTTGCATTTATTTTTCATCTTCACTGAGCATCTGCTCAGATTCTTCTCTGGGGTTATCAGACAGTAACTGCTTCCTTCTCCAAAATGGGATCACATCCCTGCCTTGAATGTTACGGAATGTCTGGTGGTTTCAGCCTGTTCCACCCCAAACAGCAGCTGCTGGGAGTCCCAGAATGAAGGGGGACAGGATGACAGAGAGCTGATTATGGAGGGGAACTCTCCTCCTGTAAATAAGTGCTTTCAAACCCATGCTGGACACCAGGAAATTCCTCCCCTCCCTCTGTCTGGGCCTTTATGAAAGCAGGCAATGGTTTTGCTCCACAGGGAACACCTGCAGCCAGGAGGGTCGGGGTTGTCCCTGCAGCAGCTGGAATGTCCCCACAGCACTGGGGCTGGAGCTGTGCAGTGTTTTCCCTGTGTGGAGGCTCTTCCCAGCCAGGGCCTTGTGCTGTGCTGCAAGGGGCTGGCCAGGAGCAGGGCTTGGGGCTAGTGAGGCAGCACCGGCTGCCCAGGAACGGGACAGGGTCAGACAGCTGCTCTGGAAGCAAAGGCAGGGAAATATGCTGCTGCCTGCTGGACACCCACCCCTCCTGTCCGAAATACCCTCAAAAATGAGCTGGTCCTCAGTGCTCAGGGTGGGGTTGGAGCAGTGATGCAGTATGCAGCCAGGAGCCTGGATAATTTCAGGCTTATTTTGTGTTTCCCAAATAATTTTCAGCAGAGGTTCCCAAAGCACATTTCAGATAACAGGCAATTTTTCTTTTTACTGCCTCTTTCAGGCTACTAAATGCTATTTTCCTTTTCCATGGAAGTACTTTCGGGCTCACAGAAGATGCTTGGCCTCTGCAGACACATATAGTGCAGCTGGGGCTGAGAGAGGATTAATTTAAGAGTCCCAGGCTTGAGTTCTCCTTTTTATGCTGTTTCTGCCAGATTTGGGTCTACAATGCTCCACAAAAGGTAGCCAAGGCCAAATAGATGTGGAGTTAGATGGTACATGGAAGCAGACTGGGTGATGGGTCCCAGCCAAGCTCCAAATCTGCTCCTGATGCCAGGGTTTATGGATTGCTGTTAATCTGAGAGGTAGCTTTGTACACTTAATAGGTGTGTGACTGATCCCGGTGCCAGGAGATTGGCCGTTCTCATCAGGTCATTCTTTATTTATAACCTAAAGCAGCTGGAAGTTTCCTGCTGCGGGAGCACAGGTCCCCGAGTCATGGCAGGGACATGGCAGGGTCAGTCCTGCTGTCACCAGCCTGCTGTGAGTTGGCCTCAGGGTGAGTCCTGGAGCCGTGGTGGCTGGAGCTGGGATCTCCCTCCCTCTGGCATGGGGAAGGAGCAGAGAAGCAGCTCTGGAGAAGGATCTGCAGCTCCTCTCAGCCCACAGTCTTTCTGGCAAGGAGAGGCTGTGCTGAGGGAGACAGTGCTCAGGATGGAGAGGGACTCCCCTCCTTCTCTCACTCAACCCCTTCCCACCCATCCATCAGTTTAAAAATGGCTGGTGGGAGTAATTTTAATCCTAAAAGTCTCAGGCTGGTGATGAGACTCGCTGGGAAGGGAAGGGAGCGATGTGCCTGAGCTTGCACTCAGTTCAATTAACCAGTGCTGTGTCAAACACCACCGAGCTCCCCGTCCCCTGCCCAGGCTCAATTAGCTCTCCCTTTAATGAGAGCCTGCCTCTTGCCTCGCTCAGCTAATTAAGGAGCCCATGCCAGTAAGCCATGGCACCAGGTTGACGGTGGGGAGCTTTTCTGAGCAGGATGTGAAGGGAAGAGGGATCACGCTGGCAGCAGCTGCTTGGCTGGGGGCCCTGAGGATTCAGCTCACCCCCACTGAGCTACTGGAAATGGAATATCAGGTTTTAAAGCCTGGTTCTAAATACGAGTGCGGGAGCTGATGCAACCCTGGCAGATGAGAGCGAGGTGTTTGGAAACAGGAGACTGCTGGCAGGGGAGGCAGAGCTGCCCTACTCCCCACACTGCCTGGGAAAGCTGCGGAGGGCTGAGGGGTCCCTGCCCCCCTTCCCACTCCCACCACCCCCACCGACCTGGGGCTTCCCTGAGGGAATTAGCCGGGGTAATTAGTGGCCTCCATTGGCTCCTGGGTCTCTCGCCCCCTCTAATAAGTTATTCAGCCTGGAGAAGAGAAATCTCTGGTGAGACCTTAGAGCCTCTTCCAGTTCCTAAAGGGGCTGCAGGAGAGCTGATGAGGAGCTTTGGCCAAAGGTACTGAGAGTGACAAGATAACTTTCTGAAGCACTTGGGACCCCCCCCTACAAGAGCAGATTTGTGCTGAGGTGGGTCAGAGAAGGGCTGGATGGGAAGCCAAGGGAAGGGTATTCACAGACCCCCAGAATGCTTGGACTGAAAGGGACCTTTGAGATCATCTCATGCCACCCCCCTGCCATGGTTGCCAGGGCAGGTTGCTCCAAGTCCCATCAACCTTCCCCCACAGGAGAGGTGTTCCATCCCTCACCTGTTTCAGGACTGAAACTGCTGAGCCCTGGCAGCACCCATGGGTGTTTTCTGGCTGGAGTCTGGTGTCAGAGCTCTGTCTGCAGCCAACTCATCACCTGCAGGGATTTGGGAGTGGTACCAAGCCAAGTGGTACCACTACTCTGCTCCCTACATCTGTGGCTGCTCCAAAAATCCTGTTCCCAGTAACAGAAAAATGTTCTGCTCTGAGTGGGGCAAATGGGGATCCCCATTTGTGATTACCCCAGTGATTTAGCTGGGTGAGGCCCTTGCGCTGCAATCTCTCAGCTGCTTCACAACAATGACTGTACTTTGTTAGGAATAAACCTTTGTTTGGAATTCAGGAAAGAATTTTGCACCTGCTGAGGAGTATTTTGTGCTGGTATAGAAGAAGCACAACAAACCTCTCGAGAATAATAAACTCTGTAGGTTTCAAAGGAATATCTTGAACAGCGTGGTGGTTTGATACCTGTGAAGTTCCTTGCAGGACTTTGCCACAAGGCATTTATCAGGTGTCAGACAGTGATGGGAAGCAGGGGAGGGCAGGGCAGGCAGAATCAGAAGCTTTGGATGTGGGGGCTGCTCATGGCTCTGTGCCCACACCTGCTGTGCTCTGCACCTTTCCATCTTGCCTATTTTCCTTTTCAGTAGTAGTTTTGCTCCTTGCCTGAATTGAGGGTGTGGCACCAGCCCACGGCTCTGTAGAGGACAAAAGGCAGCCCCCGCTCTGTTCCTGCAGCCTGAGCAGCTCCTCGCCTTCCAAAGTGTCCTGCACCTCCATCCCTGAGCTCTGGGGTACTCTGGCCAGGCTTGGATGTGTCTGCAAGGGGCAGAGCTGCTGTTTCTGCAGCCCCGGGGGAGGGTAAAGAGCTGGTAAGGAGATGTTACTGCATCCCCGCAGCCTCGTCCCCTCTGGGGCTGAAAATCCGTGCTGGTACCGGCGAGTTCTGTGCAGTCCCTGCGGGATTTTAATCCCAGCCCCGCGTCTCTGCCCTCCGGGCCCGGTGCCCCAGCAGCGGTGCTGCAGCCGCTGGGATGCGCTGGGAGCGGGGATGCGGCGGGGAAACCCTTCCGTGCAGCCGCCTCTGGAGCCCTTTAGATGTCGCGCTGGAACAGCGAGTCCCCCGCGAGCCCTCGGCCTCCTCCTCCTCCTCCTCCTCCTCCTCCTCCTCCTCCTCCTCCTCCTCCTCCTCCTCCTCCTCCTCCTCCTCCTCTCCCGCTCGCTGCAGCCCGGCCCGGGAGGCTCCGGTAACTCTGCCGGCGCCTGGCTCCGTGACTACCACATCGCCTGGCACACGGGAAAGGGCTGGCACGGCTCTGCTGTTTGACTTGGAAGTTGCTTGGAGATCTGTTGGGATCTTTGGGATCTCAGGGATCTCCCAGGTGCTGCCCGGTGCCGTGTCCCGCTGCTCCCGCTCTCCCGGGAAAGGTGGGAATCCCTGTCCCGCCGAGCCGCCGCTGTCCCGTTACCCCGGGCTCCGAGCATCCCCTCGCAGAGCCGCTGCTGTCTCACATGCCGACGCTTTGCTCAGGGCTCCTGGCCGGCTTTGGGGAAAATCTCAGTTGGCTGGCGGTGACACGGTGTGGGCAATGTTTTGGGGAACGTTGGGAACTCCTGGGACAGGAACACTCATCTCCTGTTGCTCCGTGCCCCGTGCACTGGTGATCAAGCAGACATGCATCTCTGGGGTGGGATGCGGGACTGGAAGGGGTCAAAACCAGAAGCTACCCCCAGTCTGCACTGCTCCCAGCCCCCTCCCCCAGGGCAGGCTGGCTGTGACCTCTGCCGTGTCTCTCTCCCGCTGGGATTTTTGCCCCACTCTTGTGTTACCTCTCAGCTTTCCATTTTCTTGGCCTAATTTTGCATGTTCGTGTTCCTTTTGCAGTCTGAGCCTTAGTCCCTTCTCCTCCCACTGCTAGCTCTCTTCCCACCCCTGGGTCCTGAGCTAGCTCCTGGGTGGTGCTGCCCCATGGAAGGGGGGAGCCCTGCCTGGAAGAGAAGATGGAAGCTCCAGGGGAATATGGGGAGGGGGAATCTCCAAGAGACCCACAGCCCAGTGTGGCACCTCTTTTGACAGAGCTGCCCAGGTGTAAAGTATCCTTCTGCTGGCACATTAAATTGCATTTCCAAGTACTCTTTGGGGACCTGGCCGACCGGAGAAGGACAGGTTATGGACCCAAACCCTTGTACCCTGCCTGCATTTTGTCTTGGCTGGGCTCTTTTTGGGCTGGCTCATTTTGTTCCTGCCCTGACATTTCCAGGGTGAGTGACATCAGAGGCTCCAGAGCTTAGACACTGGAGAGGGAGGGATTTGGTTGTGGAAAGATTGGATCATTCAGTTCAAAGGTAGAAAATCCTGCTTCTCTGAAGGTAGTTCAAAATAGCCTGGAATTGCTTCCAAAATTCCGATTACCTGACCTTGGGCATGAATGCTGTGCTCCCTGTAAGGCACCCCTGCCATGCTCTGAAGGGATCTCATCCCAGCAGGATGCAGCCCAGCCCTCAGGACATGCTGGGGTGCTGTTTGAGGAGCTGAATTTGGTCCCCCTAACCCGATGGCCCTTGGAGCTCCCTGGTTTGCAGCAGTCCCTGTGCCACATACAATGCAGCTTGAATTCCTGCTTTGCAGGTCTGAGCTCTTTGTCCACCTGTGGTGGCTTTATCTCTGCTTGGTTCCCAGCAGGAGATGGATACAGGGAAGCTGCCTTCTGGATGAGACACCTTGAGGTGTGGAAAGGGGCAGGCATTTGACTTTCACTTGCAGGTGGTTTCCAGAAAAGCCACCATGGGCAGGAGGTGTCAGTGCCTGAGCGGTGACAGCCGTGTCCTCTGTGAGCAAGCTGGCTTCCCGGTCCACCTGGATGTCTGCCCTGTGGAGCACAGCTAATCCTCCACCAAAGATCAGGTCCAGCTCCTGCTCTGTGGGACTTTTACCATCCCTTTCAGCAGAGAGCAAGTTCTGGGCTGATGCATTTGGGAGAGGGAGGAACAGAATAAGTAAATATTATTTATGGTTCTTCTGTGGGTCATTTGCTGCTTGCGAGAAGAAAGCTGTGTTGGGTTGCTGGTTCCTAGGAGGGGACCTGCATGGATTCCAGCTTCTTTCCACAAGGCTGACTATGGTGAAAGGGGAAGGCAGAGGCAAGGAGAGGAGTTGCATGGATGCAGTGCCATGAGGAATGGTACAACACCTAATGGTGACCAGTGTGCTCCCAGGGCTGGAGAACGATTCCTCTCAGGGCTGCTGGGCCCTGCTGGGTACATGGAGCACCACCAGCAGCCAGGATATTGGTGAAACTGGGAAGACATTCTCATTCCCTATCCCAGCAGGCTGGAGGAACAGAAAGAAGCAGGTTAGAAATGTGGGAGCACAGATGCCTCTCCCCTCCTTTTCTTTCCCCCGACTCCATAGTATTCTGTGGGGTTTCTCCCAGCCCCTCTGCAGCCCTGCACGGGGAGGCTGCAGCAGCAGGCACAGCTCGCAGGGCTTTGGCACCCGCGCACTCCCAGGGTGCAGCGCGGATCCGTGGGAAACGTGGGATGGTGGCAGGAGGGCAAGGGGAAAGGAGCAGGGGGAGAAGGGGATCCCCCTGAGCCCCCCCATCCCCTGAGCGTGCAGTGAATTCCTGCTGGCTGGGCTCATGTGAGAGCATTATCCCCAGGATGAGCTCATGCGCGAGGCGCGCGGGTTATCCGTGTGATTCCGGGTGCTGGGGCACCGCTGGCGCTGGCGGATTCCCTGGAGTTATGTGCAGTTGCCATTTCCATGCATTCCTGGGTTAACAGCCGATCAGGTTTCGCTGTTCACATCCCCACTGAGCGCTCAGAGCTGTGGCTTCAATGCTGGTGATGGAGCAAAATCCCTTGGCTGTCTGGCTTTTGCTTTCCCAAAGCTGGCCTTCCCCATTCCTCTTCTTTGATTTTCTCCAATCCCGCCCTTCTCTCCCCCACGGCATTGACCACATTGCAGGTTCTTCATCCCCTTCCTTATTTCAAGTTGAGCTTTAATTTGTGATGCTGCTGAACTTTGTCGGGGCCATTGCTGTGTGCGATTCTTGGCGGGCTCCTGTCCCCTTGCTGGTGTGTGGATCAGGCTGGAGATGAACCATCACATCCATCAGAACCCTTGCTCTGCTCCAGTGGGATGTCCTGGCAGAAAACCAGAGTCTGGAGCAGGGTATTTCCCCCTTGTCCCTTCGTCTCTGTTTCCTCATTCATAGGAAGACCTCAGGGAAGGTGGACAGCTGAGGAAGGAGACAGGCTGTGTTCGACCAAGAGACTTGGCTCTCTGTTTATCCTTCAGTCTCTGGTGGGTCAGTGATGGGACCAGCCCTGGAAGGGTGTAATGAGAGTGTCAGGTCATCTCAACCACTCCACCCGGGCCGTGAGAGGGTCTGCCAGGCTTTGGGGTGTCTGCACGTGGCTGTTTGGTACCCGTGGCAAAGGACGCTCTTTGACTTGCTCAGCTCTTGGCTCTTGCCCTGGTGAGGAAGGGGTGGGAGAACCAAGACAGCCGTAACTTGCAGAAAATTACCTCTCCTAGGTTTGGTGTGTGTCCATGTGCAGTTGAGAGGCTCAAGGGCTGCCACCAGGCTGAGCTGTGCCCCAGGCCACAGCTTGCTGTGACAGCCAGGGTTGTGGCCCCTCACCTCCACCCATCCAGGGGAGAGTCCTGGGAGAGCCCAGGTGTGTCTCCAAAGGGTGAAGCCAACGCATGTAGATCAATGTCCATCTCATTAGCATCATTGCAGACATGGCTGGAGCCTGTTCCTCTGCCTCCCAAGGTCAGCCCAGCTTTGAGAGGGAATATCTGCATGGAAGCTCTGCCTTGTAACTTCAGGGTGTGAATTTGCTGCCAGTCCATAGCACAGAAAACTCTGCAAGCCTTGGAGTAACCTTCTAAGCCAGGGTCAGGCAGGGAGACCGTGGAGGTCATGATGGGGAGATAGCACTGCTTAGATTTCCCTGGTTCCAAGTCAGGGAGTGAGGTGGGTGAGGAAAGAGCCTGATCACCCAAAATGGGTTTCCACACTGAGTCCAGGGGCCTACAATACCAGGATGGAATCGTCTCATCCCTTGGGACTCTGCAGAGGAGTGCTTGGAAAGAGAACTGTGGGGAGGCTGGATCAGCTGGAGACCAGGTGAATTTTCTGCTCTGCTGAAAGCTGAAGGTGTTGGCTGAGCCTCAGGAGGTTGGGCAGATACTCTGCAAGTGTAAGTATTGGTGCTGGGTCTCACAATCCCGAGCCCATTCCCTCCCTCCTATTCACCTCTGCAAGGATGGGAGCTGTATCCCACTTTGCATGCCTTAGGAAGTAGGCTTTTAAAAGAAAAAATAATGCATGAATTGCCCTTTTCTGGAGAGTTCTGTGCTGCCAGTTTGTTAGGATGTGAGCAAGAGGCATTTATGACATCAGCCTCAAATAAATTGCTGAAACTGTCTGTGAATGGGGCAGAGGACTAAACTCAGAGGCTGATTTTATTGTTTTTCCGTCTTCTGTGCCTTAAAAAGCAAAAGATGGAGTGACGTGAATAGACATAAAACACGGTAATGGCCAAATTTGGGAAAATCTTAGAAAAAACTGGAAGGACACGTCTGTGCTCACGGCAAACGTGTGCGCTGCCTTCTGCGCTGATCCCGCGCTCTGCGGATACCAGCACCGGCGTGTCCTGCCCTTCTGAGGTGGGGCTGGGCTGGCATGTCATTTTAGAAGATATTTTATATACATCCTAGCTCTGCATTGCAGCTCTGTTACTGTTGTAATAATAACCTTTTTAATTTCCTGCCTTTTTTATTTCCCTGTGCAAAGTTAGGATGCTGGAAGTGAAGTTCCCTTTGTCGGTGCATGGAGAAGGAGGGAGGGCTGAACATGAATGGTTGGAGGGGAGATGCTCCCCTGCTTGGGGAGAGGCACTTGGTGAGATGGGGATACTCTGTGCTCCCACCCGGGAGCGATGGAAGGGAGGGAGGTGGAAAGAAAACACAGCCGAGGATCAAACGTGTGAGTGTGCGCTGAGCTGTGCTGGTTCAAACCTTCTGGTTCAGCAGCAGCGCGGTGAAGGGTGTTGACATATTAAGTGGTGGCAATTAGGCCGGGAGTTAACACCTTATTAAGCGGGACTGGGGCAGTTGGCACCTCCAAGCCTCCGGTCTGCAGGCTCGGCAGGGACGCAGCTCCCAGAGACTTGTTCCCGGCATGGTCGTGCCAGTCGTTTCTGAGATCCATAAAACTCTTCTGCTTATGGATGAGGCGGCAAACCCAAGGGCACAATGGAAGTCTCTGGGAGTCGGAGTCCAGCTCCGGAGTGGTGGCACTCACACCCTCCCTCTGGCCACCTCTGCCGTGGCACTCAGGGCAGGTGCTGCCTGGGCTCAGTTTTTCTATCAGGATTGCCAGCACTATTCCCAGATCCTGTGCCCACTGAGATCTGGGGCTCATCCTGGGAGTTGGATGGGGGACCTGGCAGTTGCGACCTCTCCTTGCCCTGTGTGACTCCAGCTGCTCAGGGAGTGTGAGGTGCCAGCACTGGCAGTGCTGCTCCGTCCCCAGGTGCAGAATATCCATGTAGCAGCATCAGGTGCTTGGGGTTGTCCATTCCCCCTGCCCCACTCCAGCTGCTCAGCCCAGGCAGAGGAACCAGCTAGGTCAGGGGTTTTGTGCTTTGGAGCCCTTTGCTACCAACTTTGCCAGGACACTGCAACGAGCCGGGAGCTGCTTCCCAGCCCATCAGCCATTCCCAGGCTTGCTGTGAGGGTGGCAGCCTGGGGGAAGGACTCATTTCTTAGTGACTGAGAAAGGGAGGGGACACACCAGTCCATGAAATGCAATTAATCTTGTCCTGTTGCACTTTTTATCTTGATTACTGGGATGCATATCCATAAGAGCATTTCATGAGAGCCAGGCTCTGTATTTGCCAGTTGGCATTTACTGACCTTGTTTGTCCTGCTTCTGATTCAGCCCATCTGAGAAATTCCAGCAATGCTGTTGGGCTTTCTTGGGTTGTTGCCCCATTTGGAGGATGAAACCCCAGCCAGTCTCAGGGGTGGCATGCCCCTGAGATGTGGATGCCCTTGGAGCCCCTTGGTGTGGAACAGGACATGGCCCATGGGGCTGGAGATGTTTTGGAGCTGGCCTCTCCTCCAGGTGGGCATAGTGCAGGAGGAGTTGTGCCTGCCAGGACATCCAGGACATGGCAAGGGGTGCAGATTTTCCTACACTGGTGTTGGCTGGCATTCCCAAGTGCAGCTGGGGAATGCTTACCTGCCTTCCAAGATTGCTTCCAACCCCTTTCCTTGCAGGTTCCTTCAGTGGGATGACTACATGGCCTGGGGATGGGGTGAGGTCAGTTCCTGCTTGGACAACATGGGTGCTGCTCTGCTCCAGCCTCTGCTGACATCACTGGTGGAGTCAGCATCCCTGGAAGTGTTCAAAAAACATGTGGATATGGCATTTGGGGACAAAGTCCAGTGGGGCACCTGGCAGTCCTTGGTTAGTGGTAGGACTCGATGATCTTAGACGGCTTTTCCAGCCATAATGATTCCATGATTTTGTGATGTCCACACCATCCTGTGCCTTTTCCCCTGCTTTCTCCCCTTCTCCCCGTGCTTGGGAAGGGGGTAGATTTGCCTGCCTCTGTGAGCTGTGATGTCACTCTGTCACGGTGGCATGGCAGGGTGATGTCACAGCATCCCAAGTGATCCCAAGGAGGAGGAGGCTCCTGGCATGCAGGAGGAGCTGTGGGGGGAACCATTGGACTGAACCAGGATGGAGCAACGTCAAAGCTGAGCGGGTGTCAGAGCTGCTGTGCTGTCAGTGCGATGGCTCTCAGTGTTTGCTTTTATGTGACAGCTGCTTCCAAAGGCTGGCAGCTCTCCAGGAGCCTGGGCAGAGTGAGTGGTGTGGCCAGTCCCCCAGCAGCGTGCCCTGCCCTTCAGAGAGACGGGCTCTGTGCTGTGGACAAGAGATGTTTCTGTGGTTCTTGTGGTTCCCTGTGTTTTTTGTGAGAAGGGAAGAGGCAACTGGAGCACAGACTCTCAGCTGGAGCGTGCTCCAGGTCAGGCGAGCGGCCCTGGGGGGGTTGCAGTGCCTGGTCTGGCATGGTGCTCCCAGCCCAGGGTGCTGCCGTGGGTCCCCAGGGACTGCAGCGGCTGAAAGGGGGGTGTGTGCTCCCCAGGGCCACATCCCCGGGCTCCTGTGCTCACTGTGCCCATCCTGTGAGCAATGGCATGGGATGGTAGCCTCTGCCTTGCCCACTGGGCCAAGGGAAGAGCCCAGGGTAGCCCAGGGCATTGGGGCTTTGCTGTGGCCTGGGGTTTCTATGTCTGCTGCTTTGGCACAGGGATGTTTGAAGGCATCTTTTACCCTGACAGCAAACCCATGGTGACAGCTACCGCGAGGGGTGAGATTAAAACCAGATGCACCCCTCTCTCTCAAACGCTGGCAAAGCCAGAAACAGCCCTCTGGGGACGGATAGTCTGGGAAGGGCTGGGATGTGCTGCTCTGCCCCTGCTTGGCCTTGGAGCCCAGAGGCAGCGCTCAGCCCGGGCCAGGAGTGCTCAGCTGGTGCTGCTGGGCAGCAGTGGCCATCGTGGGGCCCTCGCCCGAGAGGCAGCGTGGCCCGGAGCACGCACGGCCGTGGCTAATGAGGAAAGACATCGCTAATTAGAACAAGGCAGCGCGTCGTATGTGTGGCGCCGGCTTTGAAAGCGCTTTGCGTGTTGTCTTCGTTAGGGGTGTGAGAATGCAGCTCACTCTCTTTTTCTTTCTGAACAAATTAAGGACACATTTCACCCATCAGGAGATGAAATAAAATACGAGCAGAGAGGGATCGTGCCTGGCGAGCTCCCTGTGCCCGTCCAGCCTCCTCTGCCCCGTGCATGGCCCACCCCGTGGTGTGCAGGTGCTGCCAGACCCTGCCTGCCCTGGCAGAGCATCTGCTGGGCCCTACCTGCCATCACGTGGGGCCTCATGACCTTCCCAGCTCACCTGGGGTGGGCAGAGGGACAAGGTGTAATTTTGGGCTCCCGTAGGCTTGATACAGTGGAGATGCCCAAGGCTGGAGCCTGAAGCCCTCGGGATGCTCTGGCCTCATGGCAGACCAAAGTCTGTACCACGGTGGGATTCCTCTCCTCAGTACTGGCCAGATCAATGACACTCCTTAAATTATTTTTAAATATTCTTTTCCTGCTGCTGGACTTGACCTCCCCAGAGAAGCACCATCACCATCATGGGGTCTGGAGTCACGTATGAGGTGTGGGCTGGAGGAAGAGACAGGGAATGAAATACAGCTGTTCCTGTGAACCATTGTGATGTTGGTGTTCAGCAATTAATGGTTCCAAGGGTCACAAGAATGCTCCGAGAGCTGGAGGCCCTCTGCTCTGGAGTCAGGGTAGGAGATCTGAGGGTGTTCACCTGGAGAAGCCTCTGGGGACACCTTAGAGCTCCTTCCAATGCCTGAAAGGGCTCCAGGAGAGCTGCAGAGGGACTTGGGACAAGGAGCTGGAGGGAAAGGCCAAGGGGGAATGGCTCCCACTGGCAGAGGGCAGGGGTAGATGGGATATTGGGAAGGAATTGTTCCCTGGGAGGGTGGGGAGGCCCTGGCAGAGGATGCCCAGAGAAGCTGTGGCTGCCCCATCCCTGGAAGTGTTCCAGACTGGGTTGGACAGGTTGTGGAGCAACCTGGGGCAGTGGGATGTGTCCCTGCCCGTTGCAGGGGCTGGAACAAGATGGGCTTTAAGGTCCCTTCCATTGTAGGATTCTGTGAAATCGGCACAGACAGCTGCCAGCCCTGGCTCCATGGGAACCTCAGCACTCAGAGCCAGCAGGGATGTGCTGGGCAGCAGGGCCGGGATGTGCTGGGCAGAGCATGTGGGCTCTGCTGGGAGAGGCTCTGAAGGCAGCACAGCTGGGGAGATCCATCCAGCCTGGGAACACGGGCCTGGCCAAGCAGCCACGAGGAGACTCCAGTCCCCGGCACCACTGTCCCATTCCTCATTTCATAGAGCATCAGAACTGCTGAAGCCTGAGAAAATACCCAGTCCAGCCATCCCTCCCCCCTCAGTAATCCATTCCCTGAGCTGGATTTAGGGATTCACTGTGGCATTAAATGCAAATAACAGACGAGTCGGTTTCGCCCCAAATGGGGGAAGAGAACGAGTCTGGGAAAGGAGTTTGTGTGCGGTAACGTAACCGTAACCGTAGCTCCGAGGGGCCCACGGCCCCACGCTCTGTGTGTCTCTGCGTGCGTCTATTTTACCCCTAATACTCGTGGACTGCTGGCTTGTAATGTGACGACTTTTCAACGTCAATAATGTATTGAATAACACTGTCAGAAACGGGGAAGCGTTAACTCTTTCCCTAGGCTGCAGCTCGCTGTGGGAGCTCTGCAGAGGAGCTGCGGTCCCGTGGGCAGCGCTGTGGATATTCAAACCCAGCCCTGGGGCATCTCTCGTCCCAAGGCTGTTCCCTATGCCCCAGGCACAGGGACAAGAATGATGGGAGCCTGGTCCCTCCCCATCTGATGGTAGCCTGGCTGAGGGTGGCAGAGTGTGGCACATTTTAGCACAGAACTTTTGAATTAGTTAGGAATTTACCAATTAAGTCATGTTAACTGACAAGGCATTGCTTGCTGTTAAATTTGGCACATCTCTGATTTTTTTCCCTGTCCTGGTGACTGAGGAGCAGCTTTTAGCAATTCCAGAGAGGATGTTCCCCACATGGGAAGTGCCTCTGCTTCTTGGTTGTACCAGCCCATCTGGGACCACTTCCCACCTCACAGTGGTCCTGCCCTGTCCTTGGTGACATTTCCTGCTCACCAGGAGAGCACTTCCTTTTTCCCATTCCTTGATGAATGTAATTTTTTTCCCATCATGGAGGCAGCAGTTGCTTTGTTAGCCATTCAGCAAAGAATCATAGAGTCACAGAATTACTAAGTTCAGAAAAGACCTTTAAGATGTTCAAGTCCAACAATTAACCCAGCGCTGCCAAGCTTCAACTGCCACATCCACACAGCCTTTAAATCCTTCAAGGGTCAGGAACTCCACCACTGTCCTGGGCAGCCTGAGCTGGTGCCTGACCTCCCTTACTATAAAGAAATTTTCCCAGTAGCCAATCTGAACCTCTCCTGGTGTAAGTTGAGGCTGTTTCCTCTTGTTCTGCTCCTGTTCCTGGGAGCAGCCCTGTTCCCCTGGCTGTCCCCTCCTATCAGGGACTTGTGCAGAGCCACAAGGTTCCCCCTGAGCCTCCTTTTCTCCAGGCTGAGCCCTTTCCCAGCTCCCTCAGGCCCTCCTGGTGCTCCAGCCCCTTCCCAGCTCCATTCCCTTCTCTGACCCTGCTCGAGCCCCTCAGTGTGTTTTCTGTCACAGGGAGCCAGAACTGACCCCAGGACTGGAGGTGCCTCAGCAGTGCCCAGCACAGGGGATGGTCACTGCCCTGGGCCTGTGGCCGCACCATGGCTGATCCTGGACAGGTGCCACTGACCTTCTTGCCCACCTGGGCACACCTGGGCTCAGGTTCAGCTGCTGTCACCCGCACCCCCAGGGCCTTTCCTGCTGGGCACTTTCCAGCCACCCTGCCCCAAGCCTGGAGCTCCAGGGAGTTGTGGTGACCCTGGTGCAGGACCTGACACTGAGCCTTGTTAAACTTCATACGATGGGGCTTGACCCACTGCTCTAACTGTTATAATTGTTAAATCTGCATCTCTAATGCCAGCACCCGGGCAGCAGGATACCCAGGCTGGCAGCCCCTCCCCTGCTCACCCCGCTCTCACCCATTCTCACTCTGCTCACACTCAGCTGCAGAGTAACAGAAATTTCACAGCTCTGTCCACTGTGTGTGAGTCTGGAAAAGATGTGTTACGGTGAGGGCAATGTGCTTACACTCCTCTCCTGCTGTCCCCGGAGTCCCTTGGCACAATGGACTCTGTGCCCACACTGCACAGCACTTGCTCTGCGTGGGACAGCCCATACTGTCCCTTTGCCTGCTCTGGGCTGGCACCTTTGCATGGTCCCTTAACACCATGGGCTTGTGGGCTCTGAGCTTTGCTTTAGCAAACCATGCAGCTTTCCAAGCCAGCTCAGAGCTGTTTGGGATTTGCAGCTCTGGGGCTGCTGTTCAGGAGGGGAAGCAAGAGGTGAGTTTGGGGGGTGTTGGGCAGCCAGCCAAGGTAAACCTCAGCCATCCTTGGCAGCTGGGGCTCCTCACTGCTCCCTGCTACTTTTCCTGCTTGGGGACAGGGCTCAGCATGTCCCTGTGCCCCAGTGTTTTGGAGAGTGAGCCTGCCTTCCAGTTGGATTTCACTGTACTCTGTAGCAGAGTGGGATGGCATGGTGTGGTGGATTTGGATGCTCGGTGACAGCAGAGAAGCTGTGCCCTCCTGACATTGTCCCATGGCTACTAGCCCTGCTGTGGGTGGTGTGGATAGCAGGAGCCTCTGTGAAGGTGACAGATGGGGATGCCACTGGCTCATCAGAGTGGCAAACTGGGCTCACTTCAATCCCCATGTGGGCCATTTACTTAAGAACTGGACTCAATAATCCCTGTGGGTCCCTTCCAACCCAGAATATTGGATGAATCTGTGTCCACTCTGCAGCCTCGAGGTGTGTTCCCCTCCTTTCTACCTGGGCCATGCTTGCTGTGCTCACACTGTGTAGGGGACAGCCTCCAGGTCTTTTTTCACATTCCTCAGGAAGCCCCACAGCTCCTGATGTGGCTGTGGAGATACACCCGAACATGACTGATGTTGTCCCTGGAACTGCATGGCCCTCAGGGAGGTTTCTGAAGAGGGACAGCTTGGCTCCCTGTCTGTGGAACCCGGCAGTGCTTCCCCAGCTCCTCCAGGAGCAGCAGTGATTTCCATGAGCTGGGAGCAGACAGCGTCCCTGTGCGATCGCCGTGTGCCCTGGTGCCACAGCATCGCTCCCAGGTGCATCCCACAGTGTCACCTCACATGCCCTGCTTGCCCAAGGGCTGCTGTGGGCATGGGGCTGCAGGAACACACCTGGAAATAGGAATAACTGCTTTCCAGACAAAGCAACTTTGGCTAAGTGCTGTGCGGGACCCCCTCCTCCTGTTTGGCCTCAAGGAGAAGAGGGAATTAAAAAAAAAAAAAAAGGAAAATGTTGGTTTTGTTTTGGCTTGGGAGCTAGAGCCACAAGGAATGTTGGGAAGCCACAGCTCGGGTTACCCTGTTCCAGGCACGGCATGGTGCTCTGGCGAGGCACACAAGGGGCTTCTCCCTCCCTGCCTGCTGAGACAGAGCACAGAGCCCAGTCTGGCCTGCAGGAGCTCTGTGGGAACAGGGATCACTGTGGGAAGTGGCAGCCTGCAGGCAGGGTGGGGGCTGCTCACTGCAGGCAGCACATGGGGCTCTGGGAGGAGAAACCAGTGCAGGTGGCACTGGGAGAGCAGTGCTCTCCCCACTGCCTGATGTGACACACACCCCAAAATAGCCAGGGCTCTCTTTTGGCTCGTGGTGTGAGGGGTTTCATCTTGGGCCGAGCCTCCCAAGGAAACTAGAGCTCCATGGGGGAGCACTCAGGGAGAGATGTTCTCCAGGGGATGTGTGTGGGATCTGAGCCTCCCAAAGAACCACCTTGGAGTCAGTGGTTCCTGCAGCGATGGTTGTGCTCCTGGACACCCTGTGCCAAGCTCCCTGACCGAGCCAGAGCTTGTACTAGTCAGAACCCTTGGAGATGGTATAGGTGGACACTGGCACCACAGGGCATGGGAACCTTCACCTTTGGGTGTTGTCCACATGGTGCAGGGACCTCACCTGAGCAAACAAAGGCCTGAGGGCACTTGGTCTGTTCAGCTGGAAAGGACTGAGGTCAGATCTCATCAGTGGCTACAGCTTCATCCCGAGGGCCAGCTCCAATCTCTGCTCTGTCACAGGGACAGGAATGGCTGGAGCTGATCCAGGGCAGGTTTAGGTTGAATATCAAGGAAAGGTTCTTCTCCCAGAGGTGCTGGCACTGCCCAGACTCCCCAGGGAATGGGCACAGCCCCGAGGCTGCCAGAGCTCCAGGAGTGTTTGGACAATGATCTCAGGGATGCCCAGGGTGGGATTGCTGGGGCGTCTGTGCAGGGCCAGGGGCTGGACTGGATGATCCTTGTAAGTCTTTTCCCACTCACAACATTCTGTCATTCTGTGATTTTATGGAATTCTCAGAGACCAGCTACATGCAGGGTCAATGAGGGCTCATACAAAGCCTTAGATATCCCACTTTGTCTTTTCTGTTGAAGAACCAGTATTTGACAAAGGACATAACAGGAAACCTGTTTTTCTGGAGTGTGTCTGAACACAGAGACACTGGGGAGCAGGGTGGAGGGGAGCAGTAGTTGTCCCTGGTCCAGAGCCCTGCTCTGGTGTTCACCATGCAGAGCCTTGAGCTGGTTCAGTGCCAGAGGTTAGAGGAGGGTTTTACACTAAGTACTGTAGGTTTTTTCCATCGTGATAACCTTAATCCAGTGTGGGTCACCTATGGCACACCTCTGGGGCAGGTGAGGTTTTAAGGTCAGTGTAGCTGTGGGACCCAGGGCAGGAGAAGCACCAAATTTTTGTGCTGACACGCAGGTATAGTGTGTCTCCATCCAGGTAGGCTGTGATGTGGAGAGGGACCTCGTGTGCAGGTCTGGGCTGTGTCACACACAGTACATGGTGTGACATGTCGGGTGACAGCAGTAACCTGTGGGACAGCTCTCACTGTGCAGTGCATTGCTGGAGGGCAAGAGGAGTTTGCAGACAGGAACAGGACCCCAGCTGCTGCTGCCCATGGTGGGTGAGCAAGAGCGGGGAGGTGGAAGCACCAGCAGGGCCCAGGAAAGTCTCCTGAGCTGTGGGATGTGGCACCTGCCCTGGGAATGCCCAATCCTGCCCCTTGTGCCATTGAGAGCTTTTGGAGTATGACAACAGGGAGCTGAAAGCCCCTTTTCAGGAGCAGAGAAGCAAATTGTTTTATCCTTTGGTCTCCAAAACCATCCACTTCAGAGGGGACAGCTTGAGAGGAAGGAAGGAAGGAAGAAAGAAAGAGCTGAAACCAGAGCAGGAAGTTCCTGAAAGGCGAGAACAGCCTTCATCCCGATGTGCTGAGCTCTCCTCTCCAGCGTCATCGCCTGAGCACTGAGAGGTGCTAAATCTTAGCTGCAAACTCTCCTCAAGTTCACATCCTCCCTCCTGGTAATAAATCCAACTGTGACCATTGCTGAGTTCCTTATGTGGCTCTTCTGAGTTTACCATATCCTCTGACCTTTGTTTCTGTGGGTCTGTCCTGACCCTTCCCCACCGTGTGGTCCCCACGGATCTGCTGGTGCTGCACATGCCCCTGCAGGGGAGGCTGAAGGTGCAGAGCAGGGTGAGAGCACAGAAGCTGTGGGCTCCTGGGGGAGCAGAGCGCTGGGGGGCCGAGTCCTGCAGGTTGTCTTGGCTCCTTAGGGGCTGTGTGTGAGCACATGTCTGCCGTGGGACAGGGACACAGCTCCTGCAGCGCTGACCTGTCAGCACCAGACACGGGGTGGGAGCCAGCGGGCAGCAGGACAGTGCAGGGATGCTCTGCCTGGGGGCTTGGGGTGTGCTCTGGGAGGGTCCCTGTGGGGAGAGGGGCACTCGGACAAAACAGCTCAGCACGTAAGTGTCCTGGGTGGGGACAACAGTGGTGACATTTGCAGTGCCCAGGCTGGATGAGAGGGCCTTTTGGCCACTGAGGTAAGGTGTGTCAGGACAGCTCTGTGGCCATTGAGGATGGCACTGTGGGCAGTGTCCCCACTGCCATTGTCCCGTCCCGTGGCACCGACAGGGAGCTGAGGTGAGCTGAGCTGTGGCTCTGGGCCTGGCCCATGCCTCACGGCGTTTCTTGCTGATTCAAGGGCAGGCATGTAGGGGGACTGGCCGGGCTGGGAAGTTCTGATAAAGATAGCATGGTTTCCAGCCCATGGATTAGGCTGGGGCTGGATGTGCTCAGTTTCGGTGCTCCTGAGCATGTGCTTTCTCAGTATTTCCCAGGGCCAGAGCTACTGTTGAGTGACTGTGGAATTAAAGTATCGCTTGCAGTTCCTACATTCCAGAGCGGTGTCGGGTTTTGGCGGAGGGCAGGCTCCGTGTGTGCCTGTGCTTCCCTGGCCTGCAAGCCCCCAGATGTCCTGGAGGCCATGCACATCACTTTGGTCCTTGCAAACTCCTGCTCAGGGAAGTGTGGGAGAGCAAAAGGAGGGAGACCAAACTCCCAGCAGCTTGGCTGGACAGCCAGTTACTTCCAGTCTAGCACTTCCAAACCAAAAACTTTACCTCAGCAACAGATTCATTTTCCCAGGATTTTGAAGCACGGCAGGATTGGAATCCAAACACACATGAAGTGCCCGTGGTTTCAGAGAGCTCTCTCCAGCATCGGGCGGGTGGGTGTCTCCAGAAAGGCTGCCCACAAATGTAACTGAAATCCCAGTCTAAACCCAGTTAACTCCAGCAAAAAGAAAGAAGAAAGTTGTTGTTTCACAGCATGTGCTGGCCCTTGAGGGGCTGGTGGGGCTGTGGGAAGGCACTGGGGCTGTGGGAGGGCAGTGGGGCTGTGGGAAGGCAGTGGGGCTGTGTGGGAAGGCAGTGGGGCTGTGGGAAGGCAGTGGGGCTGTGGGAGGGCAGTGGGGCTGTGGGAAGGCAGTGGGGCTGTGGGAAGGCAGTGGGGCTGTGTGGGAAGGCAGTGGGGCTGTGTGGGAAGGCAGTGGGGCTGTGGGGGAAGGCAGTGGGGCTGTGGGAAGGCTGTGGGGCTGTGGGAAGGCACTGGGGCTGTGGGTTTGGGTGCCTGCCTCCATCTGCACACTGGGGTCAAACAAACACCAGCCTGGGGTTTATGTGGTGGTGGAGGAGGGATCTTGGGGACTTGGCAGGTTTGAATTAAGCCTCGCTGTGTTGCTGGGGTTGGGGTGGGATGACACCCTCAGGCTGGTTTGTTTCTGCCATGGGGGAAACTGAGGTATGAGAAGGGGAGAGATGGGATTTGCCTGTCCAGATAGAGATGTAGTGGTGTCTGTGCTGGGTGTCTGGAGTGCCTTCTCAGCTGATGGAGGGAAACGGGCATCACCAGAGCGCCGCTGGCTTGTGGGGTGGGGTTGTGAAGCAGGAGAGGAACACATTTGGATACCCCTGTGTTGCCATGGACTGGAGAAGATGCCTCTGCTGCAGGAATGAAAGGGAAGATGGGCCTGCTGAAGAAACATCCAGCAGAAGCAGAAGTGAGATTTGGCTCTGTTGTGAGCCATGTGTGTGTTTAGTTGTCTGACTCCACGGAGGGCTTGGCCAGCCCCACCTCAGCTTTGAGCAAGGAGTGTCCTGGTTATTATGGAAGGAAATGGGACCTCTGTGGAGGCTCTTACAGCCCACCTCTGTGTCATTATCTCATGCATCCATGATGCCCACCTGGGCCCTCCTCTGTACAGCTCTGAAGTTTGTCCTGGAAACACTCAAACTCAACAGGATGTGGTCTGGAGCCTCAGCTGGAGGATTGGATTGGTGGAAGAGGTGTTTCTTTCCTTCTTGGGTACCTTGTGGTTGCAAGGATACAAAGAGAATATTTGAAGCAGGCAACCCTTGTGTTCCTGCTGGAGCAGCTCCTGAGGCCTCTCCTGCTCGTGGGAGACATTTGTAGATACCAAAATTCAGTTGTAGGTTGTAAGGCTCTTGTGAAGAGTTGATCACAAGTGAGATTAACTCACTCTGAATGAGCAGTGGTTTCTGTCTGAATGAGAGGAAAGAGAAAAGTTCATCCCTGTCCAGTGGAGACAGATGTGTTGGAGCAGATGTCTTGCTCTTTTCCACTGGATGAGGGAGCCACCTCCAGAGGCTTCCTCCTCACTCTTCACATCCTCTGACTTCTCCAGAACGAGATAGGACACATCAGGTGTGGAGCTGCTTCCATGACATTGTGGGGCACTAGTCAATATTCCAGCAAAGTCTCCAGGGCTGATTGGAGATGGAGACATCCTTAATCACCATATCCCCCAGACAGGCACCTCTGCTATTTCCTTAATCAGCTGTGTGGCTTTGAAGCAGCCCAGATGATATCTCCTGGGCCTGCCTGCCTTGGTGCTGGGGCTCCTGCATGGGAGGGAGGTGCTGAAGGTGAGGAGGTAGTTTGTGTATTTGTATATATACAAATACAGACACAGCAGTGCTTGGGGAAGGAAATGAAATCCAGCTGGACTTTCCTCCTGGTCCTCAAATTTGGGGGGTGGTAGAGTATTTTTGATGACGAGGTTACTCCATGAGTGTCCTCTCCACGGAGCCTCTGTGGAGGCAGCCTCTACCTGGCCTGCAGGGCCAACTGCCCAGGTCTGCTCTGAACTGCTTCCCTCTGGTTGAAGCTCTTGGATCTCTGGTGCTTGGACGCTCTCCGACTTCTCTGGTGAAGAAAAACAAAACAAAGACTTGTTCTTCTCCCCCAGAGCAGCTGTGACTGCCCCATCCCTGGAGGTGTCTGAGCCCAAGTTGGACATGGGGGCCTGGAGCAAAAAGGGATAGTGGAAGGTGTCTCTGCCCATGGCAGGAGGTGGAATGAGATGAGCTTTAAGGTCCCTTGCAACACAACCCATCCTGGGATTCTGTGACTACCAGAGACTCCTGGTTTTGGAAACACTGAATAGCATTGAGATTTTCCTCAAAAAAACATCTTTTCCATGTGGATATTTAGAGCTCCCCTCACACATAACACAGTGTCTTGTCAGACCCTGGGAATGTTTTCTTATCCCTTTGGTATGTCATTCATAGCAGGATGATGATTCACTCTTGGGACATGACTTTGAGGGAGAGCTTTGGTTGTCTCCAAGCCTGTCCAGGAGTTCCCTTGGGATGCTCCCTCTGTGGCTCTTCCTGGAGCACCACAAGCCTGGGTCTGACCCACCAGGGTCCCTCCAAGGAAGCTCATGAGCTCATAGCCTGGCTACCCTGGTGCTGCCATGGTGCTGAGCACATGTTCCCTGCTCTTGACTCATTTCCCAGGACTGAAGCACGCAGCCCACGGTCTAACCCCAATTTCCCCAGTGTGCCTGAGGCTGCAAGGGGAGCAGCAGAAAGAAAGGACCCTCTTGGCTTCAGTTCTTGGTATTTTTCTCAGTGTTTGTAGACATTCTTACTGTTTCTATTCTGAAATTGTTTTCTTGTGCAATCCATGTGGGTCTCTACTGCTATATTTAATACTTTGCTGGTATCAGATTTTGCTTTCAAGGTCTTTCAAAACAAAACCAATAAAAATAAATCTTCTTGCCGAGGTCACTGAGGTGGAATGGCTTTTTCCCAAGTGCTGAAATGCTTTGGACTTCTCCCTGCTCCCTGTCCAAACTTATTCCCCCTTGCCTAGAGGCTCTTTCCCCCCATCAGCTGTCCCTGTGCCGAGGTGAAGGAAGCATGTGATGTGTGGTGCTGAGTGTGTTCACAGCTGCCTGTAGTGGAGGGCGTGGAGGACACTTGTGCAGGGCAGTGACAGAAACATCTGTCCTTAATGTGCTGCTGCTGCAGGACTTGTGCTTCCAGGGCCCTTGGTTCTGGGAGCTCACTGGTCCCTTGGTGTGACAGCATCTCTTTGTTTCTAACACTGAGGTTTTGGACCATTGTGGCAAAGAGGTTGCTTGGAGAAGATGTGGCTGCCCCATTCCTGGAAGTGGCCTAGGTCAGGTTGGATGAGGCTTGGAGTAACCTGGTCTAAGGAAGGGGTCCTGGCCTGTAGGAAGGGGTTGGAATAGGATGAGTTCTGTTTAGGACCTATTTAAGGTTCTTCCAACCCAAATTATTACATGATTCTATGAGATCTGTCTCCAGCTTCTTCCAGGCATTGTTGTTTCCATTGAGGAAACTGGTCAGTGATGGACCACTGAACTGCCCCAGCTGGCCAGCCGAAGCAGAAAGGATGCCATTCACAATCCCTACTGGAAATATCCCATTAGGAGTTTCCCAGCATGCTGCTCCAGAGCTTCTGCCTTGAAGCTGGGGCAGAGCAGCTCTGGAAAGGTCCTGCTGATGTGCTGACCCGCAGGAAAGCACCTGTGGCACACAGATCTCTGGGAGGAGGAGGATGGTCCTGGCTCCCTGCGTGGCTGTGTGAGTTGCTGGGCACTGTGCAAGTGACTGTGCTGTATTCTGAATTTTCCAAAGTTGGGTGACGTAGGAACTGAGGCTTCCACTGCTCTGTTTTATTTTTATTAGCCAAACCATCTAACCAGCAGAATTGTTTGCAGAAGCAAAGCAGTTTGGTCCCTGAATCGTTGAGCTTCCGCTTTCCATCCGCTCTCAGTAGGACAACAATCGTGTGCTAAATCCCAATTAATCATTAAGAAGATATTTGAGGTTTAACAGCTATGTTATAAGATACAGTTTTTACTGGTTTTGACCTCAGTTAAATATGTTTTTAATAGTGGATGGTATTTAATTAAACATAAAATAACAGAGGCTTATTAAATCTAGAGAGACCTTTCCTAGTGATGGATATTGAATGTTAAGTAAATATCACTTGGTCATTAGAAGCATATTCAGAGTGGTTTCACAGCTATGTAATAGGCAGGTATCTGATTACCCATCTGCCCAGGTCCAATGAATAAGCTCTTAATAATCATTTGCCACTCATTTAATATATCATAATAACTGTCCTATTAGACCTGAATTAGATCCTTGTAAGAGCAAACAGAGGCAACCTGGTGCTCCCTGGGATTTGGAGCGGATTTTGTTTTATTTCAGGTTGATGGTTCATTGAGATTGGGGTGGTTGGAGATTGGATGACACTAGTCTGGATCACGTACAAGGAGGTTTCACGTTGTATTTGTGTGGGACCTGCCCAGCACCACCACTACTGCAGTCAGCCCAGAGTAGGGCATGGGGGGTGGAGGGGCTCCTGGCAGCACTCGGGGCTGGGACCATCCATCTGGGATGCAGAGGCTCCCAGAGCTGCACTGGGAGGTTGGTGGCTGTGGGATGACATTGTGACTCCTGGGCACTCCTTTGGGCACTTGGTCTTTCTCTAGGGCAGGACATTACGCTAGGCTGGAAGGAAGGAAGGAGATGCAGCGCTGCCTACATGTTCCTGTTAACCTGCAGAACTTGCTGCCATGCAGCACCTTCAAAGCCCAGTCATTAGCTGGTGTCAGGGAAGGTTGAGGCTTGTCTGGGGGTGATATGATCAGGAAGAGGCACTTCAGGCACAGTGATGTTTGTAATTCAGGGCTGTGTTTAAGGACAGACCAGCAGCTGACCCTGTTTCTCAAGTTGATTCCTGTCTCTCTGCTCCATGAATCCAGGTTCTAGTCCCTTGTTTCTTCAAGTTTTTGTGTCCTGCATATCAGCTAAGTACTTTCCAGATTGCCAAGTGTGTGGCTTGTGGGTAGACAAGGACCCTGAGGGGATTTGAGACACTCCCTCCCAGCCTCAGGAAACAGGATGTTGAGTGCAGAAGGATTTTGCTTCATTTTGAGGTGAAATATGATTTATTTTGCAAGGCCCAGGAAGTGGTGGCTGTTCACACTGCTGTATGGCAGGAGCTGTTCTGGGGTCACAAAAGGGGACTGGCACACCTGGCTGGAGTGAGACTTTCTCTTTACCTGGGAGAGATGGAGAACCCTGCAGCCTGGCAGCTAAGGATGATCTGGAGAGTTTGAGGAGGGTGGTTGTCACTTGCTCTGAGACAGCACTTTCTCCAGGAATTAATGTTTTCCTCATCCTTCAAAATCCCATCTTGTACTTTTGGAGGAAGTGATAGACCAGGACTGTGAGTTTGGGAGCTGTGGGAGTAGCATAGCTTTGGGTTGGGAAGACCTTAAAGCTTATCTCATTCCACCCCCCTGCCATGGGCAGCGACACCTTCCCCTATCCCAGGTTGCTCCCAAGCCCCATCCATCCTGGCCTCGGACATTTCCAGGGATGGGAAGGGCTTGGGATATCTGTGTGCAGCGCACGTGCAGCCCAGCTGGGGTGGGAGGAACAACCAGACCACATCATCCAGTTAAGGTTGAAGATAAAAAATGATAAATACAGAGGTGGCAGCTTTTAAGCAGAAAGAAAGCTGCGGATGCCCAGCACAGTGCCCCTGTGAGAGGCTGCGGGTTTGGATTTCTGGAGGGGAGGCTGGAGACCAGAGCACTGCTTTTTTGGGACTCCGTGGGTAGCCCTATTAGCTTGCTTACAGCAACACTTCTTTTTTGATTTCTCTGTGCTACTGCATTTCACAGGCCACAAGTTTTGGTCGCTGCCGTTGTTCCTGCGCAGCAGCACTGACTCAGCGCTGGAACAATGCGCAGGCAGCTGGAGCCTGGTGATTCAGCTGCCGCCTCAGAGGATGAGCCCGGCTCCTCTGCTCGCTTACTAATCTCTGCTAGTGTGTGAGTCAGGCTCTCCTCGCCCCCGGGCAGGAAAGCAGCCATGGTGGGATTTAACCAGGGAGCCGGGAAGGGGCCCAGGGGAGGGTGACAGGCAGGGGCTGTTGCTGTGACCAGCCTGCTCCCCGTGCTGCCAGCTCTGAGCCATCCAGTGTGTGCAGAGGGGATGTGGCTGTGCCGCCACTGAGGACATCTCTTGGCGATTCCATCCTAACAATTGTCTGTCTCGCCAGCTCGGGGGTCTCGCTGCCTTCCCATGGATTTCCCTGGGTGGTTTGCAAGGTGGGCTCATGGCCAAACCTGCTTTGTGCAGCCTGTACCTTCCTGCCGCTTGTCACAGGTTTGGGTGCAGAGAGGTGACTGTGCCCTGCTCACCCCTCTTGAGTCCTTTTCCTACCCAGGACCCCTCCACCAGCCTGCAGGTGTGCCCTGGCACCCATCCCCTGACCAGTGTGTTTGGCAGTGTTCCCTGTGTGCTGCATCCCTTGGCAGAAGCCAAGGACAGTTGGACAGTTCTGAGACCCAGCAGGTTCATCACAAGTGCAGCAGTGTTACAGAGTGGGGATCCTTGTGTCCCAGCAGGATCCAGGCCTAGATTGCTGCAGGATAGCAGAACTCCAGCATCAGCCCCGGGCCCAGGACGCTCAGTTACGGCTGGGACAATTATCAACAGCACAGCCTATGAGAACGGGCAGGCTCCAGCCTGGCAGGAGGAGAAGCTGTGAGAGCACCCAGGTCCTGCCTTGGGCTTGGCTCTGGCCAGGCTGGCAGTGGAGAGCCTGCAGGAATTCCTGCAGCCTCTGGCAGGAACACACCTGAGGTTGGGAGAGAGGAAAAGTCACCATGGATATTGTGCCACCATTCCTTATCCATAGGGTGGGTGCTGGGGCTGCCAGACCCACCCAGCAGCTGCGGGATGGGCTGGGGACATAGGGGGCAGCCCCACATTGCAAGCCTGACCCTGGGGGTTCACTCTGCCCTCTCACTTTGTTCTCCACCCTCCTCACAGAGCCCTGAGCCGACCCAGCCGCCTTGGCCAGGCTCCCCAAGGCCAGCACAACCGTAAAACCATCTAATCCGAACAGGCTGGGGCAGAGCTGCCTGCTGCCATCGGGACAACTCTCTGTGTGTGGTTCCCATTTAGTGCAGATTTATTTCCTCTGGGTCGCCGGCTCTGCTGTTGCTCACTCCTTGGCTCTGCTTCTGGGAGCATCCAGCATTTACCTTCTTACTGCAAGGGGCTTTGGGGGACTGTAACTTCATTGTACGTGTCAATTAGGAAAACACCCTCAGGAATTTCCTTTCTGATGCTGCCTGGCTCTACAATAACCTCTGTCTCCGTGGCTGCCGGCTCCCCAGAGCCCGTCCCGCCAGAGCAAACCGACGGGGAGCTGGGAGCAGACTCAGCTCCACAGACGCCTCCAGCTCCTGTTCCAGCTCCCTCTGAGCGCCGAGCCCCATCTCGTTTCCACTTCTCCTGCACTTCTCACTCCCTCTCTGGGCGCTGGAGTTGGAGTTGTTTTGGAAACCGCTGCGACTCCGGCATGACGTCACCAGGGTTCTGTAGTATCTCTGTCTCCATCCTAGTTAGGCGCTTCCTGCTCCCTGGCTCTCACTCCAGCTCGCCTGGCGTGTCTATGCTCTTTCTTCTTCTCCACAATTCCCCAGGGATTTCTTTTCAACTTTTCTCCCCCATTCCCTTCATCTCTTACACAGTGGTTTTGTCTTTTATTTTCTTTTCTCTCCTCCTCTTCAAAAATGTCTGTTTTGCCCCAGAACTGGCTCTCCCAATTCATTTTTTGTAGCAGGCACGATGCGCACTTTGCTGCTGCTGGGAATCCCAAGGTGCTGCTCCTGGCCAGCTGATTCCCAAGGTCAGGGACAGGTAGGGGATCAGTGATCCCCAGCCCCAGCAGTGCCATGGTGGCATTGGGCAGGGTCTTTCCTGTGACGGGGTTTTCTGCTGGCCCTTTTGTGCCAGCTGAGGGCTCAGGCTGTACCTCCCCTCTCCTCCCTCAGCTCCTCTCCCAACATCCACCTCAGCCCAGCTTTTCAGGCATAGCAAATCCATTCTTCACCCCACATCCCCAGCCAGAGCTCCCTGTGCTCTGACACCTCCTTCCCTGTCAGCATCCATCCCGTTCCTGCTGTGAGTACCCACATCTCTGTGCCGCCCTGGGACCAGCCTGTGATTCCAAGCACTGCTGTCTCCTGCCTGGAAAAGCATATGTGTGGTTTCATCATGACTCTCTAGTGAGTGTTCACTAAGCACGAATAAAATACGATTTATTTCTTTAATTTCTTCCCTCACCACTGCTGAAATGCTGCCTGATTGCAGGCAGACCCCCCAGGGCCATGGCTTTCCTCCCTCCTCTCGCTTATTCATCCCGACCCCCAGCCAAAGCAGTATGGGGCTGTGCTCCCCATGGGAGCAGTCCTGGGAACAGCACTATTAAACATAAAATACAAATATGTATATAATACGTGTGGGTAGGAGTGTGTGTGTGTATATATATATATTTATTTATTATATATGTATTTGCAAGGGCATGTAGTGATAGGACACAGGGGAATGGCTTTGAACTGAGAGAGAGTAGGATTAGATGGGATATTGGGAAGGAATTGTTCCCTGGCAGGGTGGGCAGCCCTGGCACAGGTGCCCAGAGCAGCTGTGGCTGCCCCTGGATCCCTGGCAGTGCCCAAGGCCAGGCTGGACATCAGGGCTTGGAGCAGCCTGGGACAGTGGGAGGTGTGGGATGGATGGGAGGATGGGAGGGGTGGGATGAGATGGGTTTTAATGTTCCTTCCAACCCAAAGCATTCCATGGTTCCATGATTCTGTGATTCTGTGATATGCACCTGACCTCCTCCTGCCCTGCAGGAGCAGGGCAGTGCCACACCTGCCCATAATGACTGGGTAAACTGAGGCACATGGGGTGAGTTCCAGGAGGGCCCTATTGTGACACAGACCATTACTTTTCTATCCCTGGGTGTGCCTGGAGCTTGTCAAGTCACTTAATCCCTGGAGTATCTTTTTAATGTTATGGATTAAAGTTGAATTTGGACTTTGGCTGTCTCTGGCTGTGTGAACATGTAGTGCCCAGGGGTGAAACCCCCGTGAAGATCAGAGGCTTTAACACAAACTCCTGTTAAGGTTTTGACTCTTTCTGGAGAGAAATGGGGTCTGGATGCAAGAGTTTCTTTATCCCAGTTCAGTCAGTTCATCCTCAGCCTTTTTCCTCCTTGCCCTTCCCAAAGATCTATGCTCATATTTATTTCTAAGTCACTTTCCACACCTGTGGTCAGCAAGATTTGGGTGCTGCTCACTTGCCGTAAGGTTGTGCTGGACCAGGGGTTCTTGCATCCTCCCTGGTGTGCCCATCTGCCACATGTCCCTAAAACACACAAGCAGACCAGCAGGAAGTGGCCAGGGAGCTCCTTGCAGTGCTGCTGCCTCTGGGCAGTGGATAGACAGGGCTGAGGGTCCTGGTTGTCCTGCTTAGCAGGAAAGTGTGAGGGCTTTTATGGACAGACTGTGGAGAGGAAAACATGAGACCCTGTTGAGAGCACAAGCCCCTCCTGATGTCAGAGGCTGCTGTTTTCAAGCACAGGGAAGCTGGGGTGACTCTGTGCTGAGTGTTAAATCTGGCAGGGCCGGTGCTGCTGGGCAGGGCTGGGAGGCACGTAGGGATAAGGCAAGGGGAATGATGCCTTCAGTGGTCCTGAGGGGTGGGACAGGGGGAACAATGTCATTTGTTGCTTGTAGAGTATGGAGGGGTTTGTGGTGAGAGGAGCTGTGAGTTTGCTGTACCTTGTGTCAGCAGCATGGCCTTGCTGTCTGCTGCAGTTGGGAATTCCCAGCTTTACCCTTTGGTGGGGGTTCTGGGCTTTCATTATGATCACACCCAGGAAGTCAGAGATGAAGCGAGTGTTTGGTGAGAGCCACAGCCCATCACATCTGTGTCCCACTACCTGGCTGTGCCTCTGTAGGGAGCAGCTGCACCCTGAGCTCAGGGGCTGAGGCTTCTGCAGCCACTGCCCAGGGCCCTGCCCTGCACTGCTTGGTGCCCCAGCACCCACATTTCTAGTGTGGCCACCAAAGATTGTCCTGTGGGTTTTCCCCAATAACCTTTGGAAGTGGATGCGGCATTAAAGGATCACTTTGTCTTTGAAAATGCTGGGCTTGTGCAAGCTTTTGGGCTGGGCACTCCAGCCCCACAGACCTGTCTGTGCTGGGAAGAAGCCATGGAACTGGGGACGGGGCCACTGGAAGGATTCAGGGACCCTAGGAAATACTTGTACCTCGTTTTCTAGGGACAGGTTGGTGTCATTTCATTTCCCTCCATCCAGTTGCGTGGGGTTGTCGTGCTGCCGGGGTGTGCAGGATGCTCTTTCCCAGGCAGGAGTTGGCAGGACAGGTAGCCCTGCCTCTGAACAGACATTTCCATGAAGTTGCCTCGAGGTCTGTCATTGCTGCTTACCTGGGACAGCTGCAGAGCCTGTAATTGTTGGGAGAGGCTGTGGGCGGCCGGATGGGAATCTTGGAATAGGCTGCTGCCCTCCCAGCAGGGAGAGCCTGGCCACCCAGCAGGGAGAGGAGGAACACACGGGAAGAAGATAGAAGAAGAAGACGAGAACGAAGAAACAGAGATAGAGAGACAAGAAGGCGAGACAGGGAAGAAACAGGGACCTCTGTGCAGCTCTGAGAACTGTAGAGATGGTGAGTGATTTCACATCAGACTAGGGGGTACCAAGGAGATTTACTGGGAAAAAGCTAAAATGCGTTCAAGGCAGTTGTTTTTTTCACGAGGTTCACAGAGACTTTGTGTTTCTGGCTGTGGGGAAGGCCAGATGGGCTCAGCAAGCATCCTGGAGGACTGCTGCCCTGTGGAGTGAAGAGGTGAGCTCTGCCCAGACCCCTGTGTGTGGGAGGATGTGCAGGAGGAGGGGCTGTGCCTGACAAGGGACACATCAGAGGGACTCTCCAGTGGCATTGCAGCGGCCAGCCCTGAGCTGCTGTGGCTCTGAGCTGCGGCTCAGTGGGGTGTGGGTTTGGCCCAATCCTTACCCTAGTCCTGGAGGGTTCCCATGCCCTCCGAGCTGGAGCTGGGCAGGAGCCAGTGGGATGGGGTGAGCGTGAGGAGATGGCAGAATCTGCAGGGTGGGACCAAGAGTAGGTGCCACAAGGAAGGGCTGTGGGTGGCACAGGGAAGAGCAGGAGCCCAGCCCAGTCCTGAAAGTCCCAGCCGGTGTGAGATGTGCCTTTTGCACGCAGGATGTGTCACCCGCCTCCCGCAGCCGCTGCATTTCAGCACAGCCCTTCCAGCCCTGGCCTGGCCTGGGGATGCTGGGCTGGGCTGCCCTCCTACAGCAACCCAGCTCAGCTGGAGCTGGCTGGGGTTTCACTGGACACCAGGTGGGTCCTGTCTCCTGGTTTCCACATGCAGGAGGCATGAGAACTGTTACTGTGCTGTCCTTAAGTGACAGCGTGCTGCCACCGAGGTGCTTGGTGGGGCTGGGTCTCTGTGGACCCTCCCAGCGTGCCACTGTCCCCAGGCATTCCTTAGGCTTGTTTGGCTGTGGACTAAAAATGGTTCTCAGGTGCTGAGTGGTGGAGGAGAAGGGACTGTTTGGGTTCCAAAGGGGCCTGGCTGCAGTGTGTGGTACCAGTCTTGTGCTGGGGGGCCCCATGGAGGTTGATTTTGATCTGTAGATCATGGCCCCTTGGCAGAGCTGGTTGAGAATTTTTCAGAAGAAGGTTGCTGGGGCTGAAAGCTCTGCACAGCTCTGACCTTACCTAGTGTGAGACAGTACATGGTTTTATAAAACAAGATGTGGGTATGACGTGGTCTGAGCTCTCTGGCAGGATTTGCTGAGGTTGTATCACATCATGGGCATCCCTTCTGCTCCATCTGCGGATGCAGTTGGATGTGAGCACTGTGGCAGTGTTTGTTTAGAGCTCTGCTGTGCTGCACTTGGCCAGGCTGACAGCATCAAATCTCCCCTGACTGCAGGAGCAAATACTTTGTAGTGGTGTGGGGCACCCCAGGGACCCTGTACTGCCTCACACCCTGCAGCTTCAGCCCAGGGACAGGAGGGCTCCAGTGGGACTTGGGGGTGCCTCTCCCTGGGCACAATTGCCACCATCTTGGCATGATGTTGGGTGAGTCTCTGAGCCCAGTCATTGAAAACACCATTTTCTGGAGGCCCTAAAAGAAAAAAAAAATTAAGAAAGCTGTTGTGTGAGGGGTTCTGGTGATGCCCATCCCTCTGTGTGGTGTTGGGGTCACTGGGGTCACTGGTGAGACACTGAGTTGCTGTCCCCTCACTTGGGCATGCGGGTCTCTCCCTGCACCCTGGCACGGAGGTGCTGCCCTGTACCTGCTGTGATGTGGGGACTGGCCGAACCAGGCAATGCAACAGACACAAGTGCTGTAGCAGATTATCAAATTCTGAGTAAATTTAGATATGCTTTCAAGTTCCAAAGGGTTTGTCAGTTGTGTTCTCAGTCTCACACCCTTGGTAAACTCCCAGGAGCTTTCACATTGAGTCCAGAAAGGGGTGGAAGGTGGATGCTCCCTCATACACACTTGATTCTCTGTGCTGGCAGCAGGAGTGCCAGTGAAACAGCTTTGTGTTGTCTGTGGTGGTTTGATGTGCTGCACTAAGAGCATGTGGAGCTTGTCCAGCCCCACCTTCCCAGAGCACTATGTGAACATGACGTGTGGCTTCTTGTGACCAGTAAATAGCATTTGGGGAATGAAAAGAAAAACAGAAAGGTTCGTTTGTTATTCTTAGTGATATATGAAAGAGCTGTCAACTCCATCTTGAAATCATGAATCCCTGAGTATTCCTGGGACAGGGCAAAGGAATGCATCCTGCAGTATTTTTTCACTTGGAACGACCATTTGGCTCTTCTTGGTCTGAAAAGTTAAACTTGGGCTGAGTAACAAATTAATGCCGTCTCTTAGTCACTGTCTGGCCAGGATGGAAACACTTCTCTGACCTGGTTTATCTGCATATCCATCCTGATGGCTTGGACAGGGCTCACTGTTGGCTGCCAGCTCCTTCCCAGGGCGCTGCCGGCTCCGGTGCCAGCGCTGCGCAGTGCCGATGGTGTGGGGGGAGCTCGGACCTGGAGCTGCTGGTCCTCATCAGGGTCTCAGGGCATGAGAAGAAGTGCTTTCTAGAAGGTTCTTATTTTTTAGGTTTGATTTTATAAGGATTTTTATTAGATTGGTAGAGCTGGAGAAAATAATTTCTTCTTCACGCTGCTTCTTCATAGAATCATGGAATGGTTTGGGTTGGAAGGAAACTTAAAGCTTATGTTGTACCAACCCCCTGCCATGGGCAGGGACGCTGTCCACCATACCAGGTTTCTCCAAGCCCTGTACAACCTGGCCATGAACACTTCCAGGGAGGGGGACCTGGAAGCTTCAGACCAGTGACAAGGGGTCTCTGTCCCTAGCCCTTGACTGGTTTAAAAACTGATGAAAGATGGGCTAATTTTCATCTCCTGGCCCAGATTTCCATCTCCTAGCCATCCTTCCTGTCTGCTCACCTCTTGCTGTGAACAGTGGCTCTACAGGTCTGGTGGGAGGAATATGGAGCTGTGTCTTCGGCGCAGGAATTCCAAACAGGAAAGAAAACTTGGAAAGATACCACCTGCACTTTGTGTATTGTTTGTGTAGTTCAGGTGAGGAACCAGCTTGTTTTGTGGTTTCAAACATGACAGCACATTCCTGGGGGCACTGGAGTGTGTGGACAGGTTCAGGGTTATATCCTGCCTCCCATGTTTGTGTCACCAGCCCCTTGCTGCTGTGCCTCGGCCCATACCAGTGCCACGTGCCCATGCTTACAGCATTCCCAGTGTTGTGTTGCATCTGCAGAAATCCAGGAAAAAGGAGGATTTTTATCCACCTCAGGTCCAGTGCAGGATAAGGAGAAGCTTGAGGCTGGCCATGTGGGGGTTCCTGTGTAGTTGGGTGCTGTGGTCAGCACCCACATCAGGCTGGGGCTGGAGCACCTCGACAGGGGTCAGGCTGAGAGCACTCTGCCTGGTGCTAGCCCTGGCCTGAGGCATCCTCACTCCTCTGCTGTTCAGGAGAGCCTGGGCATATGGGCTGAAGATTAAGTTTAAAACCCCCAAGGAAGAGTTGATTTCCTAGTGCCGGGCAAGAAATGTGACACTGAGCAAATAGTAGAAAATAAAACAAAAATAAAGTTCACAGTGGATCTGGAACCGGGCATTTAATTTGCAGCATTGATGGTGTCTGCATGCAGAAATCTCTATTTCAGCTCGAATCTCACAAGGCAGAAGTCCCTGCAAATGATATTCCTGTGTGCACGTTCTGGAGCCCTGTGCCATGTCGTTAACAGAGCGCTCCTTCTGGGAGTACATTCTTCTCTCATTTTCTATCCCCATACATTAAATTGATAGTTTGGGGGATTACTGCTCTTTCCAAGCTCACATGGGTGGAGTCCCCTTTATATGGCCATGCTGGTATGTAGTGAATTTGAATTGGCGCAGCAGAAAACTGGAAAATTTGGAACAGATAACTGTCTCCTATCTTTATATGGGAACATCAGAGTTCCTAGCTTTATTCTGGGGTTCTTGCCATTCCAAATATAATTTATTCTTTTATATAACTGTTTTCATATGATACACTCTGAAGAGCGGATAATGGTTTGGGGAGGATATAATCATTTTTTTCCCCCTCCAAGGCTGTCTTCCCAATTAATGAGATTGAGAACACGTTCCAAAAATCTATTTTTCCTCTCTGAGCTTTTTCTAATGTACTCAATTTATTCTGTAGTGTGTCTTGTGCGTCCTTTATGGAGTTTGATTCCTGAATATTTGGTGGTGGTTGGCTGGCTGGAGCCTGTGTAAATGCTCAGGGCACGGATGCAGTTGTGGGAGCAGTGAGGGACTGGCTGTCCTGGTCCCTTTCCACTTAAGAAGGTGGACTTGGGGACATAACAAGGTCATCATTGTCCCCACCATACTGCTGACCTCAGTCTTACTACCAGATGGGGTGGCTTTGTGGGAGACTGTGTGCTCTGGGGGGACAGAGGGGTATCCTCATCCCCTGGCTCCTTCTTGCCTCCTGTCTGGATGAGAAATAGGTGGCCAGGACTGAACCAGTGCCTCCATCCCTCAGGAAAGGCTGTTCCAAAAGAAATGTGCAAAGCTCCAGGGGCTCTTTCTTCTTAAAGCTTCACCTGTAACCAAAATAGATAAAGTTATTGTAGATTTTTCTCTGCTTACATTGGTGATGCTCTCAAAAACCTGTGGCATATTATCCTGGAATCATGTAGTGGTTTGGAATGGAAGGGACTGGTCTTGAAGGGACTTTGGAGCTCATCTCATTCCACCCTCTGCCGTGGGCAGGGACACCTTCCATGGTCCAAGGCTGCTCCAAGCCCCATTCAGGCTGGCACGTCCAGGGATGAGGCAGCCACAGCTTCATATGAATTTCAGAGAGCTTGCTGCTCCGAAATGGGTCAGTTGATATGTTACAAGCCCTATTTAAACAAACAAACAAACAAACAAACAAACAAACAAACACTTTAACTTGAGAGTACAAGTGAATTTTTAGGCCTGGAGGAGTTACCTTGGGCCAGTGATGGTGGCAAAGGGTGCTCAGAACAGACCTTTCAGCGTTACCCAGGTAGTGAAAGGTTCCTGCTGTGTCTAAGCAGTGGATTTGCTCTATATTGTGGAGCTCAGGTGCTCCCTCTGAGTCACATCTGTCCCTGTCCTGACCAAACCATATTTTAGCTCCTATGGCCTTGAGATAAAGCTGAGGCAGCACCCCAGGAGCTAGGAGCAGTTAAGGTCATTTTGTTGTGGCAGCCACATTCCTGGGAGTGGGGATTCACATTTACACTGATTGAGTCAGATGTTGTGTGACTCTGGGGAGCCACTTTCAGGGCCAGGAGTATGACAGAACTTCTCCCCAGTGGTGTTTCAAACTCTGGATGGATGTTGTTGTCCAGAGAAGCTGTGGTTGCCTCTGGATCCCTGGAAGTGTTCTAGACCAGGTAGGACAGGACTTGGAGCAACCTGGGATAGTGGAAGGTGTCCCCATGGCAGGGGGTGGAATGAGATGAGATGAGATGAGATGAGATGAGATGAGATGAGATGAGATGAGATGAGATGAGATGAGATGAGATGAGATGAGATGAGATGAGATGAGATGAGATTTAAGGTCGCTTCCAACCCATTCCAGTCCTGTAGAATTCTGTGTCTCATGCGAGGACTGGGTTCTGTTCACATCCCTGCAGGTCTCATGTGTGCTGTGGTTGTTCAGAACTTGTGGTGGATGACCAGCCAGGTCCCCTGGATCCCTGCTCTGCTGGGATCCTCCTCATTTTCCACGTGTGTTACCCCAGGAGGGGTTTGATGGCAGAGGACACTTCCTGAGGGTGCTATGCTTTGTTGGTCCTGGCCTTGCTCACTGAGATGACAGCATTGCTGCCTGCTGGGGGGGGCTGTGATGCCTAGGCTCCCCTGTGGGGCAGCAGACCCCAGGCAGTGGAGGTGGGACATCCCACTGTGGTCCTCTTACATCTGTGCCTTGTCCCTGTCAAGGAGCTGAGGCTGCCAGAGGAGAGGGCATTCCCGTGAATTTGGTTTTCCAGGCAGACTGGAGGGTTTCCCCCAGACCCGGTGCTGGGGGTGTATGAAGGCAGCGGGACAGACAAGGGAGAAGCAGAGCTCTGTCCAAGGAGAGCTGGGGTGGCTGGAAGGACAGCAGGGATGGCATAGGACCAGCAGCCTGGCTGTGCATTGGGGTCAGGTCATGGCAGGGGTATGTGGCAGGTCTGCTCCCTGCCCAGGTACCCCTGGGGGGGTCAGGGCCCTTGGACATCCCCTGACACAGTCTCCTGGGGACTCCCATCCTTGTTCTGCTCACTGGTCCCCCTGGGAGCCTCAGGGAAGGGCTTCCCCCGCCTGAGCTTCAGCCCTGTGTCCTCTTCCTCAGAGGCTGCAGCGAGGGGAGCAGGGAGGGGAAGGGAAAGGGAGGGAGGAGGAGGGCAGGCAGGGCACCTTCGGTGTCTCCCCACACTGTAATTAGCTGGGCTGGCGGGCAGAGCTGCTGTCAGGCTGCTGACACCCAGCCAGGCTGCAGGCACGCAGGGCTGGGGTGAGTGCACGCTGCAGGACAGGGTGTGACAGCACAGGGTGTGATTAGGCAGCTGCAGGTCCTGGGAGCTGCGAGCTTACTACTCGGATCTAACTTCTTTTCCTGCTTTTTTATTTTTTTAACCAGTAATGAAAGATAGAACTTCACCTATAAACCAGTATAAACATGGAGAAGGATAGAAGTGTTCAAGGCCAGGGTAGATCTGGTCTAGTGGAAGGTGTCCCTGCCCATGGCAGGGGATGGAATAGGATGAGCTTTAAGGTCTCTTCCAACCCAAACCAGTCTGGGATTTTAGTACCTGGTGTGCCCAAGGATTAAAAAACAACAAAACCATTTGTAAATACCAGGCAGCACATGAATGCAATTATGAGATCAGGCAGCTGATATCCCCAAAATGAGGCCAAAGAAAAAACCCACCAGGTTATAGCAGGAACACAGGCCTGGCCACGCTCCCCTCAGCACGTGCTGTGCTCAGGGCTTCCCGCTATAAATAGCAGCGAGTTCAGCTCCACAGCTCAGCCCTGATCCTGCAAACACTTAAGCCCAAGCACAGCTCCTTCCCAATGTGCTTGAAGCTGCTGTAATAGTTTGCAGGCTCTAATGGTGAAAAAGAAGGAAAACTAAGGTGGAGAAGGGAGGTGTGCATCTCTCCAGTGGCACTGCGGCCCCGTGCCTGCAGCTCCCCGGGCACCTCTGGCACCCTCCCTGCCAGCCAGGAGGGATGGGTGAACGACAGCATGGAGCCAAGGTGCCCAGGCCTGTGCCTGCCTGTGGCTCTGGGTGCTGTGCAGCTGGCAGGCTGTGACACAGGTTTACAAGCTCCCAAATTGCTGGTTTTGCCAGCAGTTTGACAGATTCTTCCATCGGGGAAGCAGCAAGTGCAGGGTCTGGCTGTGGCGGCCCCGCAGGGCTCCGGGAGCTCCTTCCACAGGGAGACTCCAGCACAGAGCCTGTGCGTGCCTGCGTGGCTGTCTGTGCATGAATGAATTCCTACAGGCGTGCAGCAGTACAATGGGAGTGCAGAAAACAAAGTTTCCTGGATGAGCTCTCAGTAAAGAAATGCTTTGAAGCTTGGGTCAGCCTTAGCGTGGTGGGAGCTGCGAGGGGTTTGCGGGTGAGCTCCCCTTGGCACGGGGAGCGTGGCTGGGAAGAGGCTCAGCTGGGGAAAGCAGGGCTGGGGAGATGCTGCAAGGGGTGGGAAGGCAAGGAGGGAGTGCAAATGGACTTGTTTAATGAGTGCTGGCAGATGCTCATGAGCAGACTCGCTTTTCCTCCTGCAGGAAGGCAGGCTGGGATGGAGCTGGTCCTCCCTTCACAGCTACAAGGAACCCCAAGTCACTGTGAGGGTCTGTGCTGCAGCCAGCCCAGTTTAGTGGGTGTAATTGCTGAGGGAGGGAGATGGTGGGGGTGGGGGTCCCTGGAGCCATGCTAGCGTGGCGTGTGGAACCAGGGCCTGGCTCCATTCTCCTGCTTCAACACAGATCCCTGCTCCACTGGGCAGGGCACCTCTAGGGGTGAGCTCTGAGCTGGAGGAGAAGGAAGAGGAAACAGAATTAATGATGTTGGGAAATTTGACATTGTTTGGTTGACCTGGCCTGAAGAGTGTACAACCTTCTGTCAGGGCCAGGCTGAGCTGCAGAGACATGCTTTGGAGTGAGGGGCTGGTGATGTGGCTGCTGTCCTGGAGAGCCCATCCCATCACTGCCATGGGGCCCAGGGAGAGCCTGGGTGGAAATCACAGAATTGTGGAATATCGTGGAAATGGCCCCAGAGGGACTGGACACAAGTTGAACCTAAGAGCTGGACCCAAGTCCAGCTCCGGTGCCTGCACAGATCCCCCAACAATCCCACCCTGTACATCCCTGAGAGCATTGTCCAAACGCTCCTTGGAGCTCTGGCAGCCTTGGGGCCATGTCCATTCCCTGGGAAGCCTGGGCAGTGCCCCACCACCTTCTGCTGTCACCCCATTTTCCAAAGAGCCAGGTTTATGTTTGTGTTTGTCAGGCCCTAGAAAAACACCAAGGAGGCCTCCCCTCCTGAGGTGAGGGTGGCTGAGCAATCAGAATGGCCACTGACCCTCTGGGCTGGAGCAGGGCGGTGCTCACTGCTCACACATCCTGGCATGGTGAGCGGCTGGGGTCAGGGTCGTGTCTGAGGGAGGCTGTGGCATCAGGGAGACACTGAGACCCAGCCCTGTTCCCTGCTGGCTCTGTGGTGTCTTGGGCAGGTGCCTGGAGGTCACCACAAGCTCCCGAGTGTGGGGTTTGCTGCTCTGTCGGGGGGTGGCTGCGGGGCCTTGGTTCTGTTCTCTGCATTGCTTCAGTGTACCATGTGTGCATAGCCATGTTTGCCTTTCCTTCCCCCCTCAGTGGTCCAAACCCCCTTTTCTCTGGTTTCCAGCTTGTTTTTCACCTTCTATTGGACTCAGAGCCCAACTTGGATGTGCATCACTGCCCCGGGCACACGCATGGGGTCAGGCCTGTCTGCAGGCGAGTGTGAGAGGCAGGTCAGGCTCCCTCTCTGAGCTGGCTGGGATGAGGCAGCTGTGGAAGAATGGACGTGCTGGAGCCATTGGCATCCTCCCCGGCTGGGTCAGGTCTGGGGGGGAATGCCACCCTCTCCTCAGATCCTTTGCAGGACGAGGCAGGGTCACGATGGTGAGAGGCTGGGGCTGAGGGCTCACACCCCTCCCTGTGGTCCCATGGGTGCTTTGGCCTTGCCAAAATACCATCCCCTGACAAAGACCCTTCTGTAATTGCCAGGGGTTGTGTCCTCTTCCCTCCTTTCCTTGAGCCAGCCATTCTCATCTGGGCAGCACTGCCTGCCCCACCTGACCCTTCCGCTGCCACCAGATGAATTTTGCTGGGTCATCCATGCTTTATTAAGACACCCCAGTTCTCCATTCCTGTGCTCCGTACTTCAGCACACAGGCAGGATCTGCTCTCCATCCAGGATGGCCTTTGGGAATCTGGGCTGCCCCCAGCTTGTGGCCTGGAGCTCTCTCCAGGCTGGCACCCACACTGGAGGCAGGAGTTACCTCTGTGATTTTCAGCTCAGCGATCTGGTTCATCCAGCCTGAAATTCAAGTTTTAGGATTGTAAGGTTCATCTGGCCTCAGTTGATGTTTTGGGGCTGCTTGGGGCTATATTAGCTGGGGGTCCTGGCAGTGCTGGGGCTGTTTGAGGAGTGCAGTGTTGGGGGCGGGTGGGATGGTGCTGCCTGTCTCAGAAGGGAGCCGGCATTCCCAGAAACCTTCGGCTCCTCAGCCAGCCCCTGCCAGAGGGCTGGAGGGAGATGGGGTCCATGGAGTCCCCAGCCTGGCCCTGCTCCAGCCCTTGCTTGGGGGGATGCTGTGAGCTGAGGTGGGGGCTGCCATCTCCTTCCTCCTCCTCCTCCTCCTCCCAGACAACCACTCATATCCCAGGCTTTGAATTTTATTCCCCTTCCGACAGTCAGGCATCACCTCCTGATTACTCATAACTGCAGCATGTTGCAGATACACAGAACCTGGGAAATGGCTGTGCCTGGGGTAGAACCAGCCAGGAGGGGCTGTGGGGACAGGCTGTGCAGCCATGGTCCCCAAACCCTGCCCTGCCCTGGGGGCCAGGCACCTCCTGCCTGTGCCCAAATCCCCCTGGAGTCTGTCCAGCCCTGCTCCAAGTGCAGTCAGGGATGCTGAGGTCCCCGTAGGTGAGCAGGTGACAGTGTGGCAGCACAGCCCGCAGCCAGCAATGGCTTGTGAGTTTGTTTTGCAGAATCCTCTTCTAGCATGGAAAAATCAGTCATCCCTCAGTTTTCCTGTGCTTTGTTTGTGTGGGCATTGATTACGCTGGGAATTACTGAGCCAGATTTTATTGGAGTGACTTAGAAAGCTGTCACCTGTGAGCAGCCACTGGTCTTTGGGGATTATTTTGGTGTAGTTGCTAAATAATTGCATGAGGCTTCTCCAGCCTTGCTAATAACTTTGTTCTCACAGGGACGCTGCCTAGAAAAAAAGATGAGCCAAGATTATGCTTGGCAACACTTACAGGAGGAAAAAGTACAACAGGATTGATGTCTGCTGGTAGAAAGAAATAAATAAAACAATACCTGTCTTAGCCCCTCCATGAACATCCTTGTTTTCAACCCCAGGTCTGTAATCTTCCTAGCATGGCTGAATTTTGAAATTCAGCACGCTCCTTTAAGTCACTCATCATTTCTGTCTGCAGCATCTTGTGCTAATTCTGACTGGGGACCAGCAGGGCTGGCTCTGAAGATGAGCTGGCCTAGGGAATCTGGGCCACTATCTTACCTACATTGTGTATCTCACAAAATTATTTAGTTAGTGCCTTAAATGTGAAATTGAATGAGCAAATTCAAACATTTCTGTTGGCCCAGATTCACAGAATCAAGGAGTGGTTTGGGTTGGAAAGGACTTTAAAGCTCATCCTGTCCCACCCCTTGCCATGGGCACCTTTCACTATCCCTGGTTTCTCCAAGCCCCATCCAACCTGGCCTTGGAGATTTCCAGGGATGGGGCATTCATCATCTGGGACAGCACCCTTGTATCCCACCGTCCTCTCCTGGCCCTACTGGGGCACTGGAGGGATGGAGCACATGTTCTGGGAGGTTTTGGTGGCTGCTCTGCCCAGTGCCATGTGCCAGGGCAGCAGGGGCTGCTCCTGCCCCCACAGCTGCCTCTGTGCCCATGCCCACAGTCTCAGCCTTGGTGTCTCAGGATGAAAGGTGGAGATGGGTGCAGGCCTCGCTCAAGGTATTTGTTTTAGAAAGACAAGCTGATAGAAATTATTTAATTAAGGGACTTAAACTGTGCTTCCTCAGCCCTGAGTCATCGGTGAAGTGAGCAAGTGAGGAGCAGCAGTGGGTCCTGCCAGAGGGTGACTCACGCTGCAGCGTGGGGCTCACAGGGACTCGGAGCTGGGTGATGTTTCTCTCCCTCTGTCAGGATGGCTGAGGGCTCCCAGCACCCTGAGCAGCAGCAGGAGGTGTCTGGGAGTCTGTGAGGCTCCCAGATTGTTTTGGGAGCTGAGCCACACTGTAGTTGCATCTCTCTGCCGTCTGCAGCTGTGCCTTGATGCACAGGAGCCATGAGCAGTCACTCCTCCAGAAGTCTGGAGACCATCCAGGAGCAGTGCATGCACACAGGCTGGCATTTGAGCTTTCACTGTCTATTTGCATTTACAGAAGCCTGCAGAGCCCCTCTCAGTCCAGGAGGAATTGATCCTTCTTCCCAGAAGGCACAGGGAAACACCAGGTCACCTTTTGCTCCTCTGCCTCTTTCAGTTACCAGGCTTCAGGAACAGACAGGAAAAGAAAAGCCAGTCCCAGTTCCCAGTAAGGTCAGGACCTGTCCCATCTACACTGGTTTGTTTAGTGAGTGCTGTAAAACCTGCTCTACGTCTCCCACTTGGAGGTGTTGAAACTCTGCTCAAGCCCAGTGTCAGGACATTTTTCCTAAGATCCAGGATGTGTGTTCCCTTTGCCTGACCCCTCTTCTTTACGTCCCACCCTTCCCTCGACCACTTTTCCCTTATCTTCCCCTCTTGTGGATGTGGCTGAGACTGCGATACTCAGTGGGACCGAGGTGGCACTGGTGGCACTGTCCCAGTCTTGCTGCTGCTGTCCCTTTGTGTGTGACACTACAGTGGCCATTCCCTGTGTGATCCCTCATTAACCTCTTCAGGCCATCACCAATCCCCCAGTGAGGAGAATCTTCCCAGACAGGGCTCTGAGCTCTCAGGTCTTCAGCTCCTACCAGGATGTTGTGATGCCCCTGCCCTTGGAAAGGCCTCCAGCAAGCTCTGCTCCATTCACTGGTGATTATTGGGCTTTCCTGGACACTCTCCCAGAGCCCCCTGGATCCATGGCTACCTTGGTTTTGTGCGTGCTTAGGAAAGAGAAATGCAGCATGGTGGGATTGACTGGTGCAACTCCATCTGCCTACTGGGCACGGTCCTGTTCTCTTCTGGAAAGAGTGTAAAGAGGCAAAGGGCTGTGCCTGAGCAATATGGGGAAACTGAAACACAAAGTGGGAAGAAATGGCTCAAGGGCATACTTTGGGATGGTGGTACAGC
The DNA here is from genome assembly GCF_048771995.1 of Taeniopygia guttata. Classification (NCBI taxonomy): domain Eukaryota; kingdom Metazoa; phylum Chordata; class Aves; order Passeriformes; family Estrildidae; genus Taeniopygia; species Taeniopygia guttata. Next base: position 15,563,411 of record NC_133039.1, read on the forward strand.
CACCAGCTGATTAAAAGCTCCTGGTCTTGCTCCAGGCCCAATTCCTTGGACATGTTGGTGAAATTCTGCTTTTCCTCCTTATTTGCTATTTTCTTCATGAGCGTTAAAATTAGTAATTTTGCTCATCATTGCTGTAATTACTGCCCAGTTTATTGGTGGAGGTTTTTTAATCTCTCTTCAAATAGTTGCTCATTGTTTTATCCCAGATATCTAAAATCTCAGTTTTCCACTGGCTATGGCATTGATGGGAGCTTTTCCTATGGACCTCTGCTGTGGCTGGGAGGAGGGTCTGGCTGTGTGAGGTGCAGGTTATCCATATGTTGTTTCAATGGCATTGATAACACTGTTTGAGGGTGATTTGTCCTTAAATATCAGCACTTCTCCATGATCCCCATTTGCATAGAAAGCAGAAAGAACTGAATTTGTCATGGCTCATGAATTTCATTGAAAGTGGTCCATAGTTCGGGAAGTACCACTTTGGGTTTTGTGTGAAAGTTTAAGGAAGTAAGGAAATATCATATGGGAATGCTGTGCTGGAAGGAGTGGAGCTGTTCCTGAGTGTGCTCTGGGCTTGCAGGACAGCTCCCATTGCTCAGGTCCCATCACTCACCCTGAGCAGTTACTGCTGTGCTCATTTTTCTGCTACCTCAGGAATGCACAGAGTGGTTTGGGAGATCTGGGGATATCCTGGAGAGCTCTCAGCCCACCCCCCTGCTCAGTGCAGGATCACCTAGTCTGGATTATCCTGGACACCCAGGTCCATGTCCAGTGGGTCTTGGATGTCTCCAAAGATGGAGAATCCACCACCTATCCGGGCAGGCAGTGCCAGTGTTGGATCAGCCCAGTTTGGTGTCTGGCCATTTATTCGTGGAGCTTTGGCGCAGCTCCTTGCTGCTGTGGGGTCAGAGGAGCAGCAGGGACAGCCAGGGGCTGTCCCCATCTCCACCTGGCAGAGCTGCTCACAGCTCTTGCATGTTGACAGTCAGCACCAGGGCAGGTGACATCTTAGAACCACAGAACCACAAAATCTCCTGAGTTGGAAGTGATGCACAAGGATCATCCAGTCCAACCCCTGGCCCTACCCAGCACACCCCAACAATCCCACCCTGTGCCTGAGATCACTGTCCAAGCACTCCTGCAGCTCTGGCAGCCTCGGGGCTGTGCCCATTCCCTGGGGAGCCTGGGCAGTGCCCAGCACCCTCTGGGGGAAGGAGCTTTTCCTAATATCCAACCTAACCCTGCCCTGGCACAGCTCCAGCCATTCCCAATGAGCTTCTGACCCCAAATGGAAGCTGCTCCTGTGTGCTCCCATCTCTCCCCGCAGAGCTGTGCGCCCTGGGCTGAGCACCAGGATGTCACACACGCAGACTGTCGTACCCTGTGCCGTGGGGTGGCTGCAGCCTCCCCCCTGTGATGGTGACCAGCCAACATCTCCGTGCCATAGAAAGGGTCACCCACACAGAACCACATTCCTGTCTTGCTGGTGCGTCCAGAGCTCCCTTTTGGTTACGTTTTGGTGACAGTGGATCCCTGCCTGCTTAAAAGCTGGGGTCCTCCTCTCCCTGCTGGCTTTGGTGGGAGCTCTCTTTGGCTTTGGCTGGCAAGGAGAAGCTTTGGGATTGCTCTTGCGGGCCTGATTAGCATTCAGCCCCGCTGCTCCCGCTGTTTCGAGCTGGAGCTCACCATTGCCTGGCAACCACAGAGCAAAACTACAACAGCCACCCTGGAGCCCGGCGGCTCCGCGAGCCTGCATCACCCACACGGGGCTGGGGACAGTGCTGGGGCCACCCTGTGCTGCTGCTCCCTGCCCTCCGCCCCACAGGGTGCACAGACAAGGATAACCCCAGAATGAGGAGGAGGACGAGCAGGAGGAGAGGGCTGTGGCAGTGCAGCAGCTTTGGTGACGCCAGAGTCTGGTGGGTCTGTGTCTGTCTGTCCCGGTGCCACCTGCCATGAGTGTGCCACTGCGCTGGGCATGGCCTGCCCTGCACATCCCTTGGTGCAGGTTCCATCCTGTGCTCAGGGAGCTCGTGCCATGCACTGGGGCCTCAGAGCAGGGCTGGGGGTCAGTCCCTGTTGTGGGTGCCTCTGGGATGTGTGTGGGGTACACGGCCCCATCCTCACGGTGTGAGGAGCTGCACACACACTCTGTGTGTGCCATGCAGCCCAGGTGGGGTCTGTGCAGTGCTCAGGGGCCCCATGGGGAGGCTTGGCCTCACTGGGGTCTCACAGGGGACCATGGCACAGCCCATCTGTGGTGCTCTCAGACTTACACTCCATCATGCTGGAGGTGGAGTTGGAGGGACAGGAACCTGACCGAGCATCAAGGCTGTCACTGCTTCTCAGTTTTGCATGTGCTTGAGGCCTGATGTGGTTTTCTTGGCAGAAGAATTTTGTTGTCCTGCTCCTGGCAGGAGCTGTGGGTCTTGGGCTCAGCCCCTGACCTGCCAGAGGGTCTTTGCAGTGGTGGTGGCTCAGCCTCTCCACCAAACCTGCACTTTGTCCTCTTTTCAGCTGGGTGGACTTGATAGGACTTGAGTCCCCTCCTGACACAAGGTGCCACATTTCTGCAGAAGACACAAACATGCCTGAGTACATTGAATTCAGATCTAATGCATCCTCTCACCTCTAGTTTAACTCCCTATTTCTGCATCTTTGGTGCTGTGGGCACTGCCTATGGCTGGAGGGCCAAGCTGTCCTGTCTAGCCAGTCCACTAAGACCCATCGGGCAGGAAAATGACAGACACGGCCTTTCAGTGCTTGCTCACACATCCTCATCAGCGATACTTGCTCGGCAAAGGGTTAAAAAAATAAATACATCTGTCTTTTGTGTCTTGCAGAGCCTGGGGTCAGCAGACAAGAAGGACTTTTACCAGCCAAAGTAAGTGCCAGTAGCAGTGGTGAGTAATTGCATGGAAATTCCCGGCTGGTCCATGTTACCCAGCAGCTCCATGGCTTGCTAAGATTAGACATTTCAGTGTACAAGAATAGCTGCTGCAATTACAAAAGTGAGGATAACAGTGGAAGGGCTGTCAGTCATGCTGGCTTCAGGGCACATGCAAATCCTTCCATCAGGTCAGAAGGAACCATGACAGCTTGACTGAGCCTGGGGGACTGAGCCGGGAGAGGGGGGGGCACTGGTGACCTTTCCCACCTCTGGCTCCCTCTGCTCCTGGTTTGCACAGCTGAGCTGCCTGGGAGAATCAAAGGGTTTCTCTGCGTGTCCCAGCGGGCGGAACTCACAGTGCCTCTCCCGCAGCTGTGTTCCACGCTGGTGCCCATTGTCTTCACCCGCTGTGCTTGGTGCAGCTCTGTGAGCTGCAGGGGGAGAGGAGGCCAAGGGGGTTTTAGAGCTATGGACCTGAGAAAGTTACTGCAAACCACTCCACCAACACAAACAATTGGCTGCTTGGTGTGTGGATTAGGTTACAGAACCTCGCCACAGCATGGCACTTTCCAGGTAAGAAGGTTGTGCTTGCTGAACGGACAGGTTTGTTCCCATCATCATTTGGATAATGGCAAACTGTTAAAAAGTCCTGCTGGGAGGTTGGGTTCTGCCCTGGCACTGCGTTATGTGTTGTGCTGCTGAGCACGTCGCCTCTGGGACCTTGTGTTGCTCCTGCTTTGCTTGGGGAAGTGAAAATCTTCAGGTTATCACCTTCCTTCTGAAAAAACAAACAAACCAAAAAATGTAGGTGGATTTGAAGTTGTGGGACAGTGCTCTGATGGGCAGGATTGTCAGGGGAGCATGGCTCTGGACAATTCAGAAGGAATTGGGTTGAGGATTTCTCCTCCAAAGCTCACTGTCCCTGTGCTCTTGCTCACCCTTTTTTCCCAAGCATTCCTGCAGTGCTCCATCCCAGCAGTGCGAGCGGCGTGGCAGAATTCTCGTTCCGAGTCAGGCTTGGCCTCAGAGGGAGCAGGTCCAGGGGTGGCAGGCTGTGTCAGGGAATGTTGTACACATCTGCCTGCCCGCTGTGGGCCGTGTATGTGCTGTTCGGTTGTCTGCTGATTCCTCTTTATGCCACCAAGAGTTTTTAAAACATGGTGCTGGTTTCTAGGTCTGTACTGAAAGTCTGATTTGAGGGAGCTCCTCTGCCTGTTCACCCCAAGGCAGTGTGGCTCATCAGCTTTCCAAGATCTCAGGCACATAAAGACTTTTGGAAATACAGAATATCTGCTTAATCCTGCATGGCTTTCTGGGAGATCAGAGGAATATCACAGGAGGTTATGGAGTCATTGTGGATGCCACAACAATGTGAGTACACATTTGGCAAAGAGTTCACGGTTGTGTTTTTGTGACATCTTCCAACAGCTGTCCAAGATTTTGGGGCTCCTGAGTGTAGTGCTGTGTTTGTGAGGAGTCTGACAAGCAGGTTTAGAACAGATTGAAGCATGTTCCATGTCTCAGTTCCAGCTGAAGCTTTGGGGAGGCTTGAAGTAGGAGATTTGGAGGAAATCTTTAAAGAGCTCTTACTGTTCAGATTTCCTATGGTTTTTGTGGTTGGTAGCAATAATTTGTGGTGCTGCACTTATAACTAATCTCTTCTGAGAAATTAGGAATGTTTCTCTACCTTGAATGGGAGAACATGGGCTTCCCATCTCGCTGAAGATGTGGAGCTGCTGGGTCAGAGGGGGGGTGCAGGTGCTCTTGTAGATACAGGATGTTTATGGGAGTTTGTTTCTCTGTGCCATGAGGCCACGGGACCTCCATGGTTTGGCTGAGCAGCTGTGATGTGCCTGGTCCTAACACTGTGACTTTGGTTAATGCCCAGCCCATTTACTCTCCTCAGTGGCTGTTTTGGGGTTGTGATGGATACGTTTGTGGCCTGATGTGGCCTGTGTACCACTGCCCCCATCCCATCTGGCTTTTTGATCCACCAGCTGATGCCACACTGTGCCTGTTGGAACCCATCTGCAAGGCTGGACCAGGTGCTCTCTATGGAGCCCTTCAGTTTCTAGCAGGGTTGGAGGTGATCTTCCTCAGCAGAGAAAGGTTGCTAGAAAATGCCAGAGGTTGGATGGACCTGCTGAGGACTTGAGACAGCTCAGCTCCTCTGCAGCAGCTCCACAGCCCAGATTCACAGTTCCCCGAGCCCTGGGCAAGGCGGTGGCGAACAGCCAGAGCATGGGAAGAGCTGAGCCCAGCTGTGGTGGTTCCTGGACACATCTGTGCAATGAGGGTGGTGAGCTGAGGGAAATCTGGCAGTGTGTATCTGGTCCTGCAGCTTCCATGTGTCAGAGCAAACTTGACTGTGCTTCTGCTTTTCCTTTTCTGGCTTCTGGGGCGTTGGTTCATCTGCTACCAAAGCCCTGAGCTGTGGGAGCAGGGTCAGAGCCACCCTGCTCTTGTGTCAGGCTTTGGGGCTCTCCCACAGCAGATGTTGGTCCTGAAAGCAGAAAAAGAAGACACATATGCCAGAAATCTCAGCAGTGAGTTTTGTCACTGCCTGTCCTGGGAGTGACTCTGTTTCTGCCATGTTCAGCTTTCCCTAATTGGGTGCCCTCTTCCTCTGTGGACATCAGATATCCCATCTGTTTAATTTCCTTGTGTCTCCTGGAGTGACTCCCTTCCTTTTTTGCCTCTTCCCTTCAGCAATGGAAATGTGTCTTCACCTCACAGCTCCCATCAGTGTGTCTTAGCCAGCAGGTGGGTGTTTCCTGAGCTCCTGGAGCATGCCAGAGCTGATCAAGGGTATGGAGACATGTCCACCCTCACCCATCAGCCTCTGATGGCCCTTCCCTCTTCTCAGTCCATCCTTGAGGTACAGATCTCCCACTGATTGCCTCAAGATGCAGTGGAAAGCACACAGGGAGGTGTAGTGCAGGTGGCTCTTGGCTATAGGTGCCCAGAATGGAGCTGTTGGAGCTGCTGCCTGCTCTGGGAGATGCCCTTCTGCTTGCAAGGGATTCAGTGATGGTACTTGTGGATATTCCTGTAAGAGCTGGCCCATGTCAGGAGCTGGGTCTCCTGATTTTTAGTCTGGGAGGTAATGTTCCCTCTTCCATGGTAAATGGAGGGATGCAGCCCAAGTCAAGAACACTGAGGCATTAATCTTAGGTAAAGTTACATCAGCTGAGAACTGAAAGGGGTAGAGACCATCAAGGAAGGACCAGCACTGGCACATAAAGAGCTCCTGTGGCTGAAATACCTGAGAGAGGAACCTGGCATGCTGGGAGTGTCCACAACTCCAGTTGTTAGTCAACATCTGCACAGGTATCCTCACCTGAACTGACTGCTCCAGCCATCCACATGAACAGGTACAGGTGCCTTCCTGTGTTTCCAAAACAGTGTGTTCAGATGGCAGAATGGTTAATCCTGACCTAACAACTCTCATCTGATGCAGTCTGGGCCCATGCCTCCCCTGGTGCAGCCCTGGCTGCAACTTTGGTCTGTCTGGGATCTGAGCAGAGTTGGTAGGACTGGGGAAGAAACATGGGGTGGTATCAGTCTAGCCCCTGAGCTGCTGACTCCTTTGCCACACCACTTTTGGAAGGTGCTGATACAGCTGTAATGCTGTCAGAATATCCAGGCTTCCAGAGATCCTCCCAAATTTCTAACACAGGGCCCTGACTTCTCTGTCAAGGCAGCAAGGAGCCGCTGGCTGAGGACCCAGGGGCAAGGACACCATGCTGTAAGACAGGAATGGGCTTTCCTGGGACAGGAGGTAATAACTCTCCTGGCAGGGCTGGGTGGAAGTCTCTTGACAGGAACTGAGGTTGTCTGGTGTGTTTGCTAATTGCCCCGGCACATATTTGCTCCTCAGCGTCAGGAGCTCATTTTCTTTAAAGCAGAAATAGTTGTTGGTAGTAATGACACTCATAAACCCCCTAGCAAATACAGACTGAAATGCCTGGGCTTAATAAAGTGTCACTGCTTTGCAGTGGGAGCTGCCCTCATCCCCCTCGTGATGCTCAGCTGTCAGGGAGCTGTCACTGGGAGCAGGGAATATCTGCGAGGCGCTCTGAGGTGTCAGGAGAGGCACAGCTGTGGTGACAGGATGCTCTCATTGATCCCCTCCCAGCCCCTGGGATGCTGGCCCTGCAGCAGCAGGATCCCACAGCCCTTTTGGGCAGGCACCTCATGGCTCTGTCTCCATCTCGGATTAAAGGCTGCCCCCGCCCTCTGTCCTCCAGCCTCAGATGTACAAACACACGAGGAACCTTTGGAACCACCTCCCAGAAAGCAGCAGCTCCTGTTTGTTTTGCCTTAAAGTCATTACATGGAGCTGTCTCCACAGCTAATTCTTTGTCACCTGGCCCTTACAGCAGAACATTTCATCTCCCAGACTCCAATCTTGCCATGCCAGCACTTAGATGAAAGTGTTTCCTTGCTGAATCATTATCTCATAAAATGTTAGTGGTTTTAAGGCTCTAGAAATCAGTATTTACATTTTGGAAGCATTAAGGACCATCATAATAAGCGTGATGTGTTCCTAAGCCAGGTTTTCATTTCAGTGCCTCCTTCCCTCAGACATTATTGCTATAGTAATGATGATAATCACACACATATAGGCAGTGTTTGACTTCTGTGGTGGCTGAGAGTTGTTCAGCTGGGAGCTCAGGTTCCAAGTGCTGAGCAGAGCCAGGAGGACACACATGGGAAGTGGGGAGAAAGAGATGGTGCCAGTGACACCAGGGAGCTGTGGGGTAGGAGAAGCAGTGCCAAGACCACCTCTCCATAAAGGATACTCATTGGGATTCTCAGCGATGCAAGAAACTGTCCCAAAACCACCTGCACAGATTTGGAGGATGCTCCCAGCTTTGGTTATAGGAAAGGATGAAGTACCATCACCAACGTCTCTGGTGGCAGTGGGATGGCAGAGCTGTGGAGGGGGGAAGAGAAATGTTGGGGTCTGTGGGGTGGGTGCTCTTTGGGCGGGTGCAGGTTAGAAGCTGAAGGGGAGTGTAGCCCTCCAGAAGGGGTAATGAACACAGTGTCCTCACTTCCAACCCCAAATCCTAGCAAGGCAGATCTCTGGAGGGTGGAGGACTGATCTCCTTTACACACAACATATTTAAGGAAGATTTTGGTGCTGGTTTGGTGTATCCTGGTAGTGGGGCTGAGCCATTGAAACTGTATAGTAAACTTACAAAATATTCCCCTGGAGTTTGTCAAGTGGATTCAGTCTGAGCTTCAGGCAGGTGGAGGGGCTTTAATGCTTTGGAGTGCAGAGAAAGGAAGGGAATCCTGGAAAGGCATTTTGGAGAAATGTAGTCATTCAACAAATGCCAGTCTGGGAATGGAGAGCAGAGCTGACTCTGAGCAGCCTGGGAGCAGGGAGTTAGGAGAAGCAGGACTGAGCAGTGGGGAGCAGCAGGGAGCTGGGGATTAGCAGGAGTGGGAATGAACTGAGGGGTATCTCATGGCATGGCACAGGGTCACTCGGGACCTTTGCCGTGGGTGCAGGAGTTCAGCTGATCTCCTGCCAGTCCAGAACAGGCAGATCCAGGCTGTTTCTTTGGGCTCTGGAGGGAGTTGGGACAGGGCCCCGAGGAGGAGTGGTGCTGGCAGGGATCCGACAGGAGCTCAGGCATGGAGGAGCCATCACCCTGCTGCTTTGCACTGTGGCCTCTGGGCTCCCTGCCCAGGCTAACATTGCTGTTTGCTTGGGAAGCTGGAAGCTGGTACCAGTTTGTACCTGGGGATGAGGGCAGGGCCCCCTGCGAGAGGCCTGGCTGTCCTGCTCCGGTCCCCTCCCCACTGCAGCCTGGCAGGGCAGCACTGCATTATGTGCTGGGAGCTCCTGCTGAGGACTGTGCCTCTGGTGAAGTCTGGATGGACACCGCTCTTACTCATTTTCCTTTTTATTGCTCCTTGGGAGACAGGGCCTGCCCTGGGCTCCTGTGCCCACTGGGCCTGGAGGGTCATGGTGGGATGCTCTGCACACAGAATGGGTCCAGAGGAGGCCACAAAGGTGCTTCCAGGGCTGGACCCTCTGCTCTGGAGGCAGGCTGGGACAGCTGAGGGTGTTCAGCCTGGAGAAGAGAAGGCTTCAGTGGCACCTCATTTCAATCTTCCAGTACTTAAAGGACCTATTAAAGAGAGGGAGAATGTCTTGTTTACATGGACAGAGAGTGATAGGACAAAGGGGAATGGTTTTAAAGTAAAAGACAAGAGATTTAAATTCGGTATAGGGGAGAAATTCTTCCCTGAGAGGGTGGGCAGGCCCTGGCACAGGGTGCCCAGAGAAGCTGTGCCTGCCCCTGGATCCCTGGCAGTGCCCAAGGCCAGGCTGGACAGGGGTTAGAGCCACCTGGGATAGTGGAAGGTGTTCCTGGACATGGCAGGGGGTTGGAATGAGATCCTTTCCAAGGTCCCTTCCAACCCAAACTATTCTGGATCCATGGTTTTTCAGGATGGTATCAGGACCCTTGATACCAGAATTAAATATGTTGGCCCAAGAAAGTTTGAACAAGGATTTGGTTTTAGTGGTCCCTGGAGCCCAGGGGACAGCAAGAGGAGTTGCTGGGGCTGGCTGGACTCATTTCACCCTGCACTGGATGCACAGGCCATGGGAGCACTGGACCAACCCCGAGCCCTGTGCCTGCTCTTCCCTGGGAGTGACCCTCCTGCACCTGGTATAAAATAAAGTTTAGGGTTTCATTGTTTCTCTGCAGCTTTCAATGTGTTAAGTGAGGTTGCAGTGTAGGCTCTTAAGGGGCAAGTTGTCATAGAAACTTGCAGGGCTTTTTGCATGATCCCCCAGCCCCTTTCTTTACACCAAAGAAGGGTTGGATTTTGTCTCCCCTGAAATTTCAATTCCATTCCAATTAAAAACCTGCCTGGACCTGACCCCGGGTCTCCAGCACTGCCACACAAGGACCCAAAGTCTTCTGTCGTGCTTCCTGTTGTCCCAGCTGAAGGGCATGTGTCCCCTGCACTGTGCCCTTCCCTGAGGGGACTCTGTCCCTGTGGAATGCCAGCAGGATTGGGGCTCAGCCCTGGTACCCCTGCAGAGCCTCTGGGCGGCACAAGACTCCTTGCTCACCATGGGAGTCTCTCTCCTTGCTCCTTTTTCCAGAAGGAGGGAGCAGAGTGGGCATGGTCCCTCCGTGCCTGGCTCTGGGGCTCCCTGGGCCGCTGGTGGGGACAGGAGGCTGGTACCTGCCTGCCCTGCTGCTCAGGGCCCGGGGCTGCCTTCCTCTCTGGTGCTGGAGGACAGTGCTGCCAGCTCAGCATTCAGGCTGGCACAGGAGCCACCTAATCACCACTGCATCCCTGCCACGACTGCAGTGCCTGGCATTAATCATGGAAAGGGAATTGAACGTAGGAAGATGGGCATTTTTAACAAATAACCGAGCCTATTTTCTCCCCTAAGCAAGAGAGCAAAATGTTTGCTGCAGTGAGTCAATGCAGAGATGCTTTAGCCATGGGAGGTGCTGCTGCCACCCACAGCAGCCATCCCAAAGACAGCCAGGTCCAGAAGGAAGAAGTGGGGAGAGGAGTTTCCTGAGCTGCTTAGCCAGCAATCCCTGCTGGACTTTCTCCAAGACAGAGGGTTCCTTTCCCTCATGCTTTGCTTCTGGCACAAAACTTGATGGGAACTCTTCAGAGGTAGCTGGACTTGTAGCTCAGAACTTCTGTTTTGAGGAGCTCAGTGCCACCCCAGCATCTCATGGCTCCAAGGCCAGGATGTCTCATAGGATCCCAGAATGGTTTGGGTTGGAAGGAACTTGAAAACTCATCCAGTCCCACCCCCTGCCATGCCAGGGACACCTTCCACTGTCCCAGGTGGCTCCAAGCCCTGTCCAGCCTGGCCTTGGACATTTCCAGGGATCCAGGGGCAGCCACAGCTTCTCTGGGCACCCTGTGCCAGGGCCTGTCCACCCTCACAGGGAACAATTTCTTCCTAGCATTTACTCCAAACCTGCTCTCTGTCAGTTTAAAGCCATTAAACAGCCCTCCTGAGCCTTCATCCTGTGCACGGCAGGCGTCAGCCCTGGAGCTGCAGTTGTCTGTTGGGATTCATTTGGGTGGTATTTAGGTCTGTTACATCACTCCTGTGGCCTCCCATGTGTTGCAGGGATATGAATTGCCCACATGCTCCTGTAGAGGTTTTGGTTGCCTTCTGTGAGTTATCTAATTCTCTGAGTGTCCCTGAGATGTATCTAATCCTGACTCAAAACTTGCTAGAATTTGCTGGGCTCCACTTCCCAGTCCCTGCCTCCTGGCACGTCTTTCTGATAAAAGCAGTTGGCACCACTCTGGTTTTTGGTGGGTGGCAGATTTTTATCAATAAACTCAATATAGCTCAAATCTTTTGCAGCATGGTATTTTCTCCAGCCGCCAGATCAATTTTGTGACTCATCCCTCCAGGCTGTGCTGTTTTAGTGTCCCCTTTAAACATGGACACCTTAATTGCAGGAGTGGCAGTGGCAGTCCCAGCAGTGCAGTATGTGCAGCTCTCCTGCTCTCCCCCAAGAACTGCATCAGCTTTTTTCATCACAGCATCACATTAGAGCCTTGTGTTAGGCTGCTCACCCGTGGTGACCCCTGACCCTTTCTGGAGGCTCCCTCTTGTCTGAGATCCAGTCCCTGTTCAAAAATACGGCCTGAAATCCCTCTCCAAAGCTCTGTTATCCCGGGCTGGGCTGCATTATCATGTACAGTGTTTGAATGGGCTCAGCATTACCCGGCATTTCCCTCTCTCCTCATCAATATTTACCATTCCATCAATCTTCCTGTCATCCGCTAATTTTTTGAGTGACGACTTTGTATTTCCATCGTGATCATCAATGGAAATATCGACTGGTATTTTCCCTGTGGAGCCTCACTAACGATTCCCCATTGACACCTCCTGTGTGAGACCTGTCAGCCGGCTCTAAATCTATTTAAAGTGCTTGATTTGGGCTGCACAGCCCCATCTTCTGAAATGAGAATGTCAAGGAGCAGTGAGAGCTCTGCCTGCGCAGCCAGGATGTGCACAAGGCCTTTCCTGCAAGCGAGTGTTCATTACAGAGTGACATCAGACTCATTTGACAAGATCTCTTCCACCAAGATACACTGACTGACTTTAATTAGAACTTACATCCTTTAATTAGTTCTTAATTTAATTCCAGATGAGCCCTGCCTTCTGGGTCCTATATCAGGCTGACCGTTTGGTTGGTAACTAGGTCACCCTTACTGCTGGGTGGAAATGTTGGGGGGAAGGAGCCATTTCCATCTGGATGTGGTAGCCTGAACTTGGCTCAAAAGAAGCAGCAGAGCCCAAAAACCTCTCCCCAGCTTTTGGGTGTGTGTTGGCTGTGCTGGCTGCTTGGTGCTATTTGGCCACATTTGATGCACATGGATGCTAATGATTCAGGAGAGCTTCATCTCTCCTAGGAATTAGTTTACTCACATTTTTTTCCCAAACACAAAATAAATATGGACTTTGTTTTCTGCATCATTTGAGCACTCTTACAGACTCTGCTTTTAAGTAGCTCCAGTGATCCTTAAAACCAGACCTATTGCTAGCCTTTGTTTGGCTCCCAATATCCAATTTTCCATGTCCAGCCACACATTTTCCCTTTCTTTAGTTTCCCTAATAATTTTCCTATATATTGTAATATTTCATTTGTATTGACCGCTGAATTCTGCACTCCATGGCAGGACGTTGGAGCTAGATGGAACTCAAACCCTCCCATGATTCCATGATTTTACTGCTGGCTCTGCAAGTCTCCCAGTGTGCTAACACATTATTTCTTATCCATTGGGAACATGCATTTAGGGCCGAGCTCCTGCAGCTGGCTTAGGTATGATATGCTGTACCTCGCGCCAGTCCTTGGTGAGAAGGTAAATATGTGTTTATTCAAGCATCAACTGCTAAAAGGTCTGTAATTCCAAAGAAAAATGTATAATGGTGTGTACTGTAAGTGTGCAGTGCCCTCCTCTTCACTCCCTGCCACCCTCCCACGCAGGCACTGTGATCACGTTCAGCAGTGTAGCAGCTCCAGGTGTGTTGAGCGCTTTCAGTTTCTGCTCATGAGAGAAAATTTCCCTTTCCTCATTCTCCGTTCTCCACCTTGCTGCCTCACATACTCTCCAGAGCTTTGCCCTCAGCACAGCACGAGCAGGGCTCTGATACAGTTTCTTGGAACAACCACAGATTAATCTGGGTTTTTATTCAAATACCATTGTGGTATTTTCTCTCTGTGCTCCCACCTGCCAGATTGACAGCTGGGCAGCAGCACTGGAGAATCACACAAGGGTTTGGGTTGGAAGGGACCTTAAAGATCATCTAGTTCTACCCCTGTACCGTGGGCAGAGATGCCTTCCACTGTCCCAGGTATCTCCAAAGCCCATTCTTGGAACACTTCCAGGGATGTCACAGGTTGTGTGAGCAGTCAGCTGGATCCCAGAGCTCTTCCTCTGGGAGGGGTAATCAGGCAGGACTGGACTGTGCTTGGCAGACTGCAGGGAGACATGGGAATAGTGCTAATTTGCTCAGGGAAAAGTGTGACTAAGGGTGTTAAAGGAGGAAATGCACTGTCTTTCCTGCACTGACAGAGCTCTGTGCATGGAGGGTGATCCAAGGATTTCAGCTTTCCTGCAGGTTTCTGGCATTGGCAGACACAGCATTTAGGGTAGTGTGGTGGCTGTGCAGTGGGAAGGGATGAAGGTGCTTATTTGTCTCTTCAGGCTTAGGATATCATGTGAAAGGGCATCATGACCAGCATTCCATCTAATTATGGGAAAATTAATTCTTATCTCCCCATGGACTGCACAGGGAGCCTGGGCAGACAATGCAGAGCTCTGCTACCTGTGCTGCCTCTGGTGGCTTCAACACACCCCGAATGTAGGAGCTAATAATAATCACTGAAGAATCATGGAATCCCAGAATGGTTTGGGTTGGAAGGGACCTTAAAGCTAATCTTGTTCCAGCTCCTGTCACAGGCAAGGACACCTTCCACTATCCCAGGTTACTCCAAGCCCCATCCAACCTGGCCTTGGACACTGCCAGGGATCCAGGTGCTGCCACAGCTTCTCTGGGTACCCTGTGCCAGGGCCTGGAACAATGAATTTACACCTAAATTAAAGACTTGACTGAATCAAGCTGTAGACAGCCCTGGCAGGCTGACTTCAGGCAGACTTTGGAGCATTTAACTGATCTGCTCAATCCCTAGCCACAGGAAAACACTACCTTGCCCCACAGTAGATGGAAATGTGTTTGTTGCTTTGAGGAAATGGGCTGGAGAACCAGAAGAAAGGAGCTCTGGGACCTGCAGATTCCCATTTTTAGATTTGAAATAGAAAAGCCTTCCCAGCGAATGCTTCAAGACCCCTCTGGAGCTGACAGTTCTCAAGCAGGGTCTGTTGGAGGTTTTCCTTCGCAGTTTGAGGTAGGAAGGAAAAAGCACCCAGGGAGAGAAAGCTCAGCTGCTCGCATTGTCCCCTTGGATGTCAGAAGTGCTTTGTTTTCCAGAAGTGCTCATTACCCATGCAGTGTCTCACCAGGCAGCTGGAACACAGCTCCAGGGTGGGGTTGGTCCTGGCGCAGGCTCTGCCATGGAGCTGTGCCGTGTCTTTTCCCTCCTCGTGGGACATCCCAGCAGAGCCAGCAGTGGTGTTGGTGCCTGCCTTTGGCACCAGTGCCAGGGGTGGTTGGGTCATCTTTTCCCCACAGTGTTCCTCTTTTGTCCCTCTGCATCCTAGGCCACCATCTGGCAGATGTGGGGCTTCCTTTTGCTTGTCCCGAGGGTGCTCCCAGCAGTAATGTTCCCAAAGGAAGCACAGCACGAGAGCTTCTGTCTCCAGATGTGTCCAGACAGTCCCTCTGCCTGCATTGCAACTTCACTGCCTGCCTTGGCTCCCAGTTGTGCCAGACCCCTTCTGTGCTGTTTGTCCACTTGGCTTTGCCATTTCCACCCTAAATGAATGATTCTGAGGACTCTGCTTCTGGGCTTTTATCACATTTCTTCTGTTCTCTCACCTCCCCTCAGCTGCAGTGTGTTGCTGAAAGCTCTGGTGTGAACCAGAAACCAGACTCAGACTCCCAACCAGTTTCTAGCCATTTCAGACTGGTCTCTCACCACCTTGGTCTTGCTGCTGTACATCAATGGCTTCATGAACCATGCAGCTGATCTCAGAAGGCTGGGAGGAAAAACGTGGCTGCTTCAGCAGACACTGGCTCTGCTTCATTGAAAGTGCCCTGTGGAGTCAATCCCACCTTTCTTCGGGATTTTGATGGCTGGCTGGAGCCCCTAGTGCTGCTCCCAGGAGGGACCCCATGCATCCTAGCAGTGATGGATCCCACCTTCTCCCAGCAGAGCGGAGCGTGGCCCTGGGCGATCTCCGGCCCCGCGGGGACACCAGAGGGGGTGTCAGCCGCAGCGAATGAGAAACTGTCAATATTTGTACACAAAGGCCACGCTGAAATCCCTATCCCAGTCCAGACATCTGAGGTGTCAGTTTTGATTTCCCAAACACAGAGAGAGCCCTTTCAGCCCCAGCCTGCTCAGACACTGCTGCTTTAATGTCCAAGCACCCAGCGTGTTTCCACTCCCCTCAAATGCATCAATCAGGTCTCGGTGAGGCTCTGAAAGAGCCAGTTTGTTAAACAAACACACTTAGTGTAAAAAGTTTATTCCAGTTAATTGGGACTTCATTGCAATGGAAACAAATTACCCAGCTGTCATCTGCCAAGGCAAACAGCAGCGGGGGAGCAGGGGTCCTGGCCAGGCAGGAGACAAACAGCCATCTCAGGCAACCTTATTTATGGCCTTTTTATGTATTTCTGTATTTATTTGGACATTCCTGAGCTGGAGAGCTGGGCTATTGCCGAGCTGCATGCCCCAGCACTTGCACAGTGCAGGTTATCTGCTCTGGGGCTCCTGGGCAGAGAGTTGGCACTGGCCTGGGTGGGTGCTGCCATGAGGACACCCGGGCTGGGGTCTGTGTCCCTGGGGAGATCCCTCCAGGCATGTCCAGGGCTCTTGCTTCACAGCCAGAGAGGAGGTGCTGGATGAGAATGTCAGGGTCAGCTGCTGGACCCTGGAGGTTGGGGATGTGAGGGATGTGGAGGTGTCTGCAGGAGGGGCTGGTGGCCACTGGGAATTTTGCTCCTGTGCTTCCACCGTTCCTTGCCCAATGCTAAACCTACTGCACCCTCGCGGGGGTGCCCTGTGTCAGCACCAGCCCCACGGGCGGGTCCCCAGCCCCACGGCACTCCTGTTCTCCCCTCCCAGCCCAGGGAAGTAGTTTGTGGCAAGAGCGTTGGGAGCACTGCCTGATGAGGCTCCCACTCATTCCCAGCTCACTTGATTTAACAAACACCCTGTCAACACCCTTTTTCCCCTCTGGAGTTCGCATGGCAAAGGAGGGAGCGAGGAGCGGGGATGGGGAGCCGGAGGCAGGCAGGGAGCAGAGCCGGCGAGCCGGGGGTCGTGGGGCACCGGGAGCCAGGCAGGATGGGGCTGGGGCCCGCAGCCGGCGCGGAAGTGACAGATAAAGTGACAGATAAAGTGACAGATAAAGCCGTGGGATTAGCAGCGTGTATCGTGTCAGGAGAGCAGCGTCCCCTTTCCTGCAGCCTCGTTACCCGAGCTGAGCTGTGCTGGGGGAGGCAAGGGCAGCACATCGAATTACCTCCTCCTCCCCAGCTCTTGTCCCCGCTCCTGGGTGACCTGTCCTTGCCTCGTGTCCCTCCAGTTCCACCCTTGGGATCCAGGGGGGCTGTGCCGTGCCTGGGGTGGGGTCAGACAGGGATGGGTGCAGCCCCCATGGCACAGCTCTGCTTGGCTGTGGACATGTCACCATGTGTAGATGGCAGCCTGGGGGTGGGCATGGCATGAGCATGGGGGTTCTCCCAATCCCCCTTGGGATGCATTCTTCCCTGCTGGCCTTGGGGATGTGCAGGACAGGAGCAGCTCTCTGGGACCTTCTGGCAGGCTGGGGATTCTCTTGTGTGCCTGGTAAACAGACCCAGGGCTCCTCCACTCTGCTGACTTACCACATAAAGGACAGATTTTTCTCATCCTGTGAAGTCCTAAAATTCACATTTGAATTTCACATTGCAATTGAGTTGCCATCCAGAGCCTTTTATCCACTTTCCAAGAGTGTTTCTCTTACTTTCCAGTTGTGAGGCCATGGTGATCTGCACTCTAAGGTTTCTGTCTGTGATAGCACATGTTCAGGGGCGTAAGGCCTGGATTGGGATATGCATCCTTGGAGGCATCTGGGGTGGGGGGAAATATCAGACCTGAGCACTGATAGATACAGAGATGAGTCCTAAGATCAGACTGATCTTACCAGAGGGATGTGAGAAAGATGGTGACCAGAACTGGAATGGACACAAGATTTGGCTCCATTTCTAGAGCTTGGAATGGAGTGGAGGGGGGATTAGGCAGTTTGGCTGAAACACCTTGGTTCCTTGGAGAAGCTGGCCCATCTTGAGAGACAATCTGAAACCATAAAGGTAAGATACAACAGGGAAACAATGCCACACTTCCCTGTATGGGAGCTGGTGTGTGTTGGAGGCAGAGGCAGCTATGCCCCCTCAGTCCCACATTCCTGTGCCCCCACTTTCTGCAGGATCCTTGGTGGGCAGAGCCAGGGCATAGGATGCCAGGCACCTCCCTCCTCCACCTGGCAACCCTTTATTATTAGGGATTTTAGCTTTCTGTTTCTAGATTGATTTGGTGGTGGTGCTTATTTTTAGCTCCTTCAGTGCCTTGCAGATTCCTCGAGGGATTCTTTCTTTGCCTCTCCCTCCCACAGGTTTGTTTGTAATGGAGCTGCCTTGATTTGAGCCACAAGTAAGAGGTTCCAGTGCTGGCAGGGGCTGTGCTGCTCGCTCAGGGAGCAGACCTCCCTCTGTGGTTTAACTCAGCTTGATGTGTTCATGGGGTGCTTCCCTGTGCTGGGAAGGAGCATCAGTCCCCCCTACAGCCACTGCTGTGGCTACTGTGCAGTCCCCACTCAAAATCACCGCCAGAGCACCCTGGATGGCTCCTTGTCCCCTTGCTCCTCTCAGCACTGCCCTCCCCAAGAGTTCTCTCTTTTCACTGCCCATGGGGAGAAATTCAGATCAGCACCACTGTACGTGGAAGCAAACCCCAGGCTCCTCCTGCAGCTCCACAGCCAGGCTGGATGGAAAATTTTCAGCATATTTTAAAGCCCAGCACAAAGTAATTCAAAACAAGTTGCGGGTATATTTTGGACTCTGGCAGAGCTGTTGTTATCGCCTCGCTTCGCCCGCTGCCTGTCCCAGACAAGGGCTCACTTTGAGTGTAGCCTTCTGCTGAGCAGGGGGGCAATGTTTTCATTCCTAATTTAGAGCATCTGTCCCATGGGGCTCCAGCCCCGGCTCCCACTGAGCCCAGCGCAGCCAGGAGCTCACCTGTCACCACCAGCTCCAGGGCTGCATTAATGTTCCCTAGAAAATGCGACTCTCTTTGGACTCAGCTGCTTCTGCTCAGCCTGGGTTGATGCTTGGTGGGGCACATGTGAAGGTACAGTTTGTGCTCTGTTTTTTCCAGGGTTGTTGTTATTTTTTAGAGTGGAGTGAGTTACGCTTGTTTTTAAATGCCTAAAGCATAGGTTGATACTCAGTATAGGTTGGCTGCTTTTCCTGGGGAGAAGCAGCCCTGGGAGGTCTTACTCAGTAGGGCTTTGGTGGTGGCATATCCATCACATCCAGGAAAGTGTTTTTCTGGAGCACTGATCTCCACAGGCTGCTCTTTCCTGGGAGATGAGCACATGCTGAAGTGTTTCATTGGACTTGCTCCTGTTAAAGCAGTCCCTTCAGTGGCCAAGGAGATGAAGCCTGAAAACCACTCAAGTTTTCAAGCAAACCATTCAAGCAAACCTGAAAGACACTTGTAAGGCCACAAACATCATGGTGTGGCAGCTCCTCCTCTTCTCTGTGGATTAACCAGCTCCAAGGAGGTGTGAGAAGAGAGGACACCAGGGCCACTCATCCCCAGGACAGGAATCTGTGTCTGCATGGTGCTCTTAGTTGCTTGCAAAGTCCTGGTTCAACTACCACCTAACTGCTTTCCATCAGGATCAGGTGGTGGCTGGCTGAAATCATACCCAGAATTAGCAGAGGGCCTTGGGATACCTCTGTGATGAGGCTACAGCCAGACTCTGCTTATGGATAACCTGGTGCTGGAGGTGAAAGTTGTGGAATGTGGACCCAGAATCCACAGTGAGCTTTCTTCATTCTTGACTGTTTTCCTTGGGGTTGAATGGCAGCTTTTCTAGGGCAGAAGTTGTCATTGAGGTTTTCCTGATCTTTAATTTTAAAACGTTCATTAGCACAGTTCCTGTCAAAGAACAGCATGTTCCTTCCCTGTGCTTGCTGTCTCCCTGGTTAATAACCCATTACTGCTTTGGATCTTCTGGAAAAAAGGTACAGGAGCTTTGGGAACGACTCCTGGTATAATAGCCAGATGTCAGCATTGTCAGTCAGATCTGAAGACCAGCGTTAATTCAAAGGGAAATGAGTGTAGAAGGCCCAGAGTACCTGTTGGGGGGCATTGAGCCAACCTGTCTCAAATCACAGCAGTGCCTGTGTGTTCCCCCAGCTGCTGAGAGGTGCTCTGAACCCAGATGGTTGCTTTGCCTTTCAGAAATGGCCTGTAACAGCAGCTTCCTGCTCCTTCCTTCTCTCCCTGAGGTTTTGCTTTGAAGATGTCCATTCCTGAGGCTTGTGATGCCATGAAAATGCTCTGTCAGGGTGGGCAGTGCAGGAGAAAACCTGCAGTGCAAGAGGCACATGCTGTGCTTTGGCTGGGCTTGGCTGGGAGGTAGTTCTGGTTTCTGAGTATCTGCTCTGCTGCTGAAGCCTCCACCATCTTCCTCAGCTGGGCTTTATCATCTCTGAGGTACAGAACAAGGGCTCTAAACTGAGATTTGAAGTGAGCAGGGACAACCATGGCAAGGCCACAGTGCAGACCTGCCTTGGCAGAGGTGGAGCAGGAGCTGGCACTCACCCCAGACGCTTGGCCCATGCCTGTGGGTATTTCCTGGAGTTTGGGAGCCTCAGAAGAGGGTGCTGGCTGTGTCCACTGCATGGTTTCAGTCAATCTGGATTTAGTTCCAGGAGAAATCAGGATTGCTGTGTGAGTTTGGCAGTCAAGGAAAAGGAAGCAAGAGGCACCAGCATGATGTCCTAAATCTTGGTAGGTCTTCAGCTTACGTGCCCTGGCCTTTACCATTTCAGGGTGCCTTTTCCACTACCTGTGAAGGCACTGCTGGCCCAGAAACATTCTAGCCACTCTTCTCCAGAGCAGAGGGCTCAGCTCTGCAAAACCAGGGTGTCTGTCTGCAGAACCTCCAGAAACTCAGCTCTCAGCTGCAGTGTCATGTGGACCTGCTGCCTCCTCACACCAGAGTGGTGCTGGGGAGTTGAAAGGCCAGTAGCAGTGAGGTGTGAAGAGTGCTGTGTCCTGGGGACCTGCCTTGTGTGGTGTTCCCACCCCATGGGCAATGTTTGGCGAGCACCAACATGTGGTTTTGGCAACAATGTGCAAGATATTCTGCTCAGGAGTGGGACAGCTGGAGACCGTCCATGGAATAATCCATGCTGCTACTGCCAGTGTGAATGTTCCACCTCTTCTTTGTTCTTCAGGGCTACAGGTCTTCTGAAAGGAAAAATTTTTCTGTGGTTATCTTTGCTTTCCAAGTGTCAGAAGCCCCTTCTGAGGCCTTCAGGCTGATAGCAGCCAGCAGAGAACACTGTGCTGGGGCTGGTTGTGTCGGCTGATGCCAGGTGGGATGCTGTGGGTTTGTCCCCACGGTTCTGTGTCACAGTGTGGTGGTGGGTAGGTGTTGTCCCGTGTCACACAGGGCCTTGCACAGCCACGGGGCAGTCCTGTGCTCTGGCCTGTGGAGCCCAAGCCCACAATACAAAGCAGGTAGCGAGAAGCTCACCTGCCTGGCTCACGTTTCCAGTGCTGACTTCACCCAGATTGTGGTCTTTGCTGCAGAATTCCTTGGCTGGAAATGAAAGTATCTCTTTCATCATTCCACGCTCAGTCTAGGATGATGCACAGCCTCTCACATCTCTGTCCCCTCACCACTGCCCCTGCACCCCAGGGCATTTCAGGTGTGGCACTTCTGCAGATGGGCAGTGCCTCATCTGGAGTGTGTCACATCACATGCCACTGGTTCTCCTGCTGGGAGGTGACTCTTGCATGCAGGGTGTCTCTTGTCAGAATTAAGTGCCTTTCAGTAGCCTGGCTGACACAGCTGTCCTTCATGGGCTCAGAGGAAATGGGCCTGGAGGTGATTTAATGCTGCTGGTGCAGTGTGAACAGCTGCCTTCTGAGGAGTTCAGCTCCCCATGGGTGTTCAAACAGCAAAGGCCAATCCTTGCAGCCCTCGGGAATAGGGGGATAATAAGAGCTTATGGGGAAACTGAGGCACAGAGGTTTTAGCTCACAGGCAAGGCCCTGCTCCAGCCAGGTTCCCAGCCCTGGAAATGGCTTTGGCCTGTCCCTCTTGGCCTCTGCTGCAGTGCATCCCTCTTCCCAGTCATCAGCACCTGGTTTTTGGGTTGCCTTCTCTGGGTGCCTCTTACTCTCCCTCGCTGTGGAGCTGGAGTCCCTCCTGCCCCAAGTGCCAAGGAGCTCTCCTCTCACTTGGCTGCAGAAATGGGCTCAGCATCCCAGAAATTCAGGCTTTCGTGCTGGAGCCAATAGTCACACAACCTCCACCCAGAAACCATCATTATCGGCTGCTTGCTTTTTCTGTTTCTTTGAACTACAGCTCCCAGGATGCCTGAAGATATGCAGACATCCCGAAGACAGTGGTTTCCCATAAACTTTTGGGGTTTCATGCTTTGCAAGCAGGAATGCTTTTATTGCATCGCAAATCCCTTCAAGTCCCTCAAACCTCCGTGGCAGCCGCGGGGGCCGGAGCCGGCTGCGCGGGAGGCGCGCCAAGGGCTTTTCTCTCCTGCATTTTTCCCCTCCTTGCAAGAGGGACCTTTGTAACTCCCTGTCACGCCTTCTCAGGGGAAATTTTGGGCTAGGAGGAAGTTTGAAGAAGCCATGGTTTGCCTGTAGGGATGTATTTCCCATTCTCCTGGTCCCCATTATTTCAAGGGCTGCTAAACAGCATCCTGCGTCCCCGTGAATATTGAAGTGCCTTGGGCAAGGTGGGGAGGGAACTGAACTGAACTGGGAAGAACTGGGACACAGGGAAGAGAAAAAGATGCAGATTCCTGCACCAGTGCAATGAGCCCAGGAGAATGGGGTTTATTTCTGACACAGATCCTAAGGATAAGCCAGAGAGGGACGTTTTTGTTTGGCATGGACAGATGTGGTTGGAGCTGCAGCCTGGAGGGTCTTCACCCCCAGCCCACAGCCAGATCCACCTAGGGGCCAAGGCACAAGTTCCACAGGTGCTCCTGTAGCCCTGCATCTTCCTGTAGGCCATCCTGGGAGCAGGAGGTGCTGGCAGTGAAGTGGGTTCTGTGGTGTGGCCCCAGCTGTCCCTAATAATCACTTACTCTCTGCGGGAGAGGAACCGCAGAGGGCAGGACAGGGCTACGGTAACACGGTGGCATTTTATCCTCATGTTCTTCCCACCATTAAAGTCCTTCAGTGAGTTTTTCCTGTTTGGTGCTGCTGAGCACCAGTGTTAATCTCATAATGAGACTTGTGGTATTTTGCCATTCTCCTTTTTCTCTTTGGTTGCCCAGTACCATCCATAGGTTGGGATTTAATAGGTCTTAACTTCTTTGATAGTTCTTTACCAGTTTGAGGAACTTTGTGAGTGAAACAGAGAGGTCCTGGGTACCCTTGGGGGTCATCAGAACCCCCAACTACCCAGATGGTGCAGAGGCAGCAGAACCATGGGTCAGGCTGTGTGTCCCATGGGATCAGGGAATGGTTGGGGTTGGAAGACATCTCTGGAGATGATCTTGTCCAACCCCTGCTAAAGCAGAGTGTCACCTACAGCAGCTTACACAGGGTTGTGCCCAGGTGTGTTTTTGACATATTTGGGGAAGGAGACTCCCCAGCCCCTCTGGGCAGCCTGTTCCAGTGCTCCATCACCCAAAGGGACGTGTCCTGGCCCTTCTTGGTACCGTTGCTGAGCACTAAGGTCAGTGGATGCTGAAATGGGTTCATTTGTGAGCAGCTGTCTGGTGCCTCTGGGGTGTGGGCTGGTTCTCTGGCACCCTTCTCCCATCCTTCACCCTCCCTCCAGGCCCATGCAAGAACACTTGGACACACGAGCGCATCCGTGTGCCGGCACAGCCATCCCTGTCACCTGCCTGTCCTGGCGGCGGGCAGCGTGGTCTGAAGGACATGGTGCCAGCCAGGAGCTGATCCATGGAGTCTCACCCTAACCACATCCCTGCTCCCCGCTCCTGGAAGGGCCTGCCCGCCCAGCAGCCCAGAATAACAAGCTTTTCCATTCCTGCGCGCAGCGTGGGATGCGGGGCCATGGAAAACAAGAGGCGGCTCCAGCGCCAGGGCTGCGCACAGACTAAACAATGGCACGTCCCCGGGGCTCTGTCCCTGCACAGGGAGGGCAGGCTGCAGGCACAGGCTGGGCTGGCTGGGCACGGCACGGCATGGCACGGCTCAGCACGGCACGGCATGGCACGGCATGGCACGGCTCAGCACGGCACGGCACGGCACGGCATGGCACGGCTCAACACGGCACGGCACGGCACGGTTCAGCACGGCACGGCATGGCACGGCTCAGCACAGCACATCTGGGCACGGCACGGCATGGCATGGCACGGCACGGCACGGCATGGCACAGCACAGCATGGCACGGCTCGGCACAGCTCGGCACAGCTGAGCACAGCACGGCACAGCTCAGTACGGCTCAGTACAGCACGGTTCAGCACGGCACGGCTCAGCACAGCACGTCTGGGCACGGCACGGTGCGGCACAGTACAGCTCGGCATGGCACGGCACAGCATGGCACGGCTGGGCACGGCTCGGCACGACACGGCACAGCTCAGCACGGCTTGGCACGGCACAGCACGGCATGGCACAGCTGGGCATGGCTCAGCACGGCACGGCACGGCTCAGCTCAGCACGGCTTGGCACGGCTCAGCACGGCAGGGCACGGTTCGGCACGGCACAGCTCGGCACGGCTCAGCTCAGCACGGCTCGGCACGGCTCAGCACGGCTCGGCACGGCACGGCACGGCTCAGCTCAGTACGGTTCGGTACAGCATGGCTCAGCACGGCACGGCTCAGCACAGCATGGCATGGCACGGCATGGCACGGCACGGCTCAGCTCAGCACGGCTTGGCACAGCATGGCACGGCAGGACTGCCAGCACTGCATGGTGCCACCTCTCCATGTGTGGGCTCGGCTGGCAGGAGGTGGAGGGAGGTGAAGGTCCCAGGAGGACTGAGCCCCTCAGGAACCTCCTCACCCATCGCTGCTGAGGGAATGTGAACAAAAACATTGGTTGGATTTCATACTTTCCTTTATTTTCCCTGCTATCTTTTTAATTAGGATAAAAGCTGTAATTGGTAGTAGGGGAATTCTGAAAATCTGGCTCCTGGCAAGACAAGAGCAAGTCTGCACGTTCCTCTGACTTGGCACATGGACAATCCATCATGCTCACACAGCCTGCTTAGAAGAGCCCAAGTGCTCCGTCCTGCTGCTCAGGAAGGAGTGATAGATATCTTCATTAAAAACAATCACAGAGGGAAATGACAGGATTCTTAAAAACAAGCAAGTGATGGGAATTTTGCCCAAGGAAAGGAATTTTTGACCATGTTATTTTGTAGGTTTTATTTATTTGTTGTCTGTAAATGGATGGATTTTTGGGTTTAAAGTAGACTGTTAATTTTGAGAGTGAAGCACACTGGTATGTGCCAGTCATGAAATGGTCCTTGTTAATGATCTGGTTCATGCTTGGGAGTCAGAAAAAGATCTTTGGTTACATACAATCATAGGATCATGGAACGGTTTGCATTGAAAAGGACCTTAAAGACTGTCCAGTTCCACCCCTTGCCATGGGCAGGGACACCTTCCACTATCCCAGGCTGCTCCAAGCCCCATCCAGCCTGGCCTTGGACATTTCCAGGGATCCAGGGGCAGCCACAGCTGCTCTGGGCACCCTGTGCCAGGGCCTACCCACCCTCACAGGGAACAATTCCTTCCCAATATCCCATCCATCCCTGCCCTCTGGCAGTGGGAGCCATTCCCTGTGTCCTGTCCCTCCATCCCTTGTCCCCAGTCCCTCTGCAGCTCTCCTGGAGCCCCTTTATGCCCTGGCAGGGGCTCTGAGCTCTCCCTGGAGCTTCTCCTCTCCAGGTGAACACCCCCAGCTCTCCCAGCCTGACCCAGAGCAGAGGGGCTCCAGTCCCCACAGAGGATCTCTGTGACCTCCTCTGGATTTGCTGCAGCAGGTCCATGTCATTCCTGGGTTGGGACTCCAGGGCTGGAGTAACTCTGCAGGTGGGATCTCACCTGAGGGGCAGAATCCCCCCGCCCTGCTGCCCACACGGGGCTCAGCCCAGCCAGGGGGGCCGGGGCACGTCCAGCTCTCAGCCAGCAGCACCCCAAACCCTTCTCTTCTTTTCAGCTGTTTCACAGCACAGAATGTCAACAACGGGATCTTAACGTGACAGTGGCACAGGTGTGCAGATCCCAGCTTAAATATTGCTTACAATCTGGAGAGAGAGGAATCCTCCAGATCCTCTCACATTGTATCCAGGATCCCACCTCTTACAAGGTCCTGTAGCCCTTTTCAGAGCCCATTTGTACTCCTGGGCTCTCAGCAGCACATCCCGTTGCCTCCTTGCTGTGTCCACCCTTGGGATGCTTCCTGTGGGGGCTGCGTTTCCAGCTGGAGGGTGTCTGCTCAGGGGGATGGATGATACTGATGCAGGTCCAGTCTCCCCAGTGGCAGTCATGCTGGGGTGGCTCATGTGCCCAGCATCACTGTCACAGCACAGATGTTGGTCAGAGAGGGGACAGTTGTTATTGTCAAAATGCAAATGAGTAAAATTATTGTTTTGAGAGATAATTTTTAGGGGAAGGACATGCAAATTTACCTTCCATTCTGAGTGTGCATTAATATAAAAATGCAATGTTTGAAAGCCAAAACAAAGGAACATTTTAATTTGGGACTCATTAGATGGTTCCTTCTGCTTGGATTAGCATCATATACTTTGCATCAAATGCTCTAAGTTTGAAAAAGCTCTGGTTTTCAAAGAAAACAAAAAGATGTTCTAAAACTGCCAGCCATTTCCAGGGATTCTGGCTGCTGTCAGCTGTCCTTAAGTGACTGGTCTGGTGGTGGACACTGGACGGGGCAATGGGAATAGGCTTTGTGGGTTTCAAATAGGACATGTGGTTGGGTTCCTTCCTGGATGCTGCTTCAATCTGGCTTTTAAATAGCTTAGAAAAGTTTAGATGTTAAAGAAGATTTCTCCACTGGAAGAAACAGAAGGGTGCTCAGGCATTGGAAGAGGCTGCCCCAGGGCAGGGGTGGAATCACTGTCCCAGAAGGATTTAAAAATTGTGTGGATGTGTCACCTGGGGACATGGCTCAGTGGCTGCCTTGGCTGTGCTGCGGGAATGGTCGGATTGCATGATCTGAGAGGACTTTTCCAACCTTAACAATTCCATGAAAAGCTGGGCTAGGGTTCTGCTCTGAGGCACAGGAGCCCACAGGTGTGGTGGGACCCCGAGCTCACCTGGAGGGTGCAGACAGCCCTCACCATCGTGGGGAAGGAGCGGGTGCAGGGTCAGGAGCTGCTCGCAGGTGACTGACCAAGTCTATGCTGAAGGGATGGGTTGTGTTTCTCTCCTTTCTTTCCATATAAACACCCTCCAAATAAAACTTGCCTGTCCACAGCACTCGGAAGCAGCTGTGCTGCTTATTTAAACACACTGTGAGGTATCTCCGTCCTGCTCCCCCTGCTTTCCTACTCCTTCTTCCTTGGAATACCAGCCTGCCTCGTGTTGCAGACCAGAAATAGAGACTGGCCACTGACTTGCTAATTGTAATGCAGCCTGATAATGCCAGCTATAATTAGATCAAGGTATCCAAGTCCTTTTGCTGGCAGACGTTTCTGTGACCTTGTTAGCATACTTTAAATAGAGAATCCCGTCTGCTCTGCCTGGCTTCTGGCTGCAGAGCCAGGACCTGCAGAGTCCAGCTTGGTCCTTTCTAGGGAATCCAGCCTAGCATCAGTCCTGGTGCCTGCATCTGCTCAGCTTGTGAAGAGTCAGGCTTGGCACAGCAGCACTCACTGAAAGGCTTTAAGCACTGATTATGGCCCCCAAGGTCTGCAAATGTCAGCGACCACTGAGACTTTCGTTGTTATAAAAATCCCTTCCCTAACTAGCCAGTGACCACAGCTGTGTTGGGCCAATGAAAGGGGCTGCCCTGGGCTGTGGTTTTCAGGGCGTTGCACTTTGACCCATCTTTTCTTTACTGTTTTAGGGTAATCAAAACAATGGCTCATGTTGAGGTGAGCTGTGTCAGGGGGAGGAATGGGTTGGGGTCTGGGATCAACTTGTCTAGAGCTGCAGCCTCATATCCCAGGGCTCTCAGACATCTCTTCTTGTTCCCTTTTGATGAGCCCCCTACATTCATTCTTTACCCTCTCATGCAAGTTCTGTCATCTGCAGCATCCCCGGGCCTTGGGCAGCCTCAGGCTGCTGCCCAGCTGTCCTGCCCTTGAGCACCCTCCTCGCTGGGTCAGAACAGGCATCCCCAGCTCTGTCCCACCAGACAGGGTGGCCTGGGTGTCCTGTGTCCTCAGCAGGTGGGTGGGCCAGGGCCCTCAGAGAGCTCATGCCCTCAGCACTGCATGAGCCTTTGGCTCCTTCTCTGCAGCACCACCCAACCTGCCCATCAGATCCCCAGCCCTCTGGGATAACGCATGGAAGAGTTTGGTGAAGTGGATATGCCTGAATTCATGACTTGCTCTCAGTATGGCTGCCCACAGTTGCTCTGACATTCTGTCTGATCTGTCCTGAGCTTGTCAGGGAGGGAACTGAGCCCCCGTGAACACCAGAGTGCCCTACGGGGGGAGAGGTTTCCTAATGCCATATCCTGCAGGCAGGCCCGGGGCTGTCATAGCGGCAGAACTCACCAGCTAATCATGGCTGAGTCAGCCCGAGAAGTGGGACACTGAAATCCCAGAGGAAAACCAGGGACTTGGAGGATCTGGATAAGCCAATGCCCATCCTTGGGGTTGGAGCCAAACCTCCTGAGCTGTTCTGCTGCCTTGCTAGCCCAACTGAGCTCCTGTGCCATTCCATGGGGAAGGCACCTCACTGCTGTGTTCTGCCAGGACATCATCCTAGACTGCCATTTCATAGAATCGTAGAAATCATGGAATGGCTTGGGTTGGAAGGGGCCTTCATGATAATCTTGTTCCAACCCTCTTCCGTGGGCAGGGACACCTCCCAGTATCCCAGACTGCTCCAAGCCCCATCCAGCCTGACCTTGGACACTTCTAGGGATCCAGCGACAGCCACAGCTTCTGTGGGCACCCTGTGTGGGGTCTCACCACACTATAAGCAAAGAATTTCTTCCAAAACATCTACTCTAAATCTCCCCTCTTTTACTTCAAAATTGTTTCTCCTTGTCCTCTCACTGTAAAAAGTACCCAAGTAAAAGGACATGCTGCCTCTTTCAGTCCTGGGCAGTAGCTGGGGACTGGGGGGTGAGTGGGGGTTGAGGTTGCAGAGATGCAGCAGGAGAGCAGAGTGCCATACAGACAAGGGAGTTCATCAGCAGAAGCCCTGGGTGGGTGACCCTGGCAGGCAGCACTGGTCATGTGCAATCAGCATCTGTTCCCAAGCTACAGAAACACATGGGGGTTCTCAGGCAGGATCCTCAGCACTTTCCCAGCTCACTGGGAGCTAAGGTTTGGGCTTGGGAGGTCCTTGTGGGCAGTGTTCTGTGTCGGTCCCCAAAGAGTGATGGAAGAGCTCAGTCCATGGTTTGCATGCCCCAGTCATGGGCACTTCTCACAGATTTGGGAGATTGAGGAGAAGGAATGTCAGCAGAGTGGAATATGTGCCTGTCTGCAGCTCACCAGACTGCCTGCATGGTCACCCATGAGTCCATGAAGGTTGGAGACCAGTGGCCCAAAACAATTTCCCAAGTGCTGAGGGCGGGGGCAGGACAGCCTGGCAGCATGGGGGGTCTTGAGGCTTCCTTCTCCAAAGCTCACCTGCAGACCCCAGAGGTTTTGGTGGGACTCAGAGTAGTTTTCAGCATTCCTACCTCTGTTTTCTCCCCTTTTCAATGGGAGCAGGTAGTGAGGCAGGGCCATGCAGGGTGAGAGTGGCTTATGGGGGTGCCAGCAGGGTTTGTGGACATGTAATTGCACCAGGGGTGTCACAGCAAACCCAAAGCAAGTGGAGGTGAGGCTTCGCTGCCTTCTGCCTGGTAGTCCCTCCACAGCTGAGCCTGGTACTCCTCACCTGAGGCTGATCCCGCTCACCTGAGCCTGGCTGTCTTTGGCTGGGCCCTGTGTCCCTCGTCCCAGCCCGGTACCCCCCTCTGAGCCTGCACAGGCTCCCGGTTATGTAAAGCCACGGCGAGCACAACCAGGAGATTCTTCAGTGTCGGAATCTGAGTCACATGGGGCTGTTTTATTTCCCCCTCTGCTAATCTCGTTTCTATAGAAACAAGATTGGGAGGAAAAAAAAATAAAAGAAAAAAGGAGGCAAGCACAGAGCAAATGAGAAACCTGAGGTGATGGGTGAGGGAAGCGGAGGTGGCAGCTGAGGAGGTCGGGCAGCGCGGATGGGAGCAGGGACCCCGCACAGGATGGGAGTGTGCACAGAGGGGACAGGGACTCTCCCGAAGAGACGCCCTGGCGTGAGCTGCTGCGCTGGCAGTGAGTGAGCCGAGCACCAGGAGCAGAGGGAGCAGAGGCTGCACAGGTGAGTGAGCATCGCTTGCATGGCTCGCGGGCATCTGTCACTGTCCCTGCAGGGCACAGCTGGGCATGGCTCACTGGGGTCCTGGCCCTGGCTGCTCTTTGGAGACACTCTCGTGACTGGGACCATGGTCAGTGGGAAGCATGCCACCGGTGAGTGGGGCTTGCCAGAGCAGTGTGCGCAGCCAGCACTTGCCTAGAGGCTGACTGTGTGTTCGTGGCCACGAGGGTTTCCAAACCCTGTCTCTCCCAAAAGACTGCTCCCTGCTTGGGAAGAACCTTTCCAGCTTTGGTTATTTTCCTTCTATTTTATCCTGACTGTACCTGTGCAAATAAGCTACTGAGAGCAGCCAAGCCCCACAGCGCAGGGCGTGCAGGGCTGTGTGCTCGCAGCACTGCTCACCCCGGGCTCAGCCACCTTCCCCAGGTCGGCTGCAGCGGTGCAGGTGGGGATAAGCCCGGCTCAAAGCTGTTTGTGCAGGGGCTGCTGCCCAAGGAGGGAGGACCAGCTGAAACACTGCTCGTTTGCCTGGGCTGCCCCAGCCCACGGCTCATCCCGGGACTGTTGCCAGTGCTGATGGAAGAGGCTGGGAGCTGCCTGCCCACATCTGGGTTAGTTCAGAGCCACAGGCACGTGCTGGCTCCTGAGTCTCAGGCTAAGGAGTGTGCAACAAGTGGAAGCTTTTCCTGCCTGGATGTGCTGTCTTGTGGGATGGATGGCTGGTATGCATGTGGTGGTGAGGGCTTTGGCTGGGTGCGTGGTGGAGCAGAGGTGTTGCTGGTGTTGGTCATCCTGTGCCAGTGGCTGGCTCTCTCGTGACCTCGGGCATCCCTCACTCGGTGCAGCTGTGCGTGCATGGCCCCTGGTGTCCCTGCAGCTCCAGCCATGGCAGAGTGCTGCTGTGCCAGCAAGCGCTGAGGCACCCGGGCTCCTGCGGGCACACGCTCACCCCGGCGGCTGCAAGCTGCCAAAAGGCTTTTAGCAGATCACCACAGGGGAGGGAGGGATGTGGAGCTGAGGGATCAGGATTTTGCTTGTCATCACTTCCCAGCTGTGGTGTGGGGAATGCGGTGGTGATTGCGAACCCCCGGCCGGATCCACGCCTGTGTGTGGCGGGTGAAGCTGGAGGATGGATCCAGTGCCCGAGTATTTCTGTACTGAGCTTTGGGAAATGTCACTGCTCATCCACCTGCCTGGCCAGCGAGGGGGCTGAGGACGGCACTCCAGCCCCTTGTCCTCATCCCAGGGCAGCTGAGGGATTTGTGCGCTGGGGTGCCGTGTCCAGTGCCAGCTCAGCAAGCTGCTGGAGGCACAGGCAGGATGGGCACAGGCTGCCAGCCCTCCATGTCCGTGTTCTGCCTGCCTTCCCATGCCTCGGCAGGCTGAGGGCTTTGGCAGTCACCCCTGTGGGGTTGGGCTCCCACAAACCCTGTGGGGTGAAGGGCTGGGTACAGGCTCATGTCACACAGCACACTGGGGCACTGGGAGCTGTGCCCTGTGCTTAGCTGGACTCTTTCCCCTTGGTCAGGCTGGCGTCCAGCTGCTGCTCTGGGCACTCTGCTCATCCTGGTTGGACACTCCCGGACTCTCAGCCCGCACCAGGGGCTGGGGACAGCACTGTGCCTGTCTCCCTTTAACAGCAGCCTCTGCCTCTGCTGGCCCTGCTGGCTCTGCTCAGGGTGCTGGGTGCCATGGCTGATGCCAGGGGGGAGTTTGCCCCTCCCTGTGCCTGAAGCAGTGTGCTTAGGGGGGACATGTCACATGGAGACTGTGCATTGCTGTGCCACAGCGGTCCTGCCCTCTGGGAACGCCAGCTCTCTTCTGTCCAGAGCTTTGGAGAGAAGGGCTGAGGACAGATATTGCTGCAAGAGCCTTCAGCACTGATAATTATTTCTGGAAAAAGATGCCGTGTTCTGACTTAAATGCTGACATGGGACTCTGAACACGTGTAATCTGGCTGACAGATGGCAAAGTCATAGAGGTGTGATTTATGATACAGCACAGTAGCTGAACAACCTTCTCTGGTTGTTAGGAGACAATTCTTCCCGGTGCTGCGGTTGACACTCCAATTGATGGCTTTTCCCACGTGTCCCCGTGGGGTGTGGGG
Source organism: Taeniopygia guttata (assembly GCF_048771995.1). Classification (NCBI taxonomy): domain Eukaryota; kingdom Metazoa; phylum Chordata; class Aves; order Passeriformes; family Estrildidae; genus Taeniopygia; species Taeniopygia guttata. Next base: position 15,595,340 of record NC_133039.1, read on the forward strand.
ACTGCCTCGGCAGGTGCCAGCTGTGTCTGCCCTGTCAGCCCTGCTGCTCCCGTGCTGAGCTGCTGCAGAGGTGCTGCCTCGGAGGGAGGGCTGGGCAGGTGAGCCCGGATCCTGCCCAGGTGGGCCCGGAGCAGTGCTGTGCAGTGGCAGGGCTGGGGGAGCAGTGCTGGCCTTGTCCCGTCCCATGGCTGGGATGAAGCTGGCTCAGGATGACAGTGGCACCTGGGGCTGCCTGTTCCCCAAACCAGCACTCGTGGGCTTGAGTGTGTAGTCCTGATGGGGGAAGGCGTGGAAATCTCGCCCATCAGATGAGCACACAAGGGGCAGGATGCTGACAGCCACAGGGAGTCTGTCTTACCTGCGTGCCCTCTCCCTGCCTCAGTGTCCTCGCTTCCACCATAATGTTCCTAACACTTATCCTTATTAAAGGACAGAGACATCTATTAATGTTTGGAAAGCACTTGAGAAGTAACACTGGGGTCTCCACAGCATCTCCCTCTCTGTGCTGGAGGCTCACCCCCACTGCCACCCACAGAGCCCAGAGCTGGCACAGTACCCAGTGCTGTGGGAGCATCCCAGCCCTGGGCACACCATCCTGGCCCTGGGAGCACTCTGACCCCAGGGGCCCGGGGCAGCTCAGCACAGGAGCTGGGAGGAGCTGACCCACCAGCAGGGCCTTGGCAGAGCAGGTATGATTCATTCCCCTTCTGCAGCACGGTTTATGTAAAGCAGCTCTGTATAAATCGCCAGATGATCTGTAATGTGCTCCTGGCTTCTAATTAGTGATGCTTCTGCTGAAGCTTTGGGGTCTGGCAGAGGGAAGGGAGGCTGGTTCATGGCTGGATGAGTTGCTGACAGCTCCCAGTGGGGAGGTGCTGGGCTGTCAGAGCTGTCACAACCATTCCTTTACCTGGGCTGTAGCAGCCGGAGGTGGTGGCCAGGAAATCTGGGGGGTGAAATCAGCACCCCAAGGTTCTTGGTCGGCTTCTGACTTGTGCATGGACTAGCTTGTCTGTCCTGCATCAGGCAGATCTGGGCAGCACCTGCCCTGGGCTGGAGAGCATCCATTCCCTGTCTCCCTGTGCCTCCCCCTTGATGCCATTACTGGGGACTCGCTGCAAGGCCACATGTTCCTGAGCACCCAGGTGGCTTCTCCAGCCCCACCAGCCCACCCTGCCCCCAGGATTAACTGTCCTTCATCCCTAACACTGATGACAGGTGTCACATTGCCCTGTTCGTGCCCACCAGCTCTTCTTGACAGATGCTGTTGGTTTTATCCAATCTGAGCGATGCAGTGGCTGCTCCTGCTGTGCTTGGGCACGTGGATTCATCCAGGTAAAGCTCCTGGGTGTGGAGTTGTTCCCATGGTAGTCGCTGCAAGGGCCATGTACAAGCACCACAAAGGCACTTGTGACAGGGGCTGCTGCCTTCTTGCATCTGTGCAGGGGATCTGGGAGTTCCCAGATTCTGGGATTTCCCAGCCCCTCATCCCTGCTGATGGCCTGTTTGGAGGGGTGGCTGTAATGGTGCAGGGAGTGTGGTGGAGGTTGGGTCAGCACAGCAGGCAGGGCAGGATTCTGCAGGCAGATCCCAGATCTCAGGAGATTAACACTGCCAGCATCCTTTCAGCTGGGGCTGGAGCCCTCAGCCCTGCAGGTGGCACGAGCTCCTCCTGGGCTGGTGGGAAGGGGCAGGAACAGTCAAATGCCACTGAGGAGGTGCTGTAGGGAACCAGCAGCACTTGTTCCCACTGCCCAGCCCCATTCCTGGGTCAGCCCTGCTCATCCTGGTATCCACACCGTGCCTGGGGCTGCTGCAGAGCATTGGCTGTCAATGCCCACCTCTCACTCCTCCCTAATGGGATCTTCTTCATTCCAGCTGAGCTTTGACACCAGATCAAAGCAGAGTTAGGTGGTGGGGATGGTGTTGGTGCAGGGCTCTGCTCTATGAGCACCAGGATCACTCCTCTTCATTGCCTCTCTCTCTGGCTATGAGCGGGGGGAAAGTTAGGGTTTGGGTTTCTTGTTGGGTTTCTTTTAAGGCAAACCTCATTCTTTACATCAAAGTAGGATTTTTTCTCAAGAATGTAAAGAATTGCCCTGGAAGGTCTGAACAGCTCTTTGCCAGCGGGGACTGGAGAGACAAGAGCCCTCTCCAGAAAGCTGTCTCCACCCGATCCCCGGCAACAGCAGTTCATAAGCTGAAAAATAAATCAGTAACCAGTTAATGAATTGAAGATGTCTGTGTTTAAAATGTATCAGGGAAAAAGCTGTTAGATGGTTGGGGCTGGCCTAATTACTGTGAGGAAAGGCAGGGAGCTCTCAGTTCAGAGAAATAGCTTCTCTTTTTCTCTTTCTTTGGAGGTTATTTTGTTTAGTGAGAGGAGAGGAGAGGAGAGGAGAGGAGAGGAGAGGAGAGGAGAGGAGAGGAGAGGAGAGGAGAGGAGAGGAGAGGAGAGGAGAGGAGAGGAGAGGAGAGGAGAGGAGAGGAGAGGAGAGGAGAGGAGAGGAGAGGAGAGGAGAGGAGAGGAGAGGAGAGGAGAGGAGAGGAGAGGAGAGGAGAGGAGAGGAGAGGAGAGGAGAGGAGAGGAGAGGAGAGGAGAGGAGAGGAGAGGAGAGGAGAGGAGAGGAGAGGAGAGGAGAGGAGAGGAGAGGAGAGGAGAGGAGAGGAGAGGAGAGGAGAGGAGAGGAGAGGAGAGGAGAGGAGAGGAGAGGAGAGGAGAGGAGAGGAGAGGAGAGGAGAGGAGAGGAGAGGAGAGGATTTAGCAATGTGTGTAGGTTCAAAGTTCCCCCCAACTCTGTCCTTCATCCCCTGGGACCTCTGCCAAATCTCTCCTGTCCCTTTCCGTGCCCAGCCTGGGGCTGCCTGAGTGGTGGGAACAGGTTGTTCTGGCACATTAAAGGAGGACAGGAGGCAGTGGCTGTGACAGTGTGTGGCAGGGCTGGCACACAGCCCCAGTGCCTGGTCGTGTGCCCAAGTCTGGGTGTCTCAGCTCCCCAGACTTGTCCTGCCTTGCTCCCGCGTTGGCAGCAGGGCCAGGCTGTGCTGCTGTGTCCAGCCCGGGCTGGGGGTGCCACCCTTAGCACGGGGGGCTCTGGGGCCTCCGTGTGCCAGAGGAGGCAGAGGGTCGAGGATCTCTGCGGGGCAGGGCAGGTGTGCTGTGTGCCAGCTGCTCTCCCTGGACAGGGCTGGGTTCCATGGGATGGGTTTGGAGGCAGGGCAGGTGTGCTGTGTGCCATGTGCCAGCTGCTCTGCTCTCCCTGCACAGGGCTGGGTTCCACGGGAATGTGCAGCACACTGGAACCTGCTGATGTGCTTTTCCCAGGCCCCAGGGGCTGGAGCACCCCACCTGGTGGGAAGGGGCTTTGTCAGCACAGATGGGTCCTTCAGTGGAATCTATTTGCTCCCACACATTTCTCTTTCTGTCTCCAAAACCTCTCCGATGTGGGCTGATTTCCATGTCAGTCCTCCTCAGGGAAGCTGTTCTGGTGCCTGGGAGGCCACAGGGGCTCCAGGGTCTCTCTGAAGGAGCGTGTGGCCTTTGATTCAGTCTGCATTGGTTCTCTCCAATTCCCTGTCCCTGGCTGTTTCTCCGGTGCTGGCTGTCGCCTGTTGGAGTTTTGGGAGGGATGCACAGCCTGGGGAGGTGATTTTGCTGCACAGGGAGCAGGACCTGGCTCTCTCAGCCTGCCACATTGCAGCTCCAGTTTGGCTCACATGGACCAGCGCTGGTCCTGGCCTGCTGAGCAATACCAAACTTACTGCTGCTCCTCCACGTCCCACCCCCAGGGCTGGCACCTCTGCCCCCTGGGAGCCCCTCTCAGCACTGAGCACCTCCTGACGCTGTGCCAGGGCTGCAGTGCCATTAACACCTCTCCTCTCCCCTCCCCAGGTCGGAGAGCAGCCTCGCTAGGTTTGCCCACCGCTTGTCGGTGAAGCAGAAGCAGGAGAAGAGAAGGAAAGCTGAGTATGGCTCGGCCGAGCTGTCTGCCTTCCGGCCCAGGTCTCTGAGCATTGAATGGTAAGAGCTGCAGGACAGGACTGGGGGAAGAAGCTTCTGCCTCTCCAGTCGCCCTCCTGTCCCCCTTTCCCACTGCTGCCATGGCTGAAGCGATGTCCCATGGGACAGCAACCCATGGACATACAGACCCCTCCACCTGCTGCAGAGCCTCCCCCAAGGTATCAAACGAGAACCATCCCCAGCTGAAAATCTGCCAGGGCTCATGTGGGTAATGGCAGTGTCTGCTGAGCTGGGGCACATGAGCACACAGCCTCTGCCAACCCCCACCACTGCCTTCCCTTCCCTTCCCTTCCCTTCCCTTCCCTTCCCTTCCCTTCCCTTCCCTTCCCTTCCCTTCCCTTCCCTTCCCTTCCCTTCCCTTCCCTTCCCTTCCCTTCCCTTCCCTTCCCTTCCCTTCCCTTCCCTTCCCTTCCCTTCCCTTCCCTTCCCTTCCCTTCCCTTCCCTTCCCTCCCCTCCCCTCCCCTCCCCTCCCCTCCCCTCCCCTCCCCGGGCTGTGGGAGCCCTGCAGGGCAGCCCCAGGGCCCACGGGGTGCAGTGCTCCCTCCTGCTGCACTGCCTGGGGCCCCTGGTGTGAGCACAGGTCTCAGAGCTGTCCCCACTCAGGCAGGGAGTCATTCATCCTGGGCTCCTGAGCTCTGATGAAACACTCTTGGAAGCAGATCACAGCCAGCCAGCCCAGCATTGGAGGTGACCTGCTAAGGATATTTAAAAGAGCTGGAAATTGCATTGCTTTCTGCTTTCTTAGATGGACAAAGGAGGGTAAAACTTTAAAAAACAAAACAAAACAAAAAAAAAAAAAAGAAAAAAAAAAAAGAAAAATGCTTAGAAATTGCAAGAATGTTGAATTTGGTTTTCAATTTCCCTGCTTTTTTTGGAGATCTTTCTGGCATTTATTGTGTGTTCTAACACTTCAGTGTGAGGGTGTGGAACCCTCCTCAAAGGCTTCCTTTATCTGTGAGGTTCCTTTAGCATCAAAGCTCACCAGGTATTAATGAACCAAAGAATTCAGGGTATTTGGGGACAGACTGCTTTAGTCTCCACTTACACAACTTTCTTCACTTTGCTAAGAGGATGTCATGAGAAAACCTGGTCTGCAATTACTCTCAATCTCCCAAAGAGACAAATATGTGAATTTGTAATGTAGCAAATAGGGAAACAACAAAAAGCTCATTAAAAACAATCAGAGTTTGTCTTTATTCAGAACAAAGAAGCATGAGAAGCCAGCAAATCTCTTTCCTCTCTAAATGTGTCTTTGAAGCCCCTGGGTCCCAGTTTAGCCCTGTCGGGGGATATTTGTGGTACATTTTCCCCCACTCCCTGGCGTTTTCCTGGGGGAAGCCATCTGTCTTGCATTTGGCAAACCACCTTGTGCAGCAAGGACTCGCAGCAGTGGTAGACGATGCTCTTTTAGAGGGATTCTGTGAAGCAGCCTGGAAAGGAGCTCTGGGTGAGCAGGGGCTGCCTGTGCCTTTGGTTTGCCATGTGCCATCATGCTGCAGCTCGGGGCTGCGAGGCCTTGATGTCCCCACTCTGCAGGGACACAGCACAGCCAGGCAGGACTCTCACCCTGTACAGGGGTTTTATCCATGGATTGGAGACATCTTGGGCTGGATCAGACATCATCCTGGCAGCCAGGATCAGGCTGCTGGAGCTCAGGGGCTGGCAGGGCACAGAGGAGGGGTCATCCCAGAGGGTCGCAATGATGAAGGGTGGTAGTGGGATGAGGACCCTGCCCCCTGCCTGCTCCCGTCCATCTCAGGTGCACAGGTCCTCAGAGAGGCATTTGGAGATTTTTCCAGCCTTCTCTGCAGCCATGACCTGCTAAGGGATCTCCTGGCCTTTTTCTTGGTGTGAAACAGCTTTTCTCTGTGTTTCCTGTACATCACCAGGGATCTCTGCTCATCACAGCAGGATCAGCACCCTCAGTTAGCCACTTCAAACAATGGGCTGCAGGTGAGGCTGCTCCTCAGTGCTCTGGCTGATGGGAAACTTGGGTCATATCCTGGCAAATCTACATATGCCTAATTTGTCTTTCAGAGCAAATAACTACCCGCATCAAATCTGTCTGTATTTACAAGCCAAGGTTACCACTGCATCTTTTCACCTGCCTCTGCACAGAGGTGAACACCCACACTGTGTGTGATGGGTTCAGCTCATCCCTCATGGCTAGGAGCGGCATGGAAAAGCAGTGGACCATGTTTTCCCAAATCAGCAGCTCCTCAGAGTCCCGCCCATCTTGACCCCAAGGCTTGAAGGCAAAGGACAGCTTCTCAACCTGCTGTTGCCTGTTGCCAAGGAGGAGGTAGAAAAGCATGACATCATCTGTGCTCTTTGCTTTGAAAAGCTGGGTGTCAGTCTAGGGCAGGGATTTAAGTTTGCTGCTTGAAATTCCTACCAAAGCATTGTCAGTACAACCCATCCCCACACAGGGCAAGCTGAGCCAATTACTCAGATGCTCAGGTAGGGGTGGATGGAGCTGAGGTAGAAGAGAAGGAGCCTAACACTGTGTTCCTGCACTGAGCACAGGTAGGTAGGACAGGGTTCAGATGCCTTCACCTCCACTTGGCCCATCCCCAGTGAGCCCTGGGCCAGGAGGTGCAGTTCTTTGCTGCCACAGTGTGTGAGGGGCTGAATGTCCTGTGCTGCTGCTGAGCCCAGGGATGCTCCCAAGGCGGCTCAGAGCACATCTCCCTGGCTCAGTGGACACGCTGATGGGCAGTGCTCCCCAGGCACAAGGCAGCTCTGCTCCCATGGCACGTGTCCTGTGCTGCACCAGGCCAGCAGAGCACAGCCCTGCTCTCCAGCCCGGCCAGCAGCGAGCGAAGCCCTGTTAGTTCCACTTATTAAAAACAAAATTGCTAGGGGGAAGGGAGAGAAGGCAGAGAAAAAGTGAAGTATTGAGAAAACACTTCTTTCATTCATACGTTGTTTGCTGAAATAAATACTTCATTATTAGGCCTTTTTTAGGGTATTTTTTTTAAAGCCAGTGCCACAAAGTCCCCAGTGTTCGGGCCTGTGAATATGCTGGATCACCTCAGCCCGTGGCTCCCTGTGCCGGTGTCCTGCTGCTCAGAGGTGCTGGAGACGAGCTTTCCCCGTCTTTGGGAGAAACCTGGGGGCTGCATATGTCTGGTTTTGCCCAGGTTTGCTGATTTCCTTTTCCTCTTTGCTGGATGGTGTGTGCTGGGTCTCCAAGGCAGCTTATGCTCCAAAAGAGGCAAAAGTAACTTAGGCAAGGGAGGATTTGGGATTTTGTTTATTGAAGCTCTGCTTTCTGTGGTCTCTGGTCCTAATCTAGCTCCCAAGCCTAAACAGCACACGGCTACTAAAGCACTCTTGACTTGAAGCCCACCACATTCTGCTGTTGGGGCGAAGAAGGTGAAAGCTGGTGATTCCCATGGAGGCCTCACACTGTCCTACAGCAATGCCAAAACTCCAACAATCCCTGTTCTCCCCCCTTAGACTGAGTAGAGGCCTTCTCTCCTCCAGTGCCTGTTACCTGACTTATGGCCCACATTTATCTTCCCTCTTAAGTGAGGCTTAATCCAATGGAAGGGCTGCGATCCCCGGTTTACTCTTGTGTGAGCAGAGCTGGGAGCCTCTGTTCCCTCTCGCATCCTCTCAGCTCCATTGCTCATTGGGAGTTTCAGCTGGTTTGTCCTTCTGAAATCCTTTTGTCCCTTCCTTTTCTGTTCTAGCTCTAGCTCTGGTTTTCCTTCTTCTGTTTGTTCCTGGGTTTACTTTCCCCCCACACTCCTTTTCCCATACTCACCACTTGTTCACACTGATTTCCCTCTGTTTTCTTCTTCATTGCTTATTTACTGCTTTTTCTCTCCAGGCTCCTCGCATTCTCCCTGTCAGACAGCCTCCCTGTGCTCCGTGGTTGGAATAGCCTATTCCCGTGGTGCCAGGAAAAATGCAGCACATTCCTGTCTCCCCCCATGCCGTTATCTCGGTTCTGCTCCTTGGCTGCCCAGTTCGCGGCTGAGCTGTGCTGGCAGCAGCGTGTGGTTCTTGGTGACAGGCGCTGCCTGGGGCTCAGCCCTGCCTGCAGCTCGTGTTCCTGCCTGACCTTGGCTTGGTGCTGCCTCCAGCTCCTCGCTGCCAAGAGCCGGGGTGCTCAGGGAGCTGCCTGCCCAGTGGCCACCGTGCAGACCACACAGGCCTGGCTGGAAGGTGCCAAGGAAGCGGGAGCCACCAGACATGGGAACTTCGCTGGCACCATCTGGGTGGTGGAGGTGGCACATGACTGCTGCTGCACTCCGCCTTGTGCTTCGGGTTTGGTTGTAAAGAAGTTTATTAAGGGAACTGTTTTCATGGAAGTTATTTAAAGTGTAATGTTTTGCCTCGGAGTGGTCTCGAGTGCTGCAGAGGTTCTCCCTGTATGGCTGGGTATGGAATCCCTGCTGTGGAAGTGCCTCCAGCATTGGTGCTCTTGCTGCTGTGGGCAAGCAGCCAGGTGACCTGTCCCCATCCACGGGGTCCTCTCCTCTGGCACCAAGTGCCGTGGGCCTGGTGGAGCCGCAGGGCTTGGAGGGAGTGTTGAGCTGCAGACTGATCCATCCCACCATTCCTGATCCAGTGCATGGGAGTGCTGCTATTGCACAGCTCCCTGAGAGCCTGGTGCTGTTCCCACAGCTGTCCACAGTCATCTGGGACTGTCCCCAGGACTCTCTGTGTGACATTTGTCCCTTTTGCCAAGTCAGACAGCACAAAGTGAGTTGTCATCAACTTTTTGGGAGGCAAAGAGTAGCAGCACCATGAAGATGGTGGGCTCAGAGTTCCTCCAGGTTTCACAGCCCTACTTGAGCTGTCACACTCCAGAAAAGTCTTGGAGCTTTTTCTCTTCCCAGACCAGGAAGCTCTTAGCCTGAGTGAGGAAAAACAAGGGAAATGAGGCCCTGAGTCTTGCAGTGGAAGGGAAGGAATGTGAGAGCCTGGGAGCTGTGGGGGCATGTGGGAGCAAGGAGATGCTTTGGGTAGGCTGAGCTGCGGGCACCACATTGGCAGCGCTTTCTGTGGGGGAGCCAACCTCGGAGAGTGTCACCACCCCCATCCCGCAGTGCAGCCGGCTCCGAGGTGACACACAGCCCCAGCTCAGCACAGGTCTGGGGTGACACTCAGCACAGGTCTGGGGTGACACACAGCCCCAGCTCAGCACAGGTCTGGGGTGACACTCAGCCCCAGCTCAGCACAGGTCTGGGGTGACACAGCCCCAGCTCAGCACAGGTCTGGGGTGACACTCAGCCCCAGCTCAGCACAGGTCTGGGGTGATACTCAGCACAGGTCTGGGGTGACACTCAGCCCCAGCTCAGCACAGGTCTGGGGTGACACTCAGCCCCAGCTCAGCACAGGTCTGGGGTGACATTCAGCACAGGTCTGGGGTGACACTCAGCACAGGTCTGGGGTGACACACAACCCCAGCTCAGCACAGGTCTGGGGTGACACAGCCCCAGCTCAGCACAGGTCTGGGGTGACACTCAGCACAGGTCTGGGGTGACACTCAGCCCCAGCTCAGCACAGGTCTGGGGTGACACTCAGCACAGGTCTGGGGTGACACTCAGTCCCAGCTCAGCACAGGTCTGGGGTGACACTCAGCCCCAGCTCAGCACAGGTCTGGGGTGACACTCAGCACAGGTCTGGGGTGACACTCAGCACAGGTCTGGGGTGACACTCAGTCCCAGCTCAGCACAGGTCTGGGTGACACACAGCCCCAGCTCAGCACAGGTCTGGGGTGACACTCAGCACAGGTCTGGGGTGACACAGCCCCAGCTCACACAGGTCCGGCCAGGCCAGCGCGGTGCTGAAACCAAACGCGAGGTGCTTTGTCTCAACTGGGAGCGCTTTAAGCCCTCACTCGGGAACAATGGCCAAGCTATGGGGTCATTTGTTCTGGTATTTCAGCAGCTCCTCATGATTTATGGGATGTTTTGTTCTGCTGCTTGTCTTAGCTTCCCCCTCTCCACCCTCCCCGTCTCCATCCCTTCTCCATTTCAACTCCTCCTCCCCCTGCTCCCAATTCCCCTAATAGCTGTGGAGCCTCTGTGCCTTATGAAGTCATGCTATCTGTGACTTATTGAATTAGCCGGCTGGGAGCTGGACTTGCACACTGCGCTGGGCTCTGCTGGGGTGCCCGGGCTCCGGGGAGGCAGGGCCCCTCGCCCAGGGCTCTGTGCAGCCAGAGCTTCCCCTGTGTGGCAGAGGGACGCTGCCATCAGCAGGACGCTGCAGACTTGGTTTAGAGGCAATAAAAATGGTTAAGAGAAGCCGCAGCCTCGGCGAACAAGGAGGACTCTGTCCGCATAGACACTCAAGTGTCAGGGGCTCTGCTGGCTGTCCTGGTGTGCCATTCCTCACCTGACCTCTCTGGGAGTGAGGTGGATGCTGGCTAAGGAGCCCCTGCTGTTGAACTGCACATGGGACAATGTGGTTTAAGAGCTTGATTGTGTCCCTAGCATCCTGAGAATGGCTGTGGCCAGTGCCTCTGGATGTACTGGGGGTGCAGGAGTTTACATCCCCCCCCCCCAGAGTGGGAGGCACAACGATTTAACAGTGACTATGAGGGACATCCTGATGGGGTTGGGGAGGAACGAGCCCTCCAAACATCTCTGAAAGTCAGATTAACCTCAGGAAAGCAAAGGAATAATTTACTTGAGAATGATTACTTTTTATCCTCATTTTCTGAGTTTCCTGCAGGCAGGCAGAGGCTGGAGGGCAACTGCTGGTCCTGGTGGGACTGGCGTGGTGCTGCAGCCAGTCCTTACCAAAAGGCAGCTTTGGCAGAGGAGCCACGGTCCCAGCAGCTCCACTCCTGCTGCCTCATGCTGCCAGCAGGGAGCCAGGAGTATCCTGACCTACAGATGGGTGCAGATGGGAAAGGAGAGATCTTGTGCTCCCCTCCTGGTGCCACAAGCCTCCGGGAGCCCAGTTTTCCTCCTCTTTTCAGGAGAGGCAGCTCAGCTTGTGATTACAATGAGGCTGGAGAGGTTGGGAGCAGAGCAAGGTGTGGAGCCTCTCTGTGCTGCCACAGGCTCCAGCAGGTGCAGCACTCTCTTCTCTATTTATTCCTCATGTCATTGCAGTGGGAGGAATTGCCTCCTCTGGGGAAGCAGCAGAAGGAAAATGTTCAGGGAAGACTGATGTCCAGGTTCTCCCTGTCTGGGACCAGACCCCTCAGCCAGATCCCTTCCTCTCTGAGAGCACAAATAACATTTAAAAGACAAATATAAAATATTGTGCTGATTTGGTGCTCTGGCCGCTTCCCTCTGCTGGTACCTGATACCTCCAATAAGATTATTTCTCAGTCCATTACCCTCAGCACACTTCAATTTCTCTCAAATAGCCTGATTGCCTGATTTGTTTTCTTTTATTGTCATCATCCCTCTGCCATTTCCTGTGTCCAGGATCTGCAAAGCAGGATGGATGCCTTGGTCCCTGCTGAAGAGTGTGGAGGATGCTCCTTATCCTGCAGAATCTCCATTGGTTCTTCTCCATGAATGTGCCTCTGCCTGGAAGGTGCCAGTGGATTTCCACAGCAGGCAGCCCAAGCCCCATGGAAATACTGGGGGAATTGCAGAGATGTCACAATCCTTGGTATGAAAGGCAAACCTCCTGAGTATCTAAATCCCAGTGCAAGTCAAGTGTTTCCACACCACCTGGTATTCCTATGGAATCCCAGAATGGTTTGGGTTGGAAGAGACCTTAAAGTCCATCTCATTCCACCCCCTGCCATGGGCAGGGACATGTTCCACTGGCCCAGGCTGCTCCAAGCCCCGTCCAGCCTGGCCTTGGACACTGCCAGGGATCCAGGGGCAGCCACAGCTGCTCTGGGCACCTGTGCCAGGGCCTCTCCGCCCTCACAGGGAACAATTCTTTCCCAATATCCAGCATAAACCTTTTGGTCTGAAGCCATTACCCCTTTTTCATCACTTCATTGTCCCAGTGCACTGGATTTGGAAGGTCTTTGCTCTCTCAGTTCCCTTATCCAGCACACAGAAGTATGTTTCTTTTAATGGGAATATCCATAATAGTCCTGGTTTCCTACTACTGGTCAGGTCTTCAGATCTCCAGCCATGAACCTCTTCTCCATGAGCCAGTTTGGACTTGAGGAAGGGCAGTGTAGAAGAATTGCATGTCTAGAGCAGCTCCAGCAAGGGCAGCAGCACACTCCAGTTCTGGAATGCCAGGCTCCCTCCGTCCCTGGGAGCGGAAGGGATCACTGGTCCTGCTGCTGATGTTTCTGGAGACATTGAGTCAGGAAACACATGGACATATCCAGATAATCCTGACAGCTGGCACTTCCAAGGTATTCCAGTACTTTTAATCCTTCTTTGTCCCTTGAGCAGTGTGGTCACTGTTGGGCAGGTTTCCTCTGCTCTTAGATAGTTTCCTCTGGCAGAGACAATTCTGCCTGCCAGGGCTTCAGACACCTCCTGTTTATCTTCCTGGAGAGTATCTCCCAGTGCCAGGTTGATATTGGATCTACTGGCTTGGATGCTGGCAGGATGGGCAGCGCTCTGTGGGGAGGCCAAATGGGAGGGAGGAGTCAGCCCCAGCCCAGGACACTGGGACAAGGAGGACCATGTCCTTGGATGTGCTGGGACCTCTTTCCACCTTTGATGGAGTCTTATTGCACACTAACTCTTCCTCGTCCCTTGCACTCACCCTTCCTGTGTGGGCTGGATGATTTCAGGGAAGTTGTGAGCCCGAGTGGCCTCAACATCTGCTAAGTCTTGTGCCTGGTGGAGGTCAGAGAGGGAAGTTATGTTCCCTTCCACTCCTGACTTCCACATTTCCTCCCTTTCTCCTCAAAATTAAACTATTCATCCATCTACCCCAGCAGTTTATCCCCAGGGACATTTGTTTCCCTGTCTCACTTTGCCTTTGTTGCCTTTATTTTTCTGGTAACAGTGAAAGTCAGACAGGGACGAAGATCTTCTGCCACAAGGAACTGTTGGGCAATGTGGAGGCGAATTTTCCATGTAGGCAGTGCCAGATAGTGCAGATCTGATAGATTTTAGGCCAGGAAAAGGCAAGGATCATGCCTGGCTTTGTCCAAGGTGGAACTGGACACTTGGCAGCAGCTACCAGTGTCACCCTGAGAACTTGCATGTGGTCTTCACCCTGCCCACGGTGCAGAGGTTCATCTGAGCCCCCTCCAGGTCTGTTCAGAGTCTGGTTTCCATCCATGAAGTGTCCCAACAGGGCCTGCCAGGGCTCATCAGGCAGTAACTGGAAGGCAAATCTCCTGCCTGTGGTCAGGGCAGGTTTACTAATGGCTTCATACAGTCACAGAATCATGGAGTGGGCTTTGTTTTGCCTACCCCTGCACTGGAGAGGTCTGAGCTCTCCTTAGCTTTCAATCATAGAATCATGGAATGATTCAGTTGGAAGGGATCTTCATGATCACCTCATTCCAACCCCCTGCCATGGGCAGGGACACCTTCCACCATTCCAGGCTGCTCCAAGCCCCATCCAACCTGGCCTTGAACACTGCCAGGGATCCAGGGGCAGCCACAGCTTCTCTGGGCACCCTGTGCCAGGGCCTCACTTCCCTTGCAGGAAAGAAATTCTTTCCAACACCCTATCTAAATTTGCCCTCCTTCAGCCTAAAGCCATTCCCCTATGTCCTATTACTGCCTGCCCTTCCAAAAATTGCCTCTGCAGCCTTCCTGCAGGCTTCCTTTAGGCACTGGAAGGGGCTCTGAGGTCTCTCAGGAATCTTCTCCAGCTTTCTCAGTCCGTCTCTAGGGCAGAGGGGTTTCACCCCTTGGATCATCTTCATGGCCTCCTCTGGAATCTCTCCAACAAGTCTACATTTTTCTTGTGTTGCATTCTTGATTTGCAGTAAAAAACTGGATTTTATGAGCTTTGAAAAATGAACCAATGACATTACATAGGGTTTGTTAAGCATGGCCACAGAACAGCTGCTGAATGAGCAGAGCTGTGAGGAACATCACCTTGGGTGGGACTCTGGCTTGTTGAGCTGTGGTCTCCATACAAACCCTGCAGGTTTCCGAGTGTGGGGTTGTTGAGGCCCCTGAGGGGGCAGGGACTACAGGATGACCTGGCACCGTGGTTACTGACCTCTTCCCCTGGTCTTGCTTCTCCTCTCCACCTCCAGATTCCACATTTAAGGTCAGAGCCCAAACTGACTTACAAGAGCTTCTGAGCTTCACCGACCTGTGGTACCTGTGGCTTCTGACTCACTGAGCAGCAGAGGACAAGAGCTGGCCCTCCTTGTCCCTCAGCTTCTCACTCTTTAGAAGGTGCTTGGCAATGTTGACCTCCTTTTGCAGGCACTTTGGCATTCCTGCCCATAAAGAGGCACTGGAACAAGATGATCTTTCAGCTCCTTTCCAACCCAAACCATTCCAGGATCCTCTGATTCTATGAGAGCTGCTGGTGGAGGAGCTGCTCTAGGACTCCTGGCATCTGGGTCTCGTGCTGGCCGTGCCCCAGGCCCATGGCTGACTTATGGGCTTGCTCTAAGCTCCAGGCTGGCAGGTCTGGCAGGTCAGGTTTTCCTGGTAGGCTTTGTACATCAGCTTGTGCTGGCACTGTAGCTAAGAGCACCAAGGGCAAGGTTTCTGTACTGGAAGTGGTGTCCAGAGAGGTTGGAACTTCTGCTCAGGGAGCACGTTCTAAAAAAAGTGTCCCTTTTTCATCCCCAGTGTTCTCATTCCTGAGCATCTTTACTGGGGAGGAGGAGGCAGTGACTGTGGTCAGGGGCAGTGACAGGAGCAGAGGTAATCTAGGGAGATCCAGGCAGGTATAACCTTAGCCGAAATTCTTTTGGGTTTAAAGATGTCACTGCGAGCCAGGCCCTGGAGTCGTAGGCTGCTCACTCCCCCTGTGTGCTGGAGCCATCACCCTCTGTGTCAGAGAGCACAATCCTGAGGGAGTGACCCATCAGAGGCTCCTGGGGGACAGGCCCTGCTGTCCCCTGCCAGGGACCAGCCCCAAGGGCAGAGGCACCTGGTGAGGCTGGGCTGGACTGTGGTCCCGGGAGGGGCTGCTCTGCCTCCGCATCTCCTTGGGAAGAGGGACTGGGCAAAGGCCAGGGTTTGCTGTGCAGCTTCTGACACGTGCCTTGTCCCTGCCTGTGCCCCATCCTCCTGCTCCATCCTCCCTGCCCAGGCTGGGCTCCAGAGCCAAGTCCTGCTGTGCCCATGGGTCTGTATGGGCAGGGGACCTGGACTGGGTTTCCTGTGCCCTGAAATCCTGCAAAGCACCGGGCCAAATCCTGGGAAGCAAGAAGGCTGCTTCTGGACTCAGATAAGCTACTGTGTTATTTCGTCAGTGCTCCTGCTTTCCCTGTGCCTGGTGTACTGGTGCTGTCCAGCTGGGGCCTGAGGAACCTCAGTGATGAGCACAGTCCTGGAGCTCCATGAGCCAGGAGGTGGAATTCCCAGTGGAATCCTGCCTGATTTCTTTGCAAGTGGAAGAAGGATTCTGCCAAGCAATCCCATCCTCCGTGTGCAGTCCTGGCCCTGTTCTACCCCGGTCATGAGCTCTGGAAGGCTCGTGTCAGGCAGGAAAATTTTGCTTATGGAGCGCAGCTCAACTCAAGTGAACTTCACATGAACTCAAAGTTTCTTTGGCCATTTTCTTTCCTGATGATGCCAGCAGGTCAGGATCAGGATCCTGCACTGTACAGAGACCCAAGGCTGCCTTCCTCATGCACCAGCACAATCACCTCATCCTTCTGAAGCACAAGGACAGCTTCAATCTCTGCTCTCTGTGACCGGGAGCAGACCTACAGAACAGCTGGAGCAGTGCCAGGACAGGGTCAGGCTGGATCTCTCAGAAAGGTTCTTCTTCCCCCAGAGGTGCTGGCACTGCCCAGACTCCTCAGGCAATGGGCACAGCCCCAAGGCTGCCAGAGCTCCAGGAGCACTTGGACAATGATCTCAGGGATGCACAGGGTGGGATTGTTGGGGGGTCTGTGCAGGGCCAGGGGTTGGACTTGTGGCCTTTGTGGAGACAGATGGACCTCTTCCCGTGTAACACTGGGACTGTGCTGCTGTAACTTTTGCTCTCCCTGGTCTCAGGGGATGGTGTGCACCCCATTGCTGCACCAGGGCTTTAGTGGCATGCTCAGGGTCACCCAGGTGGTCTGTGAGAGAGTTAAATCCCCCTCCTCATGATGCTCCCACACTTTACCTGGAGATCACTCTTGCTACCTCCCTTGTCTGCATTCAGACCACAGAAAAATCGGGGTAGTGGAGCCAGGGAGGCCCTCAGGGCTTCGAACTTGTTGGATCAGTGATGGGAAGGTGTGATTGCAGCATGAGCCACCTGTGTGAACAAGGGGACAAGCTGTGGCATCCTGGGCAAGCACGTGGCAGGGCACAGTGGGTTTTTCAGCTTTGTGAGTATCCTGGTGCTGAAACAGCTCTTGCAGCACGTGTGAAAAGTGGGGTGAGGAGCATGGTGGGGAGAGCTGGGTGTCTGAGGAGCATGAGGGTATCCCCTCACCTCACTGTTCAGGGGATGAAGAGGGGGAGGAAGGAGGGAGAAGCACCCACCATGTGTTGGGGCCACCAGCTCTGGAGATGTTTCCCAACCTCTTGGTGATGGAGGGGCTCAAGCTGGCTGTGTGTGGCTCAAAGGTCCTGCTTGGTGTAACTGTGTGAGCAGGCATGTCCCACGGGCTTTGGGAGATCTTGGAGGTGCTGTCTCCTCTTGCCCCCCCACACCTCCCATCTCCAGGGCCACCTGCAGCCACTGGCCCCTGCCACTCTTGCTCTTTTGAGCTGCAGGGAAGTCATCCCTGTGAGCTGCATGGAGGGATGAGGAGGGCACCACAGCTTACCCTTGGAAGGGCCGTACAGCACTTCCAGTGGAAGTTTGTTTGCTCTTACCTTTGCCAGGCTTTAACTGTTTGGGCTGTGTTATTACATGTTTTTCTGCCTCAGGCTGAGCTGTCTCCTTTTTTTTTTTTTTTTTTTTCCCTCTATTTTTCCCTATTTTCAGGAGAAGTCTGGGGGAAAATGTTAGCTTTGCCAATTTATCTTTTTTTTTTTTTTTCTGCTGTCTCTTTGTTTGAGAGCTTCTGGTGTCTCCATTCTTTTTCAAGAGACTTGAAATTTGGCAGGGATGATGCATTCCTGCTGGAAGTCAGCATGGATTTGGTCAAATGGTTAGCCACTGGAAAGCATGGCTGGGCATGCCTGAGGAGCTCTTCAGGGGCCAGCTGCTTTCCCCCATTTTCAAAGGGACTCCGGCCACTCTGTGTCCTCCTGTCCTTTTCTCCAGGGACACCTCCTTGCCCAGACAAGTCCAGGTTGGGAGCAGTGGCTGAAGGAGCTGTTTCCAATTAACGAATCTCAAAAGCAGTTTACCCAAGACAACGTTGTCTTAGTCCCCATTTCCAGTGTGACACTGGCTGTGGGTATCACCTGCCTCTCACCCTCAGCAGAGAGAAGGAGCAGAGCTCAGGCCAGCTTGGGCTGTGCCAGCTGAGGGGAGGACAAGCTGAGGAAACGCTCCTGTCATGCCAGACCTGGGAAAAGGTGTTTGTAGACCTGCCTGCCCCATGGGTGAGCTCAGCAGCATCACATCCATGCATGGAAGGACAGAACCCCTGAACCATTACGGCTGGGAAAGACCTTCAAGGCCATCAAGTCCGGGCTGAGCAGGTCCTGGTAGCTGGAGGTTTGACTCGATGATCCCTGTGGTTTTCGAAATTGTTCTTTTATATTTGAGTGGAAACTTTTTCTAATTGCTGTCCCAGGGGCTTTGTAAATTCCTCCACAGACTCCATTTTCTTCAGCTGGGGTTCCTCTACCTGATGGTTTCTCAGAGCTTTCTGCAGAGGGAGGAATGACACGTGGGCTGGGAAAACTCTGGTCTGATGAAGGAGCAGGCAAGTCCCAGCTGGAAGGAGACCCTGCTGGTGGTTACTGTCCCCAGTTAGTGCAGTTACAAGAGTGCTTGGGCACTTGTAGGATGTTTTCTAGTGAAATGGTGGAAAAAATTGGCTTCTCCTCTTGGACTGCAGGCTTTAGACCCTGTCTCCACGGAAGTGCTGTGGTAGTTGGGTGGCAGTGACCCAGCCCCTCTGGTGTTGCTCATGAGTTGGGTGGTGCTGGCATGAGACCAGCCCCAGGGCAAGGTGGTGGGGCGGTCAGAGAAAGTCCCAGTGGGTGCTGGGCAGGGAGCTGATCTAGAGCAAGCTGTGCCAGGCAAGGGGACATGCTGGCCCAGGGAGAGCCCGGTGGAGGTGGCTGTTGTTGGTAGCCGTGCCAGGGACAGTCAGTGGGCAGTGGCCAGTGTGCCCAGCACTGCTGGCTGGCTCCTGCTGTGTGCCTTCCAGCGGGAAGCGGGTTTCTGACTCCAGTAACATTTACCAGCTGGGACAGCTCTGGAGCTGGGTGTGTGCATTTGTCTGCTCTTCCATTGTGACTTGGCCGATGTCTCCTCCTCCCCACTGAGATCAGTGGCTGTGGGCTCCCTTTTGTAACCCCTTTGGGTGCAGCTCTGGAAGTCTTCAGCCTGGTTTTGGTCAGAATGCTGGTCCCATATGGCTGGATGTCTTGGGTGGGACGGTGGCATGGAGGTGGGTTTCCACGAAGGAACATCCCAGTGATGGACAGGAGGACTGGGAAGTACACGTGGGACGTAGGTGGCTGAGGATGAAGCCCAGCCATAGGCATGGAGAAGTGAGCTCAGGGGACCTCCAGAAGACCTTCTTGGGCCGTTTTTCTCCCATTTGATGGTTCTGGAGAGGATGTGGTTTCCGCCGGGAGGCACATCCCGCTGGCACGTCCTTCCCGGTGGCACCAGGTGGCGCAGGAGGTTAAAGGATTTGGTTCTCTGCAGGTCTGGGTGCAGATGGATTGCCTCCCACTGCTGGGATGAGTCCGCAGGTCTCATGCCAGGCCAGCCCCAGCCCCAGGGCAAGGCATGGGATGAGGCTCCCTGGAGCCCTGTTCCAGCAGAACCAGGAGCTGACCCAACCTTGGAACTGTAGTGGGGAATCTGTGTGTGGACCCTACCATGCCAGGAAAGGCACAGTGATGTGGAGGGACCACACCTGGGGGAGAGCCCTGGTTGTGTCAGGGGAGTGAGGAGACACTGGAACACTACCCTGGGGTGAGGCCATGACAAAACACATGACATCCTCTGGTATAAGCTCAAGCTATCTTGGGCACAGGCAGGTGAGTGCTTATTCCTGGCTCCTGGAAGGTCCTGGGCTCTTTAGTGGGGTGCAGGTACATGGCAGCAGCCCTCAGAGCAGCAGGGATGCTGTCATCCCAGCCCTCTTCCTTCTCTCATGAACAGCCTCTGGCTCCATGGGCTCTGCCAGCCCCCTGCCCTGCTCCCTCTCCAAAAGTGTGCGTCAGGGCCCAAGGAAGGGGACAGGCTTGCATGAGTATGACTTTACATCCCTTCTCACTCCTCCCAGCGTGCCAGCTGTGCCCTTGGCATCTCCATGCTGAGCATCTACCTCCTGCTCTTGTTGGATCCAAAGTGGGCTTCTGAGAACCCACAGGGATACTTTTTCTCCCTTCTTTTGCCTTCAGCAATCTTTGATTTCAGTCATCCTATGACTCAGCTCCTGCATTTGATCTCCTGGAGCAGGGTTTGCATACATGCAGCTGTGGCAGGAGTGTTGCTTGTTCCTGGCAGGCCAGGCTGGGATAGAGTTTCCTCCTGACAGAGGGGCAGCAAGTCCCCACGGCTCATCTGCTTCCCCATGTGGAAGTCTGCTTTAACCAGAATGGTGTTAGTGGCTTGGAGGTGTCTCCTAGAGCTCTGCTGACCTGCTCCAGCATCTGGGCTTCTCAGATCCTGGCAGGAGGGGAGTGGAGCAGAGCAGGTGCTCTCTGGTCCCTCTGTCTGCCCATCCCTACCTGCAAAGGTCCGGCTCGTTGCTGGTGCTGGAAGCATCAGGCACATTTGGGTGTGGGGCTGGACACTAGTTCTGGCAGTGGGAGTGGGACACAGTCACTGGAAAGTGACACTACGCAGTTCCCACAAAGGGCAGCCGGGGCACTGACATTTAGGTGCTGCCCCTTCTTGCTGCCTGTTCCCCATGAGCAGCTCTGGTCTGGGGCAGCTCCTGACTCAGCAAGGACCAACCAGCAGTGGTGCTGAGCTCCTTCTGGGGTGCTGAGCTCTCTTGCTTTAGGGGGCCAGGTGAGCACAAGCCACAAACCCCTGCAGAGGTTTGCAGGGAAAAGGGGTTTACAGAACGCAGGGATTTGCTGGGCACAGATATTTGTAGAACATGGGCTGTCAGGGGACAGCATTTTTCAGGGGACAGGGGTTTGCAGGGGACAGAGGTTTGCAGGGTACAAGGATTTGCAGGGATTTGCAGAGGCAGGACTTCACAGGGAAAAGAAGTTTGCAGGGGACAGGGAATTGCAGGGTGGCTGCAAGCTCCCACTGAGCCAGGCCCTAGGGCTGTGCGCTTGGCTCTTGGCACCAGAGTTCTGGCTCTGTCTGCCTCCTCCCTGACAGTGCCAGGGTTTTTGGGTGGTCACAGGGCTGTGATCACAACCAGCACTGCCTGTTGTGTCGTGAGTACCTGGCACCGGGCTGACCGCACTGCACTTCCCCAGGAACTTTAATCTTGACTCAGGGCAGCTTGTCCTGCTCTGTCCTTTCTCCATCAGGTTCCAGTTAAAACCAAATGCCTTCTCCAGCCTAAGCTGCAGAGCCATTTGAGCCCTTCCAAAAATGAAACAAATACCCACGGACTGCAATTCAAATTGCAGCTCAATTAGGGCTTGTTCCCAATGCGATCATAAAACCTCCAGTACGAAAACAAACAACCCAACCAAACCACATCCAAGCCTGACAGCATCCTCTGGAATGCCTTTAAAATAACAAGGAGGGCAGAGGAAGATGAAAGCAGTGTGGCCAGTGGGAAGAAGGCTCTTTGGCCCCGAGGGGCAGCTTGGAGGTGGGCTGGGCAGGTGTGGGGCAGGACAGTTTGGGATGGGGAGAGCACAGGAGGTGACAGCTGTGATGGAGACGCGCTCGATGGGTACCGCGGAGATGTGGCCAGTGTGGAAGTGATGAGCACGACAGAAACGGGGCAGCCTGGGGCCCAGGGTGGGCTGTTCACAGGAGGATTTCACGGGGCAGGGAGGAGGAAGGTGCAGAGGTGGTTTGGAGCGCGGTGGCTGCTCTGGAGCGGCCGGGATGTGTGGCAGGGCGGGGGAGGCGGGCCGGCCCGGCTGGAATGCTCATCCCGCGTAGCCCTGGCCTGCCCCGCGTCCAGCCAGTCTGGTGCCGCGGCTCGGGTTTCACGGCGGGCTTTAAACCGGCCATATTTAGCGTGAGCCTCGCCGGCCCGCCAGGGAGGGCAAGCCGCAGCACAACTCATAAAAAAAGCCAAACAAAAACAATGTAATTAAAGAGACTCAGCACTGTGTGTTCCCATAGCAAGAACATTTACCCAAGACTTCCTTGCTCGGATACTTAATGTCAAGCAGCAATTAAAGGCTGGCTTTGTGGCGAGGCAGCGAGAAAGGTTTGCCCTGGCCGGGAGATGGGAGCCCGGGGCTGAGCCGTTCCGTGCCTGAGCCGTTCCCGTGCCTGAGCCATTCCCGTGCCTGAGCCGTTCCGTGCCTGCCTGAGCCGTTCTGTGCCTGAGCCATTCCCGTGCCTGAGCCGTTCCCGTGCCTGAGCCGTTCTGTGCCTGAGCCGTTCCGTGCCTGAGCCGTTCCGTGCCTGAGCCGTTCCGTGCCTGAGCCGTTCTGTGCCTGAGCCGTTCTGTGCCTGAGCCGTTCTGTGCCTGAGCCGTTCCGTGCCTGCCTGAGCCGTTCCGTGCCTGAGCCGTTCTGTGCCTGAGCCGTTCCGTGCCTGAGCCGTTCCGTGCCTGAGCCGTTCCGTGCCTGAGCCGTTCTGTGCCTGAGCCGTTCCCGTGCCTGAGCCGTTCCCGTGCCTGAGCCGTTCCGTTCCGTGCCTGAGCCGTTCTGTGCCTGAGCCGTTCCGTTCCGTGCCTGAGCCGTTCCGTGCCTGAGCCGTTCCGTGCCTGCCGGCGGTGAGGGACCAGCGGCCTTTGGCGCTGGGAGGTGCCCCGGGACATGTGCGAGTCCCACGGGGATGCTGCATCCCGAGCAGCAGCTCTCGAGCCCCTCCAGTCAGAGATGTCCTCAATCTGTAATGCACAGACCCACTCAGCTCCATCCCCGCAAAAGTTTGGCAGCACAGAAACAGAAAATGGGTTTTCTGTGGATTTTCTAGGTAGGAACAACTGGGCAGGACACACAGCAGCTCTGCTGGGTAAATCCTTATGAAAACAGTAAAATCAGCAGAACTGGGCTAGATGTAGAAGCTTCCAGTATCTCCTTCCTGACCCAGATCTGTGAATGGAGACTGTGTGAGCCTCTGAAATGCTGAATTTCCTCCCTCAAGGGATGGTTTGGGGTGTCTGGAGCCAGGCTGTGCCCACAAGTGCCCTGTTCACTGCAGCCCAAGGTGTTGCTTATGGGCTGCTGGTGTTGGCAGCGTCACCTGCCTTGGCAGGGACGTTGTGCCATGTCCCTCAGCACAGTCCCCAGGGAGAGGTGACCCATGCCCTGGCAGTGCACGTGAGGTGTGTGTGCAGGAGGGTGCCGTGCATGGCACGCTGGGGCAGTGGCACTTTGTGATGTCAGCCCTGCCTGACAGCAGTCCTGACCCGAATGGCAGATGTCACAGGGACACTGCGAATGAAAGTCTGATTTGGGCTACATTTTAATGGCCATTGAACCACAAGATCTTTCTGGTCTCACTTTTAAGCAGTGATCAGGAGGTCTAATTTAAAAAATAAAGAAAAGCAAGGAGCAGCAGCATTATTGTGCTGCAGCAGAGTTTGCTCAAGCGTCTCCACTCCCTTCCTCCCAAAGGCATTGCTGGGCCTGCAGCAGTGGGGTGTTTTATGGGACACTGTCAGCAAGTGATCTACTTGGCTGGCTCCAGACCTCTCTCGGAGTCCTGAAGTCTCCATCTTTCCTAAATTCAGCCTGTGATTTAAATGGGGATGAGACATTTGGGCAAGCTCTTTCATGCTGTGCCAAGGGACATGGCTGTGCCTAAGGAGGACACTGCTGACCCCCAACTGGCTCTGTGGTGTGGGATCTCATGTGTCCAGCCTGTGTGAGTCCCTTCTGCCACAGCTGAGTGAGGACTGGCCCTGGGGGTGAGGGGGGGTGTCCTTGCCGTGTGATCCCAGTGCAAGTGTTCCTCAAAGGAGGCAAAAAACCTTCTGATCTGGGGAGTAGCCTGGATGGCACAGCGGGAATGCTCGAAGGAAAAGTGCTCCAAGGGGGAATGCTGCTCTTCATCTCCTGGAGAGGTGCAGGGTGCTGGGCACTGCTGGGTATTGCAGATCTCACCCAGGATGCACTTTTCATTTGGGTACTGAGCTGCTGGGAGCCAGCTTTCCCTTCCAGAGCCCTGCTGTGCCAGGGTGGGCTGTGTGTCCATGGGGGTGTTCTCTGCTGCCACGGGCCGTGAGCTCCTTGGGCAGCACAGACACAGCGCAGTGTGCCCGGCCTGGGGACAGCAGGGACCATGTGCTGCCGTTGGTGCTCAGGAAGTTCTGCACTGACCCAGGGGCCTGACACCATGCTGAATTCCTCCAGGCATTGGGGTCTAGCAGCACTGGGCTTCTGGAGCTCCAACAAAAATATCGTGGCAGGAGAGCATCTATATAAGTTAGTTGTTATTGTTAAACAAAAGGGGCATTCTCACTTCAGCTCCACTCAAAACAAAACCCAGCAGGTTTGCCAAGTGGGGAGAAAAGAGAAAAGCTGGAGGAAACACAAACAAACAAATAAACAAACAGAGTCTGCTTTGGTGCTTTTCCCTGGACCCTGTTTTCAATAGGCAAGTGCATTTTCTAGGCACAAGATATTTCCATGGAGCAGGGGTGTTTTGCTCTGTGTCTACGTGGCCAGGTCACTGCACGGCACCTAAATGCCTCAGTGGTCTGCACAGCCCAGGGTGGGTAACTGCTGTGCCTGCTGCTCCATGAGCCCTGCTGCCTTGCAGGGATGCTGATCATGGCATTTGGTCCTAGTTCTGAGCGTGCTTTTTGGTGGGTTATGAAATCCCACTCTTTGGAAGGGCTCCCCTACTCATGTTCCATTTTTAATCCAGCTTCTATTTTGCCAGTCATGAAAAATTGCTTATGCTTGGGCAAAAAGAGTGGAAAATGCAAACACATCAGCAGCTCCTCTTCATGCCAGATGCAGCACCTCTTGTTCCTGTCCCCAGGGCTGTGGGGGAGCTGCTCTGAGTGTTGGTCTCTGCCGCAGAGTCTTGGTGTCCAACTGTCCATGGCCATAGTTGTGAATTCCTGCTGCACAGGGGTGAGCACAGCCCTGGACATGGGTCAGACCAAGTGTGCTCAGGTGTGGAGAGACCTCTCACACTCAGATTTTTCTCTCAGGAAATACCTCTATGTTGATCTTCCCACTTGATCTCATAGGATCATACAGCCATGGAACAGCTCAGGTTGGAAGGGACCTTAAAGATCATTCAGTTCCACCCCCTGCCATGGGCAAGGACACCTTCCACTATCCCAGGGTGCTCCGAGCTCTGTCCAGCCTGGCCTTGGGCACTGCCAGGGATCCAGGGAGAGCCACAGCTGCTCTGGGCACCTGTGCCAGGGCCTGCCCACCCTCCCAGGGAGCAATTCCTTCCCAATATCCCAATCTAGCCCTGTCCACTGGGAGTGGGAAGCCATTCACCCTTCTTCCCTGTCCCTCCATGCCTTGTCCCCAGTCCCTCTGCAGCTCTCCTGGAGCCCCTTTAGGCCCTGGAAGGGACTCTGAGCTCTCCCTGGAGCCTTCTCTTCTCCAAGTGAGCACCCCCAGCTCTCCCAACCCAGCTCCAGAGCAGAGGGGTTCCAGTCTTTGAAGCATCTCTGTAGCCTCTCTGGACTCATTTTTCTATGCTGGGGGCCCAGCTCTGGAGGCAGCTCTGCAGATGGGATCCCGCCTGAGTGGGGCAGAGGGGCAGATTTGCTCCCTTTCCCTGCTGCCCACACTTGGTGCTGGTCACCTCTTGCTGTGAGCTCCCTGTTGGGGTGAGCTTGGCTGCAGTGGGTTGTCTCTCCCTGATAACTGGATTTTGGGCTGCTCCTGTCCTTTGCCTGTTCCATCCTTGGATACCTTCTGGACCGAATTGGAGCATGGTTCAGGAGAGTATCCCTGGCATCTTGTGCTAACGCTCTACTGACATCCAAGTGGCTGTGAGGCTTCAGCAAACTCTGCAAGGGCCCAGTCCCTCTTCTGCTCCCAATACCAACCCTTGTCCTTTGAAAGCCATCAGCACCTTCCATCTCCCTTCCTTCAGGCTCCCTTTTCTTGTGCTGCTTCCTTGTTTGCTTCATCAGGCTGGGGAATGGTGGGAGCAGCTCCCTGGAGTGACAGCCACCCACACTGACCCCGGCGCTGGAGTGTAGAGCTGAGCTCATGTCGGCTGCTGTGCCTGGAGCCTCCACCTTGGGCAGGCACGGGGAGCTTTTCCTTCCCACAGCTCAGGGTGTGGCTGGAAGGGCACTGCCCCAGCAGCAGCACTGCTGGCACAGGAGCTGCTCATAGCCAGGCTCCTGGGGCTGGCAGGGCTGTGGGATGGCCCCATGGCCCCCACCAGCCACACCATAGAATCATGAACTCCTCTGGGTTGGAAGGGACCTTAAATATTGTTTATCTCATCCCACCCCCTGCCATGGGCTGGGACACATTCCACTGTCCCAGGGTGCTCCAAGCCCTGTCCAACCTGGCCTTGGACATTTCCAGGGATCCAGGGGCAGCCACAGCTTCTTGGGCACCTATGCCAGGGCCTGCCCACCCTCATGATAAAAAGTTTCTTCCTTATGTCTGGGCTGGTGACCTGTGGGCAGGGTGGTCATTCCCTGCCTGGCCAGGTACCCTCTGGGCTCGGAGTGGGCAGGGCTGTCCCAGCCCACCCGGGCTCTGGGCTCTGTCCTGGGGCACAGCAGCCGTGTCTGTCAGGGACTGCTTCTCAGCTGGAGACTTGGAGGGGCTACACCCTTCCACAAAACGCACTTAAAATCAAGGAATTGTAACAATTATTAACACTTTTTACTAGGCCAAGATCTGCAGTGTTGCAAACATTAACATTCAGAATATCTATAAACCACATTGTAAACTACCCAGTTGATTTGTTTGTGTTTGATGCTGGAGGAAGGGAAAAAATGAAGATGCCTTATGCTCATCCATCCTCATGTGCTTTTTTAAAGAAAGAAAACCACCTCTACTTCATTAGTTTCCTGAGACAGAATCATAGTTAGAATCACTAAGGTTGGAAAAAAAAATTATGTTCATCAAATCCAACAATTAACCCAGCACTGCCAAGGCCACCACTAAACAATGTCCCCAAATACCACATCTACAAAACTTCTAAACCCCTCAAGGGATGGTGACTCCACCACTGCCCTGTGCAGCTGTGCCAGTGCCTGACCACCCTTTCAGGAAAGAAGTTTTCCTGATATCCCATCCAAACCTCTCCTGGCACAACTGGAGGCTGTTTCCCCTGGGAGCAAAGCCTGGCTGTCCCCTCCTGTCAGGAGTTGTGCACAGCCACAAGGTCCCCCTCAATTGAGTCTCCTTTCTCCAGGCTGAGCCCTTTCCCAGCTCCCTCAGCTGCTCCTGGTGCTCCTGACCCTTCGCAGCTCCATTCCCTTCTCTGGACACGCTCCAGCCCCTCAAGGTTTTTCTTGCATGAGAGGCCCAGAACTGACCTCAGATGGATGTGACCAGCCCCAGCTCATCCTTCCACAGAACCTCAGCCTCTTCTATGGGTGGGTGATGGAGTTTGCTGGTGTTTGGGTTTATGCCACTGCAAACCTGATGTCCACATCACCTCCCTGATGGTCACAAACACATCCTCCATGGCCAGAGAGCTGAACTGCTGGGGTGGGCAAAGCAGGCAAAGTCTGCTTGCAGACTGTAGGACAATAATTAGCAAAAAGAACCAATTGTGGCTGGGATAAATTTCGTTTGGCTGCACTGAGACTCTTCAGACAGAGAAGGTGGGATCTCCTTCCACACCTCCCTGCAGGATGGGGCTTTGCCACGGGTGAGCTGGTGTTGGCTGGTCAGCCCCTGGGGGCAGGACATCTGCAGGCGTTGTTTTCAGCTATCAGTTGCTCCAGGGCAAAGTTTAGCTGTAGATAAATCAAGATCATTTCACTGAGTCCAGATGACTTATAACAACAGGGCAGGAAACCCTTTTATCTTGGGGGCACCTGGTTTAATATACATAGATGTTCACTCCTGAGCACTGAATAATTTCCATCTCTTCACTTCTCATTAAAAGCAAATCAGAGGAGGGAAAACAGTGAGAAATTTCTCTCTGTCTCTGTTTCTGCCATCTCTGAGAGAGCTTCCTCCCAGCTGTGCAGTCTGCCTGCACTGGGTCATTTGCTGTGTATTTTAATTGGCAGAACAAATTACTTTCTCTCCAAAGCGCCACTCCATTTTAAACCATAATTCTGCAGGCACGAATGGAGCAGGGATCTGTTACAACAGGGTCTGCTCCAGCTTCCATAGAGGGAAGAGCATGCTGTGCAGGACAGCATAGTTGCCTCCTTTGAAGAAGGGGAGCTGGAGTGGGATTTACACACCTTGTTGATGAGCCTGCTGGAAGAGCCACCTTCACCTCTGAGCAGCAGCTAGAAGTGGAGAGGAGAGAGAAGAACTTGGGCAGCAGGGAACTCTTAAACACAAGAGAAAGGACAAGGTTTTGCTGGAGAACCTCTCAAGTCAGTTCTGTTTCCTAAATATGCCAGGCAGTGCTTTGTATCTCAGGCTTCTCCTGAGGGTCGGAACCTGCCTTTCTGTCTCTTCCTGCCAGAATGGCTCTGCCTGCTCAGGTACAGGTGGCTTTTCTCTCATCTCTGTGCACCAGTGACAGCAGAGCTGTGCTGCTGCTCTGCTTCTGTGCCCGGCCCTCTGCAGAGGCTGTGTGTGCAGTGTGTGAGCCCTCAGGAGAGGCCGTGACAGGAGCTGCTCCCTGTCCATGATGACATATGGTGTGCACAGGCTGAGGACACTGTGTCCAGAGCCAGGCAGGTCCTGGAGACTGTAGATCTTGTTTTTTCAGCCCTTCCGTGCATTGTGCAGATCTCTCCCACCATAGTGACACACTCCTGGGTGCTGATCCCTTCCCCCCCATCAGAACCAGTAGGACTCTGCTGCTCAAAACTCACCCACTCCCACGTGTCTGCTCAGGAGTATTTTGCCACCTGAAGTGACAGAACACCTGTCTGCTTTTGCAAATGGGCCTTTGGTTGGTGTGACTGGTGCTCAGTGCCTGATCCATGAAGCCCTGTGTTCAGATAATGTCCATTTCTGGAGCAATCCAGGGCAGCAACTTGACACTGTGGCTGGGCCACACTGGAGACCTCTAAATCCACAGTCTGAAACTGATGAGATGAATGATTGCCAGAAGCCAACCTTCCCAGCATTTTCCACTCTTAAATATCACAGTAATAAAAGGTAAAATCATTAAAGTCCTTCTGCAGCCCCCTGTGCCTCATCTGAAATGAGGACGACAAAGTGCAGAGCAAGGGGTTATTAATATCCTGTCTCACGATGATGGCTTTATAAACATCCTTACTGCAGGCACAGCCTCACTGGGGTGTTCTGGCATGACCTTCAGCCAAATGCCATGCTTTTATCACACTTGATATTTAACCAATAAAGCAAGAGGAGGAAGACTTTGCCCCTAAATATCTGACCATATACACCAGGGGATGGGGTCAAAGCTGAGAGAAATGAGAGAAACTCTGTTAAGTGTATCCATGCTAAATGCTCCTAAGACCTGATGCTCCTCTCTGGGAACTGGGCCAGAGCTCCAGCAAGAAGGGGATCAGATGTTTGATGCAGTGGAAACCCTCCATGCCATAGGGGATGACTCATGGGCAAAAGCCCCACACAGCAACAAGGCTGCACTCACGCCAAAGCAGGGGATTTTGGCTGGTGAGATGAGGTCTTGATGGAGACAGGAGGGTCCTGACTGCAGGGAGAGGAACAGCTCCCACTCTGGAGATCCCCAGAAAAGACACTAGCGTTCCTTGTGACTGGTAGATCTTGAAAATAAGAATCAAAATCATGTCCCAGTGGCAGGGCATTGGAACTAGGTGGTCTTCAAGTTCTCTTCCAACCCAAACCAATCTGTGATTCTATAATCAGAGGAGAAAAGATTTTGTAGGTTAATGGATGGAAAAGGTAAGGAGCAGCTGTGAAGCCTGGATCTCTTGGTGAGCGGAAGACTGGGGTCACTGGTCCCTGTCAGGACCTGGCATTGTCTGGATGCCCTTAGGAATGGCCCTTAATGTTCCCTGCTCCCGCTTCCAGAGAGTGCCCTTTGCTGGAATAACAACTCTGAGAAAAGCCACGTACCAGAAAGGGCTGAGGGATGGTGGGAAGTGCAGGACACAGTTCCTGTAGAAGGGTGGGTGTGGAGAGGGTACAGGAGGCTATCCCAGGCCAAGGTGACAGACAGCAATCACCCAGACAAGTCTGGGGGCTGCTGGGCCCTGCAGCCTCCACTGCGGAGGGGACTGGCCATCCCTGGATGGGGCAGCCCATCTCTGTAGGAGCTGGGTGGTGGAGACTGCGCGTGTGGAGACATGGCCCTGGTGGGATGCATCCAGACCAGTTGTAGAGCTGAGAAGCCTGAGGTTGCTTTGGGCACCCCAGCTTGTGTCTGGAAGGAAATCTCTTACCTGCAGGGATCATATGAGCCCCTTGGCACCCCTGCAGGGCCAGCAGCAGTGGTGAGGAGGAGGAATAGATCTGCCACAGCTGAAAACAGATGGGTGAGAGCATTGCTGTCACTGGCATTCCCCTTGCAGCCACTCACATTGGTACTGCTTGGGAGTGCTCTGGCTCTCTGATTCCTGTCTTGGTCCTGACAATACATATGTGCCTCTGCCTTTCTGGCACATCCTCCATGCCTCATTTCCCTCCTGGCTTTTTCCCAGGTCATCCTCCCCTAAAATGACGCAGCAGATGCGGGACCTGCAGCTGGCGCAGGCCAGGAAGCCACCAGGCCCTTCCTCACCAAACGCGGCCAAGAGGCTCTATCGAAACCTGTCCGGGAAATTCCGCGTCAACTACACCTCCTTCGACGAGGGCAGCCTGGTGGGACGGGGCGAGAAGGAGAAGCTCCGCAAGTCCTACCTGGTCAGTGACTGCTGGCTCCATCCAGATGGGACAGAGGGTTCCTGTGTGGGTGGTGCTGGAACCTGGGTGGGAGCACAAGATTGTGTTAAGTGAAGCTGTAGCAAGTTGAGTTGGAGATGGTCCAGGTGTTTGCTTGGCATCATCCAGATTTGTCTGCAAAGAGCTGATGCTCCCAAGCCCCTGGAATGAGGGCACCCTCTCCCTAATTGGGTTCATGGGGTGCTAGTGAGGGTCCAGGGTATGTGGTGGGATGGAGGAGGGTGCCCCGTGCTCAGCCCAGCTGCATTTCTCCTTTCACACAGTTCCAGAGCAATGCTGCACTCTTTGAGGCCGTGGAACTGCAGGATCTTGACAGGGTGCAGGAGATGCTGAAACACTACAGCCCTGAGGAGCTGGATCTCAACACTCCCAACAGCGAGGGGCTCCTGCCCCTGGACATCGCCATCATGACCAACAACGCTCCCATCGCCAGGGCCCTGCTGCAGGCGGGAGCGAAGGAGAGTCCACACTGTAAGTTGGGACAGGGAGTCGTGCTGTGCCCATCGCCTGTGTCTCCAGCATGATGCAGTGGAGCACCCCAGGCATTGGATGCAGGTGGGGCGGTGATCACCGGGCAGACAGATGCAGGCTGCAGCAGGGCTCAAGGGGAACTGCACACTCAGGCAGACCCCAGGACCAGGACACGGAGAGGAGGATGGGGTCTCAGGGTGGGGATTCATTGCCAGCAGTGGCAGAGCCTGCCCTAACCACCTTCTCCTCCCTTTCCTCCTGGGCCTATGTGCACCTTCCCACAGTTGTGAGCCTGGAAAGCCGCTCACTGCACCTCTCCACGCTGGTGCGGGAAGCGGAGCAACGTGTCAACGAGCTGATGGCACAGGTGGTGAACGAGGCGCCCAATGCTGACTGCTCCGAGAAGGAGAAGCAGCTCAAGGCCTGGGAGTGGCGATTCCGGCTTTACAAGCGCATGAAGGCAGGGTTTGAGCATGCCCGTGAGTGACCACAGGAGGGCTGGGGGGCTGTCCCTGCTCCAGGGGAAGGAGTGGGGCTGTGCATGGCACCAGCACCCATCTCCTGCACCCTGTGGCCAGAACTTGCAGTGTGGGTGCATGGAGGGGAGAATATGTTCCATCAGGGAACATGTCCCTGGGACCGGAGAGAGGCCCAAGAGGGACATGGGGAGGTTCAGAGTGATGGTCATTGCTGTAGCAGTCCCTGCACTCTCTTCCTCAGGAGTGCCAGATGCCCCCAGCAGCGTCCACCTCTCTGTGGCCAGCAGCTCCTCATTGCAGGTGACCTTCTGGGAGCCCCTGAGTGTCAACTCAGCTGTTGTCACCAAGTACAAAGGTAAGGATGACAATCCCTGCAGCAGGGCAGGGTCACACAGCCACAGCAGGTGCCTTGCATCCCATGTCAACACAACAGAGCCATGGGCAGTGCTGCCAAGCCCCAGTGAGGTCGCTTTTATACTGAAGGACAGAGGAAGCCACGGCTGCTGGACAGCCTAGCCACCATCCAAATGCTCTGAGCTAGACCAAACATCATCCTGCACCAAGGGAAATTTTGGAGTGTCACTTGTTGGCTGCCCCCCTCATCCTGCACACTGGGAGTACTTTGTTGTCATGCACGCCTCACCCACTTAAACTATATCTTTTTGGCTTCTGGAATAATTTATTCCATCCCCCACTTCTGAGCCACCAATTAAAGGTCCTGACCCCATCTTATGTGGCTTGGTGACGACAGCAGCTCCCCATGACCTTCTCCTCACAACCTTCTCCCCACTATGAATCACCTTTTCCATGCCTGCACTCCGCTGCCTCCATCTCCTGTGCTGTCTGCCGTCCCCCTGCAGCTGCTGTCTGTGACATGCTGCCCCAGCCCTGGTGGCCTGTCCCCACTCCAGGGCCTCATGCACCTTGGGGTCTCTCTACTTGCAGTGGAGTGGAGCTGCTCCCCCACCTTCTCACCACTGCTGGGAGAAGCCGTGATCGACAAGCTGAAGGACCTGCACTTCACCATCCAGGGGCTGGTGTCCGTGAGTGCCGGGGTGCCCACAGCAGGCAGGGCTCAGCAGGGAGAGCCCACAGCTGGGAAAAGCCACAGGCCATAGTGCAGCCCGTCAGGAGGGGATCAGGCTGCCCAGGGCAGTGGTGGAGTCATCATCCCTGGAAATGTTCAAAAGACATGCATTTGGTAGTTTGGGACATGGTTTAGTGATGGCCTTGGCAGTGGTTGGACTGTGATCCTAGATGCCTTTTCCAGCCTTAATGATTCTTTGTTTTTCTATGATCGTTCTGAGCAGGAACAAGAGGATTGTGCCATGCTGCATGCCATGGGCACAGCCTGGGCAGAGCCAAGAGTGTGGGGTTGGGAGAAGCATCTGTTTGTCCCCCCATGGCTGCAGCCACTGACAGTGGGGAAGCTCCCTGACAGGGTGCCAGGGACAGTGACAGGCAGAACGGGCCCATTCACCCCATGCCTGATTTATCCTCCGGCCCCCTCCCCACTCCTGTCTCCACCCAGGCTCTTCCTGGGCAGTAAATCAGTGGCTCAGTCCTCTGCCACCTGCACAGTCCAACCCCTCGCCCCAGCCCTGATGTCACCGAGAGGAGGGACCAGCTCCATCTTCATCTTTGGGATCTTGGCAAGGTCATGGCTGGTGGGACCGTGGCCCCTTGCTGTTCTATCTCCCTCAGAACCACAAGAGCCATGTCTGGGCTGGCACCAGGGGCACAGGGACTGCGGTGGGATGGAGCTCAGGATGGGGGCACGGGCAGATGCTGGGATAAATGGGGTCACCCTTAGCAGGGGTAGGCAGGCAGGGAGCACTGATCTGAGGAGCAGAGAACCCCCTTGGTGAGGTGAGAGGGGCTTAGGCCCTGCAGCAGTTCCAAGCCCAGGAGCGCTGTCAGGGTGGCAGCTGCCCGCAGTGGGGCAGGAGGGACTCAGGCGGTGCCTGGAGCAGCATCGCTGCAAGGAACTGCTCCAAGCCCATCAGTCACGCTCTCAGAGCTGCTTCATAGGTCCTGTTGCCTTCATGAGTGCCTGGAGGCCTGGCAACATCTGTCAGCTTGACTGGGCTTTGATCAGAGACTTTAATCACTGTCACTGTGCTACAAGCCTTTGACAGTGCTGGGCCAGCTCCTTGTCTCCAGGGGCTGGAACCTTACATGTCCCACGGATCGCCAGCACCCCAATCCACAGAATCATTGAGTCTTTCAGGCTGGAGCAGCTCTGGTAAGGGGCATTTGCAATGTCCAGTCCTTCCTCTGTGTGCCCCAAACCCACCCAGCAGGGCCACGGGGATTCTCTAGTGCCTCACAGCAAGGACTTTGTACAGGAGGGGAGGTGAGAGCCAGTGACCCCGGCTGTGGGCTCCTAGCTGAGTGCTCTCATGGTGTACTGGAGCAGTGGGCTGGGGGAATCCTCCTTGCCTCACCCACCAAGCTGGGAGAGGTGGGGCTGTGCTGAGTGTGCTGCTCTCCTTGCAGGGCACGGCGTACCACGTCCGCGTGTCTGCCTACAACATGAAGGGCTGGGGGCCCCCACAAGCCTCCATGCCCCCCTTCGCCATCCCTTCCAGTGAGTACCCCTGGGAACACCCCCTCAGCAGCCAGCACAGGGAGGGGGGACAGGACAGCTCCCTGTGCCATCCAGGGGTCCCTCTCACTGCTGGCATGGGAGCGAGTGGACCCAGGGGCAGAGGCAGAATTTGGAGTCTCGGGCCAGGCAGGGAGGCTGTGCCTGGGATTCTGGAATGCTGCCTTCAGCCAACAAGTGCTTTGCCAAAGAGTGAGTTTTCAGCCTGGAATTACCCTTGCTGCCTGGGAAAGGCTGAGCCATTTCAGGCCACCTGGATCTGCTCATCCCATGGAGGAAGCTATTAGGTGGCAAAGAGCCAGGACTCAGCGTGGTCCTGGGTGGCAGTGGCCCCACACTCTGTGCCACCACATGGTCTCTCCCATCCAGCCCAGGCCCAAGAGTTGCATTCCCTGGCATGGAGCTGGGATGGGGGTCACGAGCCCCAGCAGAGACCAGCTCTGGGCTGTTATCACTCTCCTCCCCATACTGGCCCCAGGAAAAGTGTCAGGAAACAGCCACCCAATGTCATACAAGGCACCCTGGGGTGCTGGGTGGAGAAGGGCCAGGTGGACTGAGCTGGAAGGAGCAGCCAAAGGTGAAGTTCAGGACTAAGGGGGCTCCAGAACGGTCTCTGCCACGTGTCACCAGTCCCAAAACAGATGCCTGCGTGGTGTCCCATGGGACTGGTGCTGTAAACGAGTAAGGAACAGCCCCATGGGAGGCTGAGCTTGTCCCAAGGCCATGGAAGCCCGTCCTATCCCACCATGCTGCAGGCACCCAGGGAGCAGTGAGGGCATTGGGAACAGGTGGAGGGGAACAGTAATGGGTCAGAGATGTGCAGCACCATGCACAGCTCTGGCTGCATATCCACAGAGCACTGAAATCGCCAAAAATCCATTTGCGTGTCTAGGAATGCACATAGCAAGGGCACAGCAGTCTACTGCCGTGGCTTTGTCTTGTCCCTGTCATATTTGCACCCACTTTAAAGCCCGTTTGCCGCCTCACACGGGTCACATTTCCTGTGACCACGATCTAGGTGGCATCAATTGAGTGTAGCTGAAGTGAATCAGACAGGAGTGGGGTTTATTTATTTTTATTACCAGTAATATTTCTCCCTTCAGTAGAGATCCCTCCCTGGCCCAGCAGAATATAATCAAGCACCTCCCTGGGTGTTTTTAAAGCTACTAAAAATAGTGGCAAGTTCTAGCCAAAGTTAACAGAGCTGAACTTTCCATGGAAAACAGCAGCGGGCAGGACATGGGGTGTTTAAAGCAATTAATATAAAGTTGAGGGAGAAGAGCCAGCAGGTCCCCAGCCCTGCTCATGGTCCTGCTTCTGGCCCACAGCGGGTGGAGCTGACGGGAGTTTATTTATGTGTTTGTCGAGGTAAGCCCAGCTTCCAGCACTCATCTGGAGTAACTGGGGAAGACCTGAAGGAAGACACTGGAAAGAATTTTATTTTTTAAGGCCAGTGAAGTGTAGCAGAAACAGCCAGACCTTGTTCCTTCCCCCTGGTGTGTCCCTGCCATGCTGTGGGGAGGCTGGTGGCCACAGGGTGCTGTGCAGAGCTGGGTGTTCCTGGGAAGAGTGGCACAAAGCTGGGGATCTCCCAGCACAGCCAGGAGTGCCCAGCACCCACAACTGCTGCCATGCTGTGGCATGGGGGGACACCCAGATGATGTGGGAGGAGGGGATGGGAGCCCCTTTTGCCCCAGGCCAAGGGGTGCCAGGGTGGTGCTGGTTTGTCCCCACAGACTGGCGGGAGTACGACGGCAGGGCGCCACGGCGGAGGGGACAGGCTGAAGCTCTGGACCATCTCCTGGGCCAGGTGAAGACCGTCCACCAGCACTGCATTTGCCATGGTGAGCCCGCAGCACAGTGCTCCAGGGAGGCTGAGGCAGGGGCAGCTGAGTCCCCACAGTTGTGGTGTGATCCACAGAGCTGGGGTGGTGCGGGAATAGGTCTGTGCCATGGATGAGGAGAGCAGGCAGACACCTCAGGCAGTGGAGACCTCACTGCCAGTGCTCAGGCAGTGGAGATCTCAGCCTTCCCAATGGGTTGGTATCAGTTCTTCATCTCCTGCTGCAGCATCCTTTGCTCTCTGCTCCACAGAGCCCTGCAAGAACCAGCCCCAGAGCAGAAAGCATTCAGTCTCCAAGAGCCTCAAGCACCTCTTCCACCCTGGCAGCAAGTTTCTCAAGACACTGAAGCGGTGAGGGCTGGTGCATGGGGTTGGGGAGAGTCCCTGTCCCAGCAGGGCTGCAGAGCTGCCCATCCTGAGAGCTGTGCCTGCACACTGGGGGCTGAGGGTGCTCAGAGCAGGGTCTGCACTGGGAGTGAGCTGGTGGTGTCAGTGGAGATGAGTCCCATGGCCCAGAGATCAGAGGTTCTCTTGGTGTCTCCATTTGGACTGGCCAAGGTGTGCTGGTGCCCAGGTCCCTGCATCACCTCTGGGGCTCACCTGGCACTCCAAGTTCTCCAGACCCAGAGTGTCCCCTGCAGGGTCATGGGCCGTGGTATCTATTGGGACACACTGGGTTCCTGCTCCTGCTCCCGTACCAGCCACAAGCCTCTTCTGCCACAGGCTGTTGGAGAGAAGTGGGGACCTGGGGCAGGGCATCTCCTCTCAGGAAAGAGACCCTTTGGGAGATGGAGCTGGCAGCTGGGGGTGGCACTGAAGTCTGTCTTCCCTCCCATGCAGGGGCCTCTACCTGACAGCCATCTTCTACAAGGACGACAACATCCTGGTAACCCACGAAGATCAGATCCCCGTGGTGGAGATTGATGACACCTACTCCTGCCTGCTCATGCAGGATTTCCTGTGGCTCACCAAGGTGGGTGGCTGAGGGACGCTGTGTTTAGGCAGAGGGCCAGGAGTACCAAGGTACCCATGCTGGCATCAGGCAACACTTCTGCCTCTCCGGTCCGGACACTGGGGCTTGGCAGTGCTGGCAGCACATGGACTTGCTTCTTGCTGGGGTTCAGCACGGACCAGGTAACTTCCAGGGAATGGCATTTCACCCCAACCTCTAGAAGCCCAAAGATGAGTGACAGACCAGAGCCACACTGGGCAGGGTGTGCTGGGGTGGGTGGGCACTGCATCTCTACAGGGATGTCAGTGGCTGTTGAACTGCTTCCCCTCAGCATCCTGCCACGGCACCTCTGCACCTCTGCCTCTGCTGTGGGATGCACAGGGAGCTGCTGGCAGCTCCTCCTATGTCAGCAGACTTAAGGAAAGTGCATGTGGGCAGCTCAGGGCCAAAATAATTTGCTGGGTGATCCTTATCTACTGATAGAGAGTGCTTTCTTCTCCCTCCCCACCTTGGCCAACTTGTATTCAAACTCAAGGTTTCAGTCCTAGATGAAGATGGATGTCTGAGTGGACATGGCTCAGGGCTGCCCTCGGCTACAGACTCTGGAGGCATCTCAGTGCCTGTGGCACAGGGATTTATTTGCACCCCTGCTGAGAGGTGCTGCATGCCCATGCACATTCCCAACCCAACTCAGAGAGGCAAACAATTTCCCCAAAAGCCTGGTGTGACCCAGCTGCAGCAGCAGTGACACTCCTTGGTGTGTGCAGGTGTCATGTATGTGGGACGAGATCCTGTGGCTGCGGCAGTGTGTCACTGTGTCCCAGTCCTCCTGCTCCTGCATCCTGCAGACACGCTTCAAAATGCTGCTGGCTATCTCACAGATGCAGGTGAGGGTCAGCCTGGGCGGGGAACAAACACTTTAATGGCATGCTGGGGGCTGAGCTCCCTTGGGAGCAGCGTGAAGATGTACCACAGTCGGGATAAACCCATGATCTGCTGGCCATGACTGTGTGTCCCTGCCTCATCCTCCCTGGCAGAACTCCAGTCGTGGGACAGTGAGGTGTCAGGTGTCATGGCAGTCTCCTGCAGAGGGGCTCGGGACCATCAGGGTGTTTTTCTGGGCAGACTGGTTTCCAGCAGGCAGCTGCAGGCACATCCCAGCTGCCCAGAACCACCATGCCTCCGGGATGTCCCCTGACCTTCTGCTTTCTCCTGCCTTCCTACCCTGTTGCCTAGGGGCTGCTGGGCATCCAGGACCTGGGGCAGGTCTTCTTTGAGCCCATCAAAGACAAACAGGGCAACATCCTCATCGTCACCCTGAAGGAGGTGAAGACCACCCAGACCTTCGAGAGCGTCCGCTGGGTCCCCATCTGCAAGCTGCAG
Organism: Taeniopygia guttata; assembly: GCF_048771995.1. Classification (NCBI taxonomy): domain Eukaryota; kingdom Metazoa; phylum Chordata; class Aves; order Passeriformes; family Estrildidae; genus Taeniopygia; species Taeniopygia guttata. Next base: position 15,633,302 of record NC_133039.1, read on the forward strand.
AGCAGCCGCAAGTCCGTGTCCTCCCCCGAGGAGCCCACTGCTCTGGACACGCTGCTCATCTCCCTCCAGGTGTGTGCTGGGGCGGGGACAGCACTGAGCTCCCCTGGGAAACACCGGTGCTCCTGCTCCCCCTCGGCCTGGGAAGCTCACAGCAGAGGGGAAGCAAAGTCCAGCCAGCCTCCAAAAATCCTCTTGTTTCAAGAGGAGGCATCGAGTTGGTGCCAGATGAAACCTGGCAGCACTGGGTTGTCTTCCTGTGCTGCTCCCCTTCTCCAGCTGGACTGGCTGTGCTACAGCATCAACCTTGCTGTGAGGACTTGCTCAATCCAGCAGTGCCTTTGTTCCCAGGACAAGCTGGCTTATCACCAGCGGAGCAGCCATGCCCTCTCCCCGGGCCTCTACCTGGGCTACCTGAAGCTGTGCAGTGCCGTGGATCAGATCCGAGTGCTGGTGCCAGAGCAGCTCCCCAACATCCTGTGCCATGTCAAGATTCGCTCCAACCCCAACATCTCCAGGTGGGATTTGCAGGGCTGCTCAGCCAGGGCAGTCAGGCTGCTGTGTCCCATCCGGGCTAGCAGCATCGATCAACTCCTGCTTCAGCAGCAGTGTAATAGTCCCTCTTAGCCTTGCCATGCAGTGCTCTCAGGCACAGGGTAGGGTTGTTAGGGTGTCCTGTGAGGGGTCAGGGCTGAACTTGACAATCCGTGTGGGTCCCATCCAGCTCAGTATATTCTGTGAGTCTGATTCAGCCTAGAGCAAACCAAGTTCCCTGTCTACCTCTACCTCTCCCATACCTCTGGGGATGCTGCAGTGTCTGGGACAGGAACAGCCAAGCAAAAACAGCTCTCAGAGAAATTGTGTCCACGTCCACACAAACTGCTCCTTCCTTCACCTGTCTGTCTCTGGCCTTCTGCAGGGAGGAGTGGGAGTGGCTGCAAAAGATGGCCCACGTGGAGGAGGCTGCTCCCACAGAGCCAGAGACTGACAGGTCCCAGAACCCCTTGTTTCAGGAGCTCCAAGTGGCCATCAAGGAGCTGATGACCCTGGTGAACATCCCATTTCAAGAGGTAGAGGCTGGAGCCAAGGTCTGGGCAGAGGGAGGGGATGGGGCTGTGAGCACAGTGCTGGTGGTTGCAGCGGGTGGGGAACTGCATGGCTGGCCCTCCATGTGAGGCTGGAGCACCCAGATTTTAGTGCTGTGCAAACAGAAGGTGAGTGGCGAGTCTGCCCTGCCCAGGGACAGTGTCCTCAGGAGCTGTTTGTCCTTCCCACACTGCACTCCAAAGCAACGACAGCAAATCTGGGTTTGTTACTGCTGCCGGTGGTTTGGTCTTGGGCAGCACGAGACCAGCCCAACTCTGCCCCTCCAAAGCAGGCTGGTCCCTGGCCAGTGCTGGGCTGGAGCTTCAGCCCCTGGGGCCAGACTGCATGGGGAGAAACCTTCTTCCACCATGCCAAGTATCTGCTGGGAAACAACCCAGCAGCCCCAATGACAGGTATGTGCTTCTGCCTGGGTAGCTGGGAGGGCACCTCCCTGCTCATCACTGAACCATTACTGGTGGTATGTTTTTGACACCCTGTCATGGTGACTTTGACCAGAAGTTTCAAAAATTTTAGGAAAAATTAGAGAAGTGATGAGATTAAGCAGATTATGCCAGAAGCAAGGGGCCTCTGGTTGTGTGCTGAAGCTGCAGTGTCCCCGGGCTACAGGTGATCCCTGAGGACTAATCTGTGCAGGAGGACTGGACAGAGGCCCACCAGGTGATGTGTGCAGCTGTTACCTGCCCTGTCTTCTTGCAGGCCAAAGACTTCCGTCTGTACAGCCAAGAGGTGCTGGACTTTGGGGATCAGGTCTCCTTCCTGCTGCTGCTGCCTCCATCAGATGATGTCTGCACTGCTCCAGGCCAGAACAACCCCTATACCCCTCGCTCTGGCTTCCTCACACTGCCGCTGCAGATCTTCGAGCTGGGTGAGGAGAAGGAATGCCAAAACTCAGCTCTGCTGGTCCTCCTGTCCTCTGAGGCCTCCTGAGAGCTGGGCTGGGCAGTGGTGTGCCTAGACTTCCCTCACTCCCTGGGGAGGAGGGATGGAGGGGTGTACTGAGGGCTGTCCAGGTGGACTAATGGACAGTGTTGCCTCCTCATCTTGGGTGATACGGAGGGGGCTGTAGGGCATGAGACCTAATGCTTTTCATCCCCGCCCCTCTTGTTTCCTCTCCCAGTCCACTTCTTCACATACAACCGGGAGTTCATCACACAGTACTGCCAGGTGTCCGCCCTGCTGGAACTGGAGTCGCTCCTCTCACAGCAGAGCCTCAGGGAGGCTTTCTCCGATGCCGAGCTCTCCACCGCCAAGCAGAGGCACCAGCAGGTTCAGGACTACATCCAGGTATGGTGGGAGCCAGGCTCAACAGTGCCCCTAACCTGCCAGGACTCAGGCAGCAGCATCTGCATTCAGGCTGTTCCCTGGTCTTGGTGGCCCCAGGGGATTTCTCTGATGTGGTTGATGGGCCGCAGCAGGCTGGTCTTTCATAGATTCATAGAATGGTTTGGGTTGGAACAGACATTAGATCTCATCCAGTTCCACCTTCCCCTATCCCAGGTTACTCCAAGCTGTGTCCAACCTGGCCTTGGACACTGCCAGGGATCCAGGGACAGGCACAGCTTCTCTGGGCACACTGTGCCTGGGCCTCAGCACTCTCACAGTCAAGAATTCCTTTCCAGTTTCCCATCTAACCCTGTCCTCTGGCAGTGGGAAGCCATTCACCCTTCTCCTGTTACTCCAGGCCCTTGTCCCATCCCTCCATCCCTTGTCCCAAGTCCCTCTCCAGCTTTTCCTGGAGGCTCTTCAGGCTCTGAGGTGTCCCCAGAGCCTCCTCTTCTCCAGGCTGCAGTTGCTTTATTGAGCAACTTCTTACTGCAATAATCACATTAAAAATCCCAAAGAGTACATGCCCTCCTTGCTAGAAAAAGGCCTGCATGTGCATTTTAGGATGGACTTGCAAAAGAGAATCCCACACTGCCCCTGTCCCCAGCACCCCTGCTGAACCAGCAGCTGTGTCCTCCTTCTACCTGAGAGCACTTTGTTTGCATTTCCCGGCCCGGGGATTCCCCCAGAGCTCTGGGGAGATGTGTGTGTACAGACTCCATGTTTTGCCGTGGGATTTTCTTGTTGCTGTCATTTGCTGTGTGAAAGGGCTCCTCCATTTCCTCTGTTGGCAGCAAATGGAGGAGATCTGGCGAGAGATGCGCTGGATCATGGATGTCCTGCAGCACGCCCGCTACAAGCAGCCCTCCTGTGGGATCTCCCTCAGTGGCTTCCTCGGCGAGGCCAGGGGCACAGTGAAGGAGAAAACGCGATCCTCCTCATCCCACGCTGACTACCTTCCATCCCCAGCGCTCTCACCAGAGACCAGCCGCAAGCTCAACTCTGGTGAGGACGCGGCTGTGCTGAGCTCCTGCCTGGTGGGCTCGTGGGCCGCCGTGCCCGGTGGGTCGGGGGGCTGGAGCTGGGTACGTGCAGGGCAGTCGGCCTCAGCCCTCTGAGCGCCACTCTGCCGTGTGACAGAGGGCAAAACTCAGAGGCTTCCCTGGATTCCACCTCAGCGGGGGTTGTCCACACTCAGGCTGAGCTGCTCGTTGCTTCTCTCACCCCTCGCAGACTCTCACGGCCTGTCGGACGAGGAGGGCTCCTCAGAGGTGTTCCTGGCCACCGACAGCGACTACGACTCCAGCCGGGCACAGAGCCCGAAGGAGCTGGACCTGCTGTACTGCACCTCGGGGCCCGAGTGCTGCAGCCAGCGGGTGTCCTGCACCCTGCGGGACAGCGCCCCGGACGTCCTGCAGAGCCACGAGCTCAAGACCCCAGCCCCAGTGCCGCCACCGCCAGAGGAGCCCCGGCCGCCGCCCAAGCTCTACGACAGTGACTTTGTCCTGCCCAGCCGGCAGATCGAGCTGCTGCGCATCACAGAGAAGCGACAGGCGTACTGCGTTCGGACCAGCAGCCTGGACTTCCCCAAGCCCCACTGCCCCGCTCCGAGAAAGTCCTGCCCTGGCTCCGTGGACAGCTCCCCGGTCGAGAGCAGGACCACGGGCCACTGCAGCCAGCTCAGGCTGGGGACTGCCTTGACACCCAGCCCCGAGGGCCGCCGGGGCGGACAGGGCTCCGAGCCCGTCTGCCGGACGCGCTCGGATGAGTGGACTCAGGACTTGACAGAGCAGCAGCCAGAGCAGCCTGGGGGCTTGGCCGAGCAAGGGAAGAAGCCGGGCTCTGTCACCTTGCGGGTCTGCCCTCAGTACGAAACAGGACTCTCCAAAGAGACCAGTGTCAAGGTACCAGAGCCTGTCACGGGTGGCGCAGCGGCTCTGCTGTGCCCAGAGGGACAGGGCTGGCAGGATGGGGACAGAGACAGCAGGGCTCGTGTGTCCCACACCTGGCACTGCCCTCCCCATCCTCCACCGTCCCAGGGGTGAGGTCCCCTGGAGACCCGCAGCACTCCTGCCCTGACTCCCTCTGTCCATGCTGTAGATGAGGCTGCTGGTAGGACACGGTGTCTCTGCAGGAACGATGGCTACTGCTGCAGGAGTGAGCCAGGGCCACACATAGTGAATTCTGGGGACAAGGCAGTGGGGCTGAAGTTCAGCTCTTGGTCTGTGGTTCAGCAGATGACAGTAGGTTGGTGCCACCCAGAGTGGGCAGGCAGAGGAAAGGACACTTTTTTGTTTGTTTTTTTGGGTGGTTTTTTATTTGTTTTTGTTGGGGTTTTTCTTGTTTTTTGTTTTTTTTGGGTTTTTTTTTTTCGGTTTTGTTTTTGTTTTTGTTTAAAATAAAGAGAGAAGAAAAACCTGACTGTTCTAATAGGAGGAAAAAACCAAAATAGTAGATGAGTGTATTAGCAGAAATCCAAATCTTCCTTGATATATCTGAGCTACTGATACAATAACTGAATCCATTGTTTAAGATGGTGTCCTTGCCACACCCTTGCCACGTCCTGGTGTTCAAATATATTATCCTTCCAGGCCAAAATTCAGCTGTCCCCCCTGCCCTGCGCATGCTCCTCCTACAGCCTCCTCTTCCCAGGTATGTGGTCTCTGCTCCAGCCTTCCCCATTAGGGAGGCAAGAGCAGGAGCCTTTTGTCTCCAGCCTGTGGCAACTCCAGTGGCAGAACCCACTCCAGTTCTAGCTGGGACAACAGGCAGAGCGTCCATGCTCCTTCAGACTATCCTGGAGTAGCTGTGTGACCTGACTCCTCTCCATGAGGGTTTTGCTGCCAAGAGCTGACCCCACCAGCTCTGATCACTCATACCTGCTCCGGTGGGGTCCCCCATAGAGGAGCATCCCCCAGGACGCACATCTTGGGCAGGGCCCCCTCTGGCTTTGTGGCCTCCTTTGGTCTCAGCCATGGAGATCCTTCCCCTGGTGAAATTTCCTTTCCGAGACATTCCTGGTGCCCAGGACTGAGGATGATGGACTGAAAATCATTAAATCATGGACTGGTATGGGTTGAAAGCAACCCCCAAGTAATGGCAGAGGAAGAACAGTGTCAACAGGCTGGTTGGTTTATTGCTGGGGAGGTTTGATAGCCAGTGTCTCTGCACCCAGCCAGGACATCCTAGCAGAGACAACTGTGCCTCACCGGATTATTTTCTATTTGAGGAATGCCCATAGATTTCTGTGGAACTGAAGGGGAGCCCTCAGGTTCTTGGCGGGCTGCCCATGTGGCTTTTGAAGTTGCAAAGCTTTGGACACGCCTGCTTGAAAACATTTTACGATGTTCTCCTCAAAGAAAGGCGAGTTCAAAGGCTCCTTGGCTGGTGTAAATCAGCTGAGCCCTGCCACAGCTGTTCAGGGCTGGCAGTGCTCACGTGGGCCCAGGGCTGGGACCACCCTGCCAAGGCAGCACTCCTGGCGCTCCACAAACCCTCACAGATGTGCCAAAGGAAACGTTGCCTTGCCTGGGCGAGGATGGATGTCCTGCCTTTGGGCCTTTGAAGCCAAGCAGCGGCTCCTGGCGTTGGCAGCCAGGGTCCTGATGAGCTCATTTTCTTGACAGGACTGGGGATTCACAGGGCTGTCCCCAGGGAAGCAGAGGGCAAGGGTAGCTGTTGGTGGGAGAACCCCAAGCTTGTGCACAGATGAAATTTATTGCACCATTCCAAAGAGGTTTCAGTTGTAGTTTGGCAGAGCTGTTGTGGTCCAGCTGGTCTGAGAGTCTGGACCCTACTCACAAGAGGGACTTCACACAGATCCCTCCATGGTACCAGGAGCAGGGCAAAGACTGTCCCTTTCCAGCTCCAGGTGATGAGATAGTGGGGCAGTCTCAGCAAAGCTGTAGGTGACACGTGCAAGGGCTGAGTGGCAAGGGCTCGGAGACAGGAGTGGAGGCAGGAGTGTAGTCCATACGTTTGGGCCCTGACATGCTAGGGCATTCCCTGGGCATGGTGTGCCCATGGCTCTGTGCCAGGCTGCTGCCACCTGCTCAGGGCACCACTGGGCAGCTGTTCCTGCACCCTCACCATTCCTCCGCGCCGTTTGCTGCCTTTGGCCCCTGCTCCTCCTCATTCCTCCCCCTTGCCATCCATCTCTCCCATCTCTCCACCTCTCCCATCTCTCTCTCCACAGCTGCACATCACCAGCCAGACGCCTGCCAGGGAGGTGGTGAAGCTGGTGGTGCTGGAGATGAACGACATCTCGCGGGACGTGCTGGGCAGCTTGGCCGCCGTCTGCTACGGCGAGGAGCAGCTGGAGCACTTCGGACTGGTGTTCGCTGCCGACGAGAGCGAGCGGTGGCTCCCCGATGACTTCTTGCCTCTGTCCCTCCACACCAGCCAGCCTGAGGGGCGGTTCTACGTCCGCATCAAGGAGACATCCCCTCTGGTGCTCCAGTACGGGCCAGCGACCACCGTATGAGAGGAGGAGAGCCGGCGGGATGGAGCGAGACCTTGGCTTCCAGTGAGCAGACAGCTCGTCTCTGATGCTTCCTTCTTCCACAGACACCCTCTCATCAGGTGTCCACAGGCTGGAATGGGATCATACTGGGTTGTGTGTTATTTGTTTGTGCTATTTTTTAAATTTTTTTTTTAACCAAAGAGACATCGAGACTCAGTTTTTCTGACTGGAGAAGAGGAGGGTGGAGTCCAGAGACCTCAGAGCTCAGGAGGAATCTCTGCAGGAATGGAATTTTTGAAAGTAAACATTTTTAAGGAGAAACAGAGGGGGGAGAGGGAGAGAGGGAAAAATATTACAAGAAGAAGCAGCAATACTTTTTTTTCTCCTTTTTTTCTGAAAAACCTTGTTTGGGATTCACTGAAGGCAAAACCACTGAAGATTGCTAGGGAGGGCTGTGGTGTCAGTGAGGAGAGGGCAGGAGCCACAAGGACAACCCTGGGAAGGGTGTTTTCCTATCTGCCCTCCTTTCACTGCACCTGGAGAAATGATTCTTGCACAAAGTTCTTGGGAAAAAATTGTATTAGTATTTTTATTCTGAAAAAAGTCAATAATCATTGTGCTAGAGACACTGGAATTGGGTAAAAGTGAAGACCCTTTGACTTGTGCCCAAGACTAAAGGAACCCATGCAGCCAGCCCCCTGCACTCATAGATGTGTCAATACCACACTAGAGATTTGCTATAGGGCATCTCCTGCAACCCCCTGGGCTTCCCTGTCCCCCTGGGTGCTGTGTTGTTCTGGTGATTGTGCTTCTCTAGTCCGTCCTACAGCATGACATTTTGTTAGCCACTAGGTCTCCTGTTAACAAGGTTACTTTTCTGATCTCCTGTGGTCCATAGTAAAGACGACTGCTGCTGACTGCATATCACTTGTCCTTCTTGTGGCTGGGTGCGTAGCATTCCATCATCCATCTCCCAAACCAGCTCTGATTCCAAGGGCTGGGCTCCTCTTTCCCAGGAGTGTTTAGTGGGATGCTTTCCATGCTGTGCAGTGTTACATTAACACAAATCACATGCGTGGGAGCAAAGTACTAGTCAGAAATGCTCTTCTGGGATTTGCTGCTCTGTAAGGCAGCAAGATAAACTTGGGCGTGCCAAGGCATCACCTCCATGGGCTGGTGAAACCCCAGAGCTGTAGGGCTGATGCCTAGGTCAAGTCCTGCAGCCTCCACTGAGGGAAGAACACCTGCAGATGAGCAGGGATGGCAGCGAGAGCTCACAGCTGTGCCACAGCTGGCACAAACACTGTGAAGAAGGTGCCAGTCGGGCACCCCTTGGCCAGGCGAGGCTCCTGATGCTGATGTCCCTGCAGCAGCCACCTCCCTGTCCTTCCCTTGGCACCGAGGGGTCAGGGCTGGGCAGCAGCCCCTGCCACTGGGTGCCAGGTTGCAGAGGGGCTCCGTGGGCAACCATAAGGGTCGGCTGTCACTCTGCAGAGGTTCCTCATTCCTCGCCTTGTGGCCACCAGTGTGGCACGGGCAGGAATATATCCCAGCATGAACCCTTCCTGCCCCACGTCAGAGCCACTGTGGAAGGGAGGATCCTGTGCCAGCCCCTCAGCTGGTGCAAATCAACCAGCACCACATTGACGTCAGTGCAGGCACCACCATGGGATGTGGAGGCGAGCGACAAAGGAACTTCTTAAAAGGCACTTCTCCCATCTCCTCTCTCCTTTGCTTGTCTTCTGCCTCAAGTTAAAACAAACCCCACTCTCCCAGGTCAAGGAAGAAGTGGGTTGGTGAGTGCAGAGGTTCCCATGGTGTTTGCCATTGTTGGGCATCCACAGGCATTGACATCCCTAAGAGGCAGGAGCTGCAGGGTGGCCCTTCCCTTTGCATGTGTCACCTATTGATGCTCAGAGCCTAAGGCAAGGCAGAGGGAAGGCACAACTGGTGGAAAACTAAGTGCCTTTTTGGAAGTCACAGAGTGAATTCGTTGTTAGATCAAGGCTATGTACAGAAAGCTACATCTGTGTCCCTGATGCTCCTCAGCATGGAGCCGTGCAACTCCTGATGCCCTTTTATTTGACCCCAGAAGGGAAAAAGTCCTCCCCTTGCCTTAAGAATTTGTTCTCCCTTCGTAGAAACGCAGTTCCATCAAGTGAGACGGAGCCATGACCCAAAGCCCCGTGCTGCTCTTTGAGGTGGGCCTGGGACAATGTCTGCAGCTGGAGCTGCTGCCCACCCCTGGTGCAGAGCTCTGCCTGTGGAAGGGTCCTGCTGGCTGTGCAAAGCTTTTCTGCAGGAGCTGCTCTGGCCACACAGCGGCTTGGATCACTTGGCTGCAGGGAAGAACACTGTGGGACCTCCTCTCCTTGCCTGGCACAGGAAGAGAGAAGGAGCCAGGGCCTGGGTAGGAGCAGAGTTGAATGCAAAGTGGGAAGAGCAGGAGTTGCACAGCTTTTTAGTGGGAAGCCCCACAACCAGGGACACGGGGATGTGTGATGTCCTGATGCAACACACTCCTCGCAGAATGACAAAAGATTTGGGGTTGGGAGTGACCTCTGGAGATCATGCAGTCCAAACCCCTGCCCAGGCAGGGTCACTTGGAGCAGGTGACATAGGAATGTGTCCAGATGGGTTTCGAATGTCTTGAGAGAGGGAAAACTCCACACCCTCCCTGGGCAGCTGTTCCAGTGCTCTGCCATCCTCCTTGGAAAGAACTTCTTCCTAATGTTGAGATGGAACTTCATGTCTTTTTGTTTCTGGTCATTATTCCTTCTCCTGTTGCTGAGCTCCACTAAAAAGACTCCGGCACCATCTTCTTGGCACCTTCCTTGGAGATATTTGTATGGGTTGATGGGATCCCGTCTCAGTCTTCCCTTCTCCACACTGACCAGGCACAGCCCCCTCAGTCTCTCCTCATAAGGAGGTGCTCCAGACCCTTCATCCTCTTTGTGGCCCCTACTGCACAGCATTCTTGAAGAATGGCACTTGCAAGGTGGTCATCTCTTTTCATATTTTCCTTCTCCCCCTCAATGGTTTCATGGGTACATACCAAAGTTTTCTTTCTGAATAGGCTGTTGAGCCTTCAGACACTCTTCTGCCTTTCCCACAGTCAAGGGCTGGGAACAGAAGGCAGCAGGCTCTGTCTGTGGCAGTTTTTAAGGCTGCCATCTCAGTGCTGGGGCTGTGGTGGCTCTTTAAGGTGGTGTGAAGAGGTGTTGGGTGAGGGGCAGCAGGGCACTAAGCCCTGGCAGCACCAGGATTCAGAGTTAGCCCTGTAGGTCTCCTTGCACTCATGCAGAGGGTTGGTGAAGGGGTTTTCTCCATGAGGACCTGGAACTCACTCTGGCATGTGCACCGTGGCACAGGCTAGGGAGGAGAATCCCCAAAGCACCTGAGCTCAGCCCTGCTGTCTCCTGCCATGGAAGCTTTGTAGCATCTCTTTTCTCCAGTATTTAATGAGCAAAGCAGGTGAGAGTCCTGGAGGGCTGCAGGGACACTGTACCTGCACAGAGCTGTGTCACCTGGCACAGGCACTACTGTCCCTGCAGCCCCATGTCCCCAGCACTACCAGACAGGGGCACTGCCAGTATCCAGGCACAAACACCCTTGTACCTGTACATGCACCCCACCTTTGTGCCACACACCCACCTGAACCCAGGTGAGCACCTTTGGTGCTTGCTAGCCCCTCTGCACTGGTATCATAGAATTAGGGACTCATCCAGGTTGGAAAATCGCTCTAAAGTCATGGAGTCCAACCATTAAATCCAGCACTGCCGAGCCACCACTAAGCCATGCTCCCAAGTGCCACATCCACATGGTTTTTAAATCTCTTCAAGGGGAGTGACTCCACCACTTCCCTGGGCAGCCTGTGCCAGTGCCCGACCATTCTTTCCATGAGAAAATTTTTCCAATGTCCAATCTGAAACTCCCTTGCTGCAACTTGAGGCCATGTTCTCTCCTCTTGTCCTTTGCTTCCCTGGGAGCAGAGCCCGACTCCCACCTGGCTGTCCCCTCCTGTCAGGGAGTTGTGGAGGTAAGAAGGTCCCCCCTGAGCCTCCTTTTCTCCAGCCTGAGCCCCCTCAGGTCCCTCAGCTGCTCCTGGTGCTCCAGACCCTTCCCCAGTTCTGTTCCCTTCCCCAGACATGCCCCAGCCCCTCAAGGTCTTTCCTGTCATGAGGGGCCCAGAAGTGACCCCAGGACTGGGTTGTGGTGCCAGCAGTGCCCCAGCACAGAGGCACTGTCCCTGCCTGGGTCCCACTGGACACACTGACACCACTCCAACAGCCTGCACACCATCCCTGAGTTTGGTACCAACTCTCTCTGGACAGTCCTATATCCTGGAGATGTGTGTCCTTAAAAATCCCATCCAGGCTGGGGTGGGTATGAGCAGTGCTCATGTGGGAGGTGGGAAGAAGCAGGGTTTGAGGGCAGCAGTGGACCCCACAGAGGCATACATTTCCCAGCTTCCCTTGAAGGCAGCCCACATTCTACTCTTCAGGTGCTGTGGAGCACCAGAGATAATGCTGCAGAACAATTTGTACTTTTGGAGGACTTTTTTTTGTCTCTTTGTCATTGTCATTTCATCACTAACGTCGCAATGATGTAGATCAATGTATTGGGTTTTGCTCCGAGGCACAGTGAAGTAAAGTATGAACCTGTCCAGGTGGACAAACAGGTCTTCTCCCTTCACTTGGAGGTAGGCCCAGGGTCAGAATCACAGAGGGGGAAAACCAGAGTACTTCCATGCAGCTTAATGAGAATGTATTAATTTCTGTTGCCAAATGAGCCGTGCTCAGTGGTATTCTGCTCACATCGTATGAATTCATAGAAATAAACCCAAATTGTGACATTGAATTTTCTATCCAAACTCAGGAGCTTATTGGCATCAATTCTGAAGTATCTTATTTGCTTTTCTCCCACCAAAAGGAGTTGCTCAGTTTATCAAACATGAATTCAGGTTTGTGGTTCCCAAAGTTTGTTTTCTGAGTCTGAGACAGAGGAGTATTTTGTTTAGTTGGGGTTTTTTTTGGGGGGGGTTTTCTGGTGGTTTTTTTTTTTTTTTGGTTTCTTAGTTTGTTTTGATACGTTTTTTGTTTTTGTTTTTTGTTTGTTTGGTTTTGTTTTTGTTTTGCCTGGGACACTTCTTCTCTCCTTAGTTCTGGTTATAGGGGATGGCTGAGGAGCTGCTGCAATGCCCACAGAGATGAGATGCTCTGAGCCTGCCCCATTGAAGGCAGTGAAAGAATTTCTCCCCTCAAACAGGAGGTGAGAACATGAGCAAGACCCATCCCAGCCATCCAAAACAGCGTGGAAGTTCCAGGGCTGTCACAGCACATGCAATTACTAAGTTAATTAGCTCTCTATCATCTGTAGGAACTTTGTACCACCATGTGCAGTGCCAGGGACTGTTTACCCATGGAGCTTATGAATAGCTTTGCTGTATAATTGCAAGGTGGCCTGATGGGATTCATGCTGGTGAATCAAGGGGCTGCAGGCTGCCCAGACTTTTCATCCCCTGCCCAGATGCCCACAGAAGATGCAGCTCTGCTGAGCAAAACCCCTTTGGCCTGAGGCTTGTGTCCAGGAACCTTTGCTCAGGATCCCAGTCTTCCCTGGGAAACCACACTGGCCTGCTCTGTGTGCTGTGGGCAAAACCACTTCCCATGTGGAACTGGGCTGGACAGCACGGATCTTAGAGAAAGACTGCAATTTCTCAACCACAAAGACACTTGGTCTGGAGGAAATGAGAGTCCGGGTAACACTAGCACCATCGGAAAGCTTCACACGACTTTGGTGTGTCTAGGATTTTTTGGCTTGAGGTTCTCCAAACCCATGTACCAACCAGGCAGGAAACAGCTCTTTCCATCCCAAGAAAATTCCTGGAACACAAGGAAGACCTCTTCTAAAATGTGAAAACAGGAACTGAGAATACAAAGATACAAATTCATGAGGAAGCAGTAGTGCATTATTTTATTTTATTTGCACTTAAAAAAGAGAAGCAAACCAGAATGTTTTTTTAACCAAACTCACTTTCATTGAAAAACAAAAACACAGAAACAAACCAGTGACTATCTACAAGTTTATTTTAACTCAAGAATTTTGGAAGACACCTTCTGTTGAAACCAAAAATCCTTTATGAATGTTTATACTATGTATAAAATTGCATTTTTTGGTGGGAAGAAAAAAGAAAAACCCAACAGATAATGTGTTAAGACAATGTTTTTATACCAGTATTCACTCAAGCCTCAGTTTAAGATCATAAACCACATGCTCAAAGCTGAGTGTGCACTTTGCTGTCTTGGGCTTCAAAGAACATTTGAAGATGCAAATGTGCTTGTCCTGAAGTAGTTTACTTTGATCTGCACATGAAGATAGCAACTGAATATGACTCTACTCTTCTTTCTTTGATAGTTTTTAAATGGATAGACTGCAGTCCTCAACTTCACAGACTCACAGAATGGTTTGGGTTGGAAGGAACCTGCAAGATCACTTCCTTCCACACCCTGCCATGGGCAGGGACACCTCCCACTATTCCCAGTTGCTCCAAACCCCGTCCAGCTTGACTGTGGACACTTCCAGGGATCCAGGGGCAGCCACAGTTTCTCTGGGCACCCTGTGCTAGGGCCTCCCCATCCTCCCAGGGAACGATTTCTTCCCAATATCCCATCCATCCCTTGTTCTGTCCCTCCATTCCTTGTCCCAAGTCCCTCTCCAGCTCTTCTGGACCTGCTTTAAGCCATGGAAGGGGCTCTGAGGTCTCCCCAGAGCCTTCTCTATGTGAATGCCCCCCAGCTCTCCTACCCTGACTCCAGAGCAGAGGGGCTCCAGCCTTAATAGCATCTCTGTGGCCTTCTCTGGAGTTGTTCCAGCAGTTCCATTCCCTTCTTATGGCAAGGAGCCCAGATTTGGAGACAGCTCTGTAGAGCTGAAGATGCAGCCCAGGACATACCTGACGTTCTGGGCTGTGAGCACATGTCCGGCCTCTCATTCACCAGTTTCCCCAACTTCCACTTGTCTCAGCCCCCAGGACATCTCAGGTTATACCTGGCTGCCTGGCCTGCTGGGGATCATGGCAGCTCCTCCATCAAGGTGCTGTTTGCTGTGGCAGAAATAACTCTGGACCCAGCCACATTCTGTGCACATTGCTCTGGACCCAGCCACATTCCTCTCTCCACCAAAGCCCCGTGTGGAGCCAGCCACAGCCAAACCACAGCAGAGCACTCTGCAAACCAATGTCATGGCTCCTGCCTGCAGCTGAACAGGACCTGTCACCATGCTGGCATCAGTTAACGTGACTCCTGGTGGTTTCCCTTAACACAGCTGGTTTCCAAAAATGCCTCAACATTGGAAAACAAATGCACTGGATGCCAGGTCATGGAAATCCACCCCACTGAGCATTTGGCCACACTGCATGGAGAAGGAGGCAGAGAAAGGTGAAGTGTCCTGGAAAGTGTGCTGTTGTTTACATGCAAGTGATGTGGTGGGACAGAGTACTGGGAGGTGTTATGGCCCCAAGTGCTCTGATATTCCTTATTCCCACTGCTGTTCCTGCTCCTTCATGAGCAGCACGCTCAGTAAATTACCTGTATTAAGAACAAATCTGGCCTGGTGCCATCCACTGATGCAAAGCTCAGCAGGTGCAGGGTGGAGGTTTCTGTACAAGAGCACGGCAGAGATGAAGTCCATGCTGGATTGTCACTCTCATAAAGGTTTGCCCTGCAATGTCATCATCAAACTGGAACCAGGTGCCAAAGCCTGCTAAATTTATCTTAAAGGATATGGGGAAATGAGCTGCTGCTTATAGATCCATGTATCTGGATCTATGGTGAGGCCCTAGCACAGGCTGCCCACAGAAGTAGTGGCCACCCCATACCTGGAAATGCCCAAGGCTGGGTTGGACAAGACTATCCCACCTGGGAGAGTGGAAGGTGTCCCTGCATGTGGCAGAGTGTGGAACAAAATGAGTTTTAAGGTTCCTTCCAACCCCAACCAAGATATCATAAAATCATGGAACCAACCAATCTGTAGTTCCATGATTGTATAGTATCTTTAAAGAATAGGTCCCTTGGGTGGCATTTAGAACATCCCCAAATACCATATGTGTTTGGGCACAGAACCAAGGGAGGAAGAATATTCCAAGGTCCCACATTATCCTTGTAAAACATGACTGTGGATTTCACTCCCAGGCTGGCAGACAGCCCCTAGCCATTCCCAATTTATCCTCTCGCAGGAGCTGCCTGGTCCTGCCACCCTGGCTGTTGCAAGCACCAAGTGAGAAACCCCTGGTGAGGCAGTGGTGCCCAGTACACCCTCACCAGGAGGAAGGATGGGCAGAGGTGGATGGGCCTGCATGGTGGGACCCAGTGCTGCCAGCTTTCACCAGGGGGTTCAGATTTCTTGATGCCTGACAAAGGGGAAGAGCCTGTGGGGGGGGTCAGCACTCTAGGCTGTGCACTCAGCATGGATTATTGGTGCACCCAAGCTCTCACAGGGATTTCAATCCCTGGTTTCATTGATTTGACTGAAAATGGAAACATACCTTTTTGCCTCAGGCTGAAATACAAATATTTGTACCAAGTCTGGGATGTGGGATTGGCTGGCTCAGAGCCAGCTGGTGCCATTACTGCCGTGCAAGCAGAGATGGAATTCTGCTAGCATAAGGCTGTGGTCCCTTCTGGTCACCCCTGAGGACACAAGGCTGTTCATGACGATGCAGACAGGCAGTTTGTACACTGCTGGGGGCTGGGATTCCTGGATGCCCAGAGTTAAAGTAAATTAGAGGGAGAAGATACAACGGAGAGTCTCTAAAAAACACCAATCTGGACAATTTTGTAGTGATGTTTCCTTCCAGATGGCTTTCCCAACCTTCCTGCTCTGCTGGGTTAACTGAAGGCCAGGTCTCATTGAAGTCAGCTGGAGAGCTGCCCTTGGCACTGGTGGGATCAGGGGTTTGGCCTGGGAGCAGGCTGCCAGGCCAGGGAAGGTTTGCCACTGCAGCCAATTCCTCTCCCAGCAAGTGCACAGGCAGCAGGCTCCCCCATGGCTTGGGTGCTGGTTTTGGGTATGGATGGTGATGAGGAGCTGAGCAGGGACACTCACTCCCTCCGTTAGCAGCTATCTCCCATTTGCACGTGTAGGTGGTACGGGACAAACCAAACCCTTTTTGATTTGTCATCGATTCTGGGTGACTTCACAAAGCCACGCTCTGTTGCGCTGTCATGCTCTGGCTGGAAGTGGCTTTGAAAGGGTGTTTAATGAAGATGTTAATTGAAAGCACGTGGGGAGGAATTTGAGCTGCTCTGAGCTGTCTCAGAGCTCCTCAGATCCCAGAGCCATCATCCCCTTCAAAACAGAACAGAAGAAGAGTTATTACAAAACAAATCATGTTTGTATAGGCACTTAAAAAAAATAGTCCTCTCCAGCTCTGTTAAGCTCATGTTACTGGCAGGGCTGAACTGGAAAGACCATGTGGGCCATTGAATGCCTTCACCAAATTAAACCAGTGTCCAAAGGAGAAATAAGGCACTGCTGTCCAGATCCTGTCCAGACTGCAGCAAGATACAGCGTGACGCCCGGCAGCTGTAGGTCCTGCTCTGCTTGGCCAGGGGCCCGGTCCTGGAAATGTCCGTCCCCAGTGGAAGGGGGACTTCTGCCCACGGGGAGCACTTGCCTCCCAGCTGAGGACCCTCAGGCCCGGCACTCTGGGGAGCTGGAGGCAGTTCAGTGCTCAGCCCCGGGCGTTCTGGCAGCCATGGCTTGTGCAGACTCAGTCCTCTGTGCCCAGATGAGTGCGAAGGAGCCGGAGCTCCATCTGTCCTTCCCAATATGCATTTTCTCTCAGCTGAGGGTGCGCATCTGGCTCTGGCCACAGCTGCAGAGGTCCTCTTCCCAACAGGGCTGGGGCTGCCTACTGGCCACCGACTGTGACCCTGCTGCTTTTCTCCATTACTTTGTGTTGAAGGTGTTCCTATTCCTCACCTGGTCCGAGTTTCCTGTCCCCCATTTTGCCACCCAGCACACTGCAGGGAGACTGGGCAGTATGCAATATTTTGAGACCTCTCCCTATCGGACAAATTGGATTGGAATTGGCTGGTGGACTGAGAAGTTATTAGGAACAGACACCCCCAAACAATGTGATTGCACAAGCTTCATTTCCTTAGAAAAGCAGGCCAACAGTGCAGGAGTCTGTCAGTAAACATGTTGATTCCAGGGTCTTTTCGGTGCTGCTTGTAGGAAGGAGCGCAGCACTGGCGCTCAGCCCGTACCTCCAAATGCTGCCTCTTGCTCGGGGAGGCCTGGACACAGCTCATCTGTCAGGGGATTGGCAGTGTTGGAGTGGAGGGTGCTACTGTGGCTCTTGGCAATTGCCAACAGCCAAAACCTTTCCCAGGGCAGGCAGGGTGGATGATGTGGGGTGAGCCATTGACTGCTCTGGGGTACCCTGGGGGCAGGGTGGGCACCAGTGGGGCTGGACCAGAAGCGTCAGACTCCACCACTGCCCAGAAGGGGCTGAGAACACCATGGTGTTCATATTCAGAGCCATCCACACTCAGAAAGGTGCAGGAGGATGAGATGCCCCCATGGTGTATGGTCCATACAGCCCAGCCTCTCTGGATTCCAGCCTTGCCTTCTGGCTGGTACTACTCAGCTGGGTACCTTGGGGCTTTCCTTCACCCTTTCTTTCACCCAGACACTTATCCCTGTGCTTCCCAGCCCCTGGAGCCTCGGAAGCCAGGCTGAAGGAAGATCTCTTGCAACACTGGAATGCTCTGCAGTCATTACCTCCCTCCCTAGAAATTTTTGGGGTCAGAGGACATAAGTCTCAGTAATCGTCCAACAACGTCAATGGAGCTCCGTTGATTTACACCAGCTGAGGATCAAACCCCTCCCTTTCCTCTCCCATATTTAAGATATTTTCCAGACTTCAGACGTATACAGAGAAGGGAGTTGATGGCTCCTGGGTTGTTGAAGAGGTTCCAGCTTTGGTTCTGGCCTGGCGTAACAAGAATAAGGTGGCTACCCTGGCTCGATCTGCATAGAAAAGCTGTGCTCCTGCAGTGTGCTGGCCCTCGAGCTGGCAGACTGGCTGGGCAGGCATTAGTGAGCCCACACATCCTGAAGGTCTCATCAGGCTGAGATGTGGCTCTGTCATCATTTCTCTCATGCCCAGCACAAGCACGGCCAGCACAAAATGCCATCGCTGCTCCATAGTGTGCTATGGACCCCACAACTTCAGTTCCTCATTTCTGCAACCACAAAAAATCCAGTGCACTGAAACCTTGCATGATCTACCTTGGGCCTCACCACATCCCTCCTCAAGCCTTTGCCAAGTAGGACATCACTGCCACAGGGCCACCAGAGTTGGAGCAGTTCTATTGAGTTCAGGGTGCACCACCAGGAGCCAGAAAAACCTTGAGCACAGCCCTGTCTAACTGCAAGGAAAAAACACCCATGAGTCTTGAGGCAGCCTCAGTTTCGATAACAGTGACAGTCTGTAACAGTGAAAGTTCATTCTGAGCCCAATGTTTTGGTCTGGGCAGCTGGGCCAGTCCTGAGGGGAAGCGCCTTTAATATTGCTGATAGCTGGATCCAATTTATAAGGCGCTCAGCAGAGACAATCATCAGGGAAGGAGACAAATAATCTTCAGGCAATTAAATTTAATTGTTCCATCTGAAGATTATTTATCTCCCTGCCTGATGAATGTCTCCTCAAAGAGCCTAATAAATTGGATCCAGCTATCGCTGATAGTGGCTGCTTTTCCCTTGCAGTGGCGAAGGGTGTGGAGAGCAGAGCAGCACTCAGCTCTGTGTGTTGCTTAAGATCTGTCACCTCGGAACATTTTTTTAGCAGACTTGAAAGTGTCCACAGGCTTTATCAATACCCAGCTCTGGTGCAGAGAGCTTGGCAGTCTTGGGTCATGCAAAAGCTCCCAGACCAAGGGACTGGGTGGACCGAGATCCTCTTCAGCTCTCATGTGTTGGACTGTAATGTGAGGCATCAGTGAAGATCTGTAGGTCTGTCTGTCTGTCTGTCTCTGCTTCATCAGCTTCTGGTCTGGCTGTTTCTGGAAAGGGATGGGGAGGAGGAAGGGGAGGAAACCCCACTGGCAGCAGGTGGGTGAGAGGTGATGTGCTACAGCCCAGGACTTGGGACAAGGGTCTCCCGTGGGATCATGGAGCATGACATCACTCCTGGAAATCCCCCAGCTTCTCCATCCCTGCCAGGGAGCACCTCAAGCCTGGAGCAGGTCAGTTTAGAGCTGGCACAAGACCTGTTTCTTTATTCAGCTTCTCTTTCCATTGCAAACACCGGACATGCCTTTGCTGGTTCATAACCCACACAGAAGTGGGTCTGCACCGCACGGAGGGCACAAGACAGACCAGCAGACCCAGGTGAATTAAAGTGAAGGAAGTCTCAGAAAGCAGTGTGCTCAGGAAATCTTACCAGGAAGGGGGAAGAGTCAGCAGTGAGGAGCATGTGGACCTTTTCTCTCCAGGGACAAAGAGCAGCAGTGGAGCAGGTTTGGCTCTGGCCTGGTCTGATTCCAGGAGACAGGATCAGTAATCTTTGTTCACCATCATTACCCAACTGGACAGTGAATTACATCTGTGTTCAGAGAACCACAGAAGTGCTAAGATGGAAAAGCCCTCTAAGATCAAGTCCAACCCTCAACCCACCACTGAACCAGGTCTCCATGTTGCCAGAGCTCCTTATAGACAGGTCACTTGAACTGTGAGTTCCTGTCCTGCCTGCAGCCCATTATCAGAACGGATTGCAGGCTGGGAACAACAGTAAAGTCTTGGGAGCCTGTGGGTGTTCTGAGAGACTGTGCATTTCTGAAATTGTGTCTCTATTCACCATCCAAACGTCAAATAGTTCAGTAGTATTTAATTAGCATACAATAACTGTCCCATTGAATTTGATCGAATACATAATTTTGGAATGCTATTTACAGTGCTAGTTTTCTTACAGAAATCCATGTGTCAGAGCTTTATCCATTATAATAGCCTTTAAAATAGGCAGATGTGCCTTTCATGGCCAACTGCATGCTTTATTAATGGGCTAGAACTATCAGATGTATTGTAAATCACAGGACACAGCCACCAATCTGCTGCTTCTCTGCTTCAGTGTCCCAAGGCAAGGGAGATTAATTGCCTGAGCAGCTCGTACGGAGCAGTGGGGCACGTGCTCTCTTCCCTGCTCTCAGAGCAGGTTCTCCTGACCACTGGTAGCCCTCTCTGTCCTGTCATCAGTGCCTCTCCTCCTGGCCACAAACCTGGCATGTAAACCTCCAGTTGGCATGTGCAAACCTTCACATTTATATGTAGATAATAAAATTAATATGGGCTGTTCCGCTCCTCCAATTCCTTCTTTTCTCTCCTCTGGTTCATCTTTTACCTGCTCCTTTCCTCTCCACCTCCACAGTCAAGGGCAGGAGCAGGGAACCTGGGACCTCTCCAACAGAGCCAAATTCCTGTGGTTGCTCTTTTATCAAAGCCCTCACACATTGCACACATTGCACACAAACACATCCTGTCTCACTCAAGCCAACAGAGCAGTATCTCTCTTCATTAGAATATTTCACTAACAATTCAAATGACCTCTTTTGGCAGGATTGGAAATACTGCATGGGTGATTGCTCCATAGGAAATAACCTGGAAAGGCAGGGGAGGGACATGCTGAAGGTGAAAGTTGGATTCAGGCTAAAGGCTTAGTTGTAAAGCTCTTGGCAAAGACACACTGGCCACAGTCAGATCCACCCAGGGACCCTCAGGCGTGTGACAGGGCTAATGAGGGCCCATTGTCCGAGTGACAGGACTGTGCCCAAGGACATCCTAGCCAAAGGCTCAGTACAACATTTCCATCTTCCTGGCAGGGCTAGCTCTTGGCATGAGCAGCTTCCTGCCCTCCACAAGCTCCCCAGGGATGCTCCCAGCAGCCGTTCCCAAGCCAGTGGCTCTGCTGCTCTGCTCGAGCTTGAGTTGTCCCTGTGGAAACACCAGCAGAGCACCCAGATGCTCTTCTGCAGACAAGCCTGGTGTGTTTGACACAGGGCTTTGACAAAAATACCCTTTTGCTGATATCAGGGAGCACATCCAAGGGCCAGGCTCACCAAAGAGGTGAGCTGCAGCACAACACATATCTAGTCCTTGGCAGGACACTGCCTGTTATCACATTTTATCTGGACGAGGAATGAGTCCAGCCTTTGAGGCCTGTCCGTGAATCAGGCTTGGAGACCCGCATGCAGCCCAGGAAGGTGATCTCCATGGCTAGCTTTGGAGAGGTGTGAAGGACCAACCTTTGGCTCCTGCCTGCAGCTTCCCCAAAGCATCCTTGGGCAGGAAAAGGGATGGGAGAACGCTGGAGAAGGCTGAAAAGCACTCAGGTATTTGGGAATAACAGGACCATGGGCAGCGGGAGGTATGGCCAGTGCAGACAAGGAAGACATCAAGGAGGAGGGAACACAATGTTGTGCATGACTATCTCTGCTTCGTGCATCTGTAATGATAGCACTGGATGTGAGCACAATGCTAAACTCCTGGATCTGTGCATAATACTCGGCTGGGGACAGATGTCCTCCCTTGTCTTATACACTGTAAATGCAGTACTGGTCCCAAACCCAAATGATTCCCCACATCCAGCATTGTCCCCCCTCTCATCAGCTGCAAATGACACAGATGGCTGGGGAAAAAAATAATAGTTATTTAAAAAAACAAAAACAAAAACAAAACAAAAAAAACCCACCCACCCCAACACTGTTATTTCTGCATTTTTTCTGTGTGAGGACACTTCCTTCCTTCCAGGAGAAATCAATCCAGTACCAAAGTGTTAACCGCTTCTCAGCCGCCTCCTTCAAGCAAGGTAAAGTTGTGCTGGTCCCTGGCAAGCATGGCACCTGGCCATACTCCCAGGCTGCCCCCAGCTCCTGAATCACCCCTTGTTCCCTGAGAAGAGGGACTGGGGGGGCGGGTGTCACAGCCAAAGTCATGGAGAGCCTTCAGGAGGTTGCGTGGGTGGCTGGAGGTGCTGGATGGAGAAGGCTCCAGCTGTGCAGCAGAGCAGGAGAGGGTGATGGGGCTCAGCCTGGCTGTCTGAGCAGTTGGACTCCCAGCGGATCAGGAGCAGGATGAGTCCTTGGCCAGAACAGCCCATGAACAGCTTAGAGGGACCGGAGGCCAGCAGACCATGTCCTCATGGGACTACAGTGTGCTGGAAGGACAAAGCTCCTGCAGTGCCAGGGACCTGCTCCAGCTGCGGGACTCCTCACCAACACAGCAGACCCTGAGAGTGGCCACACTTCTCTCCTCACCCCCACAGCAGACCCTGAGACAGACTTTGGTGCCTCCTGTCAGATGCGTTTAGGAGCTTGAGAGGGGATGTGAGGTGCAGAGCAGGCTTGGATGCTCCGTGCTTGCTGGTACAAGTCCACAAGCAAGGGTTGTGCTGCTCACTGGGGTCTCAGAGTCCCTCTGGCCATACCCCAAGAAATTACAACTCTCTGCTAAACCTTCAGTCTGCCACCTGTAAAAGAGCTCCCAACTAGGATCCCTTGCCTTGGACAACTTGGTTTCCATGCATGGAGGAAGCCCAGGTGTCCAGGCCGGTGCAGGCTCTCTGCAGGACCTGCAGCCCTGGTGTTGTGGTGTGACCCCAGCCAAGATCAGGACGTGCAGGCAGGGCCAGGAGCTGCATAGGAGGGATGAGATGGTGTGATGTCATGGGTGAGCAAGGCCAAGGGGCAGTCAGAGGAACTGGAGCCCCAGGGGAAGAGGGATTCAGCAGGATGTGTGGGCAGTGACAGCAGTGCTGTGACGAGGGGTCTTCTGCACAGGGAGGAACCAGCAAAAGTCCATCAACACACACAACATATCTGATGTCAATTCCAAACTCCTCCATTTGAAGAGCGGTTTGAAAACAGAGTGTTGCCTCTGGTTTTGAAGAGCCAGCTCATGATTCAGGGGAGAAGAACATATCCCCTTGTCATCCTGGAGCTGTGGAGAAGTGGATGAGGAACCTCATCCCTTAGGTTCCCCTTGGGTTGCCCATAGTGGGGATAACAAGCAATTTGCTTCCATGGGACCCTGGAGGTGGTGCTGCTTGGAGAGCAGAAATTCTGTAACCCCCAAGCCCAAGAGCTGCTACTCTGTGCTCTGAGGTATCAGGTGGTGACAGCCTGGGCTGGCCCAGGTGCAGGGGATGTGTTCCTTCCAAATGTCTCTGGACACCATTTCACAGGAAACTCCAGGAAAATAATTTTGCTGGTGGAAGAGCAATTGTCAAAGGGCTGCTGCCTGCAGAGCTCCTCAGTTCTGCCTGCAGGAGGTTGCACATAGGAACCCCATGATGGCAGAGATCCAGGTGGAGGAAACCCCCACTGAGCTTCCTCTTGTGCCCAGAGGGAGCCAAGGGATGCACAGGGAATGATCCAGGCAGAGGGGTGGGAATGGAGAGTGCTGCAGGACCCTCCCACACGGCCATCCCATCTGGGCCATGTGCAGCTCCCTTGGTGAGATCCCTGTGCAAGGAGAGCTCCCTCAGCAGTCCCATGTCCTGTCCCTCCCCAGCTGCTCCTGGAGCACTGCCTTGGCCAAAGGGATGGCATCTCTTGCTAGCTGTACCCTTGGAAGGTTGTGGGAAATGGGAGAGGACAGGGAGCTTGGAAGGAGCAGCCTTGCTGTGGGGATGAGTGGGAATCAGGAGGGATCAAGCCAGGCTTGGGATGGAGTGGCTGGGAGGAGTGAGGCAGGGGCTGTGTGATCCGAGCTGAGGAGGGACTTCAGGCCATGGGACTGAGCCGAGGGGTCACGAGCTGGAGCTGCTGCAGGGCTGAGGGGACCTGGGGGGAACAGCCTGAGGTGCAGTCAGGGGCTTTGTGTGCACAGCCCGCACAACAGCTGCCGACAGTATGGTTGGCTCCAAAGCTGGTGTTGACAGTCCTTCACTTTTATGGGAACTAAATTTACCCAGACACACGCAAAAAAAAAAAAAAAAAAAAAAAAAAGGATGGGTTGGAATTAAAATAAATTGCAGCAGCGCCAGCATCTGCTGTTTTGTGGTGCAGTCTGGGTTACAAAGAGGGGAGGAGAAGTCCTCGAAAGGGAGTAGCACTGCAGCCCCAAAACATCCCCCATTTGTGAGCTAAGTGTGTTTTCACCATGTTGCCTCAAGAATGCTTAGCATCCAAGATGCCAAAGAAATGTACCTGCTGGGTGGAAAATGAAAGCCCAGAGATTTCCTGCCAGTGGGTTAGTGGGTGTTTGCCAGTGTATAGGAGCAATTATGCTCTGTATTGTTATCACAGGAGGAGCTCTACCAGGAGTAGAGAAACTCTGACAGGAAAAAGATGTGAGGGTATTTGAAGCTTTTATCTCCTTCCTTTTCAGATGTCCTAGAACTTTTGCTTGAATTTTTGATTATTCTTTCATGCCTTTTCTCTTCCTTCCTATTCTCTAAGGCCACAGGTGTGCATAGTGGTGTTGGTGTGTTCCTTTGGATGGTTTGGTTCTGTACTTGGTGTCTCGTCTCCTCCAGATGTGAGGCAGCAGACCCAACACACAAAAGATGGGACTCGATTTCATTGGCTGCAAAGAATTCCAGGTTGGGTTTCAAAGGGAGTCCTTTTATAAAGGTGGAAATGCTCTGGAAGATGGTCTACCGATGTAAAGTGTGCTGTGCCACATGGGCACATCTGCCAACACTGTGAGTGCAGAGAGAAAGAGCTGCAGCCAGAGCGCTGCACCCTCCTGTCTCCACCGGCAAGGATGGCAGCATGGGCAAGCTGGGGGCACCACCACACCTGTGTTCCCAAGGCATGCCCAGCCCAGCTGCTGCCGCAGCATGTTCTTTGTCCGGGGTGGTTTGGAAGAGCAGGGATGTTTCCAGGTCACCGTGGGTTGGGTGCTGGCTTGGCACTGCCAGGAGCAGGTCCTGGCACGATCATCCTCCCCATGGCAGGAGCTGCTGCAGTGTCGCCCGGGCTGTGAGGGTCTGCAAGCACCTCTGCAACAACACAGGCCAGACCAGGACTTTCTTCAGAAGATGAAGAAACATCTTTCTTTTTAAATACTGCCGCCACTTTCATGGGTGTTTAACATTGCAAACAAACTGTGCAGCCAGGTTTTGCAGAGAGGCTGTTTGTCAGCAGGGCTCGGCGGCCGGCCCCGGCAGCTGCTGGCGCACGCTGCCCCTGGGCTCTGTGGTTAAACTGGTGCCCAAACAGAGGAGTGGAGGAAAAGGTTTTGATGACTTCGCGTGTGACTGGAGCAGAAGAAAACCAGCACAAATGGGCACAGATTTTCAAAGTTCAGGAGAATGCTATTTTTAGCTGCTTTCTGTCTCATTTTTCCAGATGACAAGTGTGCCGCTCTCTCTAAAAATTGTATTCTTCTTGTGTGTTTTTGGGCTGATCCCTAATTTTTTAATTAAAAAGAAGATGCTGAAAACAATTATTCACTTTTTAAAAATTGGAGCCAATAGTTTCTTTTGCTTCATTCAGCTATGATGTGACCAAGGCCAGAAGTTATGCTCTGGGTGGAGGTTGAAAACCAGGGTGGTTGGCACTGATGTGGCATTTAGTGGGTGTGTAAAATGAGTGAAAATTATACCAATCAGTGAGTTATTCTCTGAGGAGGAAGTGCAGCCTCTGAGATGAGCGTTGAAGTCAATAGGAAATACTGTCCATCCCACCAGCACTGGACTGCACTGGGGACACGGCTCTTGATGCACGAGAGCTTATCCAGCCTGCAGTCACTGCCCCTGCTCCATGTGCTCCTCTTGCAGGCATGAGCAGCTCTTCACTGCTCTTCTGCTCAGCTTTCTGAGGCACCACAGCTCATCTCACTGCTTTGGGGCATCAAGTGATCTGGCCCAAGCTGCCTCATGGGGATTTAAAGTGTTTTTCCTCTTGCAATAGTCAGCTGGAAGGATCCTGGTGACTCCAGTACTGCCACCAGTACAGCAATGTTGGCTTGAAGTGAGTGCAAGGCAGATTGGTATAGGGTGATGGGTGATGTTCTTTTGTGGGTGGGAACTGCTGCTCTGCACAGCCATGGAGAAAATTCGGTGGAAAAGCCAGTCACTGATACATATAGTCCACAGCATTTTAATATTCCCATATTCTTCACAAGTTGCTGAAGGCTGATTGCACACCAGACTTGGTTATGACAGTAGTCAACAGAGGCAGCACACATAGTGATGCCTTCCACCAAATTCCCAGCTCCTGGTGCATGTGATGCTCTTACAAGGAAGGGCTGGAGGAGCTGGAACTGTTCAGCCTCAAGAAGAGATGGCTGAGAGGGGCCCTTATCCCTGTCTGTTCCTGTCTGCAGGGAGGGCTCCGAGCAGGGACCAGGCTCTGCTCCAGGGGCCCAGCAATGGCACAAGAGGCAAAGGCAGAAACTGTTGCACGGGAAGTTTCACCCAAACATGAGGAAGAACTTTCCTGTGCACTGACCAGCCACTGAAGAGGCTGCCCAGAGAGAGCTGGACTCTCCCTCACTGGAGATAGTCCAGAACCATCTGGACACAATCCTGCGTCATGTGCTTTGGGATGAGCGTGCTTGAGCAGGGAGGTGGGACCAGATGAGCCACTGTGGGCCCTTCCAACCAGACCCATTCTGTCAGTCTGAGGTTCTGCGATTCTGTGATGCAACAACCCTTTCCGTTTTCACTGGATAATCTCCCAGGCCTACCAGTTGTGGAAAATATTATAAATGATAAAATTTCTTTCCTGGCTCATCAAGAAAGAAATGCACAAAACCCAACAGTGGTTAATTACTGCCAAAAACTGGAGCCCTGTTTCTAGGTGGTCAAGCGAATCCCTGTCACTGCTGCTAGCACCACTGCCTGTCAGCCCAGAGCAACTCCCAAAAGCCAGTATGGCTGTTGTGTTTATGCTGAAGGTGCCCGAACATCCCTCGGGCCGCGGAAAGGCCGGCTTGGCTTTGACAGCCCCGGGCAAGGAGACAGAGAGCCGCAGTGTGCAGCGGCCCGCGGTGAGCGTGCCGAGCTGCGGCCTGCACCGCCGTGTCCCAGAGGTGCGGCCTGCACCGCCGTGTCCCGGAGGTGCGGCCTGCACCGCCGTGTCCCGGAGGTGCGGCCTGCACCGCCGTGTCCCGGAGGTGCGGCCTGCACCGCCGTGTCCCGGAGGTGCGGCCTGCACCGCCGTGTCCCAGAGGTGCGGCCTGCACCGCCGTGTCCCAGAGGTGCGGCCTGCACCGCCGTGTCCCGGAGGTGCGGCCTGCAGCCGCCATGTCCCGGAGGTGCGGCCTGCACCGCCGTGTCCCGGAGCGGCGGAGGCGCGGAGGCCACGGGGCCCAGCGCGGTCACTCGCGGCTGCGGCCCGGCCGGGAGCTGGGCGGCTCGGGGCCGCAGGCACGCTCCTTCGCGGGACTTCAAAGCAGGCTCCTTTGTGTGGGTGCGTGTTTGTTCCCCTCCCCTCGGTAGGGCTGCTCTGATCGATGTGACATCACCTAGAGACGAGGCGGGGGAAGCAGGCCCCGCCATTGTCCCCGGGCTGGGAGGCGATGTCCGTCTCCTAGGAGGCGGGAGCTGGGCTCGCAGGCATGCTTTCATCTCCCTGACCTGCCCCGCTGGCGAGAGGGCTCTTCCCAAGGCACCGGCCTGCGGAGAGGCATCCCCACTGCACAGCAGAAGGGACACGAGTGAGAGACAGACACGCTCACAAAGTTTAAAGACATCATTAACGCCCCCGCCCTGGAAGCCCGCACTTGCCAGCTATACCCATCTGTTTCTTTTCATTAAAGAGAGCCCAATCCTTTCGGAAACGAGTGTGTAAGGGTGTGGGGGTGGGCTCGGCCCCTCCTCAGCACCCTCCATCGCAGCACCCGCGGAGAAGGAGGGCAGGAGGCAGCTGGGGCTGGGAACCATCCCAGGCACACAGGGACAGAGACGTGAGAGCCGCCGAGTTATCCGAGGGTGGAAGGGAGGAGGTGGCCATCCTGCTTGGATCCCACAGACAGCGCACTGGCACCTTCCCAGACTGGGAGAGAGAAGGCTGGATCCCGAAGCTGGATGGCAGCAAGTACTCCCTGCCCCACAGGCAGGAGGAAAGCACTGTGTGCTGACATGATGCCTCCCCACACCTTGGTGACAGCCGTGGCCCAGCAAGGCACCTGCAAGGCACAGGCAAAGTGGCTTTTAATGTCTGTTCCTTTCCTTGGCTGTTCCCCATGGACAGCTCACAGGGAGAAGCTGGCCAGGATGGGCCCATCACCCCCCTGAACATGAGTTGAACATCTCCCCGGAGAGACATCAACACCCCGTGCAGTGCCTGCATTCCCCCTGGAAGGTGTTGAGGCAGGGACCATTCCCCTGAGAGCAGAGCACCCAGTGATACCAACCAGCCCTAATTTGGGGCAAAGAGAGTGAGGAGGGGATGGAATTGGGCTTCCTGGTCCCCCTGCAGGCTCCCGCCCTGGAGCAGCTAGCCACAGCCAGCTGGTGGCAAGAACGGTCACAGCACTCCTCTTCTGTGCTCCCCAACCCCAAGGAGAGGGACAACCTTTCAAGGAAACCAGGGATCTCCTCCACGTTTGGCCCTGGGGCTTTGCACAACACATCTCTGGCCATAGTGGGAGGCCCTCTTGTCCTCACCCTGTCTGATATAAATGTGGAAGGTGTCTCCAGGAGAACATTTGTCACCAAGGCTGGAGCCAGAGACAAGTGGCTGGTGCTGTCTGTCTCCAGAAGATGCTGGGTGGTGAAGGGCCCCCACTAACAGGACAGAGCCAAATGCCCCCCTTGTACCCACCCTGCTAGCTGTAGGGCTGTGCTGTGCATAATGGGGACAGAGCACACACAGTGTCTCAGGATACTGTCCCTATGCCCAAAGCACGGAACAGGACAGCGGGGCTGGGATCTGCTGCAGGCAAGAGCCCAGGGCTCTGTTGTTAAGATGGATGCACAGGAAGAGATGGATGAAAAGCTGAAAAGCAGAGTGGTTTGAAATCACAAATGCAAAGGGATTCCTGTTCTTGCTGTGGTTATCTGGGACCATCCTTAAAGACCTGCTATCACTGCTGGTACCTTTCCCCATTTTCCCCACCTGACTTGCCAAAGCATCATCACTGGAGGCAGGAAGATGGGGTAAGGCTTTGGCTATCTTTGGGTCAAAACTCCCTTTGATACTACGCCATGAACACATAATGCTCTCAATATAATGATGGGCTTAACGATAATCACCGAGGCCATCTCCTGTGGGCACCAGGGCGAGCTGAGGACACCTCTCCACATTTCCACCCCACTGGTCTCTCTCAGAAGCTCATGCCAAGGGCAGGCAACTGCTCAAAGCAAGCATGACAGGGCCACTCAGGCTCACCCCAGGAGTAGGAAGCCAGAAATACTTCCATATCATCCCAACAGGGGATCTAGCAAGGCTTGCCATGTGGGCAAACATCCCAAGGAGAGCTCCAGAAAATGTACCCATTCTGCAGTGACTCAGACCAGAGAGGGTTTTTAGCCCCTTGCTGAAGCAGTTTTCCTGCACAACCATGCAAGGAGAAGGTCCAGGAAAAGGACAGGCAAAGTCTGGCTAAGTGTCCACATCCTCTGCACTCCCTGGCCAAGCAGCCCCATGGCCAGAGGGTCTCAGTGCCATGGACTCTCTGACGTGTGGGTTGGAAACAGTGGTGGGATGTCCCCCCTGAGCAGTGACAGCTCTCTGCCAGGCAGGCAGGACATCTGCACCTTGCACAGTTCTGGGAATGCTCAGCATGTGCCATTCACCACCTTTTGGAGGCAGCAGGCATCCCTGCCTGGCAGGAGGAAGAATATTGGGGAGCTCAAGGAAGGAATCTCTTTCATGCCCCAGGGATGGGAGGCCTAGAGAGGATGAAGTGAGGTCCCCAGCTGTGACCATGTGTGCAGCTCAGCTCTAGGATGGGGCAAACAGAGCTCCCTCCTGAGGAGTAGCATGGGCCAGCTCCAATCTCTGCTCTATGACCAGGGACAGGACCTGAGGGGACAGCTGGAGCTGTGCCAGGGCAGGGTTAGGTTGGATATTAGGAAGAGCTCCTTCCCCCAGAGGGTGCTGGCACTGCCCAGGCTCCCCAGGGAATGGGCACGGCCCCGAGGCTGCCAGAGCTCCCTGTGTGGACAATGCTCTCAGGCACAGGGTGGGTCTGTTCCGGATCAGGATATTCTGTGATTCTATGGGGGTTTTTTCTGGATCTGTCCCTGGCAATCAGCCCTGGCATGCCACTCTGCCTGGGACACACTGGCCTGGCAGTGAGCCCCAAAACACCCCTCTCTTGCCTCTCCTGCCTCCACAGCTCAGTGGTGCCCAGCGCTGAAAGAGCAGGGCACGGTGGCAGGAGCTGAATTGTTCCCCTGCCCAGTTTCTCCCATTGGTGCTTGCTGTCTCAACAAACCCAGGCTGCCCCATGGAGAGCAGGACACAAGCTGGGGACTCTCTGATCTTCCAGCCTGGTCTGCCTTCCTGGACCACCCCAAAACACTCACACTTTGCACCCACATGGTGAGCTGGGGCTGCACCCCCACCGGCCACCTTCTGAAGGGGTGGCCCAGCCCCAGTGGAGCTTGCACCTCACTGAGACATTTTGCACCTACTCCCCACCCAGGCAGACCCCGGGGTGCAGTGGGACCCCTTGTTAGAGGACAGCAGGGAGCTCTTGGAACAGAGCAGTCCTGCATTTACAGACCAAGGCAAAGTCAATCAGCATTATTTGCTGTTGGGATTAACTGGTAGGGGAAGCTGATCTTGGGAAGGACTGGACGCAATTATCAGCCCATCGTTAGCTGGCAGACTATCTCCTTTACTGGGAAGTACTGAACGGCTGCCATCAGGCACTTGTAATGAGCTGGGCTGGAGTTTAAAGATTTACGGTTCCTGATGGGCAGTGCAATTCTCCATGGTGTGAGGGAACTGAGCACTTGCTGTTGGGTGATCTGGCAGGGAAAAGGCAGAGGGCACCTGGACGTGGCACTGGAGAGTGGAGTGAGGAGGAGCTGATCCAGGCTTAGTGTGCATTGTCCAGGGAAGGGAACGGACCTGGCGAAGGGGCTGGAGCACGAGTCTGATAAGGAACAGCTGAGGGAGCTGGGAAGGGGCTCAGCCTGAAGAAAAGGAGGCTCAGGGGGGACCTTGTGGCTCTTGCACAACTCCCTGACAGGAGGGGACAGCTGGGGGGGAAGTCAGGCTCTGCTCCCAGGGAACAGGGACTGGACAAGAGGAAACAGCCTCAAGCTGTGCCAGGGAAGGTTTAGATTGGATATCGAGGAAATTCCTTCCCAGAAAGAATGGTCAGGCACTGGCACAGCTGCCCCAGGTAGTGGTTGAGTCCCCATCCCTGAAGGGATTTAGAAGCTGTGTAGATGTGGCGTTTGGGGATATGGGTCTGTGGTGGCCTTGGCAGTGCTGGGGAAATGGTTGGACTCAACAATGCCAGAGGGTTTTTCCAGTCTTAACAGTGCCATGACTGTGTGATTTATAGCCAGAGTATGTTTAGATGAACATCTCACATCCTGGCAAGAGTGGACTGTGTGAACTCTGTTTCCCACTGGTGGCCTCACTCACACTCTGTGGGCACAGAGCAGCAGCGAGCCTAGGTGATTTGTCATCTTCTGAAGGCCTGGCCTGCGACTCTGAGAAGCTTTGAACCATTGCCCTGGACCTGCTGCAGCCCTTTGCTTGCCTCCCCCAGCTCTGCTCCATCCTGGCATGCACGGGATGAGGTCTGCTCCCAGATCTTCGTCTGTGGGATGTAGCAAGCTCCCCTGTGAGCTGGAGCACCGAGCTTGGCAGTGGCTCACTGGGGACAGGGATTTTCTGGGAGTCACTTGGAGGAAGGAAGCATTTTTTCTGTCCTTACACAAAACTATGAAGGTGTGGGAACTCGTGCTTCAGTGAGGCCATGAGAGCCTGAGTGAGATGCCTTAGGGCTGGACCCTGCTGGCACAGAGGAGGCACCCTGCCTGGCTCTCCTGGCACAGAGGAGAACTTCCAGCCTGATTTACCACGGCAGCAGCAAGGAACAGCCTCTCAAGATCCAGCTGGGAATAGGTCAAGCATAAGCCAGGCCTGGCAGCCTGCATGAGTATGTCTGGGTCAGCATGAGTGGGGCCAGGGTTTTGTAGGTCGCTGGACTCCAGAGCAGCAGCGGGTGTTGCAGAATGGTCCCATGGCACTGTGGGATCTTCCCACCTGGTCAGCAATCTCTCATGAGGTCCCACACCTGGCATGGCTGGTGATCTGACATTGCAAAAATGCCAAAATAATGAACTTTATCCTCATGAGTTTGTACTGAGTGATAGGTGCTTCTGATATGGCTTCAGTGAGAAAATTACTGTGAATGATTTCTGGGCATTTGCCTTGTTTTTTCAAGCCAGAAGAATGTAAGTGAGACTCTGGCTCTGGGGAGCACCTGAGCACCCCTGACACACTATCTCTCTGAAGCAGTGGGGTTTCTCAGCATTTGCTGTCACTGGGACATGTGCTGTGCTGTGCCATTCCCCTCATTCTGTGCAGCAGGAGGAGTTTAGTGGGCAGGGACTGCGAGAAGTCCCTTGTTTTGCTTGGCTTGAAGAAGGAGGCCTTGTAACAAGGAAATGAGGGCAGTGGAATGACTGGTTGATCAGAGAAGGGGGCACACAGGCCAAGGAGCTGATGTCAAGGCACTGGGGGCTGTGGGAGTCTTCCCCCAGCTTGGCTCGGCTTTGATGGAGGGGCAGATGGGTGGCCAGTGGGGCAGATGGGTGGCCAGTGCCAGCCCGAGAGACTCTGCTGGCAGAATAGAAGCTGCTGCCCTGTGAGCTGATGATGTCTCTGCATTATGATTCCCAGCAGGATCCAGAGCCCTGGCCCTTCCAGCAGTCGTGTTCTCCTCTCCTCTCCTCTCCTCTCCTCTCCTCTCCTCTCCTCTCCTCTCCTCTCCTCTCCTCTCCTCTCCTCTCCTCTCCTCTCCTCTCCTCTCCTCTCCTCTCCTCTCCTCTCCTCTCCTCTCCTCTCCTCTCCTCTCCTCTCCTCTCCTCTCCTCTCCTCTCCTCTCCTCTCCTCTCCTCTCCTCTCCTCTCCTCTCCTCTCCTCTCCTCTCCTCTCCTCTCCTCTCCTCTCCTCTCCTCTCCTCTCCTCTCCTCTCCTCTCCTCTCCTCTCCTCTCCTCTCCTCTCCTCTCCTCTCCTCTCCTCTCCTCTCCTCTCCTCTCCTCTCCTCTCCTCTCCTCTCCTCTCCTCTCCTCTCCTCTCCTCTCCTCTCCTCTCCTCTCCTCTCCTCTCCTCTCCTCTCCTCTCCTCTCCTCTCCTCTCCTCTCCTCTCCTCTCCTCTCCTCTCCTCTCCTCTCCTCTCCTCTCCTCTCCTCTCCTCTCCTCTCCTCTCCTCTCCTCTCCTCTCCTCTCCTCTCCTCTCCTCTCCTCTCCTCTCCTCTCCTCTCCTCTCCTCTCCTCTCCTCTCCTCTCCTCTCCTCTCCTCTCCTCTCCTCTCCTCTCCTCTCCTCTCCTCTCCTCTCCTCTCCTCTCCTCTCCTCTCCTCTCCTCTCCTCTCCTCTCCTCTCCTCTCCTCTCCTCTCCTCTCCTCTCCTCTCCTCTCCTCTCCTCTCCTCCCCTCCCCTCCCCTCCCCTCCCCTCCCCTCCCCTCCCCTCCCCTCCCCTCCCCTCCCCTCCCCTCCCCTCCCCTCCCCTCCCCAGCTTCTGTTTCAGACCTTTCTGTGTTTCCTGCCCTCCCTGCCCACTCCCTGCCCTCCTGGGGCCAGAGGCAGTGTGGGGGGGTTGACTGCTCCGCAGCCCTAATGCAATCCAGCACCCTAATCTAGAGCTCTGGCATTGCTGCATGCCCTTATGAGACTAAATTGTATCTGCACTTCAGGAAAACACAAAAAAACCTCTTCCATTCTGTCTCTAGAACCGGCTTTAAAAAGGATTACACATCAATACCCAGGCACCCGACTCCCCACCCTCTGCCACCATTGTTCTTTCCAAGGCGCTCCTCTCACTTTGATGATGATCACTGGCAGAGTTTCAAAACGATGTATTATAAAATCTTAAAAAAAAAATCCAGTTGCCATAACGTAATGCAGATTTTTGTCACCGCTCCACAGCTTCTGCTTTCAATTTCCAGTGAGGGGGAGAGACTCAGTCGCAGTCAGATGGAGACCAGCTCACATCCCTGCTCCGTGGGCCCCCAGGCAAAATCCCTGGAATTTGTTCCTTACTGTTTGAAGGCAGAGATGAGGGAGGAGAGTGCAGAGAAGAGAGGGGTGAAGAAAAGAAGGTGCTAGTCCCCAAGGAAGATGGGCACCAACACAAATCCCCAGGTGGATGTGCATCTCTGGAGCTCACACTTGAGCAGGGATGGGAAAATTCTCAGAGAAACAGTTTTTTATGGAGAGGCTGGGATTAGCATCCTGCAAGGTTTTGAGCAGTGATGCAAGGTGTCAGTCTGGCTTTAGGTTCCTGCTCTTTGTCCATCCATCCTGCCTTGATAAGCACCTGATGAGGGGTTGGGCTTTGGTCCCACTGAGCACCTGCTGCTGGGAGCAGCCAAGCACCAGCCCAGTGGTGTCCTCCAGGAACTGGGACATCCTCACAGGCTGTGAAGGCTGCAGGCAGGGCAGGCAGGGGGAGAACGGGGACAGTGCTGCCCACAAAAGCCCTTGCCCTGCAGTGGGTGCGAGGGCTGAGAAGAGCCCAGCCTGCCCCCATCACTTCTGTGCCGTGCTGCAGGCAGGTGAGAGAGGCCAGACCATTCTCTGCCAGGTCAAACTCCAGCTCCAATATTAACTGGTTTTTGTCTATCCCATGGACTGTCAACCTGCCCACAGCTGCTGCCACATGCCAAACAGGCTCAGGGGTCAGTGCAAAAGGCCACCAGGGTACTCCAGCACATGGCACTGTGGCTTTCATTGTCCAGTTTATCCTCAATCTCCTGTCTCAAAAAAAGGTTTTGCAGCTGTAGAAGTCTGGGAGGGTGCTGGGATGTATTCCCAAGCTTGAAAAGACCTGAGACACTTCCAGAAGAGCAGTGACAGCAGGGCTATGGTCAGGGCTATATGGGCTGCAGCCTCCCCCTCAGGTGGGCTTTCTCCAGGCTTGCAGCCCAAGCTGCCACATGTGGCCACTGCCATGGTGGGAGGGATGGAATGCAGCTCTCTTAAGTGAGGCATGCCTCAAATTTTTTGGAGAAAAGGAGCTGTTTCTGAATAGTTGAGAAGCTTCCAGCATTCATATCACAGTGCTGTGAGAGCAGGGCTCGCTCTGGATGAGGCAGCCAGTGCCACAGAGCAAAAGGACACAGGGATGACCGCAGCTTGGGTGCACCCTCTGCCATACCCAGAGTGGATTTGGGTCCAGTGCCTCAGGAGCTTCTTGGGCTACAAAGGCTCCCTGGGCACCAAAAGCAATGTGCCCCCTCTGTGACTTCTGTCTGGCTGGTGGCACTGTGCACCTGAGCAGACTGTGCCTGGTGAAGGGGAAATGCCCTGAATCTTAAGGGTGTCCTGAGGAACCCTCACTTCTCCTGCCTCCAGAACAGACCCCACCAGACTTCCAGCTTCCCAAATGGGAGCTGCACCCAGTAACTGGAAAACTCAACCAGACTTGGAGAATGGGGGAATGTTTTGGCTCCATTCTTGGAGAACATCCATTTGCAGAGGCTTCTGCTTTGGAAGGGTTGACCAGCTTCCACTTAGAAATGGTAACTCAACCTGTAGCATGTGAATGTGGGTACAAGTTATCTCCAAGTTCAACATCTTCATCTGTGGAAGCCTTCCACAAATTTTACTGGGAACAGCAGCACAGCTGGCTCTCAGTGCTCATGAAACTTGGGCATCACATGATGGATTAAACTGTGGATAGCAAATATCAAAAAAACATTTGAAAACAAAATGTAATCCCTCCATCCATTGCAGGTGCCATGAAAGTCCTGACTGGAGCTGTCAGTACTCCTTGTGAGTCAAGAGTGTCCCTAACTGATCCCCTGCAGCTGTTACCTCTGGGGGCTGGCATCTCCAAATGGTTGTTACCTAGAAGGTCAGTCTGCACCCTTGTTTACTGGGTTTCTACCAAGGACCACAGAAAACTATCCAGCCTGGCAACAAACTGCTCTTGTCCCTGGTGCTTCTAGGTCCCCCCAGTCCCATGCAGGCCCTCCAGCTTGCCCTGTCCCCAGTGCTGATCTCATGGGGGGTAGGAGGTGACTTGGTGGGCAGCATCAGCTGCACAGTGTTGCCTGCCTCTTAGAGCTGTGTCTGATCCTAAAAGGGAGCATTTTTCGGAGAGTTATGAGCCTGTGCAAACAGGGCTTTATAAGGCAGCATCACTAATATGGAGCATAACCTTACCCACAAACATCCTGATAGCCTTTCTGGTGTGAGTTTGGCTTTGTAAGCCAAGCCAATCTGATCAGGAAAGTCCTGGGGAGAAAACAAACAAGGAGCCTGGGGAGGAGGCTGGAAGTCGCTTTTCAGTCAGAGCAGATGTTGTTTAGTAGACAGTGATGCCACAGATGTGCCTTGGCTGGCTGATCTACAAGGGCTCAGCAGCCTGGCCACAGGGCAGAGGGGGCTTTGTCCCCACAGTCCTGCCTGTCCTGGTCCTGTTTCAGCCCCTCTTCCCTCAGTAGCCACTGGGAAAGATGGGGGAGCCCCCTGTGTCACCCTCAGTCACCCCTCCTTCCCCTTCACCGAGCTATAAGATGGCATTTCAGGGTCAGCTGTTTCTGTCCCAGTGCTGGTACCAAAGGTTGTGGAAAACTCTTTTACCCATTTTGGCAATGCCCTACTCCTCCCAGCCACAATGTCTGCAACTCCACCCAGGGGGGAGAGGCTGAAGCCCCAGGGACAGGGCTCCTTTTTAAAAAATTTATTTTCCTTCCATTTCTCAGTACCGCCACAGCCGTGTCCATCCCGTCCTGTTCCCCCCCCAATAATGAGCTGTTGTCTTCTGCAGCATTGAGAGCTAAGTAAGCATGAAAAATTGGAACAATAAAGAAGTAGTTCTGGGACAGCAAAGCCCCTTGTTTGACAAGACTAATTCCACACCCCCCAGCCTCATTTTCTTTCAGCCACCTTCCCCCTCCTTGCTCCTCCTTTATTAAATGAACTGGCTTTTATTGGGGTGGAAACTGGGTTTCCTTTTCCTCTTTTGCCTCCCCCTCTGTTCACATGTAATTTGGAGAGTTAATCTCTTCAGGCAGGAAATGTTGTTTCTTTCACTCTTTCTCTCCAGCAATTTCCATTTGGCTCTTTTAATTGGGGCCCAGACTAAGGAAATGGCCACACCACAGAGCCTGAGCAGGAAGAGGGCTGGTTCTCCTGAAGGGCCCCAAGCATCCCCTCCCACTGCCCCAGCTTGCACAATCCCCTTTGGCAGATGCACCCTTTGGCCAGGGATGGGACTAACCAGCTCACCTTGGCCACCTGGACACCCTGGCTGGACTGGGGAAATTTGGGCTGGAGATGTTGGTTGGTGTTTCTGCTTCTTCTCTAAATTTCTCTCCCTGCTTTAGGTCAAGTCACCCAAAGATTTCTAGACCTAACATCACTGAGGAGCATCTCTCCCAGCTCTCCACAGTATGGAGGCACTTGGCTGATATTTTCCATGGAATCCCTTTGAAAGACATGACATTCTAAAACCTCATGGAAATTCTCCAGATTTTTCTTTATGCTTTCCCTCAAACTTCTTCTAAAGAAAATAATTCAGTTTTAATGAAAAATTGAGAGGAGGAGACCTACGTTTCCTCTCACAACCCTCTCTCTGTCTCAGGCCTTTGGCTGAAGGAGATTTACCATTGGTGAGCGTGTGGGACCCAGCATGGACATTGTCTTGGGTGGTTCAAATGAATCCAGCCCTTGGCACAGGAAACTGAGATGGACAATGTTGTGGGACCTGATGGCTCCACACTGCCCAGGCCATGGAATGAGAGAGTCATCACCGGGTCCTGAAATGGTTTGTGCTGGAAGGGACCTTAGAGACCATGTCTTTCCAGTCCCCTGCCAAGGGCAGGGACACCTTCCACTATCCCAGGTTGCTCCAAGCCCTTTCCAACCTGGCCTTGGACACTTCCTTCTTTCAGAATGGAGAAGTGAAATTGCAATCCATGCTTCACTTGAAGGCAGGGCAAGACCACGCTGAGCTTTTTTTAATAGAAACTCCAGGAATTTACTGGAAACTCATGGGGAAAACCCTTCCTAGAGCAGAGTAAAGCTCAGCAGAAGCAAAGTCTGCAGCAGGCTCAAGGTGCTGGGAAGCAGGAGGAAGCTTGTGATGGAAAGAGCTGCTGAAGCCTTGCCTGCTGCTCAGAGAACAGTCTTGTTCCCACCATGTCATAGGATGGTGAAGAGCACTAGGGACAAATCTCCATGCTTTCTGCACAAGCCTGTGGCCGCTTCCAGCTCCTCTGGACACCCACAGCCAGGGAGATGGACCACGGCTCTTC
Organism: Taeniopygia guttata; assembly: GCF_048771995.1. Taxonomy (NCBI): domain Eukaryota; kingdom Metazoa; phylum Chordata; class Aves; order Passeriformes; family Estrildidae; genus Taeniopygia; species Taeniopygia guttata. Next base: position 15,671,605 of record NC_133039.1, read on the forward strand.
CAAGCAGGGCTGAGAAGCTATGGAGATTCCAGTCTCCTCCTAACCACAGTTTGAATGTTCCCAGCTCTCTGGCAGCTTTTGGATTGCTGTCTGGCACTATTCATCACTCCCAACAGGCAGTGATTCATTCTGGGAAACTTATTTTTCTTGGATACCCCCATCCCTCCACAGAAAACCTCTGGGATGGACTGGGGCTGCCCATTCATCACCTGCCATCACCCATGCGACTCAGTCCAATGCAGGCGGCATCAGTGTCGTGCAGCAGTGGTGACATGGAGGAGCCTGTCCACAGTCCTGGCTCCAGGCAGTAGCTGGGAAGCAGCAGCTCAGTGCTGCACTCAGTCATGCCACAGGAGCAGCATCCCTCACTGCATGGTGCCCAAGGAGAGCCAGGGGCTTCTGAGTGTGCCATGCATGGCTGAGATGGAAAAAGTGGTGGAGTTTGGGAATATCTAACCAGCTTCTTGGCATGAAGTGCTCTGTCCTGAATGGAGCAAGGTTTTGCTGGTCCACAGCTGGTGAGGGTCTCGTCTCTGCAGTGGGAGGTCAGGTGGCTGAGGACAGGGATACCTGGAATGGGGATGTCCTTATTCAAATGTGAACCCAGACATGTCCATACCTAGGGTATGTGAATCCTCCAGAGGGAGGGAGGGAGGGAAGGAGGCTGGCACTGCAGGCAGGAATAGCACTACATGCTATTTCCTCTCTCACCTTGGGGACACTCTTAGTGCAATGAGGACCTGAGTCTCCAGGAAGCTCAGCTCCCATGAGAACCCCAAAGGGACAGACTTCTGGAAGAGTTTTTTTAAACAATATGAGAAATCCTGCTCCTCTCCATGCCCCATGCCTTCACACCCAGGACCAGTGCTCAGTTTTGCCTAGTGCTGTGCCTTGGTCATGGCTCAGCAGTCCAGCCTTGGGGCTGGGTGGGAAGTTGACTTTGGAGAGACAGGATGGTTTTTGCATCCTGCCTGCAGGAACACTCATAGAATTCCCTGCACAGGTGCTCAGGAGCGCTGCATTTCACTTCGTGCACCTTTATGTCACCTGGGTGGATGTGGTTCCGTTTATCCAAAGCAAATTAAATCCCAGCAGCATCCCTTTGGGCTGGCCAAAATTCCTGTCTCCTCATCCAGGGAATCTTCAACCCTTCGCCTCCAGGTAAGGGGTCTCGTGCCAGGCTCAGGCCAGGCTGTGAGAAGCAGGGAAGGGCAGCGTGCCCTGCCCAGAGCCCCCTGTGCTGGGCAGGTGAGGAGCAGCCTCCCCAGACTTCTGCAGGATGCCATGGGGCTAACCCTGCATTCCAGGATCCAGCGACAAGCAGGTGGCTGAGCTCTTCAGGCCTGTCCCTAGCTGCCTTGAGAGGCAGCCAATGGCTCAAGGCTTGGACCGTAACAGGTATCAGGGGGCTCACAGCCTGGGACAGGGACAGAGCAGCTGTGCAGGGAAGCAGAGGGGGACACGGTGCTGCTGGGGACCAGCAAGGCCTTTGATGCTGCCCGTGTGTGGTAAGGAAGAGAAACAGGGGTGGAAAAGCTGTGGTAGATCTCACAGACCCTGTCTGGGATGGAGCCAACCCTGGGCCAAGGCAGCAGCAGCAACACTCGTGGATCTCTGCTTCAGGGGACATGGGGGACACGGGACGATGGGTCTGGAGTGGCTGATGGCCCCAGAGGGCAGAGAGGAGAGGGTTAACCCTGCCCCAGCTCCTCACTCTTACAGAAGATGCTGCCACGTTCCCCAGCTCGCTGCCTGCTGCCTCCCTCTCCCTCCCCGCTGCCCCTCGGAGCTCTGAATAGGGAATTAGCTTTGCCTGCGTTTAGACCTCTTAATTAGCTATTCTTTTTGCTGGGCTGGAAGAGGAGGGGCAGAGGAGACCCCGGCCCCCAGCTGAGCCCCGGTCCGCTCCCGGAGCAGCACAAAGGGGCCCAGCGGGCAGAGCCATCGGAGGGCGCTGGGGACGCCAGGACCTGTCAAAGCTTGTTTCCCACCTTCCAGAGCCAATCTTTTCTGTCCCAGCCAGGAGACAGCCTGTCTTAATTGGGCTGAAAATCTAATCATTTGTACCTCCGGGCCTGGGAAGGGGGCAGGGGAGGGTACGCCGGGCCTGGAGCGGGTAAAGGAAGAGGGATGGAGAGGTGGGAGGGGGGACGAGGGGGAAGCATGTAATGGGGAAAGGCAGGATGGAGATGAGGCAGAAGAGGAGTGAGCAGAGTCATAGAAACCTTTGTAGAGGAGGTGAGCAGACAGAAAATTTGAGTTTTTAAGAAGTGAATTAAATTTTACTCCTTTGAAAAGGGAAAAATAAAAAGTGAGCAACTGAAGAGTGAAAGGGAAAAAGCAAAAGCGCAAAAAGCGTTAGTCACTTTTCCTGACCTCCATCTGGTCTGAGTGCAACCAAGGCCCCTGTAATCCTCACCTGTCCCAGCAGCATCCAGAGTCAGAGATGTCTGAGCCGTGGCTGTAATGCATGGCCCTGCTCCCATCCCAGGGCTGCCTTCCATCACAGCACCTGCTTTCATACTACGGCTTTGGCATTGCTCTCTTGTCTCTTGTGTGCTGCAGACTTACCTTTCCCACCTCAAAACAAGGTTGTGCCTTGTTCCAAAGAGAAGAGCAGGGAACCCAAGGATGGCTGTGCATCTTCTGCCATTGCTCTGTGTCACGGGTCACTGGCTGCTCCAGCTGCCCTGCTTCCCTCCAGCTAAAGGTTTCCCAGAGTCTGGGCTGCCTGTGCTGCCTCTGGGGCAGGAGATAGGGAGGACAGGTGCCAGCTGATGTGCTGAGCTGTGTTCAGCTCAGTCCCTAAGGCTTGACCACCTACCTGGCATGTACAAGCCAGGTTTGTGGAGCAGGAACCTGTCCCAGATTCACTGCAAGTTGCCAGTGCTGCTCCTTGGTTTATACCACCTGTACCCTTCCTGCTTCAAACACCTTCATGCAGCTGCCGTGTCCTCCCAATGTTCAGGCTGACTATTTTCAGGCAGAGTTGTCGGGGCATCACTGGAGCACAAGCCTGTGAGCACATGAGGCCATCCAATCATTGTGTCTTTTCTCAGTTTCTTCAGTACTGGATGTTTCACAAATACTCTCAAGCCACACCTCTCTAACCACCCTCTCTTTCAGGTGACAACATTTCATGTCTACAACATAACCCACAAAAATTCAGATTCGGCATGATCATGGCCCCTCTCCTGTTTTCTATAAAGAAATAGTATTTTCCCCATGGTTTCTTCTTCAGCTGCTCCAGGCATTGGGCCTAATTCCTCAAGAGAGTATCTTACTAATTTTTTATCTTTTTTTTTCCTGATGATCTATCAAAAACCAAAAACAAATCTCAGATTCAAAGTCTTTATAAGAATTTTAATCCTTTGCTTTCCATAGAGAATCCAGCCCTTCATGCCTGTGCCAGGGAGGATGAAGGAAACTCCTGGGAGAGGAGGCTGCACACTGTGCCCCATCCCTGCACCAGCCAGTGCACATGCATGGCACCACGGCCAGCCCAGCATTTCCATGCTCCCTGCCCAGCATCCTAAACCAGACAACAGGCACAATCACAGGGCTCAGGCTGCAGGCTACAACCAGATAAGCAAAGGAGACTGAGGCACCAGAGCAGATCTGAATCACGGAAGGATGGATACATTGGCAAGACATGATAGCATGGGCCTCAACTGTGGACTCCTTCGTGGAATTGCTGAATCACTCAGGCTGGAAAAGTCTTCTAAGACCACAGAGTCCAGCCCTTAACCCCGCCACTGCCAAGGCCACCACTGACTCTGTCCCTAAGTCCTGTATCCACATAATTTTTTTAACACTTCCAGGAATGCTGAATCCACCACTCCTCTAGGCAGCCTGCTCCAATGCCTGGCCACACTTACATTGAGGAAAGTTTTCCTATTATTCAATCTAAATCTACCCTGGTACAATATTTCCTCTCCTCCTGTCCCTGTTCCCTGGAACCAGAGCTCGACCTCCCCTGGCTGTCCCCTCCTGTCAGGAGCTGTGCAGAGCCACAAGGTCCCCCCTGAGTCTCCTTTTCTCCAGGCTCAGCCCTTTCCCAGCTCCCTCAGGTGCCCCTGGGGCTCCAGACCCTTACTCAGCTCCCTTCCCCGGACACGCTCCAGTGTGTCTGTCCATCCAGGCCAAGGGATGCTGTAGGGACACAGAGAAGAAGGCATCAAGAGTAGAGGCTCCAGCCAAAAGAACTGACAGCAGAGCTGGTCCTGAAACGGACCAACTGCAGTCCAGTGGACCTGAAAAACCTTGGCAGTGTAGGAAAGAGGACAGAGTGCCAGGGAAGAGATATGAGAGAGCCTGGAGAAATCCCTGGGGTGTGCAAAGACTGAGCCCAGTGAAGATGGAGAGGAGCAGTGGCATAAGGTGGGGCACATGGTGTGATGTGAGATGGCTTCCCACTGCTGGGACCAAAACCCTGCTGTCAGCCCCACAGCAATCTGGATCACCTGCCCTGGGAGCCTGCCAGGATGGGATATGGTCTCAGCCAGGCATTGACAAAGCACGAGGATTGATTCTGCACCAGCAGCACCCCAAGGCTTCTGGTAAGATGCATGCAGTTACAGAGGTTTTGTTTCTGGGATTTGGGAAGAGCACACACTCAGCAGTTCCAGCTCCAGTGGGGCAGACAAGGATTTCACTTGGTGCTCATCCATCCCAAGAGCTCCCCAGAGTGTAAAGATAGGACAAGCCCAAAGGGTTCATGGGCTTACGAATTTATCAGGGCACAGAGGGCCAAAAAGTGCTCACCTTGATGCAGCAGCAGCAACATCTCTGGGTGGTTGTGTGCAACAGGAGGGGTTTGAGCCCTGGTTTCAGAGGTTTGGGTGAGGCAACTCTGAGGCAATGGAGGAGAGCACACAGATGGGATCAGGAAGAGTGCCAGGACCCCCAAAACTGCCATCCTTTTCAGAGGGAGAGCAGCAGTGTGGGCTGGGTCATCGGGTCATCCAAGGTAGCTCTGTCCCAGCCAGCAAAAGTGACAAATTTCAGGCAGATAGAACAGGAGATCTGCCTTTGTGATACCCTTCCACTTTCCAGCAATTGATGCCTTAGCAATTTCCTGAGCCAGGAGTGGTATGTGTGTAACAGCCCCCACGAGCCTGTCCTCGGTGAATTTGTCTAATCTCTTTTCAAAGCCGCGTGTATTTTTAGCCCGCGTGGCATCCTGTAGCCATGAGCTCCACAATTTAATTGCACGTCGCGTAGGATCGTAATGTCCTTGGTCTGCGTGGAACCCAGCGCCAGCTCCTTTCATTCATAACTTCTCCCTGTAACCCCAGCTTCTGATTCCTCTGGAAAGGAGTCAGCACAATGCTGGGACTCCTGTGACTGGCACCCTTTTATCTGGAGGAGTCTCTGGAGGCAGGCAGCCAGGGCTGACCTCGGGGGAACACGTGGGGAGTTACAGAATCACAGAATCTCCAGAGTTCAAAGGCACCCACAGGGATCACTGAGTCTGTTACAGTGCGCTCGAGCTATGCTTTTCCTCATTTCCAGGGACCCCTGTGACTCTGATCAGAAAAGAGTGTCCCCTCCTTCCTGCCCTGATGGGGTTGGTGGAGAACCAAGGAGCCCTTCCTGTCCAGAGCCTGGATAAGGCCATGACCCTTCCTGTTCATGCTCTTTCCCCCTCTCTTTCCCCCCCAGACCTCATGGAATAAAGAAGCTGGACAACCACATTTGGGTTAGAGCCTCTTTTGAACCTTTGCCCATCTCCTGATGTTCTTCCCCTCAAGGCCTCGTATCTCTGAGCTAGCCTGATAGTTTAGGGGCTGAGAGAGGTAAGAGCATCATGAGTCCAACTCCTGTCCCTGCACAGACACCCCAACAATCCCACCCTGGGCATCCTTGGCAGCGCTGTCCAAACACTCCTGGAGCTCTGGCAGCCTCAGGGCCGTGCCCTGGGGAGCCTGGGCAGTGCCCAGAACCCTCCGGGGGAAGAACCTTTTCCTGGTATCCAACCTAAATCTCCCCGGACACAACTTCATGCCAATCCCTTGGGAGTGGTATGAAGCTTCCCTCAAGCTGAAAGCAAACAGAATGCTTGTGCCCAATGCGAATGGAGGGTCTGGGCTGGGTGACACTCCTTGCCAGCCTGCTGTAGTAGGGAGTGGACCTGGGAGACCTGTATGGGGCCTAGGAGTGTGAAATTAAGGGTTTTGTGGGCACTGAGGTTCCTGGGGCAGCTTGTGTTACCAGTTGGAGATGGGAAGCTTCGGGCAAGGAGTCAGTGGGTGTGTGACACAGGAGTGAGGCCTTGAGGCAAAGCAGGATCACTGAAAGAAGACAGGCAGGTGGGCTGTGACTGGGCTGGAGCTGAGCAGAGCTGCAGTAGCAAAACCTGGAGTACCAGCTGCCGTGTTTCCCTGGAGCAGGGCTGCCTGGAAGAGGGCAGCAATATATACCCTCAGGGCTTGTTCTGCCATTGCTGACAGTCTGGTCCAGGTGGTTGCTTTGGGACAGCCAGACAGTGCATGTGTTCATAGGAGATTGACTGCTGATAGCTGAGAATCAGAGAAGCTGTGGCTGCCTCATTCCTGGAAGTGTTCATCAGGTTGGATGCAGGCTTGGAGCAACTTGGGATAGCGAAAAGTGTCCATGTCCGTGACAGGGGATGGGACAAGATGAGTTTTAAGGTTCCTTCCAACCCAAGCTGGTCTGGGTTGCAAGTGACTCTGTGATAGCACAGATGTAAACATCACTGCTGGTGTATCTCACTGTGGTCTCTCATGAGCCAAGGGGACACACCAACATCAAATAGTGCTGCTTAAATAACCAGCATCCAACCTTTCCAGCTAAGCTGAAGAGTTACAAAATGAGACAGACAAGATGATGAGCTACAGAATAATACACTTAATTTTAGTAGATTTTCCCATTCAATACAACCCACAAAGCCTGGCTCCAGCCAGCTCCAGCAAGGCCAGTCCCTAGCCAGGTCCAGTCAGTGCTCCTGGCATTGGAACAAGCATCAGGTTTATGTTGTCTCTTACTTGTGCTACTATTGCTTCTGGCTTGGTGCAGGAGTCAAGAGTGCAAGAACACAGCAGGAGCCCTGGTGGTGACCAGGAGGGGATGGGATGAGGACTGTGGATGTCTGAAAGCACTGAGAATAAGGACTGTAAGTATGTCTTGGTTAATGGAAGTTGGCTTGAATAACAAGGAATGTCCTTCAGCGCAGAACGTCAATAAATGACTCCTCACTGGAATAAAACTGCCAACCCCTTGCTGTGACCTGGAGCAGCTTCAGGTCTGGGCTGTGTATCAGCATGAAGGGAAGGGCAGGGTGTGCTCCTGCAGCAAGTGCTGCCTTTCTCACTTTTCTCCAGGAAGGAACTCACATCCTCTCTGTCTGCATCACCCTGCCTTCCAAGCCCTTGGATGCCACATGCTGCAAGGGGTCCCCTTTCCTACCCCTTTCTTAACTCCACTCTCCAAATCATATTCCCTGCAGGGGGCCAGCTGCTGGAGCAGGAAAGTCTAGACAGTGCTGAATCAAATTTTTCACAGGATTATTATATCTTTTGCTTGTTTGTTTGTTTTGTTAAATGCAGATTCAGGCAATCAAGGATAATTCTGAATTTAGATCAAATTAAGGAGAGAGTTTCCTCTGTTCCTGACCAGCTGGGGAAGCAGAGCTGGGGACTCCATGCAGATGCCAAGTGAAAGCCCAGTTTCAAAGCTGCAGGTGCAGTCGTCCCTCCTCCATTCACTTTGAGCCTCTTGCTTGTATTCCCTCTCCTGGGGCACCTGTCCTGGCCCACGTGGCATCCTACAGTGGCTGGCTCCATGTGCAGGGGCTGCACAAGAGTCACTCCCACTGCTTGGTGAAACAGGGGGTGCAGAGGAAGCCCTGTCTGCCAAAGAGATCACCAGGAACCAGCCAGTGCTGGGGCTTCCCTCCTCTGGCCACCCTCCACTGTCCTCTCTGCCCCAGGCGAGACCCTCGGTCTCAGAGTGCTCTGAGGGAAATGATGCAGTGTTTCATAAAAAGCGCACTGTTCCTCCTGGGAGACACCACAGCCCACTGAAGGCCCATTCAGGGTGGTATGAACAGAAGGGATTTCTCTCCTGAGCGGGAAGGCACTGAAGAGCCTATTCTCACATTGAAGCAGACATTTCACAGCTCTCCCCAGCTTGATGTTCCTTTTCATGTTATCCCCTCCCTCTGCTCCTTCTTTGCTGATGCCCTCTGAAATGTCCATCAGGGCAAAGACTATGTCAAGGACCCACAAGCTTCTGGATGCAAATCAGCATCTTTTGCAACCATTTTCAGGGGCTGAGGGGGATTGAGATGTCACAGGGCAGAGCAGCAGCTCCAGGCACCCACCAAGAGCCGGAGCCAGGCTCAGCTCCACTGCTTCTGCAATTGAACTCCTTTGCCCCCAACTTTCCAGCCAGAGCAAATGACTGACAGAGACTGATGGTGTCTCTGCCTGTGTGTAATCTTAGAGCCGCCTGGATTTGGGAAATCTCTTTCATTGCTTTAAAAAAATAAGCAAGCGACTAGACGGAAGGGTCCCGATTAACTGGGAAAATCTGGGCTAAAATGCAAATGTCTTCTCAGGTTCTGGCCTTGAGAGCCATGCCAGCTGTCCCAGGGGAGGTTGACAAATCCCAGCTCAGGCAGCAGCACCCAAGGTACAGCCCCAGCCCTGACCCCTGCCGTGTCAGCAGGTCCTGAATGCGGAGCTGGAGCTCTCATCCAAACCATCTTGTCTGGAGAAGTCGGGATGAGGAGCACTTGGTGGGCACTGGGATTGGCTGCTGGTGCTGCAAGCCCTCACTGCCTGCTCTGGCCGGGATGCTCCTTCCCCTGCTCCACAACAGCTGCTCTCCTCCGGGCGCTGCGCTCCTCAGGCTCTGAGGGACAGCTAGAAACAGTCAGAGATGACGTTATTACATTGAATTGTTCACAGACAGAATTTCTCAAACAGGAATTTATGGAGGATTTGGCATTCACCCCCTGGCTGTACCAGCTCCCTTCCTGCCAGGTCCCTGAGCACCTGACTCTGTGTTTATCTCCCTCCATCTCCACAGCATCTCACCAACAAGTGTGCTGGTTAAACCATGACAACACGTAAAGCTGGAGCTGAATCAAGAGAAAACAAATAGAGTGTCAAAACACAGCTGAGAGGAGGCTGCATGGGTGCAATATAAACTCCCCCAGGGATTTGACCAAAGCCCAAGGAAAGATGGAAAGCTGTTGTTCCCACAGATTTTGAAGCAGGTAGCAGGCCTTCCAGCCTGCACACAGGAAAAGTGGGATGCTGCTCTGTGTCTTGAGTTAGAATGGTCTTTGTCAAATGTATAACCATGTCTCCTGTAGCTGAAATAAATTGAATTTTCAGTCTGAATGAAAAAATTCCAGATCAACCATCTGCAACAGGCAAGATTCCTGTTCCTTGTCAAGGAACAAGGCTGTGGGAGAAAACAAAAGGTAGGAGGCTACTCAGAGCTGGTGTAATCCCCCAGCTCTGGGCTGCAGAGGATGCTCTGAGTTGGTACCAGTTTCCCTCCTTAGACTGTGAAAAGGGTGAAAAGAAATATCTTCCATGAGGAGAATCTCCTAAACACCAGCAGCTCTGCTCTGCCTCTCCTGGCTTTGGGATGGGCTTTGTTGAGGGATGAGGTGGCTTCAGTGCTAATCACTCTCAGGGGCACAGTGAACTTCCCTAGGATTTAAACATAAAAGGAATTTTCCCTCCAGCTGCTAGCATGGAGTTGGCTCTGCCAGCATTGTGGAGCAGAAGGAATGGACCAGAGGGAGACACGACTGGATACCAGGAAAGGTTCTTCCCCCAGAGGTGCTGGCACTGCCCAGGCTCCCCAGGGAATGGGCACAGCCCCGAGGCTGCCAGAGCTGCAGGAGTGCTTGGACAGCGCTGCCAGGGATGCCCAGGGTGGGATTGTTGGGGTGTCTGTGCAGGGCCAGGAGCTGGACTCAGTGATCCCTGTGGGTCTCTTCCCATTCAGGAGATTTCATGATTCTATGAAAAGTGACCTCAGGGACAGCACGAGGCCACATGCTGACAGAGGATCCTGTTTTCCATCCCGTGTCAGCTCATGCCTCCTGCTGCTTTCCATTAGCTTCTCCTGAGCAGGGACCCATGTCACTGCAGTGAGAAATGTCTCTGCTGGAGCTACACAAAAAGGAGGAAGCAAGCTCAGGTACCCCAGAACTGACCTTTGTCCCTTGTACAGGAGGGGCACCAGTATTTGCAGTACTAACCCCTGAACACACTCTCCTGAGATTGCTCTGGCCTCCACAGACTTTGGTTTAGTGGGCATTGGGCGCAGCTCCACAAAGTCATTGAGGTTCCCCGATTCCTGGTGATTTAAGTTGTCAGACCCTCCTAGCCCTTCCCTCCTCTGATGCTTTGAGGGGAGCAATGCTGGAAGGAGGAGACGCCTTACCTTGGGAGAATCTCTGGGATGTAGCTTCCCAAAGCTACTGAATAGGTTGGAGTGGTACTACAGGAAAGACCCAGCAAAGGTTGTGCAGGTGTGTGAGCTTGGAGCAAGGTGCTCTGAGACCCCACAGTATCCTGGAGCAAGGGGCACAACTCACCCACCATGTCAGCTGGCAAGGCAGTCCCATAGGCAGCACCCCAGCATGGTCATGGAGCCACCTCTCTGCCTCTTGAGGCCACCCACCAGGGCAATATTTGAAGAAGAAAAAAATCAAAGAAGATTAAAAATTCCTTAAAGGTTAAAAAAAAATGTTGAAGAGGGGAAAAAAAGATGTAAAAAATTTGCCTATGCGCATTTGCCTTCAGTGCAACTCCCAAGACACAGCTCTTTTGCCAGGGGAAGATGGGCTGCACTTGGGGTGCCAGACTGAGGAGCAGAGATAGCTGCAGTTGCAGAGGCAGATGAAGCATGGCAGGTCACCCAGGTGCCATGGAACCTCAGCACGAGGTGTCCTGGGAAGCAGTGCAGTAGGTGGTGCAAAGGCAGTAGGGTTGAGTGCAGGTGATTGAATCGCTGGATATTCCCTGTGTGTCCCATCCTTGCTGTCAACGGAGCTGGAGCATCCTGAGGTCCCTCCAATACATGTCAGTCACAGCCCTGCCCTCCATCCCACACTGGTTACAGCCACAGCCTGGTGTCCTTGGGAGCACCACTGATGGTGCTCCTTTGGCCTCAAGCTGGCTGGGATGGGATCCCTGTGATGGGACATGGGCCTGCACTCAGGAGGGAGCCTGGAGCAGTGGTTTGAGGAAGGGATCGAGGGCAGACTGGGACCAACCTGCCAGAGTCCGGCAGGAGGGAGAGCTTCAGCCAGCACTGAGGACGGGTGAGAAGAGGCAGCAGAAAAAAAGTGCTGTGTCCTTCAGGGGCATTTGCTGGGGGATGGTTGTTTGGATGGGAAGTGGGCTGAGGGTGGGCTGTAGCTGGATCTTTGGTCCAGCTGTTGTTGGAGGAGAGTCCTTATAGATTCCCATTTGAGTTGGGCAATGGCTGGATGTGTTGTGCAGGGCTCTGGCTTGTCAGTTGACCTGGAAGTGCCAGGTTAATGGTTAAACTCAATTATCTTAGAGGTCTTTTCCAACCTTAATGATTCTGTGATCCTTATTCATCTGCCTGGCAAGAGCTCCCAACACTGACCACCAGGTCTTCCTGTACACCAGAGTGGCAAAAGTCTTGTCCAAGCAGAAAGGAAGGGGTCACAAATTTTCAAAGCCTGGTGTCACCAGGTTGGCCTGGGGCTGGTCATTTATCTTTGGTTTGCACACATTCTCTTTGGGCGTGTGTCAGGAGTCCCTGAGCCAGAGTGCTCCCCAGCATGGCCGCCTTTAGTGGCCGGCTGTGTCCCTAAGGTTTGGTGGAGCCCTTTATTCAGGACATTTTCAAAAAATAGCTGCCCTGAGCAGTTCTCTCTGCCCTGAACTGGTGTTGACAGCATTGCTCTGTGTCAACACATGTAGTGACAGATGTAGGCCAAGCAGGTAGAAACTTTAGAGCTCCATGTTGTTGTTTTTCAATGTTGGCTGATGTCCAGGGATCATTCCTGGTCACTGCACTCGCAGTGTTCCTCCAGGTCCCCTGAGAGCGCAGAGCTCACTCACCCTGCGAAGTTTTAGAGGGATCCATCCTGAGATCCCAACTTTTTCAAGCCCCCAGGATATGTGGTGGATGCTTTGGGCTGAGAGAGGGCAGGACGATCAAATTGCGGCATCAGGGACTTTGCTCTTGCAGATTCCCTTGTTGGAGGGTGAGATCTCTTTGCCACAAGCACTGGACCACGATGACTGATGCGTGTGAATATTCACAGCGCGAATGGCTGCAAACCTGCTGATGGCTGCAGGGGAACAGCCTCCTGCTCCCTGCCTGCCACGCTGTGTGCAGGCACCAGCCTGGTTGGTACAGCCCAGCGGCGAGATAAACGTTTTAATCACTAGGAATGAGTTGAGAGCAACCCAACCTTTAGCTCAGAGCAGCTTTCTCCACCACCTTGGCATCACCTCTCCCAGTTGTCCAGGCTGTAGGCCATAGTAAATTGGATGTAACCAACTCCAAGCTCTAAGAGAGGAGGGAGGAAACCACCACCTTGGACTTCTTCCCATGCAATAGTGATAGGGCAGGTTTTTTAAAAGCATTTATAATATCAGGCACTACTAAAAGTGTGCCAAATATTTAGCTGACTGTTAAATGAAACTGGTAGAGTAATTTTAGAAGCCTCAGGGACAACAGGGAAATGGGGCATTGAAGTGAGTGCTGTCAGGTATGGTAGATGCAGGTGCTACAGCCAGGGCAGAAAGCAGGAATCACAGTGCAAATGCTGAAGGACCAGCTCAAGGCAGTTGAAGGGAAATGGAAGGTACAGCTCCACAGAAAACACGGAGATACTGGGCCTGGCGTATGGCAAGAAATAAGTTTGGACACAGGTGATAGAATCATAGATTCCATTAGGTTGGAAAAGCCCCCTAAGATAATCAAGTCTAACCATTACCCCAGCAGTGCTAAGATCACCATTAAACCATGCCCCCAGGTGCCATATTAATACATCTTTTGAACATTTCCAGGGACAGTGATCACTGGAAAGGGGTGAGAGAGAGAGGGATGGTGCACAAAATCATGATGCCAAGAGGGAGAAAGTCGCAAGGAGCTTGAAAAATAGAAAAATGTGTCATGATAAAGGCAAAAAAAGGATGCCAAGAATAGCAAAACCACCCTACTTGAGATAGAGAAAATTTATTTCTGAGGGTTAGCATTAGGGTTAATCCCCTAACCTCCAAGTAATCTCTTCCTTGGAGCATCAGGGGTGACTTTTTTCCCCCGTGAGCTTTTTGGAACATCTGAACTCAGCAGAGGGTGAGTGTTGACCTCCCGGGCACAGTTGGAGGGTTCCACTGGGACAATGTTGGCTTGACTTTCAGAGGACACCTTTGCCAAATACTCCTTCCTGGTCCCACTGGGGAAGGGCAGCATTAGGCAGCTGGGCAGGGTTGCTGAGGCTGGTGGCCCAAGGCTGAGGAGCAGGCAGTGGGGGTGAACAGGGCAGGTCCAAGACCTACATAGATTTTAGCAGAAGGTGACTGAGGCCACCTTCTTGCCATCCCATATCTCATCCCATCAGTTCTCCTGAAAAGAAACACATGAGCTGGTGAGTAACCTCATTAAAACCATTATTGAACTACTTACATAAATAAAACTTCAGTAGCTCTGTGCTGAACATGAGGGACACTCTGTGTACCTGTGTATCCATGTCCCATTCATCTGACCCTTGCGGTGATATTTTTTCCCCAGGAGAATTTGGCCAGTTAAAGACACATTGCGCAGAGGTGCCAAGTGCTTGTTGGCCCCGGTGGCTGTGTGGCCTTTGCTGTCCCTGTCACCTTCACCGAGATTTGGGCCAGCCAGCTGCTCTCAGGCCCTGAATGTGTTCTGCTTGCAGCAGACAGCAGGAGCCAGCCAGCCCCTGAGCTGCTGCCAAGGCTGCTCATGCCAGCCACTTGTGGCAGACTTTGAGAACTGCTCCTTTAGACTCACTGACGAGAGCAGGGTAATGTATTTCTACTGGAAAATAAACATATCTCTAATGAAAACCTGATGCACCATCGAGGGCTTTTTTTGGTTCTTTAAGTGAAAATTAGAGCTTTTGTCTTGTCAGACCCAAGCCTTTCCTCATATTTGCCATGCCAGCCCATCACCATTATTTCTCAAGCATAAAGAGATCCTGGAAAAATTAAACACACCGAAAGCAGAATGATAAATACAACCAAAAGAGACAAAATACATTTGGCTGGGAGTTGTGTTCTTCTCCTCTATTTTCCTCTTCTCTTTTCTTCTTCTCTTTTTCTTTTCTCCTCTCCCTCTCTTCAATTCTCTCCCCTCGGTCTCACCTTCCCAAGAGTGGGCTTCCTGTGCCACACGTGGTGTGGATGTGTGGATGTGAAGCTTCTCTGCCTACAGCTGAAGGAATAGGAATGACTTTGTAACAAACAGTTTTGCTCAGTATCTTTACAACTGGCTTTGCGTTCAATTAGTTCTGTCTGACACAAGCGAAAAGATAAAACACTGTGTCAGATGAAAAACTTCGTTGGTAAGAGATCATCACTGATGCTTTGCTGGTACTTGGGAGTTTACCTGCTTACAGCCTTCCAGTTAAAACATTTTCAAACATGAACTAAAAATGCCCTTTAACCTTGTTACAAAATCTTCCAGGTCTTCTTTAGCTGGAAAAGAGATGCCAGATAAGGAAAAGAAGCAAAAATAAGCAGCTGATAACCACTTTAGCCTTTCAGAATGTGCCTTTAACATCACATCTTTCTTCTTACACAGAATTATTTTGATATGGCATATGTAACCTTTCCAATTTGAAATATTTTAATTAAGGGCGAGACTGGGAACTGGGCTGTGTGCCCACAGGGAGCTGTAAGAGGGAAAGTGAATGTGAATGGACAGCACTGCTCAGCCTTGGTCCGTGCAGGGGGAAGGGAAGGGAAGGGAAGGGAAGGGAAGGGAAGGGAAGGGAAGGGAAGGGAAGGGAAGGGAAGGGAAGGGAAGGGAAGGGAAGGGAAGGGAAGGGAAGGGAAGGGAAGGGAAGGGAAGGGAAGGGAAGGGAAGGGAAGGGAAGGGAAGGGAAGGGAAGGGAAGGGAAGGGAAGGGAAGGGAAGGGAAGGGAAGGGAAGGGAAGGGAAGGGAAGGGAAGGGAAGGGAAGGGAAGGGAAGGGAAGGGAAGGGAAGGGAAGGGAAGGGAAGGGAAGGGAAGGGAAGGGAAGGGAAGGGAAGGGAAGGGAAGGGAAGGGAAGGGAAGGGAAGGGAAGGGAAGGGAAGGGAAGGGAAGGGAAGGGAAGGGAAGGGAAGGGAAGGGAAGGGAAGGGAAGGGAAGGGAAGGGAAGGGAAGGGAAGGGAAGGGAAGGGAAGGGAAGGGAAGGGAAGGGAAGGGAAGGGAAGGGAAGGGAAGGGAAGGGAAGGGAAGGGAAGGGAAGGGAAGGGAAGGGAAGGGAAGACCTCCTACCCCAGGATCAGTCACTTTGGTGCCTAGTGTGGATGCTCCGCGAGGCAAGACCCCACGAGAGGACTGTCCCCTGGATGTGTCAGTGTCGTGAAGTCTTTTGGACTGCCAAGCACTTCTGGTGTGCTCCTCCATTTTGTGGTTGCTGCAGCTCCCAGAAGTGAGAAAGACAACCTTCTCCACCAAGTGGTGTGGTTCCTGGACTTGAGGAGACCCTTCTCTGGGTTGTGGACCCTGTCTGAGGATTTTCATTCTGAGCATCACAGGTCCCATGAGTATCCTGATGGCTGGGACAAACCTGACTAGGGTACTCTGGGTGGTGTACGGTGTGGTTGCATTCCCACAGTGAAGGGGAGATGTAGCCCACTGTGTTAGCACCCCACCGCCGGTGGTCCTTGGGCCCTTTTTCTTTATTTTTCTATTCTGCCTTGGGAGTGGGTGGAAGGAACCAAGTAGATTACCTCTGAAGATGGGTGCGAGGTTGTCTACTCAGGAAAGGGAAGTCGATGTCCAAGGTGCAGGTTCCCTGGTGGGAGGGGGAATGCATGTGTCTAAGGGACACATAAAATATTTTTTAGATGGATATTCCTTCATTTTCCAAATGTCACCCCCCCTTGAAGTAAAAATGGTAACATTTTGGATTGAGGTTGAAGCAAAGCTCCCCCAATGTATGTTAGAGGGAGATAAGTCAGAACATGATTTCTTTCATCTCTTTGTTAAAATGAGATCCATCTTGAGCGACTCAGAGGGGAAAATGAAAGAATGTCAAACCAAATCTTCCCCAGTTTCTCCTGAAAGCCCTGTTCATATTTCCTTTGCTTCTGATCCCCAACTCTCCACACTGGGTGGATCATGGGGAGCAAACTGTCCACAGCAGACACAGGGCAGCCCACGCATTGCAGAGTGTCTCCCTGGTTCCCCATGATCTTCCCGGTACACTCTTTGCTCTGACAGTGCTGGCCACACTGTCGGGGACTCTTCCCTAGTCCCTAGTACCTCGTCCCTTGATCCCATAGGAAAGTCCTTAGGCAATCTCCAAGATGGTGTTTCTTCCACCCCTGTCCAAGGATCACAAGGTGGCAAATGCCACGTGGCATGGCCCCCGTCTTGTGGTTCTTCTTCCCACAATCCTTTTCTCCCTTTTCCCACTACTCCATCCTGTCCTTGGACCCTCCTCAAATTTCTGACTCCTCCTCTTGCTACATCCCAAATAGTTTGGCTCTACCCCTGGTACCTCCCACTGCTCCTCCCCTTGAATTACATCAGCCAATCCCTGCCCCTCCCAGTGTTTCCTCCCAGTTTGGCCTGAACTCCACCTCTTGGCTTCCTGGTCAGCTCCACCCACTTCTGGTTTCCCAAGCCCCTCCTTCCAGTTTCCATGGTGACATGGCGGCAAGGTGTGATGAGAGGGGAAGCCAGGAGTTGTAAAAGAATGACAACGTTGTCTTCGCCGCTCCCGTTACCTATGATGGTAGGGGGACGCATCCTAAAGGAGTGCCTTTCTCCTACGAAAATATAGAAGAGCTATACAAGACCCAGAGGGAGGTCAGCAGGAACAGTGAATATTTTAAAGGCCTTCTCAGAACAACTTTATTGGCAAATACCCTTGTCCCTGGGGATCTAAAGAAAAGAAATATTCGCCAGCCTACTCACACCATCAGAGTATCGGCTTTGGCTGAAGGCCTGGAAAGGACAACTTGCCAACCTCCTTCCAGGGTTTTGGGATAGCAAGGTGATGGCAAGCAATGCAGATGGCAATCCAATTACCATCAGGCATCTGGTCGGTGAAGGCGACTGGGAGCTGGCCAGAAAGCAAGCTGAAAAAATCCCTAAGGCCATCTTAGACAGTGTTAAAGAAATGGTTGAGAAGGTATTTCAGATGTTACTAACAAGAGTTACTTGCCCAGTTTTGTATCATTAAAGCAGAGAGTGGATGAAACGTTTCTAGATTTTGTGGACATGGTAAGAGAAGGAGTTGAGCATAAGATCCCAAAGCCTGAAATGTGTGAGGAGATCATCCTAGAAATTGTAACTGAAAATGCCGATGAGGACTACAGATGGATCATCCTCAGACTCCTGTCAGCTCCACCATCCTCATTGGACCAAATCATGGAGGAATGCACATGGAAGGCAAGACCAAGGCAGGCAGAAACACCAAATAAAGTGACCTTCAGAGAGAATACAATAGCTGCAGTGGATGCTCTATTACCTGTAATTCTGCCATGGACACCAAGATTGTACACTTATTTTCATTGCAAGCCAAAAGAGCATTTAATCAGAGATTGTCCCTTTCTGGAGAAGGCCCCCCCCCAGTTCCACCTAGAAAGGGGGGAGGACGAAAGCAGGGAGAACATGGACAAATAAAAAAACTAGTGTGTGAGTGTGACCCTGCTCTGTATGAAGACAAAAATGGGGCAGAGCATGGGGTGGTTGGCAGTAAGGAATATCAATATAACAGCCCCTCTGTTTTTTTTTCTACACAGGATGTGACTGATCCATTTCGGCTTCACCTTACCCAGACTATGACTTTTACTGACTTGGACTGGAAAGAACTCTACGTGGACCCGGAGCAGGACACCACGCTCTGCAAGCAGGTCCAATTTCTATGCCAGCAGGGTTATGAGTACCTTGTCATAGGGGACACAAAGCACACACCCTCTGAGATGGATATTGCGCCTGGGGTCCTACCACCTATCCCAGAGCATCTCATTCTCATGGCGCGCTGTGTCCACCCCCACCTCTTCCTACCCAAGTGAAACGTAGATGAAATATCAAAACCCCACAATTCCTATAAAGATTTGTAGGGACGGTATGTTTATTACAGTGCTGGACGCATGTGGGGAATCATTCACCTTCAAAGGACATGCATGCCCCTGAGGACTCCCAATCCTTTTTTATTACCCTTAACTAATTCACATATGCATAGAATTTCACAATAGGTTCGTGCATATTCATTCTGCTGATTTCGAATTACACCTACATCTAGTTACACTTGTACTCAGTTTTTGTCAGAAAGTACAGAAAGAACTCCTGGGTTACTCTGCCCTGTCTGTTTCAAGGTCTGAGGAGTCTTTCTTATCACTTATCTCTTTAGCTTGGAAATTCGCATTCTTTCTGTTCAGCTGGGCCAGTTTTATTAGTGTTGCAAAGTTACCAGACTAAACAGCATATTTTACTTATGCTAGCAAGCTCAAAGTGTCATATTTCACCTAAATCCAAATGGATTTCCAATTTTCACTCTGTCTCACAAGGGCCAGGTCATCGCCCAGGCCATTCCAATGCCACAGTTATTATGGGACTACATGGACCTTTCCATTTATTATACCGAACTGGTGGGAGAGGAGAAGCCCTCTGCAGACTTAAAAGCAAGGGGCACAAAATCCAATTCAGAGGATGATGGACACAGGGGCAGACATGACTGTCATTCCACTGCACAAGTGGCCATCATAATGGGAGTTGCAAGACGTGGGTTGCAAGGTCCAAGGTGTAGCGGGCACACAATTGGCAAAACAGTCAAGGAACATTGTGCAAATTACAGGGTCCAGTGGGCAAATGGCAAATATATGCCCCTTTGTGTTGAATTCCAAATTTACCCTGTGGGCGAGAGACTGCATGTCCCGATAGGAGTCAAACTGGAGATACCAAAGACTCCCCAGGGTTTTTGATTGCAGTCACTGAAAAAGAGTGCCCTGCTCAGAAGTTAAATTGGCTGACTGATACACTTGTGTGGGTAGATCAGTGGCTGCTGAGTAAACAGAAATTAAGTGTGCTCAATCAACTCATGGAAGAGCAGTTAGACAAAGAGACTAACAACTTAGAGACTAACAGCCCTTGGAACACCCCGGTGTTTGTTATCAGAAAGCCGGGGAAGGACAAGTGGCCCCTCCTCCACGATTTTGAGAAAAATTAACAATGTCAACCAGGGATGCCATCCCCATTTGATGCTCCTACAAAACTGGCAATTGGCAGTCACAGACATCAAGAGTTGCTTTTTCCAAGTTCCCTTGCACCAGGCTAATGCGCCACTTTTTGCCTTCGCAGTTCTCTGCATCAGCCGAGAAGCTCCCATGTGGCGTTACTATTGGTGTGTTCTTCCTCAGGGGATGAAGAACTCGCCATCCATCTGCCAATGGTACGTCGCCGGTCTTGTCCCCAGAGTGTGCTAGAGCAGGGGAGGGCATCATCTATCATTATATGGATGATACATGCATCTCCAATGACAACACACTCACACACGTTCTCAATGAAGCTATTATTGCCTTGTCGGAAGCAGGATTTGAGTTAAACCATGAAAAAGTGCAGAGACTACCGCCCTGGAGATATTTAGGCCTTGAGATCACCAACCGCACCATAACGCCTTAAGCAGCTGGTGATCAAAGATGAGCCCCAGACCCTGTGGGATCTCCAACAGCTGTGTGGGTCCTTGAACTAGGTGAGGGGGATCTGTCTTCTCTTTTCGACTTGTTAAAAGGCAGGGAGGAGATGGATGCTCCAAGAACATTAACCCAGGAGGCTCGGGCCACATTAGAAAGGATCCAATTGGCACTGGAAAGCCGGCAAGCCCAATGCTGCCGGCCAGAGCTCCCTTTCTGTTTTATCATCTTAGGAAAGTTGCCACACATATGGGCTAACCTTTCAATGGGACAGAAGTCAGAGGGACCCCCTCTTGATCATAAAGTGAGTGTTCCTTTGCCATAACCTGTCCAAGAGTATCATGCAGGAGTTGAATGGCCCAGCTGATATGTAAGGCCAGGACAAACATGCAGTTGCTTGCAGGGTGTGAATTCTCATCTATCCATGTACCAATTCAGCTGTCCACCAGAAAATTAATGAATGAGACTTTAGAACATCTGTTAAGGGAGAATGAGAACGTCCAATTTGCCCTGGACAGCTACCCCAGGAAATTATCGATACATCAACCAGGCCACAACTTGTTTAATTGTGAATTCCATCTGATTCCAAAAGATATTCAAAGTCATAAGCCCCTTAAGGCCCTGACCATTTTCACTTATGTATCCAGGAATTTCCACAAGTCAGTAATTACTTGGAAGGACCCCCAGACTCAGCGGTGGGAGACGGATATCAAGACCATTGAGGGCTCCCCTCAAGTATCTAAGTTGGATGCTGTCATCAGAGCCTTTGAGAGATTTCCTGAACCCATTAACATCATAACTGATTCAGCTTATGTGGCTGGGGTAGTGTTTAGGGCTGAGCACGTGGTACTCAGAGAAGTCTCAAATCCAGTGATATACAGTTGCTCGCAAGATTAGTACAGCTGATTTCCCACTGGGAGCAGCCATTTCACATGACGCATGAGAGATCGCATTCTGACCTTCCAGGGCAACCACAAAGATGATGCCCTGGCCGCGCTGCTACAGCTGGCTGGCCAAGGGAATACCTTCCATTGGGCCAAAATCAGCCATCAGCAATTTCATCAGAATGTGCCTGGTCTGGTGCGCCAAGTCCACCTAAAGTGTGACCAAGGCAGGGCAATTGTGGCCACATGTCTTCAGTGCCAGGGGTCCACTTTACCATCGCTGGGGGCAGGAGTTAACCCCAGAGGACTCTGCAGCTACGAAATCTGGCAAACTGACATCACCCATATACCCCAGTCTGGCAAGCTCAGGCATGTGCATGTCACCATGGATACCTTTTCTGGCACAGTATATGCCTCAGCCCACACAGGGGAGAAGGCTAAGGATGCACAGAAACACCTAGTGCAGGCCTTTTCCGTATTAGGGATCCCAAAGGTCATAAAAACTCACAATGGGCCAGCCTATATCTCCAGGGCCTTCAGCAATTTCCTGCTCAGCTGGGGAATTGAACATCAAACTGGAATACCAATTTCCCCCCCCACTGGCCAGGCAATAATAGAAAGCACCTATCAGAACCTGAAGTGGACCCTCAAACACCAGAGGGCTGATGCCATGATAACATCCCCTCACTTAAGGCTTTCAAAAGTGCTTTTCACAATGAATTTCCTGAATTGCTCCTTTGAAACCCTTAACCTGCCGGTGTTGAGACATTTCAGTCAGAACAGTATGCTAGAGTTTAAGGAAAGACCACCTGTTCTAATTAAAGATCCTGAGTCCCAAGAAACCAGAGGGACCCATGAATTGGTCACCTGGGGGCGTAGGCACACACGTGTATCCACTCCCTCAGGCCCAAAGTGGATCCCCATGGAAGTGGGTGAAACCGTATATACCGTCCAAGAGTAGACACTGCCATACAACCACCTTGCCACCACTAGACGACCCAGCCAACATCACTATAGTCTCAAATAATAAGAGGATAAAGAAAGATGAGTATTCAGATCTTTTGTATTTTCTTTCTTTACCCCCTCATGCAAATTGGTGTTAAGTTTTCCTGATGTGTTTTCTCTCGTTTAGATTTAAGTGACATCATTCTGGACAATATGTGGAAACGAATACTCGCATGGCCCCTGTTGCTGTTGATGCCCCATTTCCTCAAGGTGTGGATCGTCCCTCAACCCAGACAGAATGTTTGGGTAATCCGTGCTTGTGCACTGCAACATGACCCCCTGTGTTTATCTATGGCCTCAGCGGATGACCCCATGTCAACATGCATGGGGGGGGATCCCTTTTTCTATCAATCCATTTCCATCTGAGCTCAGGGCCCTCATGAATAACATTAATCAGAATCCTCCCCTTGTTTGTCGTCGTTGTGTTCACATTACCAACCCTCTAGTTTTATGGAGAAAATGGTCATCAAATTTGCCTGAACTAGACAAAAAGCCCACAGAATTTGAGTTACTTGGGTCTTTGATTGCCCCTTTTTGCGTTCAGTTTATTTTCAAACCTTCATATTACCCGGAGTCCTACATCTCAGTTAAGATACATAAAAAGGAGTTTCAGGCGGCCAACTGGTGCAAGTCAATCAGGCACCTGAACATACCATCAAGCAAAAATCAGATCCCCCTGAAACTCCCAAAGGGTATGTTTTTGATTTGTGGGCAGAGGGCTTGGGCAGGGGGTCCTCTCATCTAATAGGAGGTCCATATACCATCGGGCAGCTGTCCCTGTTTTCACCCAATAAGACACAAATTTTAAATTAGCAATCCAAATTAAATGATTTGGCAATCCAAAAGTGTAAGCGCAGAATCATAGAATTGGATGAACATTGTGATTCAGAAATTCAGCACTGGGCTCTTCCAGCAAGGGCTGCGGTCTCTGCCTTTTTACCATGGGTGGTTTCAGCCAAAGCACTCAGGAAATTAGGCCACCTCAAGTGCTGCGTTGCAAAACAGGCAAACTTAACTTCTACAATGCTCAGTGACCTCCTAGCAGAGAAGGAAGCAGGCATGGCATAAAATAAAACAGAGTGGCCATAGATTTTTTTTCTCTTGGCACACAGGCATGGGTGCCAAGAGTTTGGGGGATTGTGAAGCTTTAATATTACCGACTGAAGCCAAAGTGTCCACGCCTCAATCAACAAGATGAAAGATCTTATGCACGAGATGAAACAAAGTACAGGAGACTGGGTGCAAAATGTCTTTGAAGGATGGGGTCTGTCTGGAAGGGTGTTGTCTTTCGTGAAAGGTATTTGTTTGATCATTCTATTTCTTTTCTTAATTTCCATTCCTATTAGTGTCATAAAAAGATTTTTAACAAAAACATCTACTAGCCGAGGATCTTCTCCATCTCAGCAGTGGTGGGAAGTGACCCAAATTTAAAGAACCTATCATCACACCAAACATCATCACAAAAAACAAAACAAAAAAAGGGGAATTGTGGTAGTGTGTTTTGAAGATATGTTTTCTTAGGTTGTTATAGAATCTGATTCTGAATGTTTGCAGTAATTTATTGCTATGTACCCCTACTTCCTTTTCAAAACGGTTTAACCTCATGTTCTACCCTCCCCTTCCCCTATCCATCCACTCATGTACCTACCCCCTTTTCCAGTCCCTTCCATGTCAGTCTCTGTAACCCTGCCTCTACTCCCTATCCATCATTGTAATTCCTACCCCTTTTGCTAGAACCTTCCCTATCAGTTATGTAATCCCTGAATCTGCACTGGTTGTCTCAGCATGCTCTCATCCCCTCCACCTCTCTATTGGTCTCATGCTAATGTAGTCCCACCGAATGCTCTTTCTTTAAGTTAGCTTGCTTGGTTGTTAGGCTCTCTCCCCTCTGGAGACTGCCCCCCCTTTGTAAGTCGTGGCACTCTGTGGCTCCTGGTTCTTTGCCTCTGCCTCCCTTGGAGTGTGCTACTTTGTGCCATCTGCTCTCTCCCCTCTAGGTGGGTGTGTGGAATAAAGCTACTGGGACATGCAAGCGAGAGTCCTTCCCTTCTTCTTTTGTCACAACTTGTTGGTGTGGATTGCTTTATCGGCTGCTCTAGGTGATAAGGGGTCCCGACTTGTGGCCGAACCGCTCCCCTCTGCCCTGCTGGTGGCACGAGGCGGGGAGCGGAGGGAGGAAGCACTGAAGCTGGTAGGCTGGAAGGCCTCCTACCCCGAGGGAAGGGAAGGGAAGGGAAGGGAAGGGAAGGGAAGGGAAGGGAAGGGAAGGGAAGGGAAGGGAAGGGAAGGGAAGGGAAGGGAAGGGAAGGGAAGGGAAGGGAAGGGAAGGGAAGGGAAGGGAAGGGAAGGGAAGGGAAGGGAAGGGAAGGGAAGGGAAGGGAAGGGAAGGGAAGGGAAGGGAAGGGAAGGGAAGGGGAGGGAAGGGAAGGGAAGGGAAGGGGAGGGGAGGGGAGGGGAGGGGAGGGGGAGGGGAGGGGAGGGGAGGGGAGGGGAGGGGAGGGGAGGGGAGGGGAGGGGAGGGGAGGGGAGGGGAGGGGAGGGGAGGGGAGGGGAGGGGAGGGGAGGGGAGGGGAGGGGAGGGGAGGGGAGGGGAGGGGAGGGGAGGGGAGGGGAGGGGAGGGGAGGGGAGGGAAGGGAAGGGAAGGGAAGGGAAGGGAAGGGAAGGGAAGGGAAGGGAAGGGAAGGGAAGGGAAGGGAAGGGAAGGGAAGGGAAGGGAAGGGAAGGGAAGGGAAGGGAAGGGAAGGGAAGGGAAGGGAAGGGAAGGGAAGGGAAGGGAAGGGAAGGGAAGGGAAGGGAAGGGAAGGGAAGGGAAGGGAAGGGAAGGGAAGGGAAGGGAAGGGAAGGGAAGGGAAGGGAAGGGAAGGGAAGGGAAGGGAAGGGAAGGGAAGGGAAGGGAAGGGAAGGGAAGGGAAGGGAAGGGAAGGGAAGGGAAGGGAAGGGAAGGGAAGGGAAGGGAAGAAGGAGCCTTTGGCTCTCATGGTGGACCTTGCAGACAGAATGTAGCCTTAAATTTCCTCCCTAGGGGCTTATCTTCATTTCCCCTTTCCCCTTTGGGAACCTCAGAAGAAGACCAAGTGAAATGCTTGACAGTGACTAGCACAAGAGCAGACCAGTTAGCCTACTGCTGTCTTCCAAGCCCCCTGGAGATACTGGTGCTTTCCCCCTTTCTACCCATGGAACATGCCAAGCACCATTTTCAATGAACTTTACCTCCAGAAGGGGAAATCTTCTCCAGCCCACCCTGGAGAGCCTCTCCTCTCCCATGGGGGATCTGTCAAAGCAAGGTGAGGGTGGCCAGAGCAAAGACATCTTCACCTGGGGCACGATGATTAAGAAGCATGTTTATAAAGTCCAGGAGTCAGTTAAAGGAGTTAAGTTACTTGAGTGCTTTGCAATCCTTCAGGATGAAAAATGCTGTATACATGTTGGATTTTATTATTACAGTTATAGTCAGATGTTAATCACCCCACCAGGATTTACTCAGGCATTGGTACATCTTGCTGAGTAATTGCCCCCTTCCTGACTCTTGGGTGTCTCTGCTCTGAGCTGCTTCTCATTTCTGTATTTGCTTTGGTTCTGCCGCTGCTGAGAGCACTGCATTTTCCCATCCAGCAGTGAGCGGTGGCAGAACACATCTTGCACATTCAGGTTACCTTCGCTTAAAGCACTCCATGTGCATTGGGATCAGAAAATAGATAATGAGAACATTTCACTGATAATATTCAGCTTCAGGGGATAGTAAAAGCCATCTCTTTTGCAAATTGTTGAGAGCTAATGCTGAATAAGCTAGGAAATGGTACAGTTTCATAGGTCTAATTGCAGAGTATGTGTGAAGAAAAGCTCCAAGTTCAGCAAACCAAACTGGGATCATGAAAGCAGAAATAGAGAGTGATGGAAGAAAGGCTAGATACATTTAAACTCCTGCATACAGGAATTACTGGGATGCACTGGGATCAGCTCCCACACTGGGGCAGTGGCTCTGTCTCCCCAATGTTCAGCAGATGCTTTGACTCTATTGAGACTCAGGGTTGGATATCCAGCCTCTGTGTTTTAGGGGAATTTGTTTATGTTTCCTGTCTGAACCCAACGTTTGGCATTTGTGGGATGATGAAGAGATAGAAGCCAGGAGACATGCTCTCTTACTTAGTCTAGTAAGTGAAGCCAGCTCTGTACAGCCCCAAGCATGTGCCTGGGGGATGCTCTGGGATGACCTGTTGCAGCAGTCCCTCGCTTGCTAGGTCAGAAGCACACTGTGGTGAGAAACTGGCCCCATGATCCACCTCAGTCCCTCTGCACCCTGCCTTGGCTCCAGTGGGTAACTGGTTACCTCATGGCTTTGGGAGAGAGTGACTGGCATGGGCAGGAATGCTCTTACACACTGGCAGCCTGGAGGAACCAGCTGTGTGTCCAATTTCTGGATATGGTTCAAGTGTGAGCTCAGTGCTCAGCAATGTGGAGGTAAAGGAGGTGAGGAGGGTTTGGGGTTTTGCACTGTTGACACACACCAGGCTGGCAGTCTCTGTGCCTCAAAGTCTGTGGGTCCAACTCTTCTCCAAAAAAAGATGTAGCCCCACACAGCTGAGAAGCTGAGAAGAAGGTGAAGAAGAGGCAGTGCTTTGACCTGGCTGGTTATCACACCACGCTGCACTGGGGGATGTAGGGAGGCTGTCTCCCGAGTGAGAGTGATGCTCCTGGAACGCTATAGGCTTCCTTGCAGAGGGTGCTGAGATGCTGATGCTGGAGTGCTCCCACTCTGGTGTGTTGTCCCAGAGGGGCTCTAAGGACATGGCACCCTATTCTACTAAAGCTCTGTGTAAAGCTGGAAAGGTGGTTTGATGGTGGCTGGGCTCTTGTGGAGAAGCAAACATGGGACAGCAAAGCAGCTGTGGAAGGCAGAGGCAGAGTGAGGGTCCCGCTACCCGGGGGTCCGTGCAGTGCCCCGCTGCTCCGCGGCCATCGGAGCTGCTGGGGTGCCGGCTCCCGCCGAGCCCGGCTCCGGGACCGCAGGTGGGACGCGGCTCCGGAGGGAGGTGGGCGGCTCCGGGGGTGGCGGCAGGACCCGGCTGTCACTCAGCGCGCGGTGAAAGTGACAGAGGGGCGGGGCGGCCGCGCGCCGGGCGCGTATTTAACTTGGGCGGCAGCGGCGGCGCGGCAGAGCGCGGCGGGCGGGAGGCGGCGGCGGACGGGACATCGTGACACCGGGAGACACCGGCGACGCCGAGCCGAGCCGAGCCGGGCCGGGCTGGGCTACACCGCACCGCTCCGAGCCGAGCAGGCAGCGCAGGGCGCGGAGCGAAGCCGCGGCTGGATGCGTTGACCGCGGTGGGGACGACCGGGTCCCCGTAGCAGCGGCAGCAGCAGCGGCAGCAGCATGGGTCGCCGGAGCTGCTGAGCGACGGCCGAGCCTGCCCTTGCCCGTCCCACCGAGGAGCCGCCAGGGAATCGGGACGCCCCGCCTCGCCGGTGCCGGGGACACCCTCCGGGTCCCCAGCCCCATCACGCCGAGGATGCCTCGGGGGCCCGCGGGCCGCCCCCGCCGCTCGCTATGAGGAGGAACCCGGCCGGGCCGCGGGCGCTGCCGCCGCCGCCCGCCGCCGCCTGAGCCCCGTGCCCCGGCCGTGCCCGCGCAGGGGCCGCCCGAGCGCCCCGGCGCCGTGACCCTCCTCCCGCCCCCTCGCCCGGCGCGCCCGGCTATAAAGGAGGGTTTTATTCTCGGGCTCCGGTCTCACGCCAAACCTTGTCACATCGTCTAGACGAGCTGTCGTGGGGCTCGGCCCAGCTGTCACCATGGCGATGGAGACGAGTCCGCTGTGAATTTTGGGGGGGGAGCGAGAGCGGCGGCAGAGGAGGAGGAGGAAGGCTCGGTCGCCGCCGTGCCCTGCCCTCCCCCGCGGGGGAGGCTCGGACCCCCCGGCGCTGCCGACCGCGGCTGGAGCCGGCCCGGCGGGGAGCCCCGGGAGCCAGCGGCCGCGGGCGCGGGGCGAGCCTCAGATGCGGCTGTCACACAACCCTGGCCGGGCTATTTAAAGTAACGGGCCCCGCCGGACACTGGTGTCTCTGCCTATTTATGAGCCCCTGGGAGCTGGCGGGCGCCGCCGGGCAGCGCTAGGAGCCGAGGCCGCCGGGAGCAGCGCCGGGGCCCGCCCGGAGCATGACGGCGATCCGGGCGCTGCTGCTCTGCCTCTGCCTGGGGCTGCCGGCGGGCGGGCAGCCCTTCCTGCGCCTGCGACCCTCGCCCAGCGACAACCTGCCCGTCAAGGACATCGTGGAGCACCCGGACCCTGAGTACGACCCCAAGGAGCAGGACCTGGACGAGAGGACGCTGAGGAAGAAGCTGGGCAGCCATTTCGACCCCGGCTTTATGGCCGTGGCCGTGCCGGGGCCGGCCAACGCCTCGGGCGCCGCGGCGGCGGCGGGGCGGGGGCGGGCGGCGCTGCCGGCCGAGCTGCGGCGGCTGGAGCTGGGGCCGCCCCGGGGCCCGCGCCTGCGGCTGGGCAAGAAGGCGCGGCGGAAGGTGCTGCAGTGGCTGTGGGCGCACACCCACTGCCCCGTCTTCTACGCCTGGAAGGACCTGGGGGTGCGCTTCTGGCCGCGCTACATCAAGGAGGGCAACTGCCTGGCCGAGAAGTCCTGCTCGCTGCCCGAGGGCATGTTCTGCAAGCCCGTCAAGTCGGTCACCAAGACCTTCCTGCGCTGGCACTGCCAGGGCTGGTCCAGTCAGAAGTACTGCACCTGGATCCCCGTGCAGTACCCGCTCATCTCCGAGTGCAAGTGCTCCTGCTAAGCCTCCCCGGCCCCTTGCACTGCCGCCCTCCTCCTCTGGATCACTTTAGTGGGGGGGGGGGGGAGGTTTTTCGGTTTTTTTGGTTTTTTTTTTTTTTTAATGGGGTGGGGTTTTTTTTGGGATAATATTTTTGGGAGTATTTTTTTTTTCCCACCCCCCAGAGCGAAGTGGGAGAAGATGAACCCCTTTGGAGTTTTGGTTTGGTTTTTTGGTTTTTTTTTTTTTTTTTTTTTTGTTAATTTTTAGGGGGTTTTTGTTCGGTTTTTTTGTTTGTTGTTGTTGTTTGATTTTTTGTTGTTAATTTTTTTTTCTCTTGGACTTCTGTTAATGTTATTTTATTCAAAACGGGGGGAAGCAAACCCAGGAACTGCAGGGCAGGCCAAAGGCACAGTAAAGCACTACAATCAGATGTCTATTTTTATACGTATATAGCCTTCTAACAAAAGGAAAATTAAAAAAAAAAAAAAACTTTAAAAAAAGGAAAAAAACTACCAGCCGTGTAAATAGAGAGATTTTAAAGGAAAAGGGGGGGAAATCGCAGCTGTTTTTTATTATTATTATAATTATTATTGTTATTATTATTATTTTAAAGACATAGGACCACATTTTAAACCCATCCCCACAGAACCCAAGCACTTCCCTGCTGAAGGGAAGGGCAGAAATTTCTTGTAAAGATGCTTTTATCAAAAGGAGAAAAGGGGCAGAGGGTGTAAAAAAAGAAGAACAAGAACCACAGCATCCCCGAATGGTTGTTTCTCTGTGCTGTATTTTTTTTATCTTCTTCAGACCTTGTCACTGATGTTTGAACTAATTTGCCAAGCTCTCTAGTGCTTTTTTTTTTTTTTTTTAAGTTTAGAACAATTAATTAAGAAGGAAATTTTAAAGGAAAGTACAAATCTATGAAAGAGTGGAATTGTTTTGTTGTGTGGGAATACATATAGTCGTGTAGAGATGTTAAAGGAAATTTTCTGTGTACAGTTTATTTATTTTTAACGTTTGTGTATAGGGAAAAAAAAAGCTAGAGATTATGCCAGAAACTATTGGAAATGTTTACTTGAATATTCCTTTTAAAACATATCAATGTAAATATGAGCTATCACTGATCAAAACATTTTTAGCAATAAACTCTATCTTTGAAGAAAAACCGCATGCTGCACTCCAGCTCTCTGGGAGACCAGCGGAAATTCGGATTCTTACTCAGAGCAGGTGCTGAGTAAAGGGCTTTGCCTGGGCCACGCTGTTGTAAATCACGAGATGCCCCAAAAGTCAGGACAGCTCCTCCGGTTTCTGTCTCTCCGAGATTCCGCTCTGGGATTTTTTTACGTGTACAGCTATAACCTGTTGAGGAGAGAGAAAAACACCCACGGGAGAGAAATGTCTCGTAAGGCATGAAAGAGCTGCGATGTCCCGGACTGGAGGTGTCACCTGAAGTCCTTGGGAGATTCCGCGCTCTGCGGCTCTTGGATTCGGCTTTCCCGCTGGCAGAGGAAGCGGTCGAGGTTATTGCCCCGGCCATCAAAGCGCCTGACACAACTTGGCAGCCCCGCGTGTGGCGGAACAAATGTTTTTTCTCGGCTGCCGCTAGTAGCAAAGGAGAGAAGGATGGAGACGAGCCCTGCGCCCCGATTGCTGCCGGACGGAGCCCCGGGCGCGGCATCCCTGCCCGCAGCGCGGCATCCCTGCCCGCAGCGCGGCATCCCTGCCCGCAGCGTGGCTGGGTGCGTGCGGGTCAGCGGAGCCCGCGGCGGCGTGCAGCGCCCGCGGCCCGTGCGCCGGTGCCAGCCCGGTCCCCGCACTCCCACCGGAGCTCACGGAGCCGGGGCAAGGCAGAAACGGGACGGCTCCACACGGGGGGGCTCCGACAGGCGGGCTGGGGAGGAGCCCGGCGCAGGAAAGCGAGGGCAGTGTGAGCCCGCTGCCGACGGAGATCTGTCTGTCGGTCGGTCACAGGGCTTGGAGCACGGCCCTGACAGGCTGCCAGGCCATTCCCCTGCGTGTTCTGCGTGGGCTGCTGGTGCTGGAGGGGAAGGTCTGGCCATTTCTGCTGGTGAATGAAACGTGTCTGAAACGTGCCCGAAACGTGCCTGGCATCCCTGAGGAGCAAACTGCTGCCAAAGGCCCTGGCCAGTGAGGAGATGTTCTCCCCCAAGGCAGCTGTGGAGCAGCAAGGAGACCCTGCCCCCCTCCAGCTTAGCATGCAGCACAGGAAAGCAGCACGACACCAAGCCCGTGGGAAGGCACCAGGACCCTCCAAGGGGTCTGGCTTGTATTCCTCCATCATTGTCTGAGGCCCCTGAGGTCCAGCAAGTCCTGTGAAACAGGCCTACAGAGCCTGGAGGTCACAGACTGAAACTGAAGCAGGGAGAGAGTAGTTGAGATGGGCATGGTGGGGACAAGGCAAGAGGGACAGTGACATCCCATAGCCCACATCCCTGCAGAGCCCTACAGCCAAACCCTCATCCCCATTTGAGGAGCCAGGTTGGTCTTTCCACCCATTTGTCAGTGAGGGATCAGGGAAGAGGGAGATGCAGAGGGCAGGGTGAAAAGGAAACTTCAGTGAAGACAATGTGCAAAACATCAGGGGCATTTCAGAGAAAAAGGGGAAAGCTCATTTTGCAAGAGGAACAACATCTGTGGTGTGGGGCCAAACATCTGTAGGAGGGAGCATGGGGGGAAGGCATTCTGGGAAAATATTTCTGACATAATCCCAACAGTATCTGGTGTGTTGGGATTTGGTTACAAATGGCCCTCTAACATCTTTGTGCGTTTTGTTCTGCTGGTTCCAGGGGCACACAGACACCCCTGCTTTGTGCTAACCTGGGAAATAAACCATTCGCTGGGCTCAATGGCTGAGTTCAGTTGTGCAGGGAAGGGGGGGCTGGGAAAGAGGAAGGCGAGATTTGTGTGAACTCAGTGAAAACCAGCCTAAAAGCCTCCATGCCATGTGCTAGAGGGAGGAGGGGGGCTGCCTCCATCTCTGGGGAGAACTCAATGGTCCCGCTTGAGATGAAGGCTTGTGAAAAGCATGAGAGCTGAGAGCCAAGGTGCTCAGTGAAGGCCAGGGATGTGGAACAGAGGGCAGCCCTGTATGCCAGCTCACCTGGCTCTGCTTTGCCAACCTTCCACAGCACTGGAACACGGTCACCAGGTGCTGGTGGCACAGTGCCCTCATGCCGAGGAGCTTGGCTGCCCTGGGAGGCGGTGAGTCGGACGTGTGATGGCCAGACCACGGGCGTGATGGCTCGCCTCAACCACCGAGCCTCAAAGGAGAGTAAGACAAAGGGGAACAAGCCTGATTCTTCTGTGCGGTTATTGCATTGTCTCCCCAAGCTGCTTGTGATTAAGGGATGAGCTGCAGGGGGAAAGGGGCAGAACAGGCAGAACCAGCAGAACCCCAAGATGTGGTAGGTGCCAGCTTCTGAAAACATGGCCTTTCCCAGTGTATTCTGGGGTCGTGGCCCGGGAAAAGGGCTTGAGCACTGAGAGTGGGTGCCATCCTCTAACTCAGGTCCCTCCTGTCATTACATTGTCAAAAGCCATGCACAGCCATGGGCACTCACTGACAGGGTTGTGCACCCCCACTCCTGGGCACCCAGCTGTTCCTCCACTCACCTGGTGCTGGAAGGGGAACCGTGCCCATGCCCTGGGGAGCTGCAGTGAGCCCCCTGCTTTGCAGTGACCCTTCTCCACATTGAGTCTCCGCACTTAAGCAGAAGGTGGTTATCGGGAGGATCAGCCCTTTAACCACTTCTTCCTTCAGGCAGGGCAGAGCACACATGATGAAGGAAGTTCCACAGGACCCAATGGATGTTTTGTGCCCTGCAGGCACATGTCCCTCAGCATTATGAGAAAGCAAAGGCAGCTTTCTTCTCCACAGCCAGCGCTGGCCAGAGCTCACCTGCTCCGACACCATGTGCTGTTCAGGGGCAGCTCCCTTGGCTGGATCACAGCTGGATCTCTTCCTTGTAGTCCCTGCAAAGCCTGACTGAAGCAAAGAGCCCCTCTCTTAGGTCTGAAGAGGTCTTCTATCCTTCTGCATGTCCAGGCCCTTCTATCACTTGGTGAATTGCTTTCCCATGCATGAATCCCAGATTTACATTATCCTGATTCTCTTGGAAGAGAGAGTGAGTTCAGGATGGCTCCTGACATTTGACTTGATGGGACAAAGTCACCTTTCCATTCCTCTTTCACATCCCAGTTTGATTTTGACACCAGCAGCAGGTTAACTCTTTGTCTTATTGGCAAAGCTTATTTCATCCGCATTTTCTGCCCTGCCTTTCCCCGTTTAGCTCATGTCCCCTCAACTAAGGCCAGTGTTCAGGAATGCAGTCTCTGTCAGCATGCCAGCTCTGCCAGGGTAACTCAGATTCATGGGGCCAGAGCTCACAGATGTTCAGTGCCAGCTCTTGAGATATCTGACTCAGGCCCAGGTGATGACCTAGGCCCATCACTCATCATTCCTAGAAAGGCAGACGAATGGACTAGAGGCAGTAATTGCCTTCCTTAACCATTGAAGCCCAGGCTAAACTTTTTCTCAACATGCAGAATTGTGTTCATCTCCTCCTCCAGGCCGAGCATTTGTTGTCAATTGCCTTTGCAGCCTATGATGGCCACCAGGAGCTATCTATCAGGGAAAGCCAGTCTCTCTGCACACCCTGCTTGGTCTAGCAGCAGGTCCCTGGTGAGCTCATCCTGCTGACTGCTGCTGGTCAGGACCTCCAGCTGAGTTGGACCCACTTCCTCAGGCACCCCCAGCTCCTCATTCATCACCTCAGTGAAAATCAAGCCACACTGCTGAGGTTAATAGTGCCAGGGTGCACTGTGCTCAATGATCTCAGAGGTCTTTTCCAACCTCAGTGATCCTGTGCTGACCACATGTGTGCCCCGCAGGGTGGGCAGAGTTGGGCTCATCTCACCATCTCCTCATGGCTACTGGGTACAAGTGTGGGGGTTCTGCTTTCTCTGTGCAACACCCAGGATTCCTTTCCACTCCCATGCAGTTCTCCTTCGCTGTGTCCATGTATAGCAAACCCAACCACGTGCCCAGATTCTGCTCGGCAGAGCAGGACCCTGACCCCTCTCCATGAGGGAATGTAAGGCTTTTACTCACTGACACTCCAGAGGTGTCAGAAGGGTTGCTGGCTCATCTGCAAAAGCCGTGCATGAGCCTCCCCTCCCCCTCAGTAATTAAAACCAAGCATTAACAGCAGCAGCATCCCAAGGACATGGCTGCATGGCTGCTCTTCAGCATTAGCTGTTTGGTGTTCTGCCTAAAAGTGTCAGATCCCTGTCAAGGAGAAGGGACAGCGTCATGTGGCACTGGGAGCCCAATCAGAGAGGCAGAGCCACAGAGAGAAGCCTTGAGGCAGTGTTTGTGAACCAGCCATTGGCTAAAATTGCTCTTGCAAGAGGATGGTGAATGAATCCATTCACAGGGAAAAAAAAAAAAAAAAAAAAGAAAAAAAAAGGAAAAAAAAAAAAAAAGCAGGGCCTGTTTGCAAACAGCGTAACAGTCTACATATTTTACTTTTTTCGTCTGGATGAGTCTGACCCAAACCCTGAAACAAATGTGCGGGATGTGGCTATTGCAGCCATGTCCAAGCTCATCACTGAATTTCAGTGGCCTGATTCTGCCCATCTTTTTGTAGGCCTCACCATTCTTTCCAAGGAGTTTCAGTGACCTGCCCAAAGAGCCTTGGCCTTCTACTGGGCAAGCTGGAGTGGGCTCCACCAAGGGCCTGTGGACCACTGCTGGGAGATGGTAGGAGACCCTGCTCTCCAGCGTCACACTGATATACTAAAAAGGAACGCGAGTCCTCAGAAAAGCCCATGGTCTCAGCAATATGACAGAGCATGCGATGGGAAAGGCTCTTTCTTGTATATGGAAGCTGGGAGTGAAGGGTATCCAGATATGGGACATGCTCATAATCTGACTAGGTCAGCCATGCTTTGTCACCTGTGAACATGGTCCATGGAAACCAGTGATCTCCCCATCCAGGAGAATGAGAGCAAGGTACGCAGTCAAGCTCACTGACCCCCTCATTTTAAGTAGGATCTCGACCTTTCCCCAGGGGGAGTCTTGCATGCCACTAAGAGAAGCTGAGGCTTTGGAGCCAGTGCTGCCAGAGCTGCTGGGGGTCCACAGCAGGGACCCTGGAGTTTCCAGGATGCTGATTCCATCCACTGAGCAGCAGTCCAGTGGTCCTTGTAGCTCCTCTGTTTCAGCATTGGGTGCTTTGGAGGCAGCCTTTGGGGAGGCAGCAGGAGGCAGAGTGGAGCAGAGAAAGGCTGAGAAGAGAAGTAAAGCTGCATCCCTGGATGCCATGGCAGGACAGCCTTTGGAGAGCCACCTCTGAGTCTGGGGTGGGAAATAGAACAGTGCCAGAGAAAAAAAGTTCGTTGTCATGGATGCTGGATCATGTACAGGTATTTGAGTCCATAAGCTTCTTGGAGGTTTCTGTAAGAGCCATTAGATCCCCTCTGAGGCTGGCGGTGTTCTCAAGCAGTGTCCGGTCTGTTTCCATCACATTTGCTGCCAAAAGACACTTTCTCTCCAGGAGATGGTACTAACAAAGGACTAGGCCTCCAGCCTTGGTTCAGTTTATCTACTTTATTGGGACAGAGACTGTATTTCATCCTGGAGCTGAGATTAAGCACTGAGCTGCACTTGATGTTCTGCTCTTTGACCATATTTTAAGAAAGAGCCTACATTTTGTCTCCCCCTTTCCCATATGGGAACTGTAGCCAGCAATCATCTTGGACACCTCTTTGAGCCAGCAAAGGCAGCGTGTGGGTCAACTGATCACAGTGAAGCTGGATAAAGAAGGACACTAATAAAGGACGTGGTGATGGTGTTTGTGATGCCGTGGTACCCAACAGAGCCCTGGGCTGAATTGTACCAGGAGGTGCCCTCTGCCCAGGCTGCTGGACCGGGCTGGGACACGACTTCTCAGCGGGAACACACAGGCTTTGTCTGCTCCTGGACACTGCTCTGGGGGTCCCAGCGGAGGCTGGTGAAGGGAGCACCAGCCGGGCATGGTACGACAGGGCCCTCACGGCACGGCACGGCACGGCACGGCACGGCACGGCACGGCACGGCACGGCACGGCAGGGCCCTCACGGCACGGCACGGCACGGCACGGCACGGCACGGCACGGCACGGCACGGCACGGCACGGCAGGGCCCTCACGGCACGGCACGGCACGGCACGGCAGGGCCCTAACGGTACGGCACAGCACGGCACGGCACGGCACGGCACGGCACGGCACGGCACGGCAGGGCCCTAACGGTACGGCCGGGCCCTCACGGGCCCCGCGCAGATCTGCCCGCGCTGGCCCGGGAGGGCGGCGCCACCTGGCGGCCGCGCGGGGCAGGCGGGAGCGCAGCCCGGGGCGCTGCCGGCGCCGCGGGGCTCGGGGCGCCCTCACGGCCCCGCGGGAGCCAGGGGAGCGCCCTCACGGCCCCGCGGAGCTCGGGGCGCCCTCACGGCCCCGCGGAGCTCGGGGCGCCCTCACGGCCCCGCGGGGCTCGGGGCGCCCTCACGGCCCCGCGGGAGCCAGGGGAGTGCCTCGAGCTCCCGGCCAGGGGCCGTGAAAGAGTCCGCCAAGTGCCCTGCGGCGGGCGCAGTGCGCTGGTGCCGGGTAGGGTTTCAGGGTTTCGTCCCTCCGAGGGAGCCGTGCCGTCCTGAGGAGCGGCCCGAGCTTGCACTCCCGACGCTTTGTGCCCCGGTAGGATGGCACGTGTTGGACACGCAGCAGCTTTCCAGGAATTTCAGCCTCGCAGCAGCCACTGCTGACCCTTGGGTCCCGTTCGGGCCACGCCAGGGACACAGGAGCCTCTTTTTCCTCTGGAGGCTGCAGCAGCAGCAGATACAAGAAGTTCAAAGTCCTCCATGCCTCTCGTCTGGGCTGAAGCAAATTTGTTCTTCATGAAGAGTTTTAGCATGCCTGGAATATAAAGGCTGCCCACGGAGGCTGACGAAGCATCCCTCCATCCTCCCGAAGGGAGCAGTGGAAGAAGCACAACCAAAGATGTCCTGCATAGAAGAAAGGACATAGCCTCCATGAGTGGTCCGAGTGAAGTACGATTCATCCAGGCCCCTCTATCCCTATTCCATACAGGGCTAGTGTCTGGGCACAGTTGTTGTCCTGGGCCAGGTCCAACCCTGTTGTCCAGCTCAGTTACTTCAATAAGACTTCAAATTGCTTAACAAATACCACAAATGTTTAAACCCTGAGAATTTGTACTCTGGATTCAAAATGTGATTTATCTTCATCTGTGCCCACAAGATTTATCAGCCGCAATTAAGGGAATGGTTGTTCTCTTTAAAGTGTGGTTCTAGTCAGAAAAACCAACTGGAGTCTCCTCTCAGTGAGTCAAACACATGGCCAAACCAGAAGGGAAAAACTGAGAAACGCTTTTCTAAAAACATCCTTATGTTTTTTGGTCAGAAATTTTTGAAGCATAGCTGAATTTAGAAACATTCAACCAACTGCAGTGAGACATGAAACAGGACAGGAATTGTGAAGATTCAGTCAGGTTTTTTGCCCCCTGTTCTTCTTCAAAATTTTATATTTTTATACCATTTTTCATTAAAAACTGCTGTCAAGGACTATGCAGCACGTCTGCCTAAGAAAGTCAGTTTGCAAACCTCCCCCCTGTGTAGCACGGACAGGAGGTGACTCTGTGGATGCCTACACAGGAGAATAAGAGCTCTTGTTTATATGCTCTGGGCAAGCCTGCTGAAACGTGGGATGTGAGGACTTAATGCTGGGCATAGAGGAGTGCATTGGTAAACAAAGCACTAATTCCTGCTAACAAACCCTGTGGACTTACAGTTCAAATCATGGCTGCCCTGCTTCTTCCTTTCCTCTTCTGTGACACTGAGCTCTAAGGGAGGAGGATGGCTCTGCTGTGTCCCGAGAGCTGTTGGAGCACAGCCAGGGAATGCCCAGGGCAAGGATTCAGAGAACATGGTGTTCCTTCATCTCTCTTAAAAGCTCTTCAATTTGATCTCTGTGGTGCAGGCCATGATCAGGAGAAGTCAAAAAAAAACCCCATCCTCCAACAGGGTAAAACCTCAAACAAGGCAGAGCAGATGGAGAAACACGCAAAGATGAGCCATTGAGTAGCTGCCACTAAGATCCAGAGATAATAGCTTTGGTCTGTCATTAAGCCGGTGCCATACTGCTGAATGCACCTCATCTGGAGGTGGGAAGGCATGAAAAATGGGTGCAGAGACAAATGCCAGAAGGAAATAGCCCCAGGAACTGCATTTGACATTGGCAGGAAACTTTTTTAGACCAAACTTACCTTGAAACTATAGTATTTTTCTGCCTGTGCAATTTCCCAACAAATTAAATTGTAGGGAAAAATTCATGATGGGCATTTTAGAGGTTCCCCCCAGACAGCACCAGAGCCTTTTGACCCAGTTTGAACCCATAGACTATGTGCATTCAGATTAGGGTGCCAAAAAAGAACCAGAAGTTCCTTTCAGGCCAGATGGTGAATGTTATCCTTTCCGAGTAAGTGTGAGGAGAATGTTTTAATCCTCATCAGATTGCCTGGGTCAGTATGTATTTCTCCCTGAAAAAAATTAATTTGAATTTAAGCCTTTTCTGTTCAGCACTTCAGGGCACATAATGAAAGGGTTTTCCTGCCTGGAACACTGTGCTTGTTAGACAGTTCTGGCTGTAGCTCTCACCTGGGATGTACAGTAAAGAAATCTGACCTTTTATGCTCACCGTCTTTGAGGCTAGGAGGGTCCTGATTTCAATCTCAGCAGCAAAGGGCACATCCAGATCTTGATTTAAAAGGTCTGAAATTACTCTCATCATCTCGCCTGGCTGCTCGTCTCATCCAGCCAGTCTCACCTCATCCCGCCTCACCTGGAGACAAGCACAGGCAGCTGGATCACATATGGCTGCTCTGGGCACTCCACCAGTGATCATCAGGGCCAGATGTCCTGGGCTGAAGGCTTGAGGGGAAATATTCCCCTTGCAGTACCCATGTCACAGAGCACGACCATGGCCCTGCTATGTGGGCTCCCCCTGGTCCAGCCTGGTTGTCATTCACCCCAGCTGTGCAGGAAGGCGCAAAGAAGGAGCAGGAAGACGCCCCAGAACTGACTTTCCCAAGCCTGAGGCAGACCCATGAGGAGACATGAGCCCCAGGAAACATCCTGGTTTCCCCTGATACCACCAGCAATACATTCTGCAGCCAAAGACCTGAAGGCAATGCAGCCCCACCTCTGCATCACCAGTGCCCCCTGCTAGCAGCCCTACCTGGACTTGGCTGCAGCGTGGAGGATGCTGAGCCACTGGCATCGTGCTGTCCCTGCCCTACACACCACTTGGCATGCCGGCAGTGGAGAGGTGCAGGGACCAGTCTGCAGGGTGAGCCCCCAAACGCTTCTGAGGAGGAAGAGCTGATCAGCTGTCGACTAGCAGATGGTTGCCAGTGAGCAGAGTCCCTGAACCAGCAATGCTTTTGGCACTTGGAGTGCAATCTGCTCTCCACCAGACAGCATTAGTTGATGGTGTAGGAAGGTTTTTCCCATGTGGGAGGATGGTTTACAAGTGCTAAAATTGCTCCTGGTGCTGCGAGAATCTCTGAAAGATCGGGTAAAAAAAAAAGCAGGGTCATCTGTTATCTCAAGCCAGCCCTGTGCCTCCAGTCAGGCGCCGCCACCTCCCCAGGACTCCTGGGCTTGTCACAGGCCTGTCCCTGGGGTGGCTATTTGCCCTTGGCTTTGCTTATCATCTCCTGGCCTTTCCTATAAGAGGAACTGCTGGAATTGTGAATTTCCATACCTCAGGACTGCCCACTGGAGGACATGCACTTCTAGAACCAGTGGAAAAAGGCACAAGGTCCTATCCCTTGTAGGTGCAAACCCTGCCTCCTTTTCCTTGTAGTGTTCTCCTGAATACGCAGCTCTTCCATGCCACTTGGTTCGGAGTAAAGCTGTGGGGCCATGAGGCCCTTTGCTTTTGCCTCCACAAACACAGGCAGGCTTTTCTCCTGCCTGCACTGCTTCTGCCTCTGGAGCAGACTGGGGACTGTCTGATGAGCTGTTTGGGTGTTTGAGGCCAAAGTCTGATCCTGGACCACAACTTTCCCAGGTTTGAGCTGCTTTTGAGACATCTGCCTCCCAGGGCTGAGGAGAGGTTCTCAGGCCTGCTCAGAAGAGAAGTGTCACTGCCTGCTTGGCACCAGAGCTTGGAAGGGAATTCTCTTGTTTTCCACAAGCAGGCTGAGCGGTCAGCACATACCATGAGCAACAGTCAGAGGAGCAATAAATAGGCAGACCAGAAGGAGACAACCTGTTCAGACTGGACCGCTCATCCCCTGTGCCGGCGGGATAACTACTGGGGTCACAAGAGCCTACACAGAGAGCCACCATCCTGGCCCAGCCTGGCCCAGTGCATCCTCCAGGAGCAGCCATGCCTACTGCTCCAACCAGCATGTCCCAGGACAGGTAGGCAGCCATCGGGCTCTCTGTGTGGGACGTCTCACTCCTGCTCCCAGAACTGTGCTAGAAGGCAGATGCTATCACTGCAGGCTGGCTGTC
Source organism: Taeniopygia guttata (assembly GCF_048771995.1). Lineage (NCBI taxonomy): Eukaryota > Metazoa > Chordata > Aves > Passeriformes > Estrildidae > Taeniopygia > Taeniopygia guttata. The sequence goes on from NC_133039.1 coordinate 15,711,699, forward strand.
AGACTGTTCCTCCAGGGCTGGTTCCTATTTGGGATCACACCCAAACCTATTCCTGAGTCCCAGTGGAAGTTCCAGATTATGTCATTCTCCATGAAAAGGAACACTTTGTAAATATTAAGGCTCAGTAACACATCTCAGAAAAGTGTTTTCCCAAATGATGTTCCTTTGGGATCATACACCATGCCGTGACTTTGGGGTACAGGAGAGGTCCCAAATAGCCAGTGAAAGCCCATTGCTTGGCATTTTCCTTTCTCCTCTTTAAGATCTGCAAGAGAAGCAGGCATGAAGATTGTTCCCACTGCTCCAGGTCACCCCATGCTGAGCATCCAATATGGAATAGCCAGGGGTTGTAAAGTGCTCTGAACCTGAAAAGTGCTAACTAAGAAAATGAAGCTCAAGTGCTATTAATAAATGCCAGCCACTCTTATATAACTCCTAATCATGAACCAAGTCTTTCGGCCCCCATTGTTCCATTGTCAGGCCCTATTATCTGGGAACTCTTACCCATCAACCACAAGAAATAGTCTGGGCTCTGTGGGTTTGCAAACTTTGTTGTTGGAAAGCTTTTCATGCAATTGTTTTTGCTTTGTGCTATTGCCTTCCTCATTGTACAGATGTGGGTGTGTATCACAGCCCACACCCTCTGCCTTTTGCCTCAGGATAACTTCGAACATGAACTGATCCATCTCAGCGAGTATTTTTCCTAAGAATTCTCTTTAAAAACAACATTCAACCAAAAAAAAAAAAAAAAAAAAAAAAAAACCCCAAAAAAAACACACCACAAAACTCCTCATTTTCCTGAAGTGAAGCTTTTCCTGGGGAAAGATGCTGGCCTGCAATCCCAGCAGAATGTATGTGCTGTATCCTGAGAAGCTCCTTGCAGGAACAACAGTGCCTAAGCTCAGGTCTGAAGGAAGGAGGGAGTGTGTGCTACCTGGGTCACTGGAACTCATTGGAGCAGGCAGATTGGGGCTTGCAGGGCTGGACTATCGGTCCCACCCCAACCCCCCACCTAAGATTTCAGACACCCCACTTCAGTGTTTGTCCTCTTCACCACAGCACATCTCAAGATGGGTTTCTGCGTGGTGGTTCTACTTGGGAGTCCACATGAAGCTCATCTGGCGCTAGTGCAAGCTTGTAAGGAAGCCTCAGCTTTCCTTTTGAGCTACTTCAGGTCTCTGCAGAGGTTTCCATGCCTCAATTAATGTGGACCTTCGAGGCACTTTCCCACTGGTCAGTGTAAGGTACAGAAGCATGGGAAGTTCTGCAGGCAAGTCACAGCTCTCCAGTGTAGAAGCACAATCATTTATAGGGCTCAGGCTAGGACCAACCACACTGAAAAATGCCTTTCAGGTCAAAACTTTTCAGGATGAACTTTGTCTTATTTGGAAGAGAAACTTTAAATCGAAAACAGAAAAGCCAGGCAAAGAGCTTTTGGTGTACAGTTTTGGAGGCCTGTATTTTGTCTACCAACGTGTTTTAAAAATCTGTGAGACTTCTTTCTTTCACGGGAAAGCCTGAAATGACACAGAAAGCTGAAAATAGTAACAATACCCAACCAAGTCATTGGGGTTTTTCACTAAGTTCTAATGCAAACTTTGATGCTGTCTTGTGTTGTATCGCGGGCTGCTCCTCTCGCCGTGATGCCCCGAGCGGTGCCGTGCTGGGCGGCGAGAGGGAAGAGAACGGGCGGCCGATCCCCCTGTGGGCTCTGCAGTCCCAGCTGTCGGCTCAGGGACAGACGGAGGCGACACGGGACTTGGGGGTGCACGGCATAAGTCTACTCAGTGAGCCCCAAAACCCTCTGGAGAGAGCAAACAGAGGTTTTATACCATAACGCAAGAGGAGGGGTTTAGGAACAGCAACCAATGAGGGAAAACCCGGGGAGGAGTCTAGGGTGGGACTAACATATCACAAACGTATCAGGGAAAACAGGGGAGTGGAGTAACACAAAGTAACCAATAGGGTGTTGAGCCTCACTAAATAGACAGGGAAGGCTCTGGAAGCAGGGGAGGGGGCTAGGAGGAATGACAGGGAATGTTCTGGGGAAAGGGGCAGAGAAAGGGAGGATTGACAGCTTGGAGAGGAGGGAGTTAGGGAAGAGCTTGGGAAGATTGACAACTGGGGAAAGGAGGAGATTAGGGAGGGGGGCTGAACAGACACTGAACAAATATTAATTAAAAGAAAAAACACACCACCACATCCTTGGGCAGGTTTTATTACTTTTCTGACCAGGGCCTATTATTAGGGTTGTAAATATTCCCAACCAAAATGGTCTGTAAGTCACCAACTTGTTCCTGAACAGTTTTTCCTGTAGTTCATCCAGTGCCTTGCACCTTTAAGCAGTGACAACCTGTAAGTGCAGTGATGCTCTTGGGGTGGGGATGGAGGTGAGGAGCACCCAGAGCAGTGCTGCAGTATGTTCTCAGCATGGTCCCCAAGCTGGGACTGTGGCCTTGGGGTCACCTTCCCTCACCATCTGCAGAGACGGGCTCTGGGACACTGGTCATAGGACCATTCTTGGTGGCTGGCTATGCTTCCCACACAGGTCTGAGCTCTCCCAGTTATTCATCCTCTGGCCCACCTGGGCTTTGCAGCGAAGGGCAGGCACAGAACATACGTGGCCACCACTGGGCATCCTTCTGCCCAGCCATGCCCAGTACTTTCCCTTTAAGAGGGAGCAAGACATGAGGCACAGAGGTTTTTTGTACTGTGCAGGGAGCTGGGGCAGCCCAGGAGACCACTCTCCTGGGATCTCTGCGTGGCACAGAGACATCTACCTAACAATTGAGGGAATACTTCCCATCCAAAGAATCCATCTCATGGTCCCCTCTTCATTTGTGACACAAGGGAAAATGTGAAGCAGCCAAGATGCATGAATCACTGTCCCAAACAACATATAATGAACTCATAAAATCAAAGGCAGGGTTAGTTTCAACCCATGCTGCCAGGGCTCCTTGGACATTGTCTGGAATGAATTTAAGTTGTTACAAAACTCTGTGTGTTTCTCTTCCCCCCAACCCCCCAAACTGTCTTTCTTCTTTCCCTCTTCACACCATGTTTTCCTATGAGCTTCTTTCCCTTCCCTCCCTTCCACCTCTCCTGCCTTCCTTCTCTCACTGTTCACCCTCGTCACTCTTCCAGCCCTTTGTCCCAGCCCTTCCTCTCAATATCCCTTCTTCCCCCAACCATCTGGCTGGCAGCCACATACCACCACCACCTTTCAGAAAGACTCATTTTCAGGACAGCTTCAGACAAAAGTCCTTAGTTGATTCAGCAAGTCGATTCAGCCTGTGCCACCTGCTTGATCTGACATGGCTACACCAAAGCACCCCCTAGGCTCCTGCCTCGCTGGGAGCTCAGCCCCAGATCATCACTGCCTAGAGGCAGTGGAGGGACGACACTCCAGACAATCTGGAGGACTAGAGGCATGTGGCTGCATGCATTTGACCATATGCTCACACTTCTGCTGCCTCACAGGAATTCACAGAATCATGGAATCACTTGGGCTGGAAGCGGCCTCCAAACATTGAGCCCAGCTCCTGGCCTTGCACAGGACACCCCAACATTCCCACTATATGGCTGAGAGCATTGTCCAAACACTTCTGGAGCTCTGGCAAGTTTGGGGCTGTGAATTGCCTTCATCTGTAGAGGCCTGCTCACGTACCAGCACTCCCAAGGAGGATAAGGAAGCAGGCACTTCAATCCCATGACCAGTTCAAAAAATGCGGATTTGTCTGTATCACAGTGCTGCTGCTGCTTGCAACTGAGCAGGCTCTGGAGCCACAGGAGCTGCTCGAGGCAAGTTTGAGCAGCAACAGGCCCTGCTGCCTTGGAGGCCTGGGCCGGCATCTCTGTGCTGCAGCTCATGGTCCCAGAAGCAGGCTGGGGCCCCCAGCCCTTGGGCAACCAAGGCCCCCTGTGCTGTGCTCAGCTGAGCAGCAGAGGCACGGCCCAAGCTGTTGAGGCTCTCTGGAATCCCAACCCAAATCTACTCAAACACTGAATTGGTTTGGAGCAAACAAGATGCAAGCCAAACCTCAACCCCAGCCATGTCAGAGCCAGCCTAGCAAGCTGCTCCCAGCTCACACAGGACAGCCTCCATCTGCCAGTAAGTTTTGTGGACCTCCTCCCTCGGTGTCTCGCTGGGAACACCAGGCACACGCTGTGCTCTGATTGCCACATGGTTCTGCGGTGGCTGCCTGCTCCTCCAGCGCTGCGGACAAGGTGCTACCTGCCAGCCGGCAGTGCTCACATGCCTCCGGTGCAAGAGAGCACCGCCCGACTCCTTTCCATCCCTGCACAAGGCTTGGAGCAGGGAAAAGAGAGCAGACAGGAGCAGGGTCCCCAGCACATGAAGATGCTGAGGTAGCTGATGAGCTTTATTAAAAGAACACCTTGTGCTAAAGCTAAGCTTTGCTTCTGACTTCAGTCTCGTGAACAGCATTTGGGCCCCTGGAAAACAGCTCTTAAAATTCAGGAGAGATATTTCCCAGGAGAAACCCTCACTCTGCAGCCACATAACCCCGCTCAGCAGAGGTGCCGCTGGCTGGCAGCTGTGCATCCTTGAGAGGCCCCTGCTGCCCCAGAGCATGCCGAGGCTCCTGCCAGACGCGAGCAGTGTCCTCTCAGTTGTGACAAGCGCAGCATCCTTCCCCTGATGGCAAGGGGGCGGGCGCAGCATCCTCCTGCCGATGGGAGCATGCCCTCAGCTGTCACTGCCGCCGTGGGAGCGGTGTGTCCGCTGTTCCAATCCCCCCACTCCCGGCACAGGGCGAGGTCGGCGGCCGCAGCCGCGGGGGAACGGCTCCATCTCGCGGCCGGCGGGGCCGGGGGGTCCCGCGGCGGCTCCGATCGCGCCCTTGGGACACGCGTGTCCCTTTGCCTGTGTGGGGAAGGAACGTATCGGCGACATAGCAGTCACTGCCCAGCAGCGGGGCACAGACAGGAGTGTAAGATATTGGGGTGACATTCTTGAGCAGTCTGCACGCACAGCCATGGCAGTGATGAGGGGATGGAATTAGATAAAGATGAACCAAAGCATGTTCAGGAAAAGATGAACCAAAGCATGTTCAGAATGGTCAGGCTTAGTCTTGCAGATCAGAAAGCTAATGAGAGAGAAAGAGGCATGAAATCAATTCCTGACCCCAGCTGCTTGCTGAATAGGGGGACCTGGGACATGCTCATCACATTCAGCATTGTCCAAGAATGTTTTCTCTGTGAGCAGTGCTATGGAAATCCCTTTGCCATGGGCTAAAAGTCACCACAGGGGCCTAACATAGAGCTGAAGATGTGCTAGAAGAGCAGGACCTGGAGTGCCTATAGAACTGCCACTTTCTAGGGGCATGGAGTGTGTTTGAGGGCTGTGTTGCACATTGTCCCCAGCCTCTGCAGCATCTTTCCAGTCCAAGACCGGGAATGTCAATGACACCAGAACATGGTCTCAGCACACACTGCTGCAGGTTCAGCATCTCCCCAGCCTTGCTAGCATACTGCAGTCCCTTGGGCTGCCCCACCTTGGCCTGGGGCTGTAAGCTGAAGCTCCATCTTTCTGCCTGACCTGTGCAATATTTATGCTGGGGTGAGCAGGGGAAGGGCAGGGCAAAGTCTGTGTAATGTCACTGCAGTGGTTATATGTGTTATAAGGAATTATACGCTGGGTTTGTTGGTGATGTCACACCGGGTTCCATTTTCCCAAGTCACACTCACTGCACTCCTTTCAACAAACAAATCTTGTCTCCACCAGGGTGAAAACGGCCCCTACTGACCTTTCTGAGTGGCAGAGAAGAGCTGTTGTGGCCCAGAGCAGGGCTACAGGTCCCCAGGGAGGGTCTATTTGGGCTGCCCCCACATCCCCACAGTGCTCAAAACTGTGGGTGCTGCCAGCACCTGGACCCCGGGCCGGGCAGGACATCTGTATTGCCCAGGTGTGCAGAGCAAGAGGAAGGACCCAAATGCATTATGGATGCACTGGGCCTGCAGGAAGGCTGGTGGTGAGCAGGAGAGTCAGGGTGGAGGGAACAGACTCCCAAGGGCTGCTGAGGCTTAGATGAGCCCCAAGCACTGGTGTGACAATGCATGGCAGGATGTCTTGGGCAAATCACACCCTATCAGGAAGGTGTCTGTTCCTCCCCACAAGGTCATATATGACTTCCTGGCAACTGCTGCTATGACCTGCACTCCAGAAGAAACCATGTGTGGGGACAGATACTGAGCACAGGGTGAGAAGGCAGGTGTGTCTGTCAGGAGACTGATAGTCCCAAAAGGGAGCCAGATAAGGTGCCCTTGGAAGAGTAAATAGCACAGAAAGAAAAGAAACATGAGAATTATAGAGTCATCCTGAGGATGACCCAGTGGCTGAAACAGGATCGTCCTCTCTTACTGCACTGGGAGAGAGGCCTCTGGGAGCAGCCAAAGGAAAGAGTCCTCCCTTCTGGCAGTAAACCTCTTCCTTCTCCAGTGAGGAGGCTGAAGAAGGACATGGCGAGGCAATAGGTAGGGTCTCTTCCCTGCTTGTCTGGAAACATGAGCCTTCACCTCAAGGAGCGGTTCCAACACACCAGGATGGGGATGGGGCTACCGGCTGTGACAAGTTCTCCTTCCTCGGCAGGGCTGCGGACTGGATTACAGCGGGGCTCAGCAGTGCGCGGTGCGGTGCGGGCTCAGCAGTGCGCGGTGCGGGGCTCAGCAGTGCGCGGTGGGGGGTGCGGGGCTCAGCAGTGCGCGGTGCGGGCTCAGTGGTGCGGGGTGCGGGGTGCGGGGCTCAGCAGTGCGCGGTGCGGGGCTCAGCAGTGCGCGGTGCGGGCTCAGTGGTGCGCGGTGCGGGCTCAGCAGTGCGCGGTGCGGGCTCAGCAGTGCGCGGTGCGGGCTCAGTGGTGCGGGGTGCGGGCTCAGCAGTGCGCGGTGCGGGCTCAGCAGTGCGCGGTGCGGGGCTCAGCAGTGCGCGGTGCGGGCTCAGCAGTGCGGGGTGCGGGGCTCAGCAGTGCGGGGTGTGGGGCTCAGCGGTGCACGGTGCGGGGTGCGGGGCTCAGCAGTGCGCGGTGCGGGGCTCAGCAGTGTGCGGTGCGAGGCTCAGCAGTGCGGGGTGCGGGGTGCGGGGCTCAGCAGTGTGCGGTGCGGGATCAGCAGTGCGGGGTGCGGGGTGCGGGGCTCAGCAGTGCGGGGTGCGGGGCTCAGCAGTGCGTGGTGTGGGGCTCAGCAGTGCGTGGTGCGCGGTGCGGGGCTCAGCAGTGCGCGGTGCGGGCTCAGCAGTGCGCGGTGCGGGGCTCAGCAGTGCGCGGTGCGGGGCTCAGCAGTGCGGGGTGCGGGCTCAGCAGTGCGCGGTGCGGGCTCAGCAGTGCGCGGTGCGGGGCTCAGCAGTGCGGGGTGCGGGCTCAGCAGTGCGCGGTGCGGGCTCAGCAGTGCGTGGTGCGGGGCTCAGCAGTGCGCGGTGCGGGCTCAGCAGTGCGCGGTGCGGGGCGCGGCGGCACCGCGCACCCCGGGCGGCGGCTGCGCTGCGCGACCGGGCCGGCAGGGGGTGCAAGAGCGCCGCGCGCCGACCGCGGGGGGCGCGGGGCTCGAGTGTGTCCGCAGCGGCTGCTCACGCTGCTCACTGCCCACTGCCCACTGTTCACTGACCGCTGCCCACTGACCGCTGCTCACACTGCTCACTGCCCACTGCCCACTGTTCACTGACCGCTGCCCACTGACCGCTGCTCACGCTGCTCACTGCCCACTGTTCACTGACCGCTGCTCACACTGCTCACTGCCCACTGTTCACTGACCGCTGCTCACACTGCTCACTGCCCACTGTTCACTGACCGCTGCTCACACTGCTCACTGCCCACTGCCCACTGACCGCTGCTCTCGCTGTTCACTGCCCACTGTTCACTGACCGCTGCTCACACTGCTCACTGCCCACTGCTCACTGCCCACTGCCCACTGACCGCTGCTCACACTGTTCACTGTTCACTGCCCACTGTTCACTGACCGCTGCTCACACTGTTCACTGTTGGAATCTGTGGGTATTGGTGATTCTGAGATTGTAGAAAGTTTCTGTCTTTTTGCCTTGTTGCTAAAGAAGAAGCTATAATTCGTTTGTGCTGTTTTTAAGGTTGTTTATTTTTGCTTATCTATAACATGTTCTGCTGCCCTGCCGTAGGTTTGTCTTGCAGGGCAGCGTGCGGGGCTCTGCCTCTCAGTGGGATGGTACAAACATTATATACCAGAAACTACGTGTACTATATTTACAATAATGTGCCAATATCTATCATTTACGTTGAACAGTGTGTTTCTAGCTTAAACTAATAGAAAAATGCCAACACTACAGTGAAACATGGAGGGCATGAAGAAGGAGGAAAAGGACACAACACACCCAATTCCTCCATCTTGTCCCCTCTGAACCCCTAATCTAGAAACTTAAAATTTTACTTTTGCACTCGTGTCACACTTAATTATTACTCTTATCAAACACTCAAAGCTTGTAATTCATCCTGTAAGATTGAAAACTCCTCTCCATGGACAGAGATCACAGACAGTGTCTCTCGGGGCTCTGTACAGGGGGGGTTCCTGACCCCTGCCAGGGTCCCAGACCTGCCAGGGCAGCCAGAGGGAAGCCCTGGATTCCCACAGTTCACTGCCCACTGTCCGCTGCTCTCGCTCTTCACTGCTCGCTGTCCGCTGCTCACTGCTCGCTGTTCACTGCCCGCTGCTCGCTGTCCGCTGTTTGCTGTTCACTGCCCACTGCCCGCTGCTCACGCTGCTCACTGCCCACTGTCCACTGCTCACTGCCCGCTGCTCGCTGTCCGCTGTTTGCTGTTCACTCTTCACTGCCCACTGTTCGCTATTTGCTACTCACTGCCCACTTTCACTGCCTGCTGTTCACCGTTCACTGCCTGATGTTTGATGTTCACTGCCCACTGCCCACTGCCCACTGCCCACTGCCCACTGCCCACTGTCCAGTCCACTCTCCGCTCTCTGCTGTCCGGTGTTGGGTCCGAGCCTCTCTGTGAACACAAGGCAATGGCCGGGGGAGTCCTCTGCAGGGCTGGGCTGACTTTGAGCATGTGCTGCAGGGCAAGGGGAGATGGGGGGCAAGGTACAGAGGGTAGAAGAGGGCATCAATCTGGGGACCAGATGGCTCCAGGGGGACTTAAGAGCCCCTTCCAAATCCCAAAGCGGCTCTATCAGAGCTGGAGAGGGCCTTTGCAGTGATAGGACACAGAGAATGGCTTCCCACTGGCAGCGGGCAGGGTTAGAAGGGATATTGGGAAGAAATTCTGCCCTGTGAGGGTGATGACGGCCTGACAGAGGGTGCCCAGAGAAGTTGTGCCTGCCCCATGCCTGAAAGTGCTCAAGGATAGGTTTGATTGAGCAATTTGGTCTAGTGAAAGATATCCCTGCTGTATAATTGGACTGGATGATCTTTTAAGGTCCTTCCAACCCATTTGACAATTCTGTATCTGCCCCAGCTGACTTGATGCTGGTGCTTTTGCTCCAACAGCTTGTGGATGTCTGTGTCCCTTCAGCAATCCTTTGTTGACTGGAAGGCGTGGCTGGCACCAAATGCTCTGCTTTCATGAGGCACAAGGAGCAGGAATGGATGAAGAATGGGACCTTGCGATGGGCAGAGCTTCCTGCAGACCACAGGATGACAAACAACACAGCGTGCTTGCCCTCTCATCCTGCCAGTCCTGCCAGATCTGCCCAGGAAGGCAGCGAACACTGAGTGATGTCAGCATGCTGAGGAACTCCAACAGGGTCTCAGTCTGATTCCTACCTCAGTGAGTGTTCCATCCCTGCTGACATCTGTAGCACTCCCATTTGCCAAATCCAGATTCACATCTTTCTCTCAGGCTCTCCATCCTTTGAAGAGGGAACAGGGGAAACAGGGATTCAGGAAACAGCTTCTGCCCATCTCAACTGGGCTTTCACTGATGTAATGCCTGTGGAGAGCAGTCCCAAAACTCTTCCATGTGGTGGCCAGCACTTCCAGCATCATGTTTGAGTCACAGGAGGGTGGGGGTTTAAAGGGTGTGAAAACAGCAGCACTGAGATTGTGGTGATGCAGCCCCCCAGCTCAGCACCATCCTGGAGCAGCCAGGCCAGGCTGGGTCAGTATTACACCTCCTGTTCACGGTTGTCGTTGTGTTTCCTGGTGAGGAAAATGCCTTCAGGTCCATCCCTTGGACAATTCCTGCTTTGTGTCACTTCAGGATCTTCTAGCCATGTCCCATTTTGCCCTGTAGCCTTCACCATCCCAGCCTGTCTCTGGTGCCACACTGTCCTGGCAACCCTGGGCCTTGCTCTGTCCCACAGTCTGGTGTGATCCCACACAAAGCAAACATTGGCCCTGCATTAGCATCTTATCTGGGATCTGCATTGGGGCTGCTTTTGTGGCCTCTGACTTGACTGCCCAGCTCTCCAATTGCATAAGTGTCCCCGAGAGAGGGCTACAAGACACCCATAGCATTGGACTTAGAGCCTTGATGTTTCCCTGCTCATGGCCTAGGTCTCTTCTGTCCTGGTGACTTCACTCTTGTTTATCCACATCCCTGCTGCTGGAATAGGAGGGGAAACGTGTTTAGTGCAACAAGGCAGAGAGCAGCAAACAGCAATTCCCCTGGGGCTTGTGGCCAGCTGGGGTCTGCTCCTTCAGCAAGCATCTGCCAGCCGGCTGGGAGAGCTGCTCCTGCAACCTGCTGCCCCAGAGCAACAGGATGTGGCTAACCAGGGGTCCCCCGGGAGCAGGGTGATGGTGGGTGGGGGCTTTGAACGTAACGGGTGGGCACTGTGCTGGCACCTTGCCCTTCTTCCCACCTCCGGTGCTGTCCTCCGCCCTCACATCCATTGCAAGGGCAATTATAAGAGGATGTTCCCCAGGCCAAACTGGCAGATGTGGGGGCCGCAGGGCTGTGAACACGGCCGCAGTGAGGGAGAGAATCCAGGTCCGAGTTTCCTGCTCTCCTCCAGCCCCCTCGCATAAGCTGATTAAATTAGTTTCACTTTTTTCGTGGCCCGCTCGCAGGTGGTCTGGGGATAGCAGAGCAGCCCGCGGGGGCAGCCCGGAGGCAGCTGTGCTGGGTACATAAGTGCCCCGCTTCTCTCCCTCCTTGCCCAAAAATCAGAGACCAAGGGCGACTGTGGTGCAGCAGCGCGTGAAAAGCTCCTGCACCACGGGATGGACCGGGGACTGCACGCTTTCTCCATAAGAAGAGCTGCTTCCGCCTCATTTGCTTTGGGGAGCAGAGGGAGAATAATCGGCCGCCTCAGCTGCGGCACCGCTGAGCCCTCGGCGCGGTGGGCTCCGGTCCGCAGCCTCCGCGCCCGGCGGGGATGGAGCGGCCGTGGGCTGAGCGAGCTCCGGGGCGCGGCGGGGCTGGCGGGCGGCAGGTGGGACTGCCGCTGGCCGGCACCGGGACCCCGCGGGGAGGGCTGCGTGCCGGTGGGGCGGCTCCGCTCCCCGCCCGGCTCCGGCCCTGCCCGCTGGGCTGGCGGCGGGGCGGAGGGCGGAGGCAGGGCTGGCAGCGGCGGCGGGCGGCGCACACGCACACACCTCCCTGCATGTGATTAAATGGCTCGAAATCTGCTTCTGATTTCCTCGGGGAGGTGACTTTTCCCTTCTTTTCAACCCGGGATTTATTGGAGTCTTTTTACTCCACGTCCAGGCGGCGGTCGGGGCTCAGTTTCTCCAATTCTTGCTTTTCTTTTCGTTTTTGGTTTTTTTCTTAAGGGGTGTTTTTTCTTTTCCCTTTCCTCTCCTTTTCGCCCTCCCCTGCCGCCTCCCCCCTCCCTCCCGCAGTCGAAGCAGCCGCGGGCGGTACGGTGGAGCGGGTGGGAGTGCGGCCGGCTGCGGGCACGGCGCTGGGACCCGCCCGCGCCGCCGGGAGCAGCGCTCCCGCTTTCCACTGTTTCGCCTTATTTCGTCCCCCACGCACGATTCCCTGGAAATTTGTTATCATTGCTTTTCTCCCCATACAGCGTTTTCTTCACTTTTTTCCCTCTCTTCGTGCTGCGGCCAGCACCGGGAAGGAGCTACCCCTGCCCGCCGTCCGCTTGGCCGCGGCCCCGGCTCCTCTCGCCGCCGCTCCCGGACCTGTCGCCCAGACCGGCCCCGCTACCTGCCCGGCCGCGGTAAGCTGCGCTCCAACTTCCCGACGCTCCGGGCTGCCGCTCTCCTCCCCTCCGCTCCCTCCCTCGTTGCCTTTTATTCCTCCCTCTCCCCCCGGGCTCACCCTCCCTTTATTTCCCTTTCCATCCTTTCACCGACGAGAACGGGACCTCCCCGCAGCGAGGCCGCCCGCCCGCCGCCGAGCGCCGCTCCGGTCCCCGGGCAGCTCCGGCCGCCGCCGCTCCTCAGCCTGGCCCGGCTCGGCCCGGCTCGCTGCCGCCGCCCCGCAGAGCCGGCTCGGGGCTTCTCGGCGCTGTAGGGAGCCCCGCAGTGTCGCAGCCCGGCGGAGCCCCGGCCCCGCTCCGTGCGGGAGCCCTGCCAGGCCGAGCAGCGGTGCCAGCCCGGTGACGGGCACGGGGCATGCACTGCACGTGGTGCCCTGCCCGCCGCTCCCACCGCGGGCCCTTCTCCGCCGGCACAAAGCCACCGGGGCTGGCAGCACCGCTCTTGTCACCATCCCGGGCCGGGGCCCATCGCTGGTCCCTTCCCAGCACGGCTGCCCTGAGAGACTCCCCTGCGGGCTGGGTCGGCTGCCTTTGGAAAGCACTCCCGTGGGATATGCTCTGTTCCGTTGCAGTTCTGGAGCCAGGCTGGGTGAGACCCTCAGCACCCTGAGCACCTGGCCCTTGAGCCACAGCTGGGCTGAGAGCTCTGGCCAGGGAACGTGCGAGCGAGCAGCTTCATGGGAAGGGAAGCTGGGAAGCATTTGGTGGGTTTGCTTTTGCTTTCCTCTCTTGGAGCTGCTGAAACCTCATTTCCTCAAAATACCGTCCTGCAGCTTCCCTGGCCCGCTGGAGAGTGGGTGGGTGGAAATACCTTTCTTGGGATGAGGACTAATTGGTGTGATGGGGATGTGGTGCTTGGCAGTCTGCTGTGTCTCCAAGCAGGGTGGGTGAGGAAGGCCCTGTGGGCCGGAGCACGAGCTGCTCTGGCAGTGCTGGGTCCCACTGGCTTGATGCTCATCTAGGCAGCACTTGGGCATGAATACTTCTCTATCAGGGAGCTCATCCCATGAAAGTATGGAATGTAAGCCAGGCTGAGCATCCCCACCTCCATCCATGGCATTTGTGTTGGACCAGTAGCCAGGCTGAGAGAATACTGAATGCAGACATGGATGTGTACGCCCTGCATGTTTGGAAATGCCACAGATCCTTCTTCCCTGTCCAAGTTTGCTCTTGCCTGTCTCTCAGAGCCTGGGGAGGCTAGAGATCTCTGCAACCAGTGGAGTGGGATGTGGCTTTGGCCGTGTGCTGAAAGCAGCCTCCAAGGTGTTTGGAGGGATGGAGGGCAACTTTTTTTTCTCTTTTTCTGCAGTATCCCACTTACAAAACAGAGGGAGCTGCTGTGCTGCTCTGACACCTGTTTGGAGCAGGCTGATGAGAGGACAGGAGATCCAGCAGTCCAAGAGCAGGGTGGGCTGAACAGGTCCCAAGACCCCTTCCTCTTCGACCTGTGTGTGGAAGGAAGGGTAGGTCCCTGCAGAGAAGAGGGCAGGTGTAATGCCAGGTTGGGAAGGAGCTGATGTGTGTCTGCAGGCTGTGGAAGAGAGAAGCCTGGCCTAGGGATGCAGCTGGGTGCAAGATGCTCACCAGAAATGCAAGCTGCTAGGCATCCAGGCTGAGGAGCATTTCCACCGCTCTCTGAGCATCAGAACAATGGTGTCTTCAGTCTGGGTTGGACCGAATGGAGGTCCCACCTTGGCTGACTGCTGGCGGAGGTGTGACTCTGAGAGGGGGTTTCCTCAGCCCTGAAGAAGGAGGTGAGCATTAGTGCACACCTTGGGGGGTGTGCTGAGACATCTTCAGCAGGAAAGCAGCCCAGCATATCGAGGGTGTTGAGGCAGCACCTCTGCCTCCTGTTCCCCCACCCTGGTTAGTCAGGCCCTGCCCCATAAGGAAGCAATTATTCTGTGTCCCTTTGAGCCTCTCCCCAAGCCTGCGCAGGATACTTGCGCTCGGTATGGAAATGTGACAGATTTTCCATATTCTGCTTCGCCCCATGATGTTTAAAAACGTACGTGACAGCTTCTTCCTAATGCTGTAGGCTTGGCTGGCACTCAAGCAATAACAGACTGTGGGACACCAGGGGCATGAAATATTGTACCAGTAGCCAGAGAGGGGGTAAAAAAAAAAGATGTCAAAGTGCAGTGTGTTTCCAGCCCGTTGTTGTGAGCCATCCTCTGCCTGATGTGAGAGCTCTTTCAAAGCTGGCCAAATGTTGTCATTTCTAAATACCATTTTAAATATTCATCCAGACTATTTTCAACATCTGTGCCCGGCATGTTGTGAAAACTCAATGAGGGATGTTATGGAAACTGGATCACTTTATTCTCATAAGGAGTGGAAAGGGGTGGAAGCAATGAGGGCTTATAGACTGGAGCTCTGAGTCTCTGACATCCACTGGGAGTAGTGGGAGGAAAACCCTCTGCACCTTGAGGGATGCTTTTGAGACCACTAAGTAGAGCCAAACATGGTGGTAGGAATGTGCAAAGGAGTTTGGGAGACTGCGGTGGGGTTAGAGTTGCGTAAAAAAAATAAACTGGCCAAGATGCAGTAGAGGTTAATAAATGAGGTAGAAAAAAAACATAGAACACCCTGAGTTGGAACGGACCCACAAGGACCATTGAGTCCAAATGCATCTGGGCATTGCTTGCTTGTCCTGCAAGGTCAAGAGCTCCAAATGTCTCCTTGAGCTGCTGTTGCACTGGGAACTTCAGAGGAGATCTCCAGCTTGCACTAGCTGGGCGATACAAGAGCTTTGCAGCAAAATGAATTCAGGTCTGCATCATATGGGTGATACTATGCTGAAGTCTCCTCTACCCAGGGCGAGTGGAGAGCAGAGTGGGCATGGGGGATGCTGGGTGTTGGTCCTTCCTTCCTGTGGTCAGCATGGCTTATGAGTTACTGAAACTGGTGAGAAGGGATGTGTCCTAGTGTCCTGCATTTGACAGCTCCATGCATATAGCTGAGCAGCCTGGGGACTGTTTTATGGTGAATTTCTTTTTCTTTTAATTGTTTTCGATAACCTTGGAAATCTGGGCTCTGCTGCCTTTTGTAACATCAGGCTGCAACTAATTCAAGCCAGGCTAGATCCTGACCACAGGTATGCCAGTGTAAATTTGAATGGAGTTGCTTACGTCTTGGTTTGGCCAGATGTGAATGGAGTTACTTCGGGCTGATGCCAAAGCACTGAGGTCAGAATCTGGCCCATCCTTTCCTGTGTGCAGTGTAATTTGTACACGTCTCCTGGCACCGCCAGGGTATCGTATGGCTTGTGTAATTCTGGCTCTGACCTGCCAAGAGTGCATTGCAATATCCATCACCTGCAGTGCCTGCTGCAGGAAGATGCTGCTGTGTAATTGCCCCCCTGAGCTGTGTGTGCAGGGGGCTGAGTCCGAGGAGCTGCACAGAGTGGGCAGCCCTGCAGATGTGCGGCCATAAGCACTCGGAAGCTTCTGATACTTAAATATCAGGAGAGATCAGGGAGCTTATAAAAGAAAGTGAGGCATCTCCTTTGTGCCATTAACCGTGTCCCAAGTGGGCACCAGTTGCTCCATTAGTGGCTGGGAAGGCGATTAGCACTCCCGGCCACACTGCATCTCTCTAGCTTCTCCCAGCGCACACTCACTCCCTCTGGAAAGCTGAGCTGGACCAGTACCTTGGCTCCATGGAGTTTTTCCTTTCACTTTAAATACTTCTCAGTTGTGTTTTTATATCCCAGAAACACATGGAATGATTTATCCACAGCCAGAGCAGAGTTTGGGCCTGATTCTGTTTGTTGGCTGGAGGAGTTAAGCTTCCCCAAGCTGGCGTCAGCATGGTGAGAGAGGGACCTGGGTATCCAGGGACCCTGGCAGCCCCCCAGGATGGATCTTGTTCATGGGCTGGGGCAGAGCTGCATTGGGTTGCTCACACAGCACATGTGGCAAGGGAGTCCAGATGCCCTCATTACAGAGGGCCTGTAACAAGGAGGAAATATGCAGGTTGTAGGAGCAGATACACCCTGGTTAAGAGATATGCTCTGGCCATTTGTGCCTGGTTTCAGCTTCTCTGAGCACATAATTTCTCTTCTACTTTGGGTCCTGTCCTGTCCTCCCAGTGGCTTCCTTCACAGAGAACATCTGAGATGCTGGTGGGCTTTACTGGGGATGGCACAGTTCAGGAATGTGCAGTCCTCCTGGATCAGTCTTACCCAAGAGTCTTAGTTGTTGGACCCCCCTCAAGTACTCAGGTCCTTTGATCCTTGCCCAGGAATCTCTGCCTCCTGATCCATGGCTTTTGCTGTGCATGTTTGTGCCCCGTGTGGGTGGGTGGCTCTATCCCTGGCCCACACTGGCACCCAGGACCTTATCTCTGTGCACAGGCTAATGCATCACCTCATGGGGACCAGTCATTCCTATCTCAACCAGTTCCAAGTGAGGCCATATCTTTTCCTCAAGTCATGCAATTCCCCCACACGCTATGCTGTCCTGGCCTGGAGGAGAAATGCAGTGGGCTGCAGCATAGCAGCATCATTGGTGCAGGAGCATCAACCTGGGGGAGCAGCACAGGTCCCTAGCAGGAGTGCAGCACCATTCCCCTGTCATTCCTTGGGGTTCTCCCATCCCCTTCCAGGGCAGTGCTGGCTGCTCAGCTTTAGCTGTCACCTGCCCTCTAAGCCCACATTTTTCCGACAGCAGAGCACCACTCGTGCCTTCCCCTCCACTTTAATCAGAGAAGGCTGCTCCTGTGCTGCAAAGGTCCTGGGATCAAGTCTGGTTAATAACCTGCTTCCCTCCCTGCCCTGTGTTGTTCCACCTAATCCTGTAATTACTTTAGCAAAGTTGCTGTGGCCCTGCTCTGCCAGGTGGTGATCCTGGGCCTGCTGTAGGCACCAGCATCCACGTTGTGGGAAGTTTGCTCTCCTTGCCTAGCCTCACCTGCTACACTTGCCTCACCCGTTCTATTTTGGGGGCCAAGCACCTACCCCATGGCTCAGCATCGGGAGACCTGGAGCTGCAGGCATGCATCTGCACCCAGCATCACCCTCAGTGGTGCTGCCTCCCGCAGAGATGATGGAAAAGAAGCCCATGGTAGGCTGGAGCATCGCCCTGACAAGTCTCCAACAAGGCAGGGAAACACTGCTGGTCACTCTGGGAAGCGTGTGCTTGTAGAGAGAAGGGGTGTGGAGGTGTTGGATGTGGAAGCTAATTTTTTTTTTAAGCACTTCTGAAGTGCTCCGGCAGCATGACTTCCTTCCAAGCCGCACGGCTCTCAGCATTCCGGGGGTGGAGGAGTGAGGAAATCGCACACCTCAAAAATGCAGCCGCTTCTGGGGAGGAGCTGGGAGGGTGGCCGCTTCCTCGGGAAGGGTGAGCCCTGCTGCCGGCCACGGCTGCTGCTGGTGCCAGGGAGCTGCCAGCCGCCCGGGAGCCTTGCTGGGGGCACCTTTGGGATCCTGTCCTGGGGAAGGGGGCTCCATTGCTCGTGTCACTCCTGATGCCAGATCCGGGAACGTGCTGGGCTGGATTTGGCACCTAGGGGTCATCCCAATTCTTTCTGCTTAGTCAGCAGTGTCTCCATTTGATCTGAACCAGGGGCAGCGAAAATGGGAAGTAGAAAGGGGGGGCAGATGGGCACCAGGGAGAGAAATACCCACTCCCAGGCCTCTCTGGCAGCTTGCCGGCAGTCCCAGGGTCATGCTGAATATGCATAAAAGGGAGCAGATTGCAGCTTGCCCTCCTCTCCAATACGGAGGTGAGGCCCACGGAGACCACTGGCCCCAGCTCTCTTTCAGTGGGATAATGGGGTGAGCTGAGCACGGAGTGTGCGTGCCTGTGTGTGGTCCTGCGGATGATAATGATTTCCACTCCTGCCCTGCCTCTGCAGTGCTGATGTGCTGCTGAGTGACTGTTGGCTCCCCAGTGGCTGCTCCCCGGCAGCAAAGCCACCAAAACTTTGACACTGAACCTCAGGGACTTGTGCTTTGGTAAGACTGGACAAAGCTCCCCACTGGGGCAGGGAGGATGCGCAAGAGATGCTCATGCCCCCATGCATGCCAAAATCAGTAGTAACCTAGTCCTGGGTCCTAGACCTGCTGCTCGTAACAACTTTGCCTGTGGCCTCTCCCCTGGCTACCAGAGATGTTGCTGCTGTCACTTTCCCCTGAGCAAGGGTTTCCCCACACCTTTGTGTCTTACTAGAGAGGAAATTAAAAGGCCTTTGCTTGAGCATGTCCCTACTCCAGTCACCTTGCTGCCACATAGCAGAGAGGAGGTGGAGGAGGCTCTTTGATGATGGGATTTAGTAGATTCCTTGTTCCATACATCCTGATTCTTCCTGGAGCTGATGGATGCAGCTGCTGAGGACCCCTGGGAGGTTTCTTCTCTCCCCTCCTGTAGAGGAGGTGCTGAGGTTTTCCCATGGGTTTGTATCTCTGCTAGTGCTGCCCTGTGGGTGATGGGATGGGAGGTGACAGCTGCAGCACCTGACAGTGTGCCCTCTGTGGGACATGCAGTTGGAGGGGGACAGTGGGGGGAGAGGGCTGGCAGCACCAGAGGGCCGAAGGTGCTGTGTTGGCTTCTGCAAGTACATGGCTGGGTCTTGCCAGGTGTTGAGGGGGATCCATCAGCACCTTGCAGCCCCTCTACTGGGTGAGAATACAGGAGCAGGGCTCTACCAGTGGGCTGGCAGGGGCTTGTGCCCACTGTGTGCTGCTCAGCAGCAGGGGATCATCCTGTCAGGATTGTGTTGGGGGTTTCACCAGCTGCAGCCTTTGGTCAACAAGCAGATGCAGGGATCTGGCAGCAGCCATAGCTTCATCTCCTGCCTAGGAGGCAGCTGCCTGCAGTGGGGCCAGGAGTCCCAGTGGGGCCTTGTAGGTTGCCTGCCTGTGGGGAATGCTCTTCTCTGCCTGGTGCCTGTGGTATGGTACCTCCTCTGCTGTGGCAACAGCTACATCCCTGCAGTCTCTAATCTTGCAGCCACACTCCTCAAGTAGTGCGTTCTCAATGCTCTGGGCACTCCAGGGACAGTATCTTTTGTCTTGCTGGCAGCCAAGTCACCAAGCCATGGGCTGACATGTCCCCAGAAGGCTCTGCAGCATTGCGGTAAAGCTGGAACTGTGCTGCTGTGGTGATGCAGGGACCACCAAGGGAGCTACCAATTTTTCACATCTCTTTTTCCATCAGCAGGGGATTAAGCAATGAGGAAACAGCACGGAAGTGGCAGGGGCAGGTTTTGCCTTGGAGGAGATATCCCAGGATGGGCTGAGATGCCTGTCCCTGTTGCTCCCTTGGGAGCAATGCACAGGCCGTGGCTGCTGGGCTGACCGTGGCTGGGCAGGGAGGAGCTTTCCCTCATTAGTGGTTTGGCAGCCTGGGGAGGCTGTTTTCTTCCACAGTCATGGCTCCTTTTTCTTTGCAAAATGGAATAACAAACCAAAAAGAAGGTCCTAGGTCATTGAAATGGGCTGTTCCTTGGAGCCTCCTTTGGCCAGAGTGGGCAGCTGGACAGGCAGGAGTGGCACTGGGGCTGTAGGTGGAGGCTGGAGCTGGGGATGCTGGGCTAGGTCATACAGGCTTTCATTCCTCAGAGAGAAACACAAGTCATCCTGTAAAGATTTACTGGTGGAAGGGGGGACAATTAGGGGATGGCCTCCTCCTGTCTGGTTGTGGCATTGGCCTGGTTGAGGCTGGACAACTGGGCTTTGGCTCAGCACAACCCATGGGATGGCAGGGCTGATGCCACCCACCCATCCAGGGGGCTCAGAGGTCTGCTACAGCAAGAATGGGACGTGGCCAATCTGCCTTGTGTGAGAGGTGCTTCATGCATTCAGAGGCAGCAGGAGGGAATGTGACCTCCAGACCTCTTCCACTCTTCAAGCCAATAACTCAGGAGATGGGCCACATCCCTTGGGAGCCACTAAAAGTCCCTGGCCCTGTGCTGCAGCTGCTGAGAGAGGGGCCTAGCAAAGCCCTGCATTTGGTCCTGGCTTTTCCCTCAGTCAACAAACATACCAGACCCAGACCTGGATTTCTTGGGGGTGAGGCCAGAATAACTTCCTTTGCTGCTGGGTAATGTGGCAGAGGAATATGGAGGGGATCCAGCTCCTTGCTTGGAGAAGCCACTGTGCCCATAGCCAGCAAAGAAAGTAGTGGTGTGTTCAAGAACCCCAGGTCTTCATCCCAATGAGCTCCTGTCTCTTGCACAATGTGCCTTCAAGGTGTTTTTGCTGCTGTCTGTTTCTCCTGCTCTGTCAGGAGCTATTTTGTGCTGCAGGTGGATAATTTGGTGCAGCTGCTGTTGCATCTGAAAGATCTCCCCTAACTCTTCCTCACCACCAGCCCTTGTCAGCCATTCAGTAACAGGGCCTTTGAACTGTGTGTGACATCCAGGGCTGCTGGCAGACAGGAACATTCCTGTCACCACAGGGCAGTTTGTAAGAGGCCAGGGAAGGGCTGTACCCCAATTTCAACGCCTCACACCCAAAGCTCAGGCCCTTTTCCCATTTCCATGGTATTTCAGTCCCACCGATGAGCAGTGACGGATTGGTGTGGATGAGGCAGCACACCAATTATTGAAGTAATTGCCTCCCTGCCCCACTCCCAGGATACTGCAGCAGTGGATACAGGGTGGAAAGATGGGTACAGGTAATGGACCGGACATGGGGGAGTTTTCCATCCGTTACCAGCCTTCCCAATACGTGTGGTGCTGTGTCCATGACACTGCTAGTACCACTCGCTCTTGTTGTTCTTCCTTCAGGGAGGAGCCACTTCCCTTTCCCCAGAAGGATGGAGGTCCTGCAGCTCCTGCGCCTGCTCCTCACCACTGCCATGCTGGGCCTGTCCCAGACAGTGAATCCCTTTGTGGCCCAGCAGACCCCCCCAGACCCTTGCTATGATGAGAGTGGTGCTCCTCGACGCTGCATCCCTGAATTTGTCAACGCTGCCTTTGGGAAGGAGGTTCAAGCTTCCAGCACGTGTGGGAAGCCGCCGACACGGCACTGCAACGCCTCGGACCCCCGCCGAGCCCACCCACCCGCCTACCTGACCGACCTCAACACCGCCTCCAACATGACCTGTTGGCGCTCGGAAACCCTCCACCACTCACCCCAGAACGTCACCCTCACTCTCTCCCTTGGCAAGAAGTTTGAGGTAGTCTACGTCAGCCTTCAGTTCTGCTCGCCCCGGCCCGAGTCCACCGCCATCCTCAAGTCCATGGACTACGGCAAGACCTGGGTGCCCTACCAGTACTACTCCTCCCAGTGCCGTAAGATCTACGGCAAGCCCAGCAAAGCCACGGTCACCAAGCAGAACGAGCAGGAGGCCCTGTGCACCGATGGCCTCACCGACCTCTACCCGCTCACCGGGGGGCTCATCGCCTTCAGCACCCTCGACGGGCGACCCTCGGCCCAGGACTTTGACAGCAGCCCCGTGCTCCAGGACTGGGTGACAGCCACGGACATCCGCGTGGTCTTCAGCCGCCCGCATCTCTTCCGTGACCTGGGCAGCTGGGATGCCGCTGAGGAGGAGGGGGCCACGGGCTCCACCCCCTACTACTATGCGGTGGGGGAGCTGCAGGTTGGCGGGCGCTGCAAGTGCAACGGGCACGCGGCACGCTGCGTTAAGGACAAGGAGCAGAAGCTGGTGTGTGACTGCAAGCACAACACAGAGGGGCCTGAGTGCGACCGCTGCAAGCCTTTCCACTACGACCGGCCCTGGCAGCGCGCCAGTGCCCGTGAGGCAAACGAGTGTCTGGGTAAGGCATTTTTAAACATTTTTGTTTTCTGGGGCTGAAATGCTAAAGCAGATCATGAGAGTAGGAAGCGATGGGTGCTGAGCCAAAGCAATGGAGAGTGCTTGTCCAGAGATGCTGGGGAGCATCTCCCTGTGCTGCGGGATTGGGAAAGGCTCAACCATCTTCCTTGTCTCTGCTGCAGTTTTTCTGTAAGAGACACAGTGATTCCACCATGAGCCAAAGCACCAAAACCCTTCCAAAAATCACTGGTGTCTTCCAGCCAGTCAGTGTGGGACCTCAGTGTGGGATGCCCCCGTGGGATTGTCTCCCTTGGGCAGCAAACTAGCTGTCCACGGACCAGAGGGGCAATTGCAGCAGTTCCTTGTGAGATGTGCTTGGGGACAGGGAGCAGACAGAAAAACCTGGCAGAGGTTGAAGTTCCCAGTTTGAAATTTCTTCAGTCTGTGTGGTGGTTTTAGCTTGTCTGTCCTTGCAAAGGTTTCCCTAAGTTAAAAATTTTGTCACAAAATGAAACATTTCCAAAACAGCAAACTGGTATTAGTTGGCTCTCCTGCTCATGAATCTTTATGGGATTTTGGTGGAGACTTTTGCTTTTTGTCTTGCTTTGGGATGGAGCTGGGGAATGCCAGAGCCCCGTGAATGTCTGGAAGAGGGAGGAAGAGCCTTTTGCTCCTCCTGGACAGGAGCCCAGGTCTCAGGGGGTGGTGGGAAGATGGAGACAAGGGAGAGCTGTACCATTAATCAGCCTCTGAAAGGCTCAGTGGATGTGCCAGAGGTCAGAAGGACTTGTTAGTATTTGTGATAGATGTCTTGTTGAGAACCCAGCTGTCCGCTTCAATATATACATGTTACAGCAGATTTCTTCTAAGAATGGCTAAAAAGGCAGTGGATTCAAAGCAAGTGCTGGAGCTGATGCTTTAAGCCACCTCATGCCCTGTGGGAATGTGTCAGCCCTTGTGTTTTTCCACTTGTTTCAGAAAGATCAGTTTTGGAGTTCAGAAAAAACCCTCCACTTTGCACCCTCCCGGGGCTGCTGCAGGTCAGGCAGGGGAGGCCTTCAGCAGGTGCATGAGCCCATGGAAACCCCCCAGGACACAAGGAGGACCTCACCCTACTGGCTGCCCCCTTGTACTCCCCACTCTGCACCTGCCTCACTGCTACATCCTCCAGTAAAGCAGCGCGTTAGAGGTGGAGGTGGCTCTGCTGGCACAAAAGGGGTTAAACCAGAGGAGGCTCATTTTTGGGTAGCATCTGCAGGTTTTCTATCCATCTCGTCCAGGGCGGGGTGAGGGTCTCTCGCTCTGAGCATCCAGTCCCCAGCTGCGTCACCCTTTTGGCAGATGAAGCTGAAAAGATAAACGAGAGAGGGAAGAGGAGGCGGGGCCGCAGCGCCATCCCTTCAACCCCCCACCCCCGACAGCCCCGCACACAAAGACCCTTCCCCGAGCTGCGTGTGAAAGTAGTTTTTTCCTGTTGATTCGCTCCCCTTCTTTCTCCCTTCCCTCTCTCGGGCTTTGTGCCCTCTATGAAGGGACCTGAAAGAGCTTCTCCATCACCCCCGCCTTCGAATGGCTTAGCGGCTGAAAGCTGGATTAGCTTCCCGAGCCTTCCCCTCTGTGCCTTTCAACAATGACATCTCCCCAGCCAGCACGAACAGACGCAGCAATTAGCACCAATTAAAAGGAGAGGCTGCCCGGGAAGTTCCCTTTGCTCAGCCTGGGGGCTGCGGAGTTTCGGACTCTGTCCTGTGGTCAGACAGCGCTGATGCTGACTCGTGGTGGTGGATGTCAGACGTGGCTGGGGAGTGGGGAGGAAGAGGAGGAGAGTGGGTGGATGCAGGGGCTTGGCAGCTCAGTGACAGCCCAGGGCCAGGGTGGGGGATCGCAGTGCCCAGAAAGGGGGTGAGAATGGATCCACGGGGTTGGTACAGCTTCAGGTCATGTTGGGATGTGTTAGCTCTTGGCTCTGTGCTCACCCCAGCACTATGCATAGGGGTTTTCCTCAGTCCGGTGCGTGGGAGTCTCTGGCTGCTCCAGCACGGGGACAAACTGATGTCCTACAGCATGGCACGGTGCTGGGACATGCATCCATTCAGCTGGAGGTGAGGACAAACATTTGTTGTTTCACTAGAATTTGTGCCTCGGGGAAATGCACAGGTGAAATAGGCAAGTACTGCCTGAGGTCTGAACACTGGCGCACGGCACAACCCCACCACGGCTGCTGTGGGGTGGCTGTGGCGTTCGTGGGGACATCGCTGTGCTGCAGTGTTGAGTGGGTCAGCATGAGTTTGGCGAGCAGGAAGGTTTGGGGCTGTCGCAGCCAGGACAGTGGCAGTGGATTTGCCGAGCTGCTGACTTGGCAAGAGGGCCCTGTGCCAGCTTTGTGCCACAGAGCGCACACCCGGTGCCCGGTGGTTGGAGATCATCGGCCCGCAGGCACCGGAGGCTCTCCTGACACCCCGCAGGGGTGCGTGTCCCGCAGGGAGCTTGCCCTGCCAGTGTTGGGACGCTCTGTGTGTCCAGGGCAGGGAAGAGGGACGTGTCCTCACCAATGTATCCCCCCAGCTTTTAGCCTGAGACGGCTGTGCGAAGGATAATCCCAGCAGAGGGGATGGCAGGAGCAGAATTGCCAGGATCCTGGGGACCCCCCATCTTTATCTCTGCAGACTTACACCTCCGCCTCCCCACCACTGCTGCCGGTTTCAGCCTGCACCCACTGCTGCCGGGAGCAGCCCGGCCCCAAACACCCGGCCCGGGGAAGGAGGGGAAGCGGATTAGCACAAGGCAGTCACTGGAAGTAATTGATGCACTCGCTGGTGATGCGGGAGCCCTTGTTCCCTTTGTGGCCGCCGCGGCAGGAGCACTCTCCGGAGCACCGGGATAATGCACGGGTCTTGCTTTGATCCGGGGCCTCGGCGGGGAAGGGGCGGCGCTCTCCTGGGAAAACCTCGCGGGCTGCTCGGGGGGATGTGCTGTTCCACCCGGGATGTCGGTGCCTGAAAACACCAGTCTCCGTAGCAGTGGTGGGATTTGGAGGATCACATGTAATTCCCTTGTCCCCTGTGCCCCTTCCTGTACATTTTCCCTTCCATTGGGAGTTCCCCTGACAGGGTTCTCTGCACCTACTCCCCAGCAGATGTGCTGGAAACCAGTGGGATCCCAGCAGCACCAGCCGTGGTCCGTTCCTGGGGAGAGGAGGGGGAAGGTGACTGGCTTTGGGGTGAGGGCAGGCGGACAGCATGCCCCTGCCACCCCTGCCTGGACACCCACCCCGAGTCGCAGCGGATCTGGAGCAGGGGAAGGCAGCCACCCCGGCAGAGATTTGCACTTGTCTGACCACCCTGAGTCCTGCTCCTCCCAGGATGGGGCTGGAATGCCTGAGTCTTGTCTTTCACAGCCCCTTGGGGGTTTCTCCTGATTCCTGGTGCTTCGTGGCAGGAGCAGAGTGAGCCCTTCTCCTCCAACGCCTCCCCCAGGATGGAGGGGCAGTGTGGATGAGAGGAAA
The DNA here is from genome assembly GCF_048771995.1 of Taeniopygia guttata. Classification (NCBI taxonomy): domain Eukaryota; kingdom Metazoa; phylum Chordata; class Aves; order Passeriformes; family Estrildidae; genus Taeniopygia; species Taeniopygia guttata. Next base: position 15,737,088 of record NC_133039.1, read on the forward strand.
GAGGCTGTTCTGGTCTCAGCTGCCATGGAACCGAGAGGTGCAGCCTCATCCTGCCCTGTGTCCCAGCCAGGCTCTGCTCCAGCCAAAGCAGGGGCGTAGCTCAAATCTGCTGCGGGTTGGCAGCAGCAGCCGGTCTAGGGTTTCGCTGATCCGGCTGCCTTCCCTAATTATTCCCAGGGAATTTGTAGGGGCGGTGAGCCTCGCTCCTGCCCTGCGGGCTCCACTGCCTGCCCCACATGTGCCTCGGTGCGTGGCACTGCCTGTCCCCTGCCAGAGTCTCTGTCCCAAATCGCCTCGTGCTGTCTGTCATTCCAGGCTCCCACATCTGCAGCAGCCTGGAGGAGGAGGAGAGGTTTTGGGGTGGCCAAGGCCTGGGAAGGGGTTCAAACACCATCAAAAGGAAGACAAAAGATTGCTCCATTGCAAGGTGTCAGTGTTTAATTAGTCTATTATTGCAAATTATTAGATCTTGTGATTGTTTAATTGATCATATGATTGTTTAATTGGGCATACTGTACGAGGGTGGAAGTGTGCTACCGGGTAATTAGCCCCAAACTGCGCAATTAAATTCTTATTAATACCCCAAACAGCAGGGAACATTCAAGCCCTTAATTAGTGATTAACGGGAGACAGACAGAGCTTACAACTGCCTCAGTACTGAGGAACAGTGAGAGTATTTAGCTGGGTAAGAGGGGGACCTGTCTGCCCTGATTAGCTCCGGGTGGCTGCGCCAGGGGGTGAGGGGATTGCCATACGTGCTGGTGTGACCCTGACAGCCCTGAGTGGGGACAGCCACCCAAGCCAGGGTGGCCAAGCCCAGCCAGGTCCCCCTGTTGGCTCTGGAATCCCAGCATGGCAGCTGCCAACACCGGCCCAGAGCGGCAGCCTGAAGGAGAGGGGATAATGCTGGGCTACCAGGGGAGGTTTCTTCCCCAAACCTAGCTCATGGGATGATCAGAGGATCTGCAGCTTGTTCCAAGGGAAAAGTGGCCCTGGGCTAGATCAGGATGTGCCAGGGTCAATGATGCCAGGAGAAGGCCCTGCCAGTTACTCTGTCACCAATTAAACTGGAGGCAGAGAGGAACCTGCGCTGAGGGCAGTAAATCATTTACCCAGCAGTCCTCCTCCACTGCCCATTGCCTTCCCTCTGGGCTGCCAGCCTTTCTCCTTCCCCAGAGGATGGTGGGGGCATTCCAACAGGGACTCAGAACTGCCTTTTGGGATGACCTCTCTTGCCTTTCAGTGCTGCAAGGGGAAAACAAGGCCCCTCTCCTCCCAAAAAATTGCTCCTTTGCCACAGTTCTGTAGCAAAAAACACCTTGTCTTGTCTCTGTCCCATTATCTGGAGACTGTAGGAGCACCCTGGCTGTCAGGATACTTTACTGTGTCTCTTCCAGCCCTGGCAAAGACTGTTTGAATGTCAGCATCCCCTGTTCAACATCATCCTGTGCTACCCGGGGCCTTGGGCAGTATTTGCTGCTTTCCCACCGCACACCACAACCCAGAATTTGCCTTAAAAATCCCTATTTTCCACTGTCACCAGGAAAAAAGAAAATAGGTCAAAAGGAACAAGTCCCTGAAGGTACCTACAGCCACACTGGTGTTATTTTGATGCCTGCCATGTGATTTCTCACTAATCTCATAACTCAGGGGAGCTCTGGGGGCAGCCAAGGTTTGAGTGTGCTGGCACTAACCTTCTGCTTTACTCAAGCCTCCAAAAAACTCTTTTTTGCAGTTGGGGTTTACTCTTTCTCCCTGCAGCGTGCCCGTGGCCAGAGCACCGGGGCAGGCCAGGTGGTGTTTGATCTGTGCGGGGTGAAGCTCCGCCGGCTGCGGGGAGGCAACTTCACACGGCCGCCAGGCCAGGCCCAGGCAGTTAAATCTGGGCCGACACATTAATGAATTTCACAGTAAGCCTGGAAAAGCTCTCACCCAGCCTCCGTTTACCAGCACGGGGAGGGGGCCAGGGCTGGGGGAGCAGGGTGCCACGTTTTGCCGAAGGAAATCTTGTTCCCATTATCTTTTTGTGAGAGTGTTAAGTTGGAATAGGCAGTGCTTTGCCTTTTTATCTCACACACATGGAATCGCCCAGGAGGGCTGTGTGCTTCCTGGGGCTAATTTCTGCATCCACATGTAAGGGTGTGCAGATGTTTCTGTGCACATCTGTGCGTGCCTGCCTGTGGGCACATGTACAGCTCTGGGGGTATTTTGGTGCACGTCTGTGTGCACATATGTTCATGGGTATGTTTGTGTGCTTGTGCATGTTTGTGCATGCACACACAGGGACGTGAGCACACAGGGGCTGCTGCATGGGTTTCTCTCTGTGTGGCTCGTGCATACAAGATAGAGCCATAAATATAAAGAGCTGGGGGCTCGGTTGCAGGGGAGGGCTGTCACACAGCCTGGCATGAGGTGGGTGGTCTTTCTGGAAGGCCGGGTGGGCTGCCAGGGAACGGGCAGGGGGGACCATGGAGCTGCAAGTGCCCAGCTGGCACTGCCAAACTGCCTAGCTGCAGCCCTCCATCCCACACTTGCTTGCCGTCAGCCGAGCGGTGCCAGTTCCTACACGTGTCCTTCCTCCTCTGTCCTGACCTCACGGCAGCAGCCCCACAGGGTGGCGGATGCTGCACATCTGGAAGGCACGCTGGGACAGCCTGTGCTGTGCTGTGTCCCTCCCAGTCCCAGCACAGCCTCTCACTGCAGTGGGGGACACATGGGCAGTTCCAGCCCACCCAGAGGGTCCTGAATTTCACCTTCAGCCCTCATCCTCTCCCCTTCCCTCACAGCCTGCAACTGCAACCTGCACGCGCGGCGCTGCCGCTTCAACATGGAGCTGTTCAAGCTGTCGGGGCGCAAGAGCGGCGGCGTGTGCCTCAACTGCCGGCACAACACGGCGGGCAGGCACTGCCACTACTGCAAGGAGGGCTTCTACCGCGACCTCAGCAAGGCCATCACTGACCGCAAAGCCTGCAAGGGTAAGCTGGAGGGGCTCCGTGGGTGCAGATGAGTGACTGAATCTCTCTTGCTCTCCTTGCTCTCCCTTCCCATCCTTGGGGTGTCCTTCTGCTCACTTTGGCAGCTGCAGGTCAGCTCCAGCCACCACCTCCCTGGTCTCCTCTACCACCCCAAGGGCATCAGGCAGGAATTGCACTTTGAGCTTGGTATCAACTCGAGGTGGAGGAGGATTATAGGAAGGGAGAGAGCAGGTTGCCAGGAGCCTGGGAGGGTTCTGGTGTGTTTGCAGTTGCTATCTCCATTGGTCAGTATTTGGAGAGATGCTGGGGAGGTGCTGAAGCAGACATGACTAAATGTGCTGAAAACCTGTCTCTGATATGGACATTGTCTGGGATATAGACATGCTTGGAGTATGGTTTCCCGGCTCTGGAGGGCTGGGGATGCTGGTGAAAGTCACATCTCCCAGGTGGACTGTGCGGCTGGACCCCACATTGTGTTTTTCAGCTGTGGGATGGCTCTTGGGATCTGTTTTTGGGGAGACGCCGAACGCCGTGGCTCCTGGTAACCGGCCTTGAGCTGGCCAGGAGCCACAATGGCTCCAAACCATCAAACTGCAGTTTGACCTCTCAAGGTCCCTAGCCTGTGCCAAACATCATGGGACCTGTACCTCTCCTCTCCCTCCTCTTAACTCCTGGCCAAGCCTGTCTGGTTCCTCTTCCCTCTCCCTGCTCAGCCTGTCTATGGAGCCTTTTCAAAGCAATAGTTTCACCAAAGAATTTGAGATAAGAAAACACCCTGCCTGTCCCCAAGGACTGTTGAGATCCAGACTGGAACAGAAATGGGTGGGCAGAAAGTCACCCATGGCTGTTCAGAGGCTGAGAAGTCATCCCTGATCCTTGTTTTTCTGTCTTTGATTGTGAGTCCCCCCTGGAAGGGAGTACAGTGTCCCTCTCAGATTGCATTTTGCAGCTGCAGGGGCACCAGGCCCCTTCACTGCTGCAAGAACACGATGCTCATGTGTTTATGTAGGGCCTTCAGGAATTACTAGAGCTGGTTTTGGACCACTAACATTGTGGGCGTGGACCCAAATTGAAGGATTTGACTTTTGGGGTTCCCCTGTTAAGTGCATTAGTGCTGTTGGAGGTCTGGCTCATTCAGGCTGGGATATAATAAAGGAAATCCCTCCATTGCCTGGTCTGTGCCAGTGCCTCTTCTCATCCTTGCTACTGCCAGGAATGCATGAGAGGATGGAGTGAAGGGAGAAACTTCCCACATTTGTGCGGTGTCACAGCGGGAGCAGGGCTGAGAGGGCACTGGCAGGAGGAGCCCTACCTGCAGCCGGCTCATTAGCAAACTGAGCTAATCATTTTCAACAACCCAAGCAGCTGACTTGACACATCGCCCTCACAGCCCGTGTTCCCAGGGACCACAAGCGGTTTCCACCCTGTGGCCTTGGCCAAGCCATGCCACAGTTGTGGCTGTGGGCATGGCAACCCCTGGCACCACACCATTGATGAAGATTGTGTCAGGTGTCAGCCAGGTCCCAAGCTGTGCCAGGGGCCAGCATCCTCAGGGTGACACACGGGAGACACTGGGAGAGAGGAAGAGGAGGAGGCAGGACAAGGCATGCATCCTGGTGGTCTATGGCACAGCGTCCCAGAGTGTGTCCCATTCCCAGGAGGGGTGCTGGCTCTGCTGAGGCCAGGGATGGATGGCAGCAGCCCCCAGCTCCTGCTGCAGCACAACCAAACTGGGGCAGCTGTAGAAAAATTATCTTTTCCATGAGGATTCTGTCAAGTGCTGAGGGTTGGTAGGCAGCCCCGTCTCTCCCCCAACTCTTGAGAGGCACCGGGGTGGCTGTGCTGCCTCCACCTCACCCTTCATCTGCTGGAGGCAGCATCTCACCTCCCAGCCCTCCCCAGGGAACAGTTTCTCTTTTTCTTTGGATTAGGGAGGTTTAGGCTGGAGATCAGGAAAGGTTCTTCCCCCAGAGGTGCTGGCACTGCCCAGGCTCCCCAGGGAATGGGCACAGCCCCGAGGCTGCCAGAGCTGCAGGAGTGCTTGGACAGCGCTGCCAGGGATGCCCAGGGTGGGATTGTTGGGGTGTCTGTGCAGGGACAGGAGCTGGATTCAATGATCATATTTGGTCCCTTCTAGCTTGGGATAGTCTGTAATTCTCTGACTGGCTCCTTCTACTTTTGCTCCAAAACTGATACAATGCCAAGCAAAGTGGATGCCCTGCAGGCATTCACCTCTCCAGGGCCCCCAGCACTCAATTCCCATTCCCTGGGCATTGAGTAGCTCAGTTTTTGCTCCAGATGAGAAAGAGAGCACTTAGCAAAGAGCAACAATAGAAAAAATGCCAAAACCTAATAAAGCAAGCTGGATATGGCTGGGACCAGGGAGGATTACCGAATATACCATGGTTTGTGGGAGCAGGGCAGCTGCAGGTGCAGTGTTTCCTACCTGGCTATGGCTCAAGCCCTTCTCCATGCAGGGAATGGGGGAGGCAGAGGGTGCCTGGCTGGTTTGTGAGTCTTGCTCCACTACCTTCACAGGGCAGTAATTGTGAGCATTACAATGATGGAAAGTATATCTGATCCAAGGTGGCTCCTCTGGAGGGGACAGGGTGGGCAAAGCATCCCAGGATTTGATGGGATGGGGTGAGTGCAGATGCTGCAGTACAGGAGAAATGGCAGCCAGCAGTGTCTGGGCTGTGGAGGAGCAGAGGAGTGGGACAGGTGCCCCCTGGCAGACAAACCTCTTTCCCTGTGCCAAGCCACGGGCACAGCCTCTGCCAGGCTGGGCGGAGGATGTGCTTCTGGAGGGCTGGCAGGGTTTGCCTGTGGTTTGGAAGGCCTGCAAAGCTCAGCCAAGCCAGATGAACATGTGCACAGGGCTGGCCCCTGCCATGGTGCATATGTTGAGGAGGACCTGGCAGCAAAGGTGGTATCCTGGGTCTGGGGAGACAGTTCCTTGCTGTCTCTTGGAGAACAGAGTTAATAAAATCCCCGATGCTTCTGCTTCTTTGGCTGCCCCTCCTTCAGTAAAGCAGAAAGCATTTCCACCCCTCCCTTATGCGGAGGTGGATCTGCTGGGATTGGGAGCTCCTTAGAAGAAGAGCAAGGTCCCAGGTGCTGGCAATGGAGAGCTGGTGCTCCCAGAGAGGCATATAAATACATACAAGTGTGACAAGACAATTTGGATTTGTTTTTTCCAAAGATATGTCCCATACCTGCAGCACAGGTATCTACACTCCTGCAGGAAAAAGGCAAGGTGAGGATTGTCTCAGTGATGTTGAGAGCAGGCATGGAGGAGGTGGATGGGAACGGTGTGCTGTGGATTTGAACAAAGGCTTTTGCACCTGGCACAGCGCTGGCCCAGGGCAGAGGCTGGGCATCGCAATGAAGGCAGATGCTCATAGAATCACAGACTGGTTTGGGTTGCAAGGGACCTTGAAGATCATCTGGTTCCAATCCTCTGCCACAGGCAGGGACACCTTCCACTAGACCAGGCTTCAGATGGCTTGGTTAATATTCAGGAGGCAAATCAGTAACCCAGAGGCCAGGAACTACTACATCTTATTTAAACAAACCCCAGCATGTGTTACTAAATAACTCTTCAACTATATACAACTTCAACTTCAACTACAGTTTGCCTCTGCTGGGATGCAGCATCCTTGAAATGGGCACAAAATTACCAGCTGCAGATTGTGTCGAACTGAGCAGAGCCCTCGGCCACTGGCCAGTGAGCGAGGAGTGCTTCCCTCCCACTGCCAGCATCGCTGCTGGACCCTGTGGGATGGAAAAGCTGGGAGGATGGAAAAGGCAGAGCAACCTTCAGGATTAATTCAATGGTGCTAATTGAAAAGTCAAATAAAGGATGGCTGTGCATTAAACTCAGTAATTTAAACAAAGCTGTAAACTGTGAGCCTTTCTCCAATGAAAACTGGTGAAGCAGCAGCAGCTAAGCCTCAAGATGCAAAAATACCCTCAAAATGAGGTGCAAGACATGCTTTCTGGCAAGCACAGCTTGATGAGTTAAGCTCCAAGCTAGTGACTTAATCCGCCATTCAAGCTCCGTGGGCCAGATCCTGGCAGGCAGAGGCTGGGAGCAGCAGGGCTCGGTGTGTGGGCAGCAGTGCAGAGCTGCACCGTGCCCCCAGGCCTGCCTTCCCTGGGGCTGGGATAGGCTCTCTGAGCCAGCCCCTCCACAGGAGGAGGAAGGACGGAGATGCTACAGCCGCAGCTGGGATGGACCGTGCTGCACCGCGGGACCCATCAGGGGAAGCACTCTTGCCTGGGGTACTCATCCCGTGGGAATGGGAAGGAACTGTGTGTTTTTGTGAGACTGGGGGAAATCCCACTATGGTGGGGCACGTGGGCAGAGATTGGTCTGGAAGAGACCAAGCTCATACCCTGATGACTCTGGTTGGTTGTGCACTTTAACATGAGCAAAGCTGCCTTACTTACCAGTCTGGGTAAAACATCCGGAGTCACTGAAATCTGCCTTCCACCGCATGCAGAGAGATCAGCTTAGATGAACTGGATCCTGATTGGGCTGAGATTTATGTCTGTCCATGAACTTTACACCAGGAACAGACCACTGGGGCCCAAGAAAGGCCCTGTGTTTCCAACAGCCCTGTGTCATGCCAAGACTCCCTTGCTCGCTGCCATTTATTATCACAGCTGAGCCCCCAAAATATCCCTGTCAGAAAGATGTCCGCTTCTACTCCTAGCCAAGATCTGATAAGGATGGAGCATCTGGTCCCCATTAGAGGCTGTTCGCTCTGGTTTCTGCTGTGTAGGAGAGGGGCTCAAGTGCCATGGTGCTCCCACCAGTCCCATCTGGTGAAAATTAGGGAAACGGTAACATCAGGGGGCTGTGGGGGCGGGTGGGGGTGATGTTTTTGTTTTGCTTTGAAATCACGTTCAACTCTTACACTGATGGAAGCCAAGATAACCTACTCCAGCTCACTGCCAGCCCAGCTCCAGGCAAGCAGATGGTTAGGTCCTCCTCTGAGCAAGCATCTCCTTCCCACATCTCTCCATGTAGACATCCCTCAGTGAGTCCATCATCCAGTGTGACGTGATGGAGCATTCTTCTGAGAGCAAAGACAGCTTTCACCCACCTCAGGTCTGGCTTGTCCCTAGAGAGACTATGGTAGAAAGGTGTGCAGTTGTCCTTTACCCAGGGTGTCCAGGAGTCAGGAGGGGCATCAAGGCTTATGAGCTTGGGAAACATTGAGAAAACCTGCTTCATTCTAAAACCAAGACAAGGTTTGTTGTTTGTGTAAAAACCCAGTGTTGGTTCAGCTCCAGTTGACTTGAAAGCTCAGAGGTAGGGGAGCAAGTGGAGAAAATGTTTTTTACTGCTGTGCCAGGAACATCTCCCTGGAGTTGAGGTGGGGGGAAGATCTTAAATGAGAGCTGGTGGCTACAGACACCTGTGGGAATTGCAGAGGCTCCAGGTGTTCCTCCTGAGCATCCCTGCCAGCAAGGCCATACCCTGGCCACTCCCTTTGTCCACTCACCCTTCTGCCTGTGCTGATCACGGCGTGTGGGGCCACGCTTGGTCCGGACCCATGGGACCAGCTGGGTCTGTGCTGTGCCAGCCCCAGCAGCTGATTTCCAGTGGTGCTCTGGAGGGGTCCCCCTCCTCTTCATCGTTCTGGGACTGCACCTGGGGTACAGTTTGGGGTTTGTGTTGTGCCTCCCCTCTCAGATAACCATTTCTCTCTCTCCCACCCAGCTTGTGACTGCCACCCAGTTGGTGCAGCCGGCAAGACCTGCAACCAGACCACGGGGCAGTGCCCATGCAAGGACGGCGTGACCGGCCTCACCTGCAACCGCTGTGCCAAGGGCTACCAGCAGAGCCGCTCGCCAGTGGCCCCCTGCATCAGTGAGTGCCCCACACCTTGTCCTGCACTCAGGGACCCCCACAGGCACCAGGGGATGCCCCTTGGTCCCCCACTGACCTTGGATGGTTTGTGGTGGGTGGGAGGCTCAGACACGAGGCTGTTTGTCCTTATGGATGTTCTCTAGGAAGCAATCAAGTGGGACTCTCTAATCACTTTCTGGAGTAACATGGGCTTCACCTGCCCCAGTGCAGGAGGCTCTGGATGATCCCTTGGGTCAGTGCTTCCAGGTGGCTGAAACAGCTCTGCTGGATCCCATCCTTGGTACAGCACGTGTCCTCCTCACCCAGCTGAGCCCTGAATGTGGTCACTTCTGGGGCAAGGCCAGAGCCTACAGTCAGCATAAAACTGTGTTTATTGTCACAGTGGGTTTGAATTTGACCCAAGTGGCAGAGGGACAACTTCCCACCCTGCAGCTTTTGCTGGGCTGCTGGAGCAGTGGCAGTGCAGGTTACTGGTGGAGCTGGCTCCTCTCTCTCATTTCTTCCCCAAATTTGAGCTTAGGAAAGAAGTTCCCCCCCGTTTTGCTGCCAAGAGTCCTGAGAAAGTGTTATCTTTCCCCACATTTATCCCCGTGCTGGGCAGCCTGAGGTGTGCTGAGATCCACCAAGCACCCATCTGATGTCCAAAGTCAGTTCACCCGGGAAGCATCCATCCCTGGCGCACACATCCTCACACAACTGCTTAGTGCCCTTGGGGATTGCAGAATTGCAGCTTGGCCTAATTTACTGAGCTCAGTTTGTGCATCTCCAGGTCTATTCAATGGTCTGCAATGGTCAGGTCAGATTCATCCCATCAGCTATCTCTCATTTGCGACCAACCAACAAAATCTCTTTGTGGCCCATTTTCAGAGGGCTTTTGCCCAGTTGTCACCCCCAGAGCTGCAGATCTCATCCTTAAGATAACCTCTCCCTTTCTTTTCCAGAGATTCCTGCCATCAACCCCACCTCCCTGGTCACTAGCACAGAGGCACCTGCAGGTAAGTGCTCCATGTTCCTGGCCGAGTCCATGACCTCAGCCCTGCCCAGAGACCTAGGGGCAGATCCCGCCTTCCCTCTCCCTGGCCCAGCACAGAGGAGGGCTGAGCTCTACCAAACCATTTGGTGAAAAGTTAATGGTAAAATGTTTTGGTGAAAGATGTGACTGAGATTTAAAATCTTGTGTATTTCTTGAAAGGAACTGACTAAGACTGATGGACTTTTTCAGGAAAAAGCCTTGCCAACCCTTAGCAGGTTAAGACAGGGATTGTGACATATGGCACCAGTGGGTGCTTGGGAGCTGGCTTTGCTTAACCTCCTTTTGTCAGTGGCAGTGCAAGAGGTTTCTCCTGAGTGTCCTTGGCCTCTGCAGGACCCCAGCTCTCTGGGAGTGCTGGGGCAGGGGAGGTCTGGCAGGTCTCAGGCAGGCTGCAGGGCCCCTGTGCTGAGGCACAGGCTGCCAGGTCTCCCCTGGGACATGGGTGACGTGGTGCTCAGCTCATCCAGGTCTGCAGGAGAGAAGGGTCTGGGTACGAGCTGCTTTTCCTGGCTGTACAGGGTGATGGGATCATGGGTAACTGGACCACAGAGGGACCAGTGTCACTGCTGTGGTCACCCAGAGAGAGGTGACAGCTCCATTGACAGACTGCAGGCCTTGCACAGGCTAGGGAGGCATTGCTACCATGGTCCTCAGGGCTCCACAAGAGCTGCCCTGGTTCCCCAGACTGGAGTGCGAAGGTTGGCATCTCAGTATAAGCTGCAGGTTCACTTCTGCTCCTGCAGAGGCTTGGCTGGAGCTGGGCACTGCTGGGTGGGTGCATGGATGCACCTGCGCTGATGGATTAGGGTCCTTCTTCCAGCCAGGCCAGGGACCAAGGTCCCACAAAGTGACCTGAGCTCCTACCGTGGGGCACATCCCAGTGGCACCAAGCAGTGCTGTGCCAGCCCCTGGAGCCAGTGCCACCATGCTGAGCCCTCCAGTGCTGCAGGATGCACCCAGCAGGGTAAAGAGGGCTGTAGCAGGGCTTTCCTCCTTCCCTCCTCTTCCTTCTGCAGTCCGCTCAGCACTGCAGTGCCGCTGTTCCCAGCCATCCCAGGTCTGTCCCCGGTAGGGATTTCAAGCCAGGTGGAGGGGGAGAAGCTGGGAAAGAAGCAGCCTCTTCCTTCCTTGGGCCACCCCTCTTCCTGCTGTCCCCAAGAGCCTGGTCTTCCCCTGCATTCCATTGTGTTGGAATAGACATCCCAAACAATCCTCCCCTCCAAGCCGTGGCACATGCTCCGGTGAAGACAGCAGCTCCCCAACCCATTTTTAATGAGCAACTTTCCTGTCCCCTGTTTGGAGTACATCTATCCCAAGGAGGCCTACTCCTTTCTTGGAGAGCCAGTGCTCTGTTTGTATCCATCTCCCCAGCTCTCCTTACCCTGACCACCTTGCCTTGGCAGTGGAAAATGCCAATAGCCTCTTCCCAGGCTGGTGTGTGCCTGGGATGTGTTCTCCAGCCCGCTGGGAACGTTTTCCAGGATGGCCACTGCAGCCCCGTGATGAACTCGCTGGCTGTGGGAGAGAGCCAGGGACGAGATGTGTTGAAGAGATGGAATTTTTGGCCCCTCACAACAAGGCAGACACTGAGGGGCTGGAGTGTGTCTAGAGAAGGGAAAGGAGCTTGGGAAGAGTCTGGAGCACAAGTCTGATGAGGAATAGCTGAAGGAAATGGAGGGGCACAGGTTGGAGAAAAGAAGGCTCAGAGGGGACCTCTTCTCTCTCTACAACTCCCTGACAGGAGGGGTCAGCCAGGGGGAGGTCAGGCTCTGCTCCCAGGGAACAAATCATAGAACAAGAGGAAACAGCCTCAATTGTGCCAGAGGGGATTCAGGTTGGACATCAGGGAAAATTTCTTCCCTGCAAGGGTTGTCAGGCAGTGAACCAGGCTGCCCAGGACAGTGGTGGAGTCACCATCCCTGAAAGTGTTCAAACAGCAAGCAGATGTGTCCCTTTGCAATGTGATTTAGTGGGCATGGTGGTATTTGGTTCAAGGTTGGACTCAATGATCTTGGAGGCCTTTTCCAACCTTAATGATTCTGTGTTCCTCTGGCAGGAGTAAAGTGTGTGGATGGGGATGGAGAGGGGAGATGCACAAGGAGGAACCTGTAGCTCCTTGCAGAGCAGTGCTGGCTTAGCACACGTGGACCCCAAGGAGTAGTGCAGAGCCTGGGAGCTCTGCACAGCCTGGCACCCCACCCAGCACCTATGGGCACTGCTAAGCCCTCACAGCCCTGCCCCTTGAGGCTCTGCAAAAGAGGGGCTGTTTTCAGGACAGTGAGGAGCATCCCTGCCTGGATCTGGCAGAGGTTTAACTCCTCACTGTGACAGAGGGGGAGCGATGAGACCTGGAGTGCACATCCTGCCCAGTGGGAAGATGCTGAGCTGAGGGGATGGTATGGCTGCTGGGGGAAGCTGCATGGGACAGGGCAAACCACCAGCACCTCTGCTCCTGCCTGCCCTGCCCACCGTGCCAGCTGTGAGGAGAGCGCTGGGAACATCAGGCTTTGGGAAAAGGAAAAAAATGGGGGGACAGAGGGAGGGATTTGGCCAGTTTTATTGCCAGCAGAGAGTGCTGCGTGGAGCAGAGTTAATCAAGGTGACTCTCCTCCAGTGCTTTATAAATAGGAACAGTCTCACAATGATGTCTGAGCTGTTCAGCTGCACAAAAATAAACAGCACTGGCGGAGAGCTGTGTTGTTTACTCTGTTTTAGCGGAGTGGGTCCGCCTCAAACTGCATCCAGTTTATCTGTGGGTTTGTTGGTTTAAGATTTCTGGCTTCTAGCTCAAATATCCTTAATGCAATGTAGCTGCCTCTGCCCAGAGTCAGTGCCACTGGAGGATCAGGGGACCCAGAGGGGGTCCTGCTGCTCCTTCACTGGTGGGATCAGAGATGGGGGTGATGCTGCCCTGGCTGCACTGCCAGGGTTACCTGAACCTGGTGTGCTTGTCCTGCAAGCAGGGCTGCCAGCCATGGCCCTTTCTACCCACACCCTGCCTGCTCCCTGATGCCCCTCTGCCTACATCCCTCTGCCCCAGGAGCCCCCAGCTGTCCCTGAGCAGGACACTCCCCAAGGGGCCCTCAGCACCTCAGGCAGCCTCCAAGCCCCTTCTCCCCCCATTTCCCCGCCTCCTGCCCTGCCTCTGGCAGCAGGTGCTGGCTTCAGGAACAGGGGGACATTGTTCAGGGCTGCCATGCTCAGGTGCTGGGCTTCCCACCCCTCTCCCCATCCTCCTCCCTGCTGGGGTTCAGTCCCTGGGTGTGTCCAGGCTTTTCACTGACATTGCCATCTTCTGCATCACTTTTCCTAACTTTCTATTGCGTTTCCAATTTTCCAAAGCCTTTGAGGTCCAGCTTTGATGTCTGTGCCTGAGCAACTGACTGTCTTGGTGATGAAATGTCCTGGGTCCACTTCTCATAATTTTTATTATTATAATCTTAAAATATTTTCCATTTCCACTTAGCGAAAAAAAAAATAAAATCCACGTTCCCCATTAGCAGAATTAACAAAACTAGTGGAGTGCAAAACAGGGCTTTAATGGAATTCAAAGTAAGCAGTAAACGATTTGCAGCCATAGCACCTGATTAAGTTACATCTCCCTGAAAACAAAATATTCCTTTTTTTCAAGGAGAGGAGAAGTAAACCAGATGTACAAACCTGCCACCTCTCACACACACGCTCCCCCACAGGGATGGGGAATGCCCACGCCAGGCCAGTGGCTCTGGTTTTCAGCTGCCTCCTCCCACTCTGCACCTGTAGCATCTCCCAGGAATGCAGCAGTGTTAGAGCCGAGGCTGTAGCATGTCCCAAGGATACATTTGTGTCTGGGATGGAGCTGTAGTGAATCCTAGGGAGGCAGCAGTGTCAGGGATGGGGCTGTAACCCATCACAGTGATGTCTCAGTCTCAGAGATTGCTCTGTAACTTGTCCCAGGCATGCATTAGGGCCAGGATGGGGCTGTAGCATATCCTGGAATGCAGAAACATTTCAGGGTTTGTGGGTGCACTTTCATGCCATGGGCTGTGTCAGGTCTCTGCTGACCCCCAGCCCTTCTGTGGGGCTTGGCTGCCCAATCCAGCTGCACAGACCCAGCAGAAAGGCAGCTAAAAAAGCTCTTCTCCACACTGCCCTATGGAATGTGTAAAGCCACGGGCTCTCAGGGCCTGTCTGTGGGAGCAGCCCCATCAGGCACTCAGCATCCCAGGGAGGATGATCCATGCTCCACAGCTGTGTTGTGATCGGGACTGGGTGGCTCCCGAGCAGAGACCTCCCATGGCAAAACCCTGCAGGAACAGAACAGGATGCTCAGGGAGAGACAGTCTGGGGCAGAATCCTTCTGCCCTGACATCCCTTGCCACTTTCCAGCCACAGTACCCATGTCTGCCCCACACCCAGTGATGGAGGAGGCCATGTTCTCAGGGCTAAGGAAAGGAAATGTTTCCAGTTATTTGGACTTTTTTTTTTTCTTCCCAAGTTTCTTAGATAAGCGGAGCAGGAATTGATTCTACATTTGAGAAATGTTCCTCCACAGCACAAAGCCGTGGTTAAAAAAAATCCCTAAACTAATACTAAATTGGTAATTCCCAACACCATTTTCTGACTCCTTTGAATCATAGTGTTATGCTGTTAATCATGAGCCCAGGACAGTTACAGGATTTTTTTCTGCTTTTCTTTCATCCCCATTGCCAAGGGAAGAGGGTGGTGTGTTGGCTGAGTCTGCCCCACAGCCTCCTCCCAGCACACATCACCCCACACTCCACTAGCCCAGCACCCATCATCCCAGCCCAGGCCGTGCACCCTCCTCCCCACGTTGCCTGGTGTCCATGGGCAGGCCTGTGGCAGCTGGTGCCAGGGGCAGGATGGTTTCTGTGCCCCTTTGCCTGAGGAGGAAAGGGGCTCCTGTCCTGACGGGCACTCCCCAAAATAAGATGGGAGGCTCTCCCTAGAGTTCCTTTCATGGAGCAGGAAAGGGAGGAGTGGTGTGTCAGGTTGGACCTGTGGCCTGTCTCAGGGGTGCTGTGGGGTCTGGGATGGGGCTGTAGTGTATCCCAGAGAACACAGCAGGCTGAGGCTGTAGCGCATCCCAGGGATGCAGTGGGTGAGGGCACCTTCAGCGCCACTGCCAAGCACTCCAGCACAGCCCACCCCCTATATGGAGAGGCCCCAAGGCCCCTCTGTAGCCACCTCAGCTCTTTCAGGGGAAGCAGCAGGGCCAAGGCAGCTCTGCCAGCCCGGGCAGAGGGGCAGTGTGGCAGCATGGGGGGCTAAACTGAGAATCAGAGCTTGTCCCCCTCTGCCAAGAATTAGCTTCACGCTGCATTGCTTCTATCACTGGCAAATTTAGAACAGGTGGCATGAAGTCCCAGATAAAAAGGAGCTGAGCAGAGAGGAGAACTGCAGAACCCAGGGTGAGTTTGTGCTCCTGGGCTTCTTCTTTCCTCATTTCTCCGCCTCCCCTTGGCACAGTGCTCTGTTATTCCCCATCTTCCCCCACAGCTTTACCTCCATCCCCAGTGATCGCTGTGGCAACCCGCAAAGACAGTTTCAGAGGCTGCTGGCTCTGTCCTGGGACACGGGGCCAAACCAGAGGGAGAACCTGCAAAAGGCAGAGAAAAGAAGAAGGATGGGCTCAGAAAAAAACATGCTATTTGGAAAGAGATAAATTGAGATGTTCAAAGGAAGATGGCAGGGTAAAGAAAGAAGGCGAACAGGGCTGCTTCGGGCAATTGTTGGGATCAAAGGCTTTGGGGAGAAGGAAAGAGGCATTACCTGACCTCCCTCTGCTTGAGATGCAAATCTGGAGGCTTTAGAAATGCACAGAAAAAAGCTTCCTGGAGGACAGGAGCCTTGGGGGACAACAGGGTGGTGGAGGACAGCCTGATGGCCTGCCCAGCCCCTCTGGAGCAGCCTGAGCAGGGGATGCCTAGGCAACAGGAGTGATGTGGTAGACCAGGGCCACTTCCCTCACCTGTCTCCTTCCCACAGCCTGAGTCCCCTCCCCACTTGTGGAAACCTGCCACAGGTCCCTGGAGGGGCTATCCCCTGAGCGTTCTTCCCACCACTCTGGCCCCTGAGAGCTGAATCACTCTGAGGATCATGACTCCCTTGGTCTGGTGTCACACCTGCCTTTGGGTCTGCCCCCTGTGCGGCTGATTGTGGGACTGGTGCCAAGTCCTCTTTTCCTCCATCACCCAGGACTGCAGGGTCACAGCTGTTCTGTTGACTCTCCTTGGCCATGGTCCCTGCCAGCCCTCCATGGAAGCCACTATCACCTCACCTGCATTCCTCCCATCCATCCCTTTCTGTGTCTGGAAGGAGTCTCCAGGCTTCCTCCACTACCCCTGTGCTGACTTATCCTGCAGGACACCATCACCACAAGTGACAGAATCTGCTCAATGCACCCAAGGCCACCTGGTTCCTCTTCCCAGTTGGTGTGGCATCAGCCATTCGTGCTGGTCTTTGAGCCCCGGGCCCCTCTGAGGTGCCAGGGGAGCAGCTGGACTCAGCAGACCCCTGTGTCCAGCAGTGCTCAGGCCCTGGCTCAGGAGGAGTGAAGTACCCGCCACCTTCTGCCAGGCTGGGTCTTGCTGCTGTCCCCTCCACCCCACTCCCTCTTCCCATGTGATGGGATGAGTTCTCACGGGCCTCAAACCCCTCAGTGCTCAACCCACTGTTCTTCTGCCGCAGACTGTGACTCCTACTGCAAACCAGCCAAGGGCAACTACAAGATTAACATGAAGAAATACTGCAAGAAGGACTATGGTAAGGACCTTCAGCCTCCCCTGGGCTTTGGCCCAGAGGCAGATGAGGGCTGGCTGTGGGTGGGGCAGATGAAGGCATCCAGGGGTTGGAGGACACTCCATATGGAGAGAGGTCTCCAAATGAGCCCTCCCAAAGTTGCAATGGATGAGGCAGGTGGGACTGCTGGGGAAGGGCAGTTCCTGTCCTTTGGGGAGCAAGGCAAAGCATCCCCCATCACTATGCCTCTCCCTTTTTCCCTCAGTGGTCCAGGTAAACATCCTTGAGATGGAGACGGTGGCCAACTGGGCCAAGTTCACCATCAACATCCTCTCTGTCTACAAATGCCGTGACGAGCGGGTCAAGCGCGGTGATAACTTTTTGTGGATCCACCTGAAAGACCTGTCCTGCAAGTGCCCCAAGATCCAGATCAGCAAGAAGTACTTGGTGATGGGGATCAGCGAAAACTCCACTGACCGGCCTGGACTGATGGCCGACAAGAACAGCCTGGTCATCCAGTGGCGGGATGCCTGGACACGCCGCCTTCGGAAACTGCAGCGGCGGGAGAAGAAGGGCAAGTGTGTGAAGCCCTGAGCGGTTTGCACCCACCCTGTCTCCCATGCCCAGCCCCAGCCCAGCTGGGCACTGCCAGACTGCGCCCACAGACTCTGTACATATATATAGTGTGACTGGACTCTTTGTCTATAGTGTATATTTTGGCAATGGTTTCCTGTTGTGTGCGTGTGCACGGGTGGGTGTGCGTGTCAGTCCTTTTCTCTAAGTGTGTATTAAATATAATGCAGTAATGACAAACCTTTAATGAGGAGCAAAGTGGAGCGAGGTCCTGTGGGTGCCTGTCACCAGAAGTGCTTGAAGGGGATTGATGTCCTGCTCCAGGCATTCTGGAGTTCATTTTCAAGGCTTTTGTATTCCTTTTAACACAGTTGTCTTCTGCCCAGTGCTGACATCTCAGTTGATACCTCTCCCTTCTCTAGCATCCAGGGTATGATTCTTCCTCACTCTGAAAATGTGCTGCTGCCAGACCTCTCTCTGCCTTTCTCCTCATCCAGGAGATACAGGAGGTCAGAGTCTTCTCTCCCTCATTCTGATATGTGGGCAGGTGAAGTGGAAACTGTCCAGTGATGCAGAGTGTCCAGCCCAGAACCTCCACCAGAAAGGACAAATGAACTTTTACAAGGCCTTATTCCCCGGTGACCATGGGCTCACACGGACAAGTGCTGCGAGCTGGGGCAGGACCTGTGCGGTGCTGCAGTGCCATAGGGAGAAGCCAGGCCCTGACAGTGTGCTGGTGGCCACT
This sequence comes from Taeniopygia guttata, assembly GCF_048771995.1. Lineage (NCBI taxonomy): Eukaryota > Metazoa > Chordata > Aves > Passeriformes > Estrildidae > Taeniopygia > Taeniopygia guttata. Next base: position 15,755,036 of record NC_133039.1, read on the forward strand.
ACCAGGCAGGACTGTGTCCACTGGGAAGAAGGGGACAAGGGACAGACCTGGCAACCCCTGGTTGCCACTGTCCTGGTGCCTAGTCCAGACAACCCAGTGAAAATGACCTGGACACACCATTTTCCCCTCCCATGTCCATCTGCTCATCTGAACCTGAGCTGGAGTAGCCAGGCTGACCGGAGCCATCATGTATAATCATCCATCCACCCAGGTCTATGTGCCTGTATTCTCACCTGCTACCAACTGACATAATTCCACCTGTTTCTGTTGAGATGACACCAGGTGACATCTGCCTTGGTGTGCATCTTCAGACCTGGCCAGACTGTGCTCTCCTGGGAAGAATTGCTGTGGCCAACGTTGTCCAAGGAGATGCACAAGGCAGAGGTGACAGGAAGAGAGAAAAGTTTTCATTGATCCACCTCTAGGCTTTTATATCTTCTTCACCATGTATTAGTCTCTGGTTAAACAGACACCAGTATCTTCCCATGTTGAGATTGTAGTGGTCTTGGCTTAATAAATACAAATAGTAATAATAGGTATTCTGACAATAGATACTCATTTCCACAGAAACCTTGCCTTGCTTATTGAATGGCTCAGTGAGGGGTTGTAGCCTCATGGTCTTCCATTAAACTTTACCTTTTCCAGCCCACAGCAACTTGTGTGGACTCCCCATTCCAGGGTGGTTCCTCTAGGCTTCAGCATCCCAGGGTGGTGCTGGAGCTTCCAGCTGAAGAGACTAGTGGGGCACTGTTGGGTTTCAGGACAAGGGAATTTGGGGAGTGAGGATCTAGGCCCTGGGGATGTCTGTGTGGACATGCAGGTACATTGGTGGAGCTGCTGGAGATGCTGGAAGTGACATTTCAGAGCTGTGGAGGGCCTGCAGTGCCATTGTTCAGGTCCCATGGGTATCTGGGTGCCTACAAAGGGCATGGGCCGAGGTGCGGGGAGGCTGGAAGCTGAGGGGTAATGGGTATGTGGGACCACTTGAGCTTGGATGAGCTAATATTATCCCCTCTCCCTACACAGACTGTCTTCCCTCCTCTCTCTTAGCTGAGAGGACCCTCCCATCCCTGGCTCCTCTTGTTTGGATTGTCACAGACTATTGGCCTCTGCCATGAGATGCCTCTTGATGTAGTTGGGCCACCCAGTTCTCCTCTTCCTTGCACAGCTGCTTTCACCAAACTTGCCCTTGGCTCAGGCTCACTCCAACCCCATGCACCCAACAGTCACAGAATTGTTTGGGTTGGAAAGGACCGCAGAGATCACCTTCCTCCAAGTCCCGCCATGGGCAGGGACACCTTCCACTAGACCAGATCGTTCCAAGCCTCATCCAGCTTGGCTTTGGATACTTCCAGGGATGGGACAACCACAGCTTCTCTGGACAAATGCAGGAGTCCTAACACAGAAGTCAGTGGTGGAACACCCTTTGGGAGTGCAAGGACAGGACTTTGATCAGGATCATCCTCCGACATCACTCCATAGGGTGTGGGGGTTCTCTGACCCCCCACCTCTTCTCAGCAGCCACAGCCCAGCAGGAGCAGGGCAGCACCTCTGTTCCATGGGCATGGATACTTCTCAGGGCAGGGCTTCAGCAGCACATGGTTTCTCCAAGCAAGGAGAGGCACAATGTGTCTGTGTTCCTCAGAAACACTGGGCGCAGCCTTCTCAGGGGACGCCAGGGCAGGGAACTCCAGGGTTTCCTTTGGGACCTGATTTCTCCTCCACTGAAGTGGGGTACCTAAAACTCTTTGAGGATTTTGCTGGTTGGAGTTCTCCATTTATCCTCCTAGCAGTTCTTCCCTCTTCTTTCACCTCTGCCATCTGTTGAGGAAGGATGGCTCCCATCTGGCATCTCAGTGTCCTGCTGGGTCAGATCAGAGATGCCAGAGCAGAACCACCACCCCATGGTCTGTGCTGAGGAGAGGAGCTCTCTCCCTCTCTCTCTCTCTCTCCCTTTGGCTGAGGAATGTCCTAAAATCCTGGTTGAAGGACTGGTGGAAGACACTCTGCACTGAGTCTAGACTGAGGAAGACACTCTTCACTGATTCTGATCCCTGAAGGAGTTTTCCTGACTTCTCTTTCTTATGTCACCTCCATATCCAAAGCAAGAATTCACCTTTCTTATTCCTCTCCCTCTGCCTGGCACAGGAACGGGGGCCTGCACATCGGTTTGGCTGTACCTGGGACTCTGTAGCTGGATCACCTTCAGCTGGTGCCAGGACACCAAGGGCAGTGGAGAGGCACCATGGATTTGCTCAGAGGTGCTGCTCATCCTGCCCTATAGAGCAGGCTGGGCTTGGAACACACACCAGCATAGGCATCCTTTGGTGGAGAGCTGCAAATCCAGGGGCAGTTCCACATCCACCAGCACCCACCCAACCCTGTCCACCCCTTTGGTGGTGTGGAGTGCTTTACACCACTGGGAGCAGCCAGAGTCCATGGGTAACACAGGGCAGGGGGCTCAGGTGGCAGCAGGATATGTCACACAGACCTGGTGGCTGCAGCCAACAGCTATGGGCTTTGCAAGGGCAAGAGAGAGAGACTGCAGTGCAAGCTCTGCTTGGCACTACAAAGTCATATATTTCCCAAAATAGCTCTTCAAGGGAAAAAGTATTAATTCAGCAAAGCCTTTGGTGCGCCCTGGTGCACTCCCAGTTCCTCGAGCGCAGATCCCCCTCCCCTTGCAGCAGCTGGCCGAGCTCAGTGTGCCAAGAAGCCCCGTGCTGGGACCGGCTGCTGCAGGCGGCGGATGCTGGCCCATGTGGGAAGGGCCAAAACCACCACGCACATTTCCATCCATGTTTTTTTATTTAACAGGTCTTTTCCCAGTATTCAGCTAGGGCAAAATATTTGAGACACAAAGGCAGCGGAAAGAGAGGCCAAGTTTGCAATTTCCCCCCTGCTTTGGGACTGAATTTTGCAGCTGGTTGAAATTTTTCTCATTTCAAAACACCAGTAGACATCTTTCATTAAAACCCGGAATTTGGCCAAGGAAGGACACAAAATGTGAGAATACTACAGAAAACTCAATGGTCTTTTTCTGTATTGTCTAGCCAGCTCCACTCACGAGAGATCACAGGAGTTTGAACAGCTGAACCCCAGCCTGACAAATGGATGTTTGTGTAGAGTATTTTCCGTCACTTTGCTCTTGGTAACTGAAGTCCACATAAATAAAATTAACTGCATCAGACAGGAAAACAACGTTCCTTAGGTGAAATGGGATCCAGCAAAGCGCATTTTACTTGGCCAACAGGGCACAGCTCAGTGCTGGGGTGTGGGAATATTCTTCCTGGTGAGGAGCTGAGCCTCCAAGAAGTGACAAGACCTACACAGCATGACCTCTGTCATAGTCTGACCTGGTCTTGCTCTCCTTGTTCTCCTGATGCTCTCTGGTACACAGAGCAACTTCTGTCCATGCTACCATGCAGATCCAGGTGGATCTTAGTAGTGGCTTCAGCTGTCAGAGAGCAGCGATGGTGGCTCTGCCAGCCCATATTCTTCAGGCTTTAATTGTTAATAACATGGACAAGTCATACTTTGCCACCTGTGGACATGGTAGTAGGCAGCTGTGGCCTGCTGCCACTCCTCAGGTGTGATGACATGTCCAACCAACCACATCTTGTCCAGCCAACCAGTGCCACATCTTTTGTCCCATGCCCTTGGTACTGCAACACTCTGTCCATCACTCCTTACCCAAGCATGATGTTTTACTTGGCACTTTCCAACCCTCACAAGTCTCATTAACATCCTAAATTTTGCTTCCTAGGCAAAGCACAACCTCTGCAATTCCCAGCCCTCCTCCTGTCATCCCAATCTCAATGAAGGCTCTTTCACTCACTAAGGCTCCTTGCAGAGGGGCTGTAGGAACCAGGGCAGGGCACACTTTTCCCACTCATGACTCAAACAAGTGTTTGGGGAATTTAGTTGCTCCAAGCCCTCTTGTCCTTGCAAAGCTGTGAGAAATGTGATGTTCTTCAATATGCCTACTGTATTTTTACCAGCCTTGGGGGCACTTGTTACATCAGCATTAATTACCTGTCATTCATTCATTTGTTCATGTAGTCCTTCATCCAACATATCTCCTTGTTCATCTTTACAAGGGCACAATTTGCTGGTTAAACACACGCTCCCCTTGTGCACAGGATATGCAGCACCTGTGTGGGGTCTGGAAGAATAGGGAGGCAGGGGGCTCAGTTCAGCAGGGTCTGAAGAGCAGGGAGACAGCTTCCCCCCTCGGCTGGGTGGGGGGAACATGAGGAAACCATTAATCGATGGGCTGGCCCACTCCGTGTTTTCCTAAGGAAGAGCCGAAGACGGGGAACAGCTGGGGTCAGCGGGGCACCATCTGGAGAAACCCATCAGCTCCCTCCTGCCGGGCTTTTCCCACCTCAGTGGCAATGGAGAGGATGAGGGAAGAGGTGTCCCCAGTGGCGCTCTGCTGCAGCCCTGGCCCTGCACATGCCCTGAGCTGGCTCTCAGGCACTGCTGGGATGTTGCTGCCATCAGCACAGGAGTCGTGGCACAAAGAGAGCATCCACCCAGGGGAGCTGCTGCCCCATCAGAGCCATACTGGTACCCCCATGTCTTGGGCTCAGCATCTTTGTGCAGAAATCAGTTATTTCTCTGCATGGGGCAGGATCAGACCCTCAGCATCCATCGAACCTTATCCTCTATTTACACAGCCACTGTGAGACTCAATAAACAGATAATATTTTCATCTTGGACAAGATGCTCTACCCCAAAATCTTGGAGAACCAGCCTCTCCACCGTCAAAATAAACACCACACAATACTTCCCCCCCCGCCCCCCCACCCACACCCACATGATGGGAAGCCATCAACTGTGCAGGAGCTGGGAGAGGGGGCACTCCCAGAAGATGGCTGGTCCTGGAGGATTCCCTGTCTGAGAGCAGGCAGTGGCCAGCCCAGGCACACACAGTCACCAGCTGATCCCTGGGTTGGCCACAGTGGAGATCATGGTCCTGCTCACAGCACAGGGAGTGAGGAGATGAAGATGGGCAGAGCAAACCCAACTCAGCACATTCGAGGAGTCTAAAGGGGCCTGTGTTGGGCCTCTCCCTGGCACTGACATCACCACAGAGACTTCTGCAGGAGCAGTGGCTGAAGCTAGGTGGTGCATCCTGTCTGTCCCCTCCTGTCCCCTGCCTGTGTCCTGCCAGACAGATGACAGTGGGAGCAAGTAATCTCCGATGTTTAAAGCTCCAGGACTGTGCTATGGGTCACTAACCCGACCTCAGGGCCATTTGCGGTTTTTGGTATGTGGTGACTCTTGAGTGTCCCTTCCCAGCCCTGCTGGCCACCCATGCTGTAATCCTCATGGCCCTGGGACAGCATTGGCGCTGCTCAGGTCACTGTCCTGGGAGCCCTGAGTGCTCCCCATGCTGGGGCAGCTGGGGCAGCTCATCCATCAGGAAACCCAGCAGACCACAACAGGCTCTAGCTGGCCTCTTGAGCCAGAAATGAGATGGCTTTGGCCAGCACAAACATACAGACTGTCCCTTTTCCAGCAAAACTAGATGGCACCTGGAGCTGGGAGTGAGGCAGGGTGGCCAAAGCAGGACCTTGGAGTGGCCAGGCAGTTCTGCCCCCACACCAGCAAGGCTCAGTCATTCCTATGCCCTGCCCAAATGTGAGACACTGACAGCAGCCCCCAGGATGCTGGTCCCCACCTCCATCTCCATCTCCATCTCCATCCCTCTCCCTTGCTCCTTACTTCCTGAGCAATCCCTTCCTGTCAACCTGCTGGCTGTAGGGGGAAATTCCTGGTCCTGACTGTTACGCAAAATTAGCTCTCAGGGAACGCCTGGTGAAATCGTGGGGCCTTCGTCTGCTTTGGGTGCTTTCAGACTTTTCCCTGGCATCCAGTGGGATAGCCATAAATCCCTGCTACAGCCTCCAAGTCGAACATTTCCTCCGAGCCCCATTATTAATTTTCTGAAAGATCCCATAAACCCCCAGATGGAAAAATATGGAGATATTTGCACATGTGCCGTAAAACACATTGCCCATCTATTTCAAATGGATGTGGCAATATATAAAACATACTTAGGGCATGAGCCAGGTTTCACGGTATTTAAACAAGGCAGCATGATGTAATTGGAATTTACAGTGTAAGAGCAGATTGAAGCTGGGCCATGGGTGCGTACCATATATCTTGGATCTCCTGAAGATTTGGCCTGCTCTAGAATGACAAATACCTTTTGTACTTGTCACCTATATTTTAAGTGAATGAACAGCTCTTTTCACTAAATATAATGGCTGGAAAATATTTTTTTTTTCCATCTGAATTTAAGAGCCTCTGCCCTGTTCCCTGTAAAGAGTGTGATTCCTAGGGATGCAGGTGTCTCAGGGCTTTGTTTCTCCCGTCCCCCAGCCCAGATGGCTCCTGTTCCTGGGAAGCACAGTGCCAGAACCTCTCCTACTGCATGGCCTCGCATAGCCACGGTCCAAGGCCAGACTGGATCAGTCTCTGACCAGCCCAGTCTTGTGGAAAGTATCCCATGGCAGGGACTTGGAAAGGGACATCCTTTGAGGTCTCTTCCAACTCAAACTGTTCTATGATTCCCTGGAGCAGGAGAGGGTGGTCAGCTTCAAACACTGCTCTCCACTTCTGGGAAGAGCACCTGGAGTCCAGGGGCTACTGGCAGGGGCACAGTCAGAAGCTGGTACAGGAGAGAGCAGCCAATGGAAGAGGTGTCACCAGCAGGTCCCCCAAAAATGTTGTGATGAAGTCTTTCAGGTGCCTCCACCTCCCTGCAGTGATGGCAGTATCAGGGCAAGAGGTGGGAACCACTCCACAACTGGGCAGTGGGAGGATGGTGGGAGAGGAGGGGATGTTTAGGGACCACCCAAGCTGTCCCCATCACCAATGCAAGCACCCCTCTGCCACCCGTCCCAGAACAGGGGGGCAGATGGGCACAGCAAAGCTCCTCCCAGCAAGGTCCTGATCTCTCCCTTCTGAGACCCCCATTGTGCTTTGCCAATTTTGGGAATTCTGGAGAGGTGAGGGTTGCTAAGGGGCTGCAGACACACCGCTCTGCCTGCTGCTCCTTGATGTTGACGCCGCTGGGAGAGACCCGCCAACACAGACTGGAATCTGCACCTTGGCACAGGAACATGGTGCCCCATGGTTAGGGCGGGGACATGGTTATGGGCCCTGTCTGAGGGACAGGGTGCCCCATGGCCTGGAAATCCCCCTCAGTTCCTCCAGTTAAGGGAAAAGGCAAAAATAAAAGGGAAAGCTAAAAGACACTAAAGCATAAAAATATGAATTTTACTCATAGATGTATTGGTGTCTCCATCCTAGCCAGTGTCCATCCTAGGCACTGGTGGGCTGAGGGTGCAGGGCTGATGGTGGTCTGATCACCAGCTCAAGCGTGCCAGGGTGCTGCAGGGCACTGGGGTGGCTGTGGACACACAGATGAGGTCCTAGGGAACTCATCTGCAAGCTGAGGACAGCAAGGAGGAGCCAGGAGCCTCAGCACAGAGTCCCCTGTGCCTGCCAGCTTTAGGCAGGGCATGTGCATCTGGTCTGCCCAAACTCATTGTCCCTCTCTCTCCCCCCATTTGAGCATTCAGAAAGTTTGGATGAAAAGCTTTTGAAAAATTAATAAATCAAGTCCTTCCTTTCCGGCGGGAGGAAAATCCCTCCAAAAAATGTCAGTTAGAAATAATCCAAGTGATTTGTTTGGAAAATTTTGAAATGCAGTTCCTCCTGAGAGCCAGAACAGTCTCTCAGCCTTGCTCTGCAGAGCGAGGAACCAAGAGCCAAGACCCTGCTCCAGGGCAGGAAGCCTGGATGCTCTCATAGCCACGGCTCAGGCTGGAGCCCAAAGGAACTGAAGGTCACCTGCAGCCCAGACAGGACTGGGACCACACGGGCCCACCTGGAGCCTCCCCAGGGCTTTCCGAATACAGGGATTCAGCTTCAGGGAACTGGGCCAGATACTGAGGAGAGTGTCAGTCAGCTGGCTCAGCTCAGGCAAACTGGCTTTTTCAGAGAGTAAAACCAGTTGGACTGGGGATTTCCTAACCAGTTCTTGAAAACCAAGCATAGAGCTGGGCATGGATGAAACACAGGACTGGTGTAGGCTACCTGCTGGTATGGAAACCAGGTTACTGCTCCTCAACAGCCCCTGAGCTGTCATCCCATGGGGTCTTTTCCTGCTCCAAAGCTCCAGACAGAATTCCTGCTCATGAATGAGCTGAACTGCTCTGCAAAAGCATATGAGCAGCCATTAGCTGGACAGTACTTGTGGTTTCTCAACATCTTCTCTATCATGTTGTGAAGGGCTCTTACTGCCAGACAGAAGGTCTCTGAGGGTTTCTCGTGAGCTTCAAGTGTGTACAGCACAGCAGAAACTGCTCAGCAAGGTTGTGTGTGTGCACCTCCAGCTTCCAGACCTCTCAGAGACCCAGATATCTCAGAGGGTGTTGAGAATGAAAGCACTCTGAAAGCTGGCAGCCTTTCCATCACTGACAAGGGAGGCACCTGGAACTTTCCCAGGCTGGGGAACTTGGACCTCACCAGGCCAAAGCATCAACCTCACCTGCTGAATTTTTTACTTTCTGCTAATAACGGGATGTGTCCTGCAAAGGGCTTTGGGCTGAGTGCTCCAGAGGTGTTTGGCTCCTCTGGGGCTCTGGAGCCAGTGGCAGGTCTCTCAAGTGGGTTAAATGATGTAGAGCTGCATTCTACCATCCTCACTGCCTCTTAATGGCACATTTCTCTGAGGTGAGCTCTTTCAGGCCTGTTGTGGCCATTCACAGGTTGTGATCGGGTCCCTTCTCTAGGCTGACAGCAGTGGTCATCCAGTATTTTGGCTCTTCAATTCAAAGGGGAACAAGAAGGCAACAAAATGAGCTTTTCTTGGCACGAAGAGGAGAAAGCAAATGGTTTCAGTCCCGTGGCTTTACCTAAAGAGTCTACAAACCACCCTTCTACCACAGGAAGGATGGGATTGCCAGAGGCTAGGAGCATTCAAATCCAGACAAAGCAGCTCTGAAAAAAGGATGGAGCTGGAGGTGATGGCTCAGGAGGGGGTGGTGTGGATAATGGGAGATAAGCACAGCCTAGCAATTCTGTCTGAAGAGATTGCAGAGGTGGTAACTCTAGGCCATCAGAGGCCCATGAAGCCCTTGCCTGTGTGGCACACGGTGGGAACTGATGCTACAGGCCTGACTAGCACATTAGCAAGAGTCAAGGAACTTGATCAAGAAATCACATTTCCATACATCTGGGTCATCCTTCCACATTCTTACTGCCCTCCTCCATCTTTCTCTCATTCATCTCTCTCACTTTTGACCTCTCCCCTCCTCCCGCCAAACTTTCTTTTTCCCAAGTTTCTTGCTGTTTGGCTGCTCATTCTCCCACTTCTGTCAGGGATGATAAATCACCTCTACAGATGAGCATCATTAACATACCAGACTCATCCTTCTTTTGACCTCCTCGGCTCTGAGTCCCTTCCAGGAGGTAAGAACTGGCCCAAATTACACTGGAGAAGGGATAACCAGTCAACCCATTGAAGTAGGAAGAAGTCCATTTCCCTTTTTTCCTCCAGTCACAAATCCTGTCCTCACCAGTCCTACATGTGTAGTGAAGACTGCACGTCCCTCTGGCCACCATGCTGTGCATCCAGCTGCTGCACCTCATGATGAAGAGACGCCCATGTAGACGTACCCCTCTCTTTCTCTTGATCTCCCTCACCTTGCTCCCCCCTTTCCCTTCCCCCAACACACATCTGCTCACATAGTTCCAGAAAATTTGTTTCATATCACCATTGAGCCGTTTATTTCTTTCCAGAGAGTTAAAAGCCTGTCTCCTTTGATTTAGTGAGTCAAGAGTGCCTAGGAGGGAGCAGAGAGAATAAAAGAATTAAATAAATAAAATAATGAAAAAAAGGTCTTGGGAACATCTGGAGTTGCTCTTAAGCAAGATGCAATATTCTTGGCCAGATGTTGAATGACTAGCTTCTACTTGGGAAACGTCAACATGTCAGATATTGAAATCCCACCTGACACCCTCTTCCTTAGCTTCCTTCCCCTCTTCCTTGTTCTGCTCTGCTTGTGCTGCCCACATCATCCCTCTGGGATGGCACTAAGAGGAAGGGGTAGCTTTTCTGGGACCTCGATGGGTGTCACTGTGAGAGACCAAGAGGTCAAGCTTGTCACTTTGAAAACCACTGATTCACCAAGAAGAGGGCTGTGGAGAGGCTGGGTGAACTTGCAGTGGTGCTGCTTGCACTGGATAGTGGAGGAGGCATCTCCAAGAGATTCCAAGGAGCTGGGAACAGGGCTTCAGCAGGCAAAGCCATCTGTGATCTCTGGCAGCAAAGCTTTGCTGGAGAAGCAAAGGAAGACTTCTAATCCTTTGGTGAGCACAGCTGAGCAGACAGCTGCCAGCGAGGTGGGGGAGCACCGGCACGCTGGAGGCCATGGAGCAGTTTCCCTGGAGAAAGGAGATCCCGGACACACCGCTCATTCTGACTCACCAGCATCAGTGCAAATGACTGGGGATTTATACCAGCCTCAGGGCTGCCTGGGGGAGCAGGGAGAGCGGCTCAGCAAGAGCCGGTGTAGCCAAGGGGATGACATCCATCCCAAGCCAGACATGCTCCATGTCCCACAGCACAGCTGGAGCTGTCACCCCTCCTGGCTGGAGCCAGCACAGCTGACCGAGCACTCAGCTCCTGGGGGTGCCCCTCTGTAGCACCCTGGATGTGGTCCATCGCTCCCACCCTGTGGTGCCCATCCGTCACGTGAGCTGGCACATCCAGCAGCGCCACACAGAGGTACTTGGGAGCTAAATATTCCTTCTGCCCACCACTGGTGTATAAATTATGAGCCACAATGTGAAAAAGCAGAATAGGGAGTTGGTCAGAGGAAAATCCCCATTTGCTGCTTAGAAGGAAGACTGGCACCTCAGGACAAGAGCAGTGATGGGTGGCACCTACCATGCTAGGCCAGTTCCTTCTCCATGCTGGGTGTCCTGCACAGGCTGAGGTTTATCCAGCTGTGCCTGACCCAGCCTCTGGCCTCAGCTCCCAGTGCTGTTACTTCAGGGCCAACCCATGGCTTCATCTAACCTACTGCTCTTCAGCATCCTACAACCCAGGGCTCTGCTGGTCCAGGGCAGTCACCATGGCCAGGACCACAGGACCATCCTCCTCCCTCATTCATACTGTCATGAGAATTAATAAGGAGAGAGAAGCTGTGGCTGCCCCATCCTTGGAAGTATTCAGCCGGGCTGGATGAGGCTCTGAACAATCTGATTTAGTGAAAGGCATCCCTGCCCATGACAGGGAGAGGAACTACATGATCTCTAAGGTCCCTTCAACTTAAACCATTCTATGATTCTATGATTCTGTTGTCAATCCAACCCTGGTGCTGTCTAGGGTCTTGTAGTTGGCTTTCTGCTCCCATACCTCATTATGGTGGATATCAGAAACCCAGGGTTTGTGACCAGCTGTATGGAGGTTTTGGGAGCTGGAATCTATCCTCATGCCTCAGTATTGTCCAGTTACCAGGAGGAGCCCTCCAGGGCTCATGGGGGGCCTCCCACATATCAGAGATTACGCTTGGTGGAGGATGACCATCAATGTCTTCCTACTGAGCTGAACCAGGTTAAAAAGAGACCTTCCTCCCTCTCCAGTGAGAGTGAGAAAAGGAGGGTGGAGAAGTTAAGGACAGCCAATCCAACCCTCCCATCACCAAACTCTGCCTGCATGTGTCATCTCAGCAGGCAATGCACAGTGATGGTTGGGATCTGCCCACAAGAGGCTCCAAGTCACACCTGCAGTGCCCATGGGCAGGCAAAAACACCTGCTTGGAGAGGGGTCACTTTGGGTGCTGCTCTCCCCAACTTCCTGCTCGCTGGGGGGTGCCAAAGCCCACTCAGGCCCTTATTAATGCTTGAAGAAACTGAGTAATCACAGGCAGAAGAGCATCTTCCACCTCTTCAGAACAGGGACAGAGACCACCTTAGCCAGCAGACCAAGGCACATGTCCAGGTCTGCCTGCAGCCTTCCCTGCACTTGTTTCTTCTTCCTGGACCAAAACTTAATAGCTGGAAGGTTGAAAGCACAGTCACAGTCCACTCTTGGGACCTGTCCATCTCCCCATGGCCCATAGCCCCCACTACCCCACACAGGCAGCATTGCAGGAAGACACACAGTCCTCCCATCTCTGTTGGTCCCAGCCCTGCAGCTCCTGGGCTGGGCTCCCCATGGCCAGGACAATGGGAATCTGCTGAGGAGGTGTCAGTGTCAGCTCTCCCAGCTGATCAGTACAGGCCTGCAGCAAGAGGGCTTGGTCCTTACCATGGCCTGGTGCACCAGCAGGGAAAGTCTGGGGGAGAACAGATGGTCACTGCTCAGGGGTCACCTTTTCCAGGTGCCCAGAGCCTTCAGTCCCCTGTGACAGCAAAGCTTTGTGCTCCCTCCTGCTGTACGTGGGGACATTTACAGTCCTTAATCCATGGAAGGGTGATCAGGATATAATCTGTATGGAAACAGAAGCAACTCTGAGGAGTAAATCAAGCCTTTGGTCCCCTTTCTGGAGGATCACCCTCCCCAGACTGCCTGGGAAAGCCTCTGACCCTCTATCCCTCCACAGGGATGGGATTAGGGGGTCCAGCCCCGTGTTACATGGGGTTCCCTCTCCCTTGGAGCAAGCTGCCCTCCGGAGGTGAAGGCGGCGTGGAGTGGGGTGGCAGAGAACCAGACAAGGAAGATCCTCCGTGAAGCCCCCCAGGGTGTCCCCACTGCCATGCCCGCAGCCCGGGCGGGAGGGGAGCGCAGTGCCCGGGCAGCCGGGCTCGGGGGGCCGTGGGGCCGTGGGGCCGTGGGGCCGTGGGGCCGTGGGGCCGTGGGGCCGTGGGGCCCTGCTAATGACAACCAGGTGAGCGGGCGGCGATAAGCCCCCAGGAATGCGGCGGCGGCGGCAGCTGCCGGCCGCGAGTCGCTCAGCCCTTGGATGGGCCAATTAAGTAAATAGAAAATTTAGAGCGCGGGATCAAAGCCCAAGCGCACGGGCTTTATTTATATGGAAAAGGTCAGATTATATTGGCAGATGTGTTAAAGGAGAGAGAAGAAAAAAACCTTGCAAAAACATTGGCCCTGATTTGAGGTTTCCTGACGGGTGGGACGGGGATTTTTCTTTCTTTTCGGGCCACGGGTGCGTTGGAGTCCTGGCAGTGCGCTGGGGGCAGCTGGAAAGGGCACGTCTGGTGATGGGCTCACTGCCCCCGCCCACCCACATCCTGGACCCTCTGCCAGCAGGACAAACCCCAGCAACAGGGTCCCTCTGGCTCAGACCACCGCCTTATACTCAGTAGTCCCCCAGGTGATGTGGAGTTGGTCTCCAAAGTGGACCTGCTGGGTTCTGCCCAGTACTTCACCCCCCTATTGCCCCCAGCAGCTCCATCAGTCCTGGACTCTGCCCTCCGAGGTGATGTCCCCATCCACCCCGTGTCACTCTGGGTGTCCCTGGCAGTCACTGTCTATCCCAGATCACTGTCCCAGCATTGCTCTGCTGCCTTTTTGGTTTTCCCGCTTTGCAGAGTTGGGAAAGCCCACCTGTGTGATGTTCCCCAGCGACAGCAGAGTGCCTGACATCGCTTTGCTTTGCACATCCTGCTCCTGGGGGGCAGGGAGGACTCAGGATCAGCTGTCAGCGATGAGCCTGGGGAGATTCCCACTGCCCTCAGCACTGCCAGCAGTGCTTTGGAGCTGATGGTAAGGCTGGGGCTGGAACGGGTCCCCTCGGATCGCACTCCGAATCATCACCTCCCCACTGGTGCTTGGCCAGCCCCCCGACATGGCAAATGGGGGCAAATATCATCTCTTTTAGCACTTCAAAACTGCGGAAGCATGCCAACTTCAACATCCTGCGTCCCCAGGCTTTTCTCTGCTTCCCAGAAGGAGCGTGGGAGTCCCAGCTGAGGAAACTGAGGCAGGAGGGTGGGAGGGGAGAGGGGTGATGTGGTGCGAGCAGTGGAGAGCGGCAGCATCCAGCAGCAAGGTGGGGAGGTGGCAGGAGGGACCTGTGATGGGGGAATAGAGGAATGCGTTCGCCCGGGCAGGAAATTGTTGGGCTCGGAGAGCGCGGGACCCGCCTGCTAAGAAAACAAGCGGAGGCCGAAAGGCACCGGGGGCGCAGCGCGGTGGGGGGGCAGGAAGGGGCTCCGGGGGCAGGAATGCCGGCTATGCTCCCACTCTGGGCAGGTGTGCTGCACCCACTGCTGCACCCACTGCTGCACCTACTGCTGCACCCACTGCTGCACCCACTGCTGCACCCACTGCCGGACCTGCTGCTGGCCCTGCCAAAGCTGCACCTCAGCCGTAGGACCCTCATTTCTTCTGCATGGGCAGCCGTGGAATGGAGCAGAGCAGCAGCCCCAGTAGTGCAGTCAGCTCATCTTGGCCTGGCTATGCCTCAGTTTCCCCAGCTTTAAAATCGCCCTGTGCATCTGAAATGCACAGGGTCTATGCCTTTATTAATAGTCAGCTCTTTATTAAAAAGGATCAGCTCGGCAGGGGGCTCAACAAGGAGCTCGCCCCCACTGTTGTAGCTTTTCCGCTAGCCGAAGGGTGAGCAGGCATGCAGAGTCTGTCCCTGGAGTCTCCGTGGCACACCGGTAGCTGAAGAGGTGTGCAGTCCATATCTGAAGTCCCAGCAGACTGTCCTCTCTCCTTTCCCCCTGGCACACTGGTAGGGAAGGGTGTGCAGAGCCTGCTGCCGATGCCCAGCAGCAGCTGTCTCTCTCCTTCCCGCTTGATAACCCCGTGAAGTGTGTGTCCTTTGCTCCTGCTTCCCACAGCCCAGTCCAGTCTGGTACTCTGTAGGGTATGGTGACAGGTCAAACACAGATTAGAGATGTGGTTCCCTTTTCCCCAACGTGCACACCCATCCAGCCCCCTCCACTGTGCCCAGCCTTCCATTTTAGGGGTGTTTTTCGTCCCCAAAACCCCCTCCCATGATTCCACTGGATTATTTTGCATCCAGGTCCTAGTGTGGGTGGGGTTGTAGGTGATACCCAGGAGCAATTAGCTAATTAACGTTTCAATGTCAGTACTTAACCCAAGCCAAGTGTTCCAGCCAGGCTGTTTTGTTCATAACGCTTCAGTCACAGGCAGTGGCAAGACCCATCCTGGGGCTGCTGGGGTAGGAACAAGGTGTCTGTGGGGTTGAGAGCTGCTGGGCTTTGCTGTGCCAGCCCTGGACCTCACTCAGGGCCATGACCAAGGGAGCTCCTGCTCTCCCATGTTATGGGAAGGAAAGATCTCTGTCACCACTAATTACCCTCCCAGGTCTTCTCCACCTGCCCACTGGGTGCCACCGAGGTGGGCAGAGCCCACAGGAGTCAGAGCAGGTCAGACTGGGAGCAGAGGGAAAAGCTGGGGATGGTCCTGCTGAAAAGGGATGGTGCAAGAGGGTAAAGCCAGAGTGGTGTCTAGGGGCAAGGGGTCCCTCATGTTAGCATCCACTTCTTCATCCCTCACAGGACTGCCACCACCCCGGCCACCTGCCCCACCTTGTCCTCACCAAGGGCTGCTCAGTGCTGTCCTTGGGAGGAACATGTCTGAGTGGTCTCTGCTCCCTTTAAGGGACAGCATGGCACAAAATGCAGCCTGGATCATGGCACTGGTTTGAAACTCCACTGGTCTGTAATAAGTATCTGGCAGGAGCATCTACCGCTTTATCTGCAACAGATCAGGTTGGAGCAAAACTTTCTGAGACAGCATCTGGAAGTGGTTTATCCCTCACCAAGTTTTGCATGAAATACCAATTTTCCACCCTTTCCTTTAGTATATTGAAATTAGGAGGGAAAATTCCCCTCCTCCCTTCTCCTGCTCCCCCTACCCCTGGGTTCTCCTCTGGGCTCAAGCTTCTCACAGCTCTTCTGGAAAAGCAGAGGACATCAAGGAGCTGCATGTACATCCGGGAGCACCTCCCCATGCTGTGCCAGGCCACAGACAGGGTCCAGACAGGGTCCAGGCAGCAACAGGAGCAGGATGGTGTGGAGGAAGCCCATGGTGGCCAACACTAAGATTGTTGGAGCAGGGGTGGGTGCAGCATCCCAAAGCAATAACCTGGGGGAAGGGCACAACTCATCACATAGGAGCTGGGCAGGAGCTGTGCAGAGCAGCCAGTGACACCATGAGGGACTGTGCCAAGCTGTTAGCAGTGCTGAGGTTTCAGAAGAGGAATGCTTTAGCCAAATCTCTTTTTTTCACCCTAGACTCCATCATGCTGAGCCACAGCACCTCGCTGCAGAGCAGAGACATGTGAACTGCAGAAGAACCATCACACACAGTGGAAAATCAGCCAGATTTTGAACTCAGCTTCAAACTGCTGCAGCAGCTGTTAGGCTTCACAGCCTCTCCCCAGAACTTTCCTTTGTCACTGGAGGCAGAGGGACAGAAAGGGACAGCTTTAGGAAGGGCAATGTTGGCTTTGCCACAGGCTCTGCCTGCCAGGAGCTCCCAGCTAGGTCGCAAAGGTCCCGGCGGGGCCAGCTCTCACATGTGCCACACCCACAGGATCTGAGCAGGTGTTTCCAGGATGGAGCTGGCACATCGGCTTTGGGGACAGATTTCCATGTGTTTGCCCATGCGAGGTGGGGGCTGTGGAGGGACTGTGCCACTCCTGGCACAGGGCAGCAGCAATGTGGTGTCCCAGGGGAGAGCTGGCAGGGGACAGGGAACTGACTCTCTTCCCACTGTCGGGACAAGGGGCAGGGGTCAGGAACATGCCAGGCCCCTGGCCAGAGGGGATGTGCTGAAAATCCAGGAGCTGTACTGCCTCAGAAAGAGACTTGGGTATTAAAATAACTTCCAGGCTGTAAGCACATCCCAGACCTTGCCTGGTGGGAGGTGATAAGGGCAGATGTCCAGCTGCCTGTAGCTCTTACTGGCACAGATCCATCACACCGTGAGGACAGTCCATGCAAGCTCTGCCTTGGACATCTGAAGAGCACGGGGTGTGTCTGGAGGTGGCACCAACCCAGGCTGCCTTACACAACCTGGACATCTCCCTCCAGGACTGGGCTGGGGGATTATGAGGCTGCTTGTCCCCTCACTGGGTCCCCTCACTGGGTCCTGGAGTGGAAGTGGATGGCACGGCACAGCTCTGTGTCAGGGTCTGTGCTGGTTGTGCCTCACTGCACCCCAGCTGTGCCACAGCTCCCATGGGACTACAGCATGGATGGGACCATGCAATGCCACCTTGCAATGCCACCATAATGCTGCTGCCAAGGCAGAACATCACTTCCTGCCACTCCCACCCCTGCAGAAGGGGGATGGAGAAGAGGGGCCTAATGAATTAGGAGTGTGCACATCATTAGGCTGCAGCGAGTGGGAAGGGGGGGGACTTTAGCTCCCTCATGACACAGAGACCTGCTCCTCTCCTGCACCACAGTTGGGGCTTTAGGGCTGCTCCTCTCCAGCACAGCCCCCAAGATCTGCTCCCCACCCTCATGCCTCACTGCCCCCCATGATGGGCTGGAAGTGTGTTTGTTTTCTTCTGGCATTGCTCCATGCAGATCCCAGCTGCCAGGCGGGGAGGGGAGGTGAGGTGAAGCCAAAAGCTGTAGAATCAGTGTGTGAAGCTCAAGGCTTAGCTGTCATTGATCCCGTTTTTCTCCTCCCACCCCTTTCCCCAGAAGACTCTGCCTTCCCCCTGTGCTGCAAGCAGGGCCAGAGCAAAGCAGTGGACGTGCTCACCTGCAGCAGCCAAAGGCTCAGGAGCTACAGCAAAGCCCCTCTGCTCTGGAGACAAAGGGAGGGTTGCTAGAGGCTCCAGCCTTCCCAAACCCAGGCACCCTCAGCATGCTGCTGCCTGAACACCCAGCTGTATCCTTATCCAGATCCAACCTTTGCAAGGGCTGGGCACAGGCTGGGGCTGTGCCCTGGTGTAGGACATCACTGCTGAGGGTGAGATCCCAGTGCCCATCCTGGCCTCTGTGCTGGGTGCTGTGACCACAGGACACATCCATCACTGCTGCAGGTGTCAGCGAGAAGGCACCCAATTCCCACCTGTGAGGTGGGGAAGCAGAACCCTTAGGGACACCTGGGAAACCCATGTCCCAGTTGGGGGGGCCAGGGAGGGATAGGCTATAAGAAGAGCCAGCTCCCCCACACAGCTGGATTTCAGCTCCCCACAGTGCATGCCGAGGGTCCCGCCTGCACATCACAGCTGGGAAAACTGAAGCTTGGCAGGGGGAAACCTGTCCCAACCTGGCCTCAGCAAGGTGCTGCCAGCATACCCCTGGGCATCTGAGGCTCTGGGGGTGTCTGTCCCTGTGGCATGCCAGCGTGGAAGTGGAATGTGACAGTTCTCTACACACAAACAACCCCTCTGGGGTTACTTGCATGCACTCAGTGACGACTCCATTCCCCAGAGCCAGAGCCAGCAAATGCATCCAGGGCAAACAGCCTCTCTCCTCCATCCCTGACTTCTCCATCCTGTGAACCCCTAGGGTGTCCCAGGGCCCAAAGCCTCCTCCTTGCAGAGAGTTGCACCTATTTAATTAGAGGTGTGAAATGATCTCATTAAACCAGTGCTGGGTTCTTAGTCTAAACTGCTCCCACAGCACATGAATGGCTTGATTCCACTTTGCTTTATCCTTTTCTTTTCCATTTTTTCCTCTCTTTTTTGGCTTGGTCTCCAAAGCACGCAAAGTTTCTGCGCTCATGGTATGTGCGGGTATGTCTCTGTGTCCAGCTCTGTAACTGTTGAAGCCACCAGCCAATTTCAGCTGGAGTCAGTGGATGGATGGAGAGTTCAGGGTTGCTCCATCCCCACACATTCTTTACTGAGGGTGGGAGATGCTGAACCCCCAGCCTTGTTTTCACTGGACACGGCAGGAGCCAGATGGAGCCAGACAAAGCAGGAGCTTTTGAGATACAAATCCCAAAGCCAAGGTTCACCCCTATTCAAATTAAGAATAATTTGCTCTTCCCTACTGGAAATTTTGCCTTAATACTGCCTCGGCTGATTCACTGCAGGGGTCATTTTGACTGAAACATCAATTTTAAAACACTCTTCCCATCTAATAATCACAGAATCTCCTGAGTGGAAAGGGATCCATCAGGATCATCCAGTGCAGCTCCTGGCCCTGCAGAGGACAAACCCAACAGCCCAGCCCTGTGCAGCCCTGAGAGCATTGTCCAAACGCTCCTGGAGCTCTGGCAGCCTCGGGGCTGTGCCCATTCCCTGGGAAGCCTGGGCAGTGCCCAGCACCCTCTGGGGGAAGAACCTTTTCCTAATATACACGTAAGCTTCCCTGACACAGCTCCAATAAAACCAGCTGAGGAAAAAGAAAGGAAGAGCTGAGCAGTGTGAAACTTGTCCAGGGCATTGCCCAGGAGCTGTGTCAGGGCATAGAGCTCACATCGTTTTACCCAGCAAGGATTAATCCCTACAGATTAATATTAAACCTTGCCCATAAATCAGCTCTGGGGGTGCTTTCTAGACCTGTCAGACAGAGGGATGGCATTGCATGGGGATGAAGGCAACCTGACTTCAGCTGAAAAGGCTGTGCCTTGCACTGCCGCAGTGGAACCAAGCAGGGGCTACCTGGCATGACTGACTGGCATCAGAGGTGCCGTGGAATCCCTGAGGTGCTGACCCATCCCAGTCCTTGTCCTTTTGCCACTGCCCTCTAGTGCAGTCCCTTCACACCCTCCTCGCTCCTGCTCCCTGCTCAGGCCTTTGCTCCCCCCTTTCTTGGCCGGGTGTTTGCCGGCACAGGTGCACTCTGGTCCCCCCCACCACTGCCCTTTTTTTAATTAGATGATAAAGAAAGCATCCTTTTGAAGCAGGTAGGGGATTCCTTGCATCCCTGGCATTGCTGGGCTGCCTGACTGTAACCCTATTCCAGTTAAAAGCTTTCTGTGCCCGTCCACGGCCCCACACCTGCAGTCAGATCCTCGCAGGCTGCCCTCTCGGCCACTCGTGCAATTACCCAACGTGATGATTAACTGAGGCAGCACAGGAGGTACGGGGACTTCCCCCTGCCAGCTGCCACTGCCTCACCCGTGGTGGAGGCAGGTGGGTCCCCCGCTCTGGGCAGCCCAGCATCCACTGCTGCCTCTGGAGACATCTGCTGATGATGGGTGCTGGGGAGACCTGGCACCCAGAGTAGTTGTTCCCTCCCCATCTCAGGAACTGGTTGCTGTGGGCATAGAGATATTTGGCACAGAGCCCAAAAGTGGCCCAGGGCTGGCATCTCTGCTCTTCCCAGCCTGGTGGGTGACTAGGGGAGAGAAAGCCAAGCAATGGGGCTCAGAGTCCTCTTCTGGGCTGGGACTCTGCTCCCTGGCCTTGCGCACGTTGGAGTCCTCGGGCAGGTGGAGCAGATCCCCCTGCACCAGCGCAGTCACCCTGCGGTCCGTGGCATGTCCCTCCGCACGGGCCCGCGCGTGTCCCCTCCCCTGCGTGTCCCCGGCGGCCCCGGGCGAGCCGAGCCGCCCTCAGTGCCGCCCGTGGACCGCGGAGCCCGTGGAACCCACGCCGGCATGTGCCGGTGCGGTCTGCAGCACAAGCCAAGCGCAGGGAGCCCCGGGCTGCGTTTTAAACCCTCCCGTCCTGTGCCAGCCACCCCCAAGTGCCCGGCCCCCGTCCCATGGCCCAGTCCCACGGCCCCCGTCCCACGGCCCCCGTCCCACGGCCCCGTCCCACGGCCCCTGTCCCACAGCCCACGGCCCCGTCCCACAGCCCCCGTCCCACGGCCCCGTCCCACAGCCCACGGCCCCGTCCCACGGCCCCCATCCCACGGCCTCGTCCCACGGCCCCCATCCCACGGCCTCGTCCCACGGCCCCGTCCCACGGCCCCCATCCCACGGCCTCGTCCCACGGCCCCGTCCCACGGCCCCGTCCCACAGCCCACGGCCCCGTCCCACGGCTCCCGTCCCCCGGCCCCGTCCCACGGCAACATCTCCGCCGTGCCCGGCGGGATCCGGCGAGCCCCGCAGCCGCCCCGGAGGGGACGGCCTGCGCACGGCGGCGGTGGCAGCATTCAGATCCCGCTCTAAATCAATTGCTGCGCCCTGGCAGCTCTATTTCCACGCTCCCATGTTATTTTTTCACTCAATCATCGGGAGAATGACTCTGCTTTCCTTCGGCAGTTTTGGTTCTTTTTCCTCCCTTCTTGCTGCCTTTCTTTCTCAGGGCAAAGGATGGGGTCAGAAAGAATATTCATTTCCACGGTTCCAGCTCGTTGAGAACAATAAGGGCAGTAAACAGAGGGCAGCATTGCTCAGGAATGTGAAGCATTTGCCTGTGGTTTAAAATTACTAATTTTTTTACAGGCAAGAATTTTTTTTTTTTTTGAGACTTTAAGAACAGGCCAAATTCTGCTTCCCCACATCACCCCCTCCCCAGGATCTCCCAAATCTTCCCCCTCACCAGGTTTGTTGCAAATTGTTACTAAATGTGAGAGGTGGTAGAAGGTTGTGTGAGCCGGGGGTCCTGGGACAGGCTGGCCTGGAGCAGGAGTGGAGGGGAGAGACACAAAGTCACCATCTGAAGCCGCAGAACTCCCACCTGGTACCTGAAGGTTTTGGGAATGGACACCAAACAGAAGTGCTGTTGCCTGTGCAGAAATGAAAATGAAATGTGTCTGGTGGAGAGAGGATGCAACCCTGGACATCACTGATAGTAGTCTGGGCTGTGGGCAGGGGAAATGGCAGGACACACCTGCCTTTCCCAGGGTGCTGCACAGCAAAGCCAGGCTGTGCCCACACAGGGATCTCGTGCTGCTCTCAGGGCTGCTGTGCCCATCAGGAGCAAGGGTGGGGGACATTAGGGCCACTGGCTGCTGGGAGGGGCTGGGGTGCCTGAAGTGCCCCAGGACAGCTACAGTCAGCTGCTCCTCTTCCTGGTACCGAGCACTTTCCCAGCCAGCTGGGAAAATTTCTACCTCCAGCAGTGGAGCAGGCGTTGAGTAGAATTGTGCTCCACCACTTCCCCCAGCGCAGAACTGCTCCCCACCATTCCCAGTGCCATTCCATCCCTTTTCCCTCACCACCATACCACCTGACCACTGCTCCTCTTGCAACAGGAGCTGCTCTGAGAAGAACAAAGAGAAGGGATGTCTCCACAGCTTCAGGGGGATCATTGCACCCGAGAGGACCTAGTTTTAAATCTGCTTAGCTGCCCAGAGCCACAGCTGGCGCCCTGAGCTGTGGGGCTTGGTCTGGGGGCACCTGCGGTGTGTGATGTGAAGCCTCATGTACTCCTGCTCAGCTGCACCAGTCCCCACATCTCACTCAATTCCTCCCCTCAGAGAGGGGCAGAAGGACCAGGAGAGTCAGCTAAGGACATTTGGGCTTACAGCTTCACTTCCGAATACAACAGAGGAGGGAAATGTTTTATTGAGAGCAATTGCTTTCATAGCCCTTCCCCGGCAGACACCCAAGCATCCTGTGTCAGGCTGATTAGCTCCAGATCCACACATGCTGGGTGTGTGGGGATGGCTGCCTCCCACTCCCCACTCCTGCAGCCACCCAGCCCTGGGGCTGCCCCCTGCCAACCTTCCAACCCACATTCTCAAAGACATTCAGGCTCCACTCACAGGGAGCAGCTGCGGTTCCCCCCATCTGGATTCTCTTTGCAGATCCAGGTCCTGAATATTTTGCTGCTCACCCAGAGGCTGAATGGAAAAATTTGGGTCCTTTCTCTTTGCTTGCCTTTTCCTCTTTGTAATCACAAAATCCCCTCTGTGCCTTGCACTATGGCATCAGGGCTCACCTTGGGCTTCTCTACCCTGTGGGACATCAGGTAAAAACCGTTGCAGATGCTAAACTGGACCCCACCAAAGTATCAGCCCAGGCTAAGGGATGGATATGGAGTCCTCTGGCTGATGCAGTTTGCTTCCACAGGCTTTTTACAAGAGTTGAACAACTTGAAGAGTCACAAAGCATGAAGAATTATAGCAAAAAAGTCCATAAATCAAGTAAAAAAACATGGACATAAAGCTGGGAAGACATTTGCCTTTTATTGTCTCTTTGGACAGCCTTAGCATTTAAAGGCTTTTATCTCCTTCTTGTGGCTTTTCAGTTGGGCTCCAAGCCAATAGGTACCTCTTGTCCTTATTCTGCATTAAATTACACCACAGGGACATGAGCCTGGGGAGCAGATTGCCTGGATGATGCATCCAATGCATCCCTGCCTGCTGCCAGGAAGACTCATCTTGCCTGGACTCTCCTTCCAGTGGCTGTGGCAGCTCTCCTGCCCTGACAGCCTTAGCCAGTTGTCCAGCCTCAGCTGGTGGGAGGAGCTGCTCTCTCCACAACTTAGGCGATGCTTTGGAACTAGCCAAAGGGACTGCAATCTGTCTGGAATTAGCCTGCATTAGACCCATGCCTGCTAAAAACCTGGATCGCAGTGCTCAGATGATGGAGAGAAGTCCCAAAACCTCAAGGGTTTGTGCAAACAGTTGGGAAAATCCCATCTTTCTTCCCAGTGCATCCTTCCTGCTCCCACTGCCAACAGAGACCCCAAACCTGCAGTGAGCCAAACACACCCAGCTGATGGGCTGGGAACCCCAAATATCCCCAGGACTCATAACTACAGTATGGTCAGGAGAGGGCAAGGGCCAGAGTGAAGGAGTGGACTTCTTGCAGGAGAATCCCAGGGAAAATGCTGCCTTGGCCAAAACACCCCCACCAGGCAAGAGGCAGGAGCTCGTGGTGAGTTTGCAGCAGAGGGGAGAGCTGTGATGGAGAGAGTGCACAGCCTCCTCAGTCTGGTAAGCAGACCCCTCAGCAGGGTGACTGGCCTGGCTGCAGTGACCCACAGTTTCAGGACAGGCTGTTCGTGCTACAGAGCTGCCTTTGCTTAATAACAGGGTTTGAATTGAATGTGCTTTTAGCATGGTTCCCTGCTGACACCAGACATTGGCTGTGTGATGAAAGACCTCTGCTCCCCCAGGCCAGCACCCCATGACTTCCTTCTCTAGACCATTCCCTGGAAAATTTACTGTTTCCCACAGAAGTTCCTGGGGAGTATTAGGGCACAGGAAGAGAGAAGGTGGCCATCGGACCCCCATCTCACCCATCCCTTCAAGAGCTCTCCCAAAACAGTGTCATGGTCCCCAGAGGATCCCAGCACTATGGATGTGGTCACAAGTGGGATGTGCAGCCAGGAGTCACCATGCCAGAGAGAGGTTGTGGGTGCTTGGTGGGCTGTGTCCCAGCAGATGCCTGCTTCTGCATCCTCTGTGGCCAGACTGGGTGGGAGAAGGACAGGAATCTCTGCATCTGCTGGCAGCTGCTCCCTCAAGAGCTACACGTGCCTGCACCCTGCCACCCTCTACTCCCACAGCTCTCCATCACCTGGGGTCTCTCCCAGAGAGAAACCATGCTAAAAGAGCCCTGAGAATGGACTCTTGGTGGACCAAGCCTCCTTCTTCTGCAGAACTCACACCTCCTAAGGGCCAAAGGGACAAAAGTACGTGGCCAGCACCTCTGTCCCTGCAATGTTCAACCTCCTTTCCCAGTCCTGGGGCTCGGAAGTAACTGGGCACCCTGTTTTTCCCCCACCATGGGTTTGCAATCTCTGTTGAAACCCAAAGGATGCTGGGGCTCTGAGACACTCACTTAGATGCCCAAGTAGGATTTTTTTCTTCCCAAATCTTGTTGTGTGTTTGTAGTAGCAGGTCACACATGGGCAGAGGTGTAGGGTTTGAGACAGGGCTATAGGCAGTAGGTCAGGAGGAGAGCTCCCAGCAGCTCCCAGCTGAGCTCCCAGTGCCCCCAGAGCAAGGACTGCAAGGTCAAATGGAAGAACAAGCCTCAGCACCCTGTTCAAACCAAACATCTGGCTGGACATCAGCTGGAAGGACAGCCCTGTGCTGGCAAGGAAATGCTGCGCTGGGGACACACTGAGAGGAGCAAAGGGAAAGAACATGGCACACAAATGGTTAAAGGTGTCCTACCCACTCAGCTTATGCTGTGTGCCAATACTCCCAGCCATGTGTTTGAAATCCTTTCTGCTATCTCCTGAAAATATTTACAGTACACGCAGATAAATTAGCTGTAGCGCTTATTACGTCTCCCTGGAAATATATACAGCAGTTAAAGATGTTTAAAAAAAAATAGTCTAAAGCCGTCTCTTTACTATATCTGGAAGATATTTCACAGTGCAGGGAATTTACAGGACTGGGTGGTGGGGAAAGCACATTTATTTTCACTCGAGTAGAGAAAGTTAAAGGACCCTTCACTTTAGTTTATTTTGATCTCTGCTTGTGAGACAAGGAGCAAGGTTGGCTCTGGAGCGAGGCAGCGCAGCGAGGCGGGGGTGCAGGGTAGGTTGGGGCAGAGTGGGGATGGAGACCAGGAGCCTGGTGGCACCACGAGCTGCCTGACACACATGGATACACACCAGCTGCTGCAGGGCATGCTGCCTGCCAGAGCTCCAGCTGTGCCTCCAGAGAAAACAGGTGACACAGAGGCTGGGGACACCAGCGCCAGGTACCCATGGATGTTCAGAGCACAGGACACCTCTGGTAGTCCAGGCTGCCTGGTCCAGGGTGGAAGACTCCCCTCTGACCAGGGGGACCTCAGCCACTCTCACTCCTCACAGACCTTCTTCCACAAAAGACGTGCCTGTCCCCTTGCCCCAGACAGATGTTTCTGAGGGCACTGAAATTGCCCAGAGCCCCCACAGTGCCATCACAGAACGACATCCTCCCTGCACACATCTCCTCTGCTAAACCAGCCTGAGAAGCTGCTCCCATTCCCAGTGCCAGCCCAAGTCAAGCAGCTCTGCCAGGACAAGGTGATGGGACATCACCACACTCACTGGTTGCTTTTTGAGTTCTTGCCTGAAGGAGGAAAGTGATAACTGGAATCATCTCCATGCACAACTTTCTTAATAACGTCCAGGTGAAAAGCAAGCTGGTCTTTAAACCCACAGCAGAGGCACAAGTAGTCACACTCGCCCCATCTTCAGACATCAAGGCTGAGCCTCCTCAAATTTTCTGGAGTTTCCAGAAAACTCCCAGATCTTCACACTGGAGTGAGAGAGCTATGGTAGAACATCACTCCTCTGTCTCCCATAGCTCTGTCAGATCCCGTAGCTGATGTTGTCATGTCCAAAGAAAGTTCACTGACTGAATCCTTCTCCTCCTGTATTTTCTGGATTCTCCCTTGGCTGAGGCTTCTCATGGTGAAGGCACCTGCAAGCTCAGAGCCAAAGACCAAGGTCCTCAAATGCACTGGTTGACTCACGGTCACTGACCCAACATGAGATAACAATGTCTTCTGGGCCACTGGCACCAAGATTTGGAATCAAGCTGCTGTCCCTGACGTAAAAGTCTTTGAGAAGCCATTTGCTAATTCCCCTGAGTCACCCGCTCCCTCTGGCTGTTTTGAAATTCATATCTAATGAGTGGTTTTGGTGAAGGAATTCTGCAAAGATGCAAACAATTCCTTTGCCAAAATAAATGGAGCCAGAGCTGGGCTTATAAACATATAAATCATTTCTAGTTTTTAGCTTGCAAACAATATACTTGTTTCTTGGTGCAAATTTGAGGGAGAGCAGGAGGAGCAGGGTGGGGAGGAAGTCAAGTGAAGTTCCCCCACAAAGGCAGCCAAGGCCTTCCTCAGGGCATAGCATGGGGCACCAACCACCATCCAGAAAGCCTCCAGGAGAGAGGAGCTCCAGAAAGTACTCCAGAAACTCTCTGTGAGGGAGGAAAATTGGGGTTTTGACCAGCTTTTTTGGTTATTTGCTCCTCAAAGAATCATCTGCAGCAAATTAACTCAACCAATTCTTAATTTGCTCTCCAAGTGAGGGATGGCATGTCCGCGGCCAGGCAGGGAGAAGAAACATCCTTGGGGCTGGAGAACATTGCACAGGGGACAGTGTGATCACACTGCATAGGGCTGGCTAAACGTGCCTGCTCTTCTCTGTTTCACACAGAATTGCTACAGGGCAGGAGAAAAAAGGTTTAAATCACCAAAAGCAGTCAGTCAGAGTACAGCCCTGGCATGGCCTGCAGTAGATGGAGCTCACTGGGCTGCCATTCCTCTGACCCCCACGACACTGATGGGGACACAGGAGGCCCTTGGCTTTGGCACCCACTTGCCCAGGAGCTGGGTGGTGGCAAACCTATGCCCTGTGATGGGAGCTGTTCCCATGGAAGAGGTTTGCACCGAGCTCATGCTAACCACATTTTTTCCCAAATAAAGGGTTCTAGCGTGGTCAAATTTGAGCATATTCCAGGAACACAAGATGAAGCTCAGCCTCTCTTCCTTCTGTTCTTGCCAAATAGCTTCAAAGACAGAATTTTAAAGTGAGAACAAATCCTTTATTTCTTCCTTTTTCCCCATTCTTGGAAAGAGCCAGCTGAAATTTTCCCCAAAAATTTTACTGCAGGCTGGAATTGACCCTGCACAAAATTGCCACCCACCCTGAGATGGTTTGGCAAAGCTGCCAGCAGCTGCAGGCAGTGTTTTTCAGCAAGAAGCACTGAACATCCTTCAGAGTCAGGGGCACCTCCACTCCCCAGCCTGAGTACATGGAGTCCGTCTGCAGCACACTCCGAGTGCAGTCACTTTATTTACAGGACACCGAGGATTTGCCTTGCTCTTCCAGGGGTTCTTTCCCCTGTGTTTTTCCCAGGCCTGCAGAAGCCAGACAGATATCCAAAGCCCCAAAGCCATTCCTCACTTTCACAGCAGATAAGCTAATTGTCGGATGTGCCCTTTGAGATAAGCAGAGCCAGGGTTTATGAGGGAACATGTGTTCTTGGGAAAGCTGTCACCCAGCTGCAATGCAGGTGATAACCCAAGGTCAGGCAGGCTCCCTCCTCAGGGAATCAGGGTGTTCCTCAGTCACAGAGCCTCAGGGGTACTTGCCTTGGGCCACAGTGATGTGGGTTTTGGGGCCTCCTCTCCTTGTTCCCTACTTCATTGTTGGTGAGCAGGGAGACTCTGCAGTGCAGAGCACTATCAAGTCCTTGTAGAGAGAGACCCTGCTCCTCAGGCACTCTCCAATTCAGCCAAAAGTTTAATGTTATTGAAAATCACCCAAAAAAATCACAGTGAGGTTGGGCCAGGCTGTCGGTGATGGTGAGGATTCCCTGGCAGCACTGCTGAGTGCTGAGTGCCTGCTAGAAGCATGAATGGGAACAGGAAGGCATCTCCCCCCAGTGCCCGAATACTCACGTGGCTCCATCACTGTGGGACTGGCGTAGCGCTGGTCAGCACTGGGGGAAGCCAAGGCGCAGAAACTGAGGCTCAGTCCAGAAAGAGCTGAGCAAGAGGAAGCTGTGGGAGACCCTGCAGACTACAGGCTCCTCTTCTCTAGCCAAAAACCTCCAGAGGGGGCCTGCCACCCACACAGCCTCCAGACCAGGTCTGGGGCCAGATTTCACAAATTTCACAGAAATGTCAGGAGCAGGGCCCTCTTAGAGGCCCTTTCACCTGTCCCAGCCTGCCCCAACTTCCACCAGCCTGCCTGGGAGCAACCAGGTCCTCAGCTCTCCACGGGTGCGGATGGCAGCAGCTGCCATGGCACAGCAGGGTTCACCCCCTTGGGAGCCACGTGCCAGCAATGCTGTGCTGGAAGCCTGTGCTGCATAAGCAACTTCCACCAAAATCTCTCCCACACAGTCTTCCCTGTCATGGAGAGAGAGCTGCCATGCTCCTCCAGGGCCACAGTCACATGCCAGCTGTGAAAGGCACAAAGGAGTTGTGAGCCAGCACGTCCCCAGTGCCAGAGGGTGCTTAGAGGGTGTGTGGGAGAAAGCTGTGGGAGAAGACCTGCTTCTCTGCCCCTCAGGGAGACTGACCCACTGCCTGGTCCCTGCCTGCTCGGACACCAGCCCTTCTGCCCTGACCAGGACCTCCCAGCCTGACCGTGGGCTGGGAATGATCCAACCAGCATGGCTCCTAGCACCGGGGATGTTCTGTCCCATGTGCCTCCCAGCGCTGGGGATGGTCCATCCAGACCAGCTCCCAGCGCTGGGGATGCTCAGTTCAGCCCAGCTCCGATCACTGTGGATGCTCAGCCCACTCTGGCTTCCAGCACTGAAGATGCTCCATCCAGACCAGTTGCCAGCACTGGGAATGCTCCATCTGATCCAGTTCACAGCACTGGGGATGCTCCATCCAGCCCAGCTCCCAGTGCCACCACCCACAGCTGCACCTGCAGGACCTGAGAGCAAAGGCCCCCGCACCTTGGGATCCCCCCGTGCCCCTCCCCGGAGCTGCGGCCAGGCCACGCTCCCTCCCCCGCCGCGGGTGAGCCACCCTCGCTCCACTGTCCCTTCCCTCCCTGCCTTGAGCAGCCATCACTCACCAGGCTTTGATTATGTCCACAAAGGAGCATTGGAGGAGCCACGGGAAGCTGGAGGGAGGAAGGCAGATGATGAAAGAGCTGTCAAATGGGATTAAACAGTAACCGTCTCCTACACTGCTGGGCAGCAGGAAGGGGGACAGATTGTACCGGATTGTAATGCAGGAGCCCTCCCGCTGCCGGAGCCTGCCAGCACCGTCCCCCATGGGCTGCAACTGCCGTGCCCACCAGCGGGACAGAGGGGCAGGCAGCCCTGGCGGGAGGTGGTGCTGGGCAATGCCCGGCAGGGAGCACCCACATCCACAGTGAAACCCCTAAGTCCCAGCTGAGACTCCCCTCCGTGTTCTCTCGTGAGCTAAGGAAGCCACACTTGGAGTTTCCAGGCACAAAGAGTCCACGGGGCTTTGGATGGAGGCTCTGCCCACCCCCAGCCTGCAGCTGGTGATGTCCCCCCTGTCCCCACCAGCACCTGTTGCCGCCAGCATGGTCCTGGTCTCTCCTGCCAGCCAGTTCCCAAGGGGCAGATGGTCTGGGAGGTGACACCTCACCTAAGTGTCCTTCTTGCCAGCCTTTGGGTAGAAACTCCCTTTTTCCTTTCTTGGCCTTCAGGCAGAGGATCCCAGTGCTGGGGGCAGGGGGTTGTAAGCAGATGCTTTCTCCCAATACAGGGACACACCAGAGCAGTCCAGGGAGTTTGGGAGTTTCTGCAGCTCCCCAGTGTCACAGGTGATGCTCACTGTGGATGGGCACTGGGGATTTTGCCCATCCACACATCCTCCTCCCAAGCCCGAGCAGCACAGCAAACAGCTCAGGGAGTTCCACAAACTGGAGCTGTCCCATGCATGGACATCTCCTGGCTTTCCCAGGGGTGCATGGCATCAGGATCTCAGCACCTGGTTGAAGAAACACCGGGGTGCTGGCAGGTCTCCCAGAATGCTGAGCCACATTGCTGGCCATGTCCTGGTGCTCCCACCCCTCCATTCTCTGCTGCTGCTCTGGGTCTGCCTTCACCCCAGGACCAAGTGGCACGTGGGTTTTGGGGTGCTGGAAGCCCAGTGGGGATGCTGTCATCCAAGATCCCAAAAAGACACATTCTGGACCTAAAGACCAGCATTGCTGGGGCTGTCCAGGCATAGGAACAGGTCAGGGGTCCAGCAAACCCATCCCCACCAAAACTGGGTCTGCCGTGGCCTGGACAAGTATTTCCTTCTTTCTTCTGCATCTCCCAACTTTTGGGTGCTCCAGCATCACCTGGGCTGCTTTTCACCCCCAGTGAGTGACACAGCAGGGTAGATCTTTCCCTCCTATGCATGGAGTCCATCCTGGATATGCTGGGATGGGCACTGCAAGGTTGTCTCCCCACAGGCAAGGAACAGGCAGGGGGACAGGCAGGGGGCCTGATCCTTGTCTTTCCAAGCCCCCAGGCAGCAAAGCCCTTGGGATCCCTCATCACCGCACTGCCTCACCACCCCAGCTACATGTGGGAGCCCCAGACAGGCGCTCACAGGCAGACCCCTTCCACCCCCCCTCGAGCACCAAATCCTCACCACCCACTCTGCCAGCAGCAGCCCCAGTTTCTCACAGCACCCTCTTTTCTAAGCCATTCGTCACGGCCTCTGGCACAAAAGCCAAAGAGAGAAAGAGACAAGGAGTAGGAAAAGGAAGGAAGATTTAAAAAAAAAAAAAAATAGAGAAAGGGAGCAAGAAGGAAAGAAAGAGGGTGGACAAGGCATGAAAAGAGCCAGGTCTGTCGCCGAGAGGGGAGGAGGGGAAATTATGAAATAAATGAAGCACCTCAGCAGTTTGGGGACACTGGAAGACAGCCCGACCGCGGCTGAATTTTAAATGCCTGCTGCACAATCGGTCCCATTTTGCGAAGAGAGGAAACTGTGTCCAAAGACCTTCATGTTTATTCATGAGGAGCCTTGCTGGCCCCTCCCACCCTATTGTCTGGGGGTATTTATTTGGGGGCATCTGTCTGGCCCGATGAATGGCAGAGGGGTAATAAATGGGCCGGTGGGGCCGGGGAGGGGAACCGGCAGAGCCGAGCCGGGCGGTGGGCTGCCCTGGCTCCCAACCCCCTTCCCACTCCTCCTCTCAGCCCTCTGCCACCCGGGCGGCGTTCCTGCCCCCCGTGCTGTCCCCAGCCCCCAGGGACAGTGGGCAGAGCTGCCCAAAGACCCCTGGCTGCCCACGAGTGACAGGCTGGAGAGGGAAAGTTGGGTGGTGCTGGAGCCGTGGACCGCTGCAGGCCAGGGGAGTGGTGGGTGGCCATCTCCAGGGTGCCAGCAGCAAGGCCAGAACAGGACACAGAGCATGGTGTGCACTGACAGTGGCCGAGCAGGACGGGGCTTGCAGGGGACTTGGCTTGCCTGGCTGGGGACAGTGACAGGCAGTGCCATGGGCAGCAAGGAAGGGCAGGCAGCCCCCAGGGCAGGCATGGCTCATGAAAAGGAGGTTTTGATTCATCCACACAGAAGGGCAGGGTGTTCATCGGGGACAGTGAGAAGACCTGGATCCCATGTCTGCAGGGCCAGGCCACCCTCTCCCACCTCTGGCAAGGAGCAGCTTCCTCTGGTGAAAACACCTCATCCTCCCATGGTGGGACATGTTCTTCATGGGGAGGAAGGAGGTACTCATCATCCAAACTCACTTTAGTCATGTCAGGGGGCTCAGGCACTTCGAAGCCCAGAACTGAGACACTCAGGATGGGATGTCCTGGGGATGTGGGGGCCTGTATGCTGCCAACCTGGCTCTCTGGGAAGCACATCACACCAGAGGAACCCAGCAGTTCTCCTGCCAGTGGGGCTGGTGAAGTGTGGGGGCAGGGTGGCTGAGCTAGTGCAGGCAGCTAGGAGTTATCCATGCCAGGCTTTCCTTCCCCCTTGTGCTGAGGAACCTGTGTCCATCCTGACCTGTGCCCGTGTGGCACGCAGGAGTGCTACTCATTTGCAAAGTCATTATAAGATCACCCATCTGGAAGCTGGAGCTCATCAAATTCGACCTTGAAACAGACGCTACAGTCTGGCATCTGCCAAGGAGAGAGCAAGAAAAGGAGGAGCTCTTGATGGCATAAGAGCCAGTGCACACTATCACCCCGATGCTGGCAGAGGTGACATGATGCCAGGAGCAGACCAGGGCTGTTCAACAGCCACCTTCACCTCAACAGTAAGAGCCCACATGGATCCTTCTGCCCAGCCACCAAGCACCTGAGGATGGTTGGGAGATGGCCAGGCAGGGACCATCAGCCTGGCCAGAAGCTCAGGGAGCAGCTGGTGCCATTGGCAGGGGAGCACAAACCCCTCCCAACGCAGGCCAGGAGCCAGGGTAATGGTTCGGCTCCCCATCAGCACCCACAGGCTCTGTTAGGACAGGGAGGCAGCCAGGGAACAGGCTCCCAAACCCACCATGCCACTCAAAGCACAGATGTCCTTGGTCCTGCCAGCATTGCGTGGACCAACACGCACACCTCGAACGCTGCAGGTGCCAGGAAGGCACCAGAGCCGTGCCTGCCTCCATCCCTGTTGCTGGTACAAGCTGGCTCAGCAGTTTGCTTGCAAGCTGTACCCAGGGAAGTATTTTTGGAAGGGCATTTAATCATCAGTATAGGAGTCACCTCGCAGCCATGTAAGCCCAAGCAGAGCTGCCAGCTGCACTTCCCTGATCTCTCCCATTCTCAAACCTTGGCAGAAAGCTCCCCTGCGGTCACAGCTGGTAGTCACCAGATCACTTTGGATCCTGCCTCGCTTCCTCCCCACATCCCAGCCCCTGTGCCAGCTTGTATCCCACCTAAGACAAAGTCTCCATCAAGTTTTGGGACTATGCAGGCTCCACACAAGTGCCTCTGGCATAAGTCCCTCTGGGACAGCCATACTGGGGAGCAGATCTCCATGAGGCCAGGTGAGAGATGTCCCTCAAGAGATCCCAAGAGATGCCTCTTGGGACAGCACTAGAGACAGACCAACCAGATGGTGCTGAGGATCCAACTTGCACTGATGTTATTAAACACTTGTAACCACTGTTCCCAGGACTCTGCTCCTTGACCTTCACCTCCTGGCTGGGGTGACACCACACGCAGCCTGAGAGGAAAGTCAGGAGAAGCTGGAGGGAAAAGAAATGGGTGGGAAGACCAGCGCATGCTTCAGCCCAGCAAAATCAAACATCTTTTGAACCAAAGTGGGAATGGGGAATTGATGTGATAAGCTGGAAGACTCCAAAATCCCACCTCCTCTCCACTCAGGTGCCAGAGAAGAAAAGATGGGTAAAATTACTATTGGCGAGAGAAGATGGTGACCAAACAGGCTCCTCACCAACTCGCCTGCCAGCCAGCCCACGTTCCTATGCCTCTGGCAGCATTTTCCAAGCACTCTATGTTTTGGAGACCTCACTCCCCACTAATGAGATGCTTCCTAGGTTGTAATTTGGACAAGTTGGCTTTGGTTGCAAGAAACCAGAAGGAAAATCCTCCTAGTCTTTCTGGCTTCTGTAATTGGATGCGAATTGCTCGGTAAATATCTGCAGCCAAAAACCTCTGTGGCCAAGGAGCAAGGAGGGAATGCTGAGCTCCAGGGGAGATGGATGGCTTCTACCACAGGGCAAGCTTTCTGGCACACATGCTTGGCTCTTCATGACAAAGGGAGAGAGCTGGGGGGCACATCCCCAGCCAGCACCGGCTTTGCCTCACGGAGGTGCTGACAGGTTGGACAGCACATGTGCAGGAGGCTGTGATCCTCCCAGCACCCGTGGCTGCCAGCCCTCCCAGCCTGCCAGCCCTGTGCCCTGCAAGGCCTGCAGGATGATGCAGGCATTGACCCAGCCGCGAGGGACACTCCCCAGGATGGATCTGGGTGGAGGCAGGGAGAGCAGGAGGGACGAGACATGGGAACAATGTCACACAGGCACTGCCTTGTCTGTCATGCATTGTCATTGGGCAATGGGGGGCCCTTGAGTTACTTGAGTTAGAGGAGGCCCAGCCAGACTTGGGGCACAGCCCGGCCCAGGGCCACAATATCTGCCAGCAGCCCCTCACAGAGCACCTCACTGCAAGTGATGGGTTCATCTCTGATGCTGCATCCAAGCCTCAGCAATGCCCTGTCCTCCTTCCATGGCTGTGGGATGCAGGATAGTGTCCAGGTTGGGCTCCACCTGCCCTAGAGGAGAGAATAGCCACAAGCAGCACTGGTCCCCACTGATGGGGAAGCCCATCCTGTTCTGCACTGATCCATTACTTGGCCACTCACCCACCTGCCATCACTCAGCACATGCTGACAGTGGTAGAAGCATCTTGGACAGCCCAGCATGACCCACAGATACTGTGCAAATTCTGCACTCATGGAGCGCTGTGAGCTACTCCCCATGCAGACCCTGACACGTGATAAGATACTTGGTTACACAAACTTGCTTCTGGAGAGATATTTAATCAGGCAAGGGAAACAGCCCCAGATGCCCAAACCCACTAACAGACAGATGCAAACATTGAGCAAGACACCCAGGGCCCACAACGTGTGCATACACACAGTTGGACGTATCTGTACACAATACCTCATTAAACATGGGCAGTGCACAGTCCCAGATTAGGGCTGGCTGGGCTGTGGGCACCCAGCCAGACTGGAATAAGGGTTCAGCTTCAGCTTTCACAAGTCCTGAAGTCTCAAAATCTATTCTCATGGGATTCCAGCAGCCTGTGTCGTCAGTGGGCACAGAGGGGCAGCCCCAGACTGGAGCAGGGGGCAGAAATGCTTAAGCTCATGCAGTCCTGGAAGCAGATGCTGATCCCTGAGCCTGTGGTGAGTGTCCCTGGAGATGTCCCATCCCCAGCAGTGTTACAGGTCAGGTCGGACAGAAAGATTTCCAGGAGCATGGACCGGAGACTCTTTAAGTAAGTGGGCAAAACCACTCTCCGATGCTAAGACCTAGAGATGGACTTCAGTCCAGCGCGTGGGTGCCACTCGCGGGACCGTGGTGGGAGCAGAGGTGGGGACGGGGGGACGCGCATCCTTCCCGGGCCGGGACCCGGCACCGCGGCTGCGGCGGCAGCTGCCCGCGACCCCCGTCCCAGGGCTTTTGCTGCCACCTCTCCGCGCTGCCTGGAAGGACAGCCCGGCCCCGGGGGATGCACAGCCCGGCCCGGGCGTCACAAATCTTCCGCTCCCAAAAGTCGCTCCTTGCTCTCACACCCTGACCCTTCCGTGTCAGCAAGGTCAGCCTTCATGGGCCCCAGCATGGAAGAACTCCACGGAACCTGTGAGGTGCCTCCCTTGCTCCTGCTCCCTACCCACCCTGCACCATGTGCCCCTTGTGCCCCACATCAGCTGCACTCTTGATCACCTCATGCCCCACTTGCCCCACACCAGATGCAGCCCCACTCCCATGCCCCTCATGCCCCCAATGTCCCATGCCGCCCATGCTCCTTCTGCCACTCCCAGCCCTGCTCTGGCAATATGCCCAAGACCCCCATGCCTGGCCCACCTTCCCAGTGGGATGAAGTGTCCCACCTTAAACTGGGAGAATTCCTGTGCTGCTCCTGGCCCAGTGCCTCAGGCAGGTTGTCCTGGCTGTGCTGCACTTCCCGCCTCCAGGGGCTGGTGGGTGTGCAATGAGGGTTAGGTCCCAGAGAGGACAGGGCAGGGGAGGTTCAGAACAAGTGATGAACCACAGGGGTGCAGCTGCTGCCCAAAGCAGCCTCTACCTACAGTGCAGCTCTCCACACTCCCTCATGAAATACCATGGCTGCCCAGCCAGCAGCTGGAAGGATGGGACTGGGACAGGCCATGAGGTGATTTTTTGGGGTCTGGAGGCCAACAGGCCTAGCAGGACATTTAAACATAGGAGTTGGGCCTCCCCCATGACCATTTCCCATGGGAACAGGCAGTGGACTTAAGCTAGTGATCCTGATAGGTACCACAGTATGGAGCAGTGCTTCCTTCCCAGCATCACTCTGAGCACAACCATCAGCTTTAAGCAATGTCTTTCCTGCCAAATGCAAGATGGACTTCAAACCCCATATGGGCATCCTGGAGAGAAAGAAGGCTGTAATGTCACCAAAACCAAACCCCCAGAGCCAGACCTGGGAAAGAGAAATGCTTCACATCATTGTGTCACCAAGTCCTCAGCAGTACACAGCAACAGGGAAATGCAATTATTGAGACAAATGCATCTGCCTCCCATATGAAAGAAACAGAACTAGTCCAAGCCAGGGAGCCTGGGAGGAAGGAATGAGAAAATTTTCATTAAAACTTTTTTTTTAAATGACAGCAGGGCTGAATGTACATCACGCTCACACACACAAACACACAATAACAAAACAAACAAACAAAAGCTCTGACACACACTGAGGTCCTCCAGTGACGCCTTGAATCAGTTTGGGGGGAGGGGGTGGGAAAGCCTCCCTTCAATGCCACAACCTCCATGGATGCCCCTCTCCTACACTGACAAAAGGCAGCCCCACACATGCCTGGAGAAGAGTCTCAGAAGCCATTTGCTGTTCTTTCCATTGTTTTGCTTTAATGAGTTGCTAGCAAGGGATGACCTTTCCCTCTCCCTCCTCAACAAAGAAATGAATACAATTCTCAAAATCACAGGGGATAAGAAAACATGTCAGGAAGCACGATGGCTACAGAGCTACTAAACATGCTGCTGACAAAGACCAAGAGAGCCACAGCAAGCTGACACAGCTGAAGAGCCATGGGGGCCAGGAGGCATCAGGAGGACTTACTTCAAGAGAAGGGAATGCTCCTGTGAGCCTGAGGCTGCAGGTGAAAAGCACTCTGGGGGCTTGCACTCTCACTGAGACCACAAAGTAGGTTCCCAAGAGCTCCTCTGGGGTGGGAGGGTGGGACTCTGTCTGCCAGCCAGCAAGGGGACTCATGCTCATTCTGAAGAGCTGGCACCTCAGAAAGGAACAAGACCTTCCCATACCCACAAACCAGAGTTGATGGGGTCCAGATTCACAGACACTCCTCAGGCCCCTGTTCTTCACCCCCCAACACCTCTTTTGGGTACAACCACAGGGCTTGGGCCTCATTGACCCTGCCCAATTGGGCTTTACCAGGTCCCTGCATATCCCTTTGCCAGGGATAAGACAAAATCATTAAACACTGAGGTCAGCATGACCCTAAATGTGCCCTTCAGCCTGGATTTGTCCTGCCTGAGTCCTCACAGACCTCCAGAGATGCCTTCTTCACTTCAGGGGCAATGCTACTTTGCCCTTTGGCACAGGGTGCACCACTAGTCAGCTCTGGGACAACAGAGCTGAAGTCCTGTTTCTGCTGACCTGATGAGACCAAGACAGGCCTGTGACCCTCATCCAGCTTCAACTAGGCAGGGACATCCATTCACTGAACTGTGAAAAGTGAGGAACAGTTTTGGATATCTGCCTGGCTTCCACAGGCTTGGGGAAAAAAACAGGGGAAAAAGCCCCTGGAAGACCAAGGCACATCCTTGGTGTCCTAGAAATAAAGTCACTGTGCTCTGAGCTGTTCTCTCCATGGCTCAGTCATCCTTGACTGCCCAGGTGGCTGCTCCGGGTGCTTCAACAGAGAGGGACACAGCAGCAGTCAGACCTGGGATCAGCTGGTCTATTCTCATTTGCCTCCTCCACCCTTTCCATGGCATCTCCAAGATCTGAGAGAAGACACATCTATGCACTCCCCCATGACACCTACCCCAGGGGGCTCCCTTCACTACCACAGGCTTTAGAGAAAGGGCAGGTTTTCCCTGGCAGTTCCCATCCTTTCTGCCTGCTGCAAACCATGTTGTGTATTGGCAGCTCCACCCAAATCCCTGCCAACATTCAAACATCTGCAACTCCTTAGCATGCGGCATTCTCTTTCTTTATTTCATTGGTGTTGCTGGAGTTAACCTCCCTGCTCCCCAGCTGTGGCCCCACATGCACCACCCAGCATCTCTGCTGGCCAGGGTGGCTGCTCAGGGGTGGGAGTGTAACTCCCAGCCCCACAAGCATTAACCCTGCTGAGCTATGGGCACATGGCATCAGCTGCTGCCCTCTCCTTGGATGGTCTTTTTATTTCGGTGGGCTGGTTTCCTCTGAATTTTGAAGCCCTTGCAGAAGGTTTAAGCTGCTGCTGCTTGGCATGGAGAAGCACAGCCACTATCAAACTTGGTGGAAAGAACTGAAAGACCTTCTCCCCATCTTCTGTGCTCCTGGCGGCAGCAGCCAGAGTCCTGGCAGGGCTCTTCATCTCCCTCCCATCTTGCTGATGTCCACCCACGGACGGAGGCTGGATGTCTCCTTGAAGACATATTACCACTGACCCTGCCATACTCCCATGGAAACACTGCCCCTGGCCCCGTGCACCAGGCTATGCCATGCCATGCTGTGCCCATAGCTAACCTCCTACTCTCTCCTAGTCCCACCCTTTTCTTCCACGAAGCAAATCCTCTATAAAAGCCCCTTTTGCCCTGTTTACACCTGTGCTGGCTCAGGGAAGGGCAGAGATGTGCTGCAGGTCACCCAGGCTGCCCCCAGAGCATGACCAGACACAGGGACCAGAGTCGTTCCTCCCTGGATGCACAGCAAGGACATGAAGTTGGAAAAAATTATGTGGGATGTTTTCCCTTGGATGACACTCCTTCCTTGTTCAGTGTTTGGGGCTGGAAACCTCTCGGAAAGTGAAAGGGGTTGACACTTCTTCTGGCAGCAGAGTTCAGAAGGGGTCAGAGCTAATCCAAGCAGAGCCGATGGGAGGGGAGGGAGGTGGCGGGGGAAGCGCTGAGAGGTAAAAGCTGTGTCAGACACTCCCAGGAGGGAGGAAACAAATGTATAATCAAAACAAAACCGGCTGGGGCTCGTGTGGTTGATGGTGGGTCTCCAGGGGGCTCGAATTTTATGTTTGGCTGCTGCAGTCAGCATGGAGGAAGAGTGAGGCTGGGAGTGCTGCTGTCAGGGGCCACAGTCAATGCAAACTTGCAGCCTGCTGAGGCTCTACCTGGCTCAAAGCCATCAAGATTCCCGATAGTCCTCAAATCACCCCATGGATACTCAAGGCTTGTTCTAGGTCCCATTTCCAAGGGATGATTGGGTGGGAGCTCAGGCTGACAGACATTCTGGGAATCATGTTAGGACCCAAAAACACTCCTGATCCTTCATCCCGTGTTTGCACAAAGCTCCAGACTGGAAACACAACCACCAAGCCAAGCTCCTCACCCCAGAAGGAGAAAAGATCAGGACAATTCAACAAAACCTGAGCTTTCACCCTGACAGCTATGCTATGCTCCTCCCATCACATCTGGAGACAGTGTTAGAGCAGCCCTGAAGGGTCCTGGAGGTCCCTGGGCAACCACGTGGCTCTGTAAATCCAACATGTATTACCCAAGGCACCACACACATGTGGAGAACCAGCACAGGTCTAGAGCTCAGGGGACACCCTCGCCTGCACATGATTGACTTGGTGTTGAGCCTCAGGCACTGGTCCAAGCCATGGGATAATACTAAGCTGTGTCTGATAATAAAATCAGCACCAGGCAGCAGAGCCCATTTGTTTCAGATCAAGGGGATTACCAAGATTTTTACAGGTTTGCTAACAAACAGGGTATTTCTGTGGAGATATCCAGAACAAATCCATCTTTCAGCCAGAAGTCTCAGGTCTGACACGGGGAGCTGTGGGTAGAGCATCTCTGTTTTTCGAGCATGCATTTTGTTCATCTTAACAGGATCCAGGACTGAAAAACAGATTGAAATCATCAAAATGCAGGGGTTTCTAGTGGTTTTGAATGTTTGGGGGGGCTGAATTTTTAACTTGGAGGATTGAAATTATTCATTTCTCAAAAAGGAGTGGAATGCATGGGCAAAGTGATGTCAGGGGCACACAGGTGCAGAACGGAACTTGCATGTCCTGTTCCTCCAGCCTGGCAGGTTCTGCAGCAGTTGGTGCTGGGACCAGTGTTCCTCACTAAGCTCCCAGCCCTGACCCACCATTACAGTGGTCCCCAGCTTTGAAGCAGGACTAGAAACCCCAGGAACTGAAACTCCCAAGGCAGGATTCCCTTCAGCAGCACCTGTTCATTGGAAAATTAGTAATCTGTATAGGCAAAAATCTGCATAATCCATGAGGAAGCTTTTAGAATATCTTAAAGCTTTTGAGTCTTCAGGCCATGCTGATATCACATTTTCATGTTTTCTTCATGGTGGTAACAGCTAAAGCCTTCCGTTTCCTTGTCAAAAGCAAAAAAAGCAAAGTGGAAACCCTCCAAGCATTCTGACTCCAAGGTCCCGGCCCTTAGGAGAAACATCTGGAACTCGGGAGGACAACCTGGCAAAGTTCAGTGCAAAGTTGTGGCATCCAGGTCTCTGATGTATCAGCTGCAGGAGACATGGGACGCACTAAAGGTTGCCTGACTCCTACCACCTTCCTTTTAACCACTCCCTTTCCCAGTATGCCCAGTATGACTGATAAATCCAGGAGGAGATGAGCAGTGGTTGGGTACATTGCCTGGGAGCAGCCCTGAATGGCCTCAGATTGGTGAAGATTCACAACTGCAATTTCTCCACCAAAATTGCCCTGGTTTTGATTCATCACTGAGACTTTCACTGCAGCCATCCCCTCCCAGCTCCACAGGCAGTGGGGGATGAGTTGTTTCACAGGCAGGGACTGAAGGCACCAGCAGTCCCAAGCCCAGCAGGAACTTTTGTCTGCTCAGCAGTAGAACACATTGGGACAATAGGGTGCTTCAGTGGAGCGGAGTCTGGCTGAGACCAAACACAGGAGCAACCACCCACCACCGAGGGCTCTGAGATGGGGTAGATGGGCCTGAAGCAGAGGGGGGCACAATGAAGGGCTGCTTATACACCAACTTGCTGCCTTGCCAGGGCCTGACTCCCTTCCAAGGACACTTCCACTATAAAGAGTAGTCTTTCCCACTTGCCCCGCAGACTACTGGTGTGGTGTATGTGGTGTATGTATTTGGAGGCCCCTCCATCACAGTCCTTGGGGAGACCTCCAGCCAGCACAAGCCCATTCCCCTCTAATAGTCTGGCAGAGCTAAGGCCCTTTGACTGCATGGCATCGGAGGGGTTAAGAAAACTGAACCTGCCACAAGAGATTTGAGCAGAAACTCCACTGGAGACCTTGAAATCCTGTTAATTGATGCCACACATGTGCTGCATTTAACCTTTGCCTTTTGCTGTAATAGTTTACACAAGTGGCACGAAGGCTGATGTGCAAGGGCGGTCTGCACGAGCGCTAGCCGGCAGTGATCACACCAGGCCCCTCCGAGGGTCCGGGGTCCCCTTCTCGGTGCCAGGCTCTTCCATCCCAAAGGCACTAGTGAACCCTCTGACAGGAATTTGGGCTCATGAGCCTTCACACAGGAATCAGCAGCTATTTGCGGGCATGTCCCAGGCAAAGAAAGAGTAATTATTCCATTATTTGCAATAAAAGCCCTGGCGCGGTCTCTGGGGAAGTGCAACCGTGCCAGCTGGTGCCCAGGCAAGCGGCATCCCCGTCCTGCTGGGTCTCACCCAGGGATGCGGAGAGGAGCTACTGCTGCTTGTGGTTAACACCAAGCGTGTGGGATACCATCTCCCCAGCCCTGCCAATGGGAGATTTGTTCTCTATCACTCAGGAAAATGCTGCGGAATCAAGACTAAAAAAATGGTCAGAGTTATGATCATTGTTAGCTCCTATTGCACCAGGCAAAGGACAGAGCAAATGAGTCCTCATGACTTTACCCGTCCTAAAGTCACCTGAGTAGGTGAAATATTAAAATGCAATCTTGCAACTTCTACCTAATAGAGCTCATGCTTCAAACCAACTTGTTTCTTCCACTATGCAGGCTTTGGGGTGGCACAAAAGAAGGACATGCTCTGACAGCAGGGCACCAGGAGGAATGAGGAGATGGTCTCCAGGGCAAGGTAAGAGAAACCAGGATGTGTCACCACTGAGGACTCGCAGAATTACATGTGATGATGCCCTTCATGCTGCTCCTCAGCCTCAGGAGCTGATACCTCACCCAGCATGGCAGTGTCCAGGTCACAAGTGAGCAGTGGGACACAATTCCTAGCTGGCACATTGGCAGACATGTGGTGGATCCACCACGTTCCCTAGGCTGGGTCCGTCAAGACACAGACTTCTTGAGTGTCCAGGGCCAAGAGCACCAGGAGCAGCACAAGAGCCCCTCAGCCATGAATGGCACTTACTGAATGAATGGTACCATGAACGGCACCCCTACTGCGGTGTAGGCAGCTGTGAGCAGCTCTTGGACAACCCAGAGGTGGATTTACACTCTCTGTTTTGTCATAGCTGCTGTCGTTACCATCCTGTCTTCACCAATCAAGGGATGCAGAGCCATGACCAAGGTCTCAGCTGCAGAAAGAACTGACACTCTATATATTCAAGTGCAATAGCAGCCCTCAGAGTTGGGTGCTGTGGAGGTAAAAGCTTCTGGATGCAGGAGAGCTAGTATTATTATCCAAACACATTCCTACTTCTACAACTCTCAGGAAAATCCCTTCTGGTAGAGATACAGGGCAAGGAGAAGCACCTCATGATGGGGATCTGACTACCAGAGTCACTCCAACACACAACTGCCTCTCATTCACAAACTGCTCCATCAAAGACAACTTCCAAAGGTTTTCCTTCAAGTTCATACTAAAAGATGCAAACAAAAGGTTGGTTTACATCTGTCTATTTTTCTTCCTCTTTGGAAGATTTAAATGAGATGTCAGAGTTGTTTCACTGTTTTTGCCTTCTCTCCACAGACTGTTGGGGGGACTGTCATGGAGAACCGTGATGCTGGTGCAAAGATGTGCTTCAGGAGAGACACAACCCTTCTAGCTTCTTCCAACCAGCTGCAATCTTAAATCCAGTGACACGGAAGGTCCTGTTGTATTTCAGAATATTTGTGACCAAACCAAGCATGTGTCAATCAAAAATAGGACTGTTCTGTGGGAAACAGTGGGCATGACACACAGTAGGGTAGCCTGAGGGCTTCTCAGAAACTCTTTGGGCCATAACTCTGACAAATCCAGGTCCCCAAGAGACCAACACCAATAGGCTTTAATTAGGCTTCAGCAGGTCCTGCTTGCAAGCATGTGACCCAAATTTTGGGCAGCAGTGGTGCAGGAGACTGGGGGGGAGGGGGTCCCAGTGAACAGGAACCCTGGAGCCACCTGCCAGCATCGTCCCCAGGCAGGAAACCTGCAAGAGCAGCTGCCAGCACAGCACTGCTTGCTTCTGACATCAGGAGAGAGAGCCAAGGTGGAGAACTTCGACCCGGGCTAATCAGCCAGGCCCTTGTTTTATCTCCAAATGTTTCTGACGCAGCCTTTAGAGCTGCCCGGCCAACATCCCAGGAAAGATTTCCTTTGAACGGCCGCTTTGTCTGGTAACTTTATTTACACTTTTGATGCCAATGTTTATGCACTCTTTAAAAAGCTATTCAGAGCGTCTCCCAAATTAACTTCAGATGTGAGAGCAAGGGGAACACTCCCTACATCATATTTCATACACTTTCGTGTTATTTAATTCTTGGAAAGTCTTTTTTTTAAATATAAAAATAGTTTTTAAAAAATCTCCAAGGTT
This sequence comes from Taeniopygia guttata, assembly GCF_048771995.1. NCBI lineage: Eukaryota > Metazoa > Chordata > Aves > Passeriformes > Estrildidae > Taeniopygia > Taeniopygia guttata. The sequence goes on from NC_133039.1 coordinate 15,798,903, forward strand.
TTGGAGAGTATAACCTCTCCCTGTGTGGTCTGAAAATCTGGCTGTAAAGCTCTTTCCTAAAGTTCACAAATGCCATTATAAATCGTCTCCTTATCTTGCTTATTGGGTTTCTGCTTTTAATGACACACATCCTGGATAAGGAACTGCTTCAAGTGGCCTCCACCACCAATGGGCCCATACCTCTGTCAAGAGCAGTTCTGTCTGGGGATGGCTGCCATAAGTGCCCACAGGAGATGGGGATGAGGTGGAGGGCCACGGAATAGGTGCGATGGCATGGGAGGGAAGAGGCATGTGGGGGGATAGGGTGAGTGGAGTAGGATGGTTGTGATGGGATGAGATAGAGTGGGATGGGACAGGGTGGGATGGGACAGGAAGAATGGGACAGGGTGGGATGGAAGATGGGACAAGGTGGGATGGGGTAAGTAAAATTGAATGGGTGGGATGGCATAGGATGGAGTGGGATGGGATAGGGCAAGATAGAATGGGAAGGTTGTAGGGTAGTAGGGAATAGGGTAAGTAAACTGTGATGTGGGGGATGAAGTATGATGGGTTGGGATAAAGTTATGAGATTAGTCAACATGAGATGGAGACTAGACCAGACCAGACAAGAGCATTTGCTTTTCCCTACTTCACCACAAAACTTCCCTCAGATTCCAATATTTTTCCTCTAAGTGTCTTAGAAGAATGAAGCTGACTTCCTGTAGAGTTAAAAGAAGCCCAGAGCAGCCTGGTAGTCACAGGGCCCACTGGAGACCCACAGCCAAGTCCCTGGAGGGTTGGAGCAGGAAACCAGCTGCTTCCTCAGAGAAGCAGCTGCAGTGGCCCAGCAGACTTGAGGTCCATCCTCCAGATCCCTGGGAAGGGGCTGCACCATCAGCACCTAGAGCCAACCAAAGTGCCTGTGGATATTTCTGTATTGATTCTCCCAGCAATGTCCAGCTGAACTGAAAGAAGGCATCACCTACACCCAGGATTAACCTCTCCATTCACAGCTGGCATCACCACTGGCTCCCGTGCAAAAGGCATCACTGTCAGCAGTCAGTTCTTGGGCTGTGGCTTTCCACCTCTGAGTGAAGTTAAAAGGACTTTTCCCAGGAGGGCAACTTTCACAAAAAAACAGTAAGTAGCTTGAGACAGCCTCCAAAACCATCTATCAGAGCCCAAAATCCTTCTTGGATGCAGCAGCCATCCAGTTGTCCCTACCTCAACAGCCCTGCCCACAGCCCAGATGTCCATGGAGGAAGCCAAGCAGCCAAAGGAGCTGGAGCAGATCTGGGGAGGCAGAATGTTTCTTCTAATTGGCCAAGCCAGAGCTGTGTCCAGCAAAAACCATTGCATCTCCTGGGACCCTGCCATTGTGAAGAAACCTCTGGACAGGACTAATAATGACCTGATGACAGCCAAGGGCTTGGACAGTGAAGAGGGAATCTGAAATGCTGTATTATTTGGATTCAGCAAGCAAGACTTCCATGCAGTTAAGACCCATGCCTTGCCCCAGGGCACAGTGTACCAAAAAAATCCATTCCTCACCAAAAAGAGGGTGTGGGGACACAGAGGCTGGCTTTTTGTTGACCCTGCAGCTTTGATGATATGGGACAGCTAGGCTGATTCCCTGGCAGGGGCTTTCCAGGTGGGAGGTGAGGCTGCAGGCCATGTGCCAGGCTGCAGGGCAGCATCCCATCAACTTAGACTGGAGCTGTTCATCCCTGAGCACCTCACCCTGGGCACTCCAGAAGGGACAGAGATCTCCATGGAAGTGGCTGGGGTAGGAGGGCAGTCAAGAGGAATGCAGAGGAGGCTGCAGCATCAATGCAGGCATGGTCAGGCATCCAGGTGAGGTGTGGGAAGGGTTTATCACCTTCCCTTGGTGGCAGGGGAGTGGAGGGGTGGTACTGCGGCCTCCTGGCAGGCTCCGAGACATCAGTTTACAGAGCACTTGGGGATGCTCAGAAGCGAGGCGCCACACAAGCACGAAATGTCATTACAAAGGATATGATTTAAGGCCTGGCAGGGCCAGGAGGGAAGGGGGATCCAGTTTGCATGGAACACTATACAAAATAAATCCTGTCCGAAAGGCTTCCCGCCTCCACAGCAGAAAGTGGAGCTGTATCAGACAGCCTGTCTCTGCCATGCTCTCCTTCTTCCTTTTACAGGCATAAGGAGATTTTTTTTTTTTTGCTCATCTTTGCTGCAAGAATTGCTGGGTCCCGCCAGCTGATCCATGGCCAAGAGGAATGTCTAGGAAGAAGGAAAAGGAAGGGTCCCTCCATGGTGGGACCTCCACAGCCATGTTCTCCCTCGGCTGGGCAATGTGCAGGGTCAGCAGAGTGATGTGGGTGCCAGAGGGACATAGCACTGACATCGCTGGCCACATGCAAAGGTCAGGAGACGCTACAGGAAAGGTAAGCTGGTGAGCCAGAAGCCATGTCCCCAGTGTGCCACCACTCGGCTCCTCCCAGCACAGCCAGGCTCAAGGCTTCTGTGCTCTCACTCCATGTGCCATGGCCACACACCTCCTGCTGCTGCTCCCAGCCCAGGCCTCTGCTCAGGTGATCACTCTCTTGAGTGACCCAACCTTGCCTTCCCACCTCCAGTGACAGCCCATGGCCACGCTGCTGGCACTGTTGACAGCACTCCAAAGGGTGGCACACCAGGGAGTACTGAGCCAGCTGCATCCCACCACTGGGAGATGAGCTCCAAAGAAGCTGCAAGGAGAGCATTGCTCAAGCCCTCAGCTGTCATGGATGCGCAGACATGGTCAGGAAGAGCTGGGCAGGATCCAGCTATTTGAGGCTAGGTGATGGGGACAGCTGGGCTGGTGCCTCTGTCCTCTCACTGCTCTGCCTGCAGCCATGCTCAGGTGGACACGGCTGGTGCAGCTGAGGATGTGTCCAGGTGCCCACCCTGCTTGACAGCCAGGGTTGGGCAGCCCAACCTGCCACAGACTATGTCTGCCCATCACTAAAGCTCCATGGTGGACAGGTGATGGTCCTGGGGAAGCAGTAGGGTGCTCAGGGCTCACTGGCCCGTGCCCCAGCCCCACTGCTGCCACTGGAACAGGAACAAACCAAAACAGGGCTCCAGTCCTTCTGATGCCCATCACAAGGGTGGCAAGGAGGATCCTAGTGATGATAGGGCAGTTGGTCTGACATCAGTCCCAGGTAAGGTTATGGAACAGTTTACACTGAGTATCATCACACAGCACTTACAGGATGGCCAGGGTGTCAGACCCAGCCAGCAGGGGTTTAGGAGGGATAGGCCATGTTTGACACCAACCTGATCACCTTTTATGACCAGGTGACCTGCCTGGTGGAGGCAGGAAAGGCTGTGGATGTTGTCTATTTGGACTCCAGCACACTCCTGAAAAGCTGCAGCCCAGGCTAGGACAGGAGCACTCTGTGCTGGGCTCAGAACTGGCTGCATGGCCGGCCCAGAGAGTGGTGGTGAGCAGTGCTGCATCCAGCTGGCAGCCAGTGGTGTCCCCTAGGGCTCTGTGCTGGGTTCAGCTCTGTTCAGTATCTTTATTGATGACATGGATGAGGGGACTGAGGCTTGCATTAGTAAATTGGCAGACGACACTAAGCTGGGAGCACGTGTCCATCTGTTGGAAGGTAGGAGGGCTCTGCAGGGAGACCTGGAATGGTTGGATGGATGGGCAGAATCCAATAGGATGAAGTTTAATCAATCCAAGTGCCCAGTCCTGCATTTTGGCCACAACAATCCCCTGCAATGTTAATAGTCTGGGGACGGTATGGCTGGACAGTGCTCAGGCAGAAAGGGACCTGGGGGCACTGGTCGACAGCGGCTGAACATGAGCCAGCTGTGTGCCCTGGTGGCCATGAAGGCCAGCAGCATCCTGGATCAGGAATGTATCATCCTGTATCAACGGCCTGTGTCAGGAACAGGGTGGCCAGCAAGAGCAGAGATGTCATTCTTCCCCTGTACTCAGCACTGGTGAGGCCACGCCTTGAGTGCTGCGTCCAGTTCTGGCCTCTCACTTTGGGAAGGACGTTGAGACGCTTGAGTGCGTCCAGAGGATGGCAACAAGGCTGGTGAGGAGCTTGGAACACAAGCGCTCTGAGGAGCGACTGAGGGAGCTGGGGCTGTAGAGCCTGGAGAAAAGGAGGCTCAGAGGTGACCTTATCACTCTACAACTTCCCGAAAGGCGGCTGTAGTCAGGTGGGGTTGGTCTCTTTCTGCAGGCAGCAACTGAGAGAATGAGAGGACACAGTCTCAAGCTGCGCCAAAGGAAATATAAGTTGGATATTAGGAAAAAAAATTTATGGAAAGAGTGATAAAGTTCTGGAATGGTCTGCCTGAGGAGGTGGTGGAGTCACCATCCCTGGATGTGTTTAAAAAAAGACTGGATATGGCACTTGGTGCCATGGTTTAGTTGAGATGTTAAGGCGTGGTTGGACTCAATGATCTTAAAAGTCTCTTCCAATCCAGTGGAATTCTGTGAATTCTGTGATTCAGTCATCAGGAATCTACCCCGAGACTTGTCTCCATGGATGCAAATGGAACAAAAGGAAATTTTGGCCAAGAGGTTTTGCCGAAAGTGCTGCTCTTTTTATTTTTAGGGACATTTCTAAGTGAAAATTTTTCATTTTTCATTTTCATCTTCGCTGTGAATTTTTCCCTCTTTCCCCACACAGAGCAGGTAAGAAGTCAAATGCTATTTCCACGGGATAGGAGACATTCTCCTTTCCCCTTTCCTGTGCATTTTCGAAGAAGGAGAAGAAAATCTTGATAAAGCTAAAGGAAGGGAAAGCCCATTGAAATAAAATGGCCAGCAGCAAAGTCATTGGGAAATGTTAAATGAACAAATACATGGTTCATTGCTCTTAAATATCAGACCAAATTGTCTCTGCAGAGCACATGGAACTCCATCCCTGCTGAAGCTCAGGCAGGAGAAGAGAAGGAGGTTCTCTTTGGCTTCTCTTGGTGATGCCGCTTAAAGCTTTTCATGCTACTTCATTAAGCTGTGTATTCTCCCCCTTTTGCCTTCAGAGAAGGGGAACCCTTTTCCCAGGAGAGCTGCCTCCAAGGTCTGGATCATTTTCTTTGTCTGTTGACTCTGAAGGAGGGTAAGAAGATACAGCTCCAAGCCTGGATACCTCTCTGATTTGGCCTTAAGTCAAGCAAGACAAACCCTGGCCTGCAGGCAGTTTTAATGAGGAATTTGCAACCTTAATTAGAAAAATAAGGGCATATTCATGCAACATATAAATATAACACAAAGGTTAAGTTCAAAGATCCAAGGTCTGGAGAGGAGAAAAACAGAAGAGGCCCCAAAGTTTCTGAGTTCCTGTTGGCGTTGGAGAGAGGTCCATGCCTGGGGAAGTTTGAGCTTCTCCAGATCTCCAGGGTCTGCAAAACCTGTGCCGAAACTCTCCAGCAAGCAGGCTTGCTCCCATGGTTTCTGGCATTTCCTAGTGAGGGAAAGTCTGGGAAGCACTGCAAGAAGAGCCTTTTGCAAAGTATTTTGGCATTCTTGCTTCCAACAGGGATGCAGAAAGTACAAATCTGGAAAACCTAAAAAAAGATAGGGGGAGGGGGCCTAACTGAAGGTTTCAAGCATTAGCAAGTTTGACTTGGGGATGGTTAAAGTTGGAGGTGGAAGTTCAGGCGAGGTGCTCATTCTCCATGAGTCAGAGCATCCGGAGTGGCAGGAAGCTGAGGATCGAGAGGCGGCTGTCAGGGGCAGAGATTTTACCAGACCCAACCCCTGGGACCAAGGGCTCTGCCTGGCCAAGGCAGCCTGGGCCTGGACCTGAGCTTAGCCCCGTGCGAGGTGTTGGAGCAGGGACAGGGGTGACAGCCCAAGCAGCACATGAGACACCGCGATGTGGGCATGAGGATCAGGCAGCTGCTGGCAGCGCTGCCTCTGTGGCCCAGCAGCTGGAGATGAGCCCAGGATCTGCTTTCCCTCTGAACCTCTGACAACCTGCCTCCACACACCACAGAGCCAGACACACCCCTTGAGATGTGGCCGATGTCCCATGGTGACCTCGCCACACTGCCGGGCAGGCATCGGAGCCCTGAGAACAGCACTCAGACTCACTGGAGAGCAGGGCAGCAGAGCAGGGCAAAGGATAGGGACCAGATGTTGTGCTGGTCCTCCCCCTCTGAGAGACTCTGGGGACTTCTGAAATTCTTCAACAATGGAAAATTCCTTCCTCTCCCTAAATAATAATAATAACAATAACAATAACAACAACAACAACAACAACAACAACAACAATAATAATAATAATAATAATAATAATAATAATAATAATAATAACAACAACAATAGTAATAGTAATGATGATGATGATGATGATGATGATGATGATGATGATGATGATGATGATGATGATGATAATGATAATATCCCTCAATTTGGGCAAACAGAACCATTTTTACCCTGGACATGGCCTGTCCTGAATCTGCTGAAAGGATGTGTTCTGAAACTGCCAGAAAAAAAATACAGAAAATAGATTTAAAACCAAAATCCATGCAATTTCTCAGAGCCCAGCCATGCCATACTGCTCAACACTGCATCCTCCTATTAGCATTTTGGTGACTGATCACACATGCAGCACTTCTTTTCTGCTGAAACGCCACATCAGCATCCCTTGTTCTGCTCTTCAGCCAGATTCTGTACTCCAGCCTCCTACACATCCCCTAATTTTGGGTGTCTTACAATTTACGCTCACAGTGTTTTGGGAAAGAGGCTTGCAGACATATTACAGATGCCTGATGGAGCTCAGAGACCATGTAAAGGCAGAACCAGCACCCTCATTTTGCAGGCACCAAGACAAATGAAGAATGAGGCTGCTGGTGGCTGGTGTGGCTGCCCCACCTAGTACTGGAAGGAAATGGATAGAGACATTCCTGGCAGGAAATGGATATAGACAAGGCTGGAGGGTTTGTCAGGTCCCAAGTGGAAGCTGCAGCTGAGCCTGGTAAAGGCCTTTTGCTCAAGCCCCAAGGTGGCCCCACGACAGCCCAGGCTGGAGCCCATCCTGAAGATTTGCTTTCCTCCAGCGTTGAGCCCAGAGCAAGCAGGAGACACATGAGCATCTCTAAAAAAATCTGTAGACTGGGAAGTCTCTCCTAATCCGCTCTGCACTTCAAACCCAGTGCCAATCCCTGCCTGTCCAGCAGTACCCATTTCTTGGAAAGGCTTTGAATAGGGAAGAAAATAATATATGCAACCCATTTTGCAAAAACAAAGACCATAAAATCTAATAATTAACAGAGCAAATAAGCTGAAGGCCCATTAGGCTACACATATTAAGTAATGACAAGTAGTTCGCAAGAACCACTTCTGAATGGACTTCACCCAATATGCATTTAATTAGGGTTTAATAAAGCAACAGCATGTTCTTAAAAGCCAATTAGAAACATATTCACTGGGGTTTAGAAACTATGTAATAGATGCCTGTAGGATCCAGATACCTGCTGATTACATAGCTATTAATCCTCAATAAGGGGTCTAATAATTATTTTGTTCTTCAGGAGCAGGCAACTGCTTTATTAAATCTTAATGAAACGCATGCTCAGGGGCTTTCCTTCAAAGCTGGTCTGTGTTAGGAAGATGGGTTTAGAAGTGGCAGTCTGCTGGGAGAATGGACTCCCTCCTCATCACCACCTCTGCCACCGTGGCAGTGAGTTTGAGGCCAACTCTGCTTCTGGAGTAGGCAGCTGATTGCTGCAGCCACAGAAGTAAGAGATCACCAGGTCTGAGAGCACCATGAGACATTTCACCCTGGGATGAACATTTCCTTGCATGGAAAAATGTCTCCATGAACAAGGATATCCATTTTATCCATGGCTCTAGATCCAAAGCATCCTTGTGCAACTCATATCAGGAGGGGAACAAGGCCCTGTGGTCAGTGAGGTGGTGCCACAATCCATGAGGATCAGCTCAGCCACTTCTCCAGAAATTCACCTCCTGCCTGTATTCATGGCTGCCCAAAACGGAGTGACTGAAGTGAGCTCCCTTCCACCATTCCCCAAAGAGAAACTTGTTTGACTGAGGGTCTGGGCCACTCAAGTGGTGGCTTCCAGCCTTACCTCTAGGATAGGAAGTTGATCTAAAACCTGGCAAGCCATTATTATGTTCCCATGGACACACATCAGAGCAAGCCATGCCCACACCTTTCCACCAAAACTCCATCAGAAAGTCAGCAAAACACCACTGCAGGCTTAAAAACTGACACATTGCAAAAACTTTTCATAAAGACCCATCTGTATTTTTACCTGCTGTTTTCCCAGCCCTCTAAAACACGGGCTTGGGTTTTCCATATTGGCTGGAAACTTCAGCAACTGCGGTTGGATGCAGACACACTTCACCCCAACACTGGTCTGAAGATGAAGATGTGCCTGGTCCTCACCCCGGGAGCAGAGACCACCCCAACACAGCAGCTGAGTGTCAGCTTAGAGCTAGCAGCCCATCCTTCTCTGCTGCCCAGAAGGATGAAGGCACAGCCAGCCAGAGCTAGTGCAACAGGGCGAGAACCAGCTGGCAGCACCAGGATGGAGCCACACCCCACAACTGGAAGTAGCATCATCCAGCAGCACAAGGCTCTGCCTACTAGCTCAGACTGCGACTGAGAGGTGCAGGTGTGGTGGGGACTGGGGCCAAGCCTGGCTCCCACCCAGCAGCCCTTGTTAGCCCATCAGGACTCAGCAGTGTTAGGACTGGCAGTCTGGCCACAGAGAGGCCATGTAGGGCCATGTAGGGTCCCACTGTAGGGGCCCCATTCTCTCCCCCAGCTCCAGGCCCCAGGCTGGTGCTGCAGAGGATCAGTCAGGGCAGATCATGGGAAGAGCAGCCCAGGGCAAGAAGCAATGGGAATGAGAGAAGGTGGGTGGTGGGGTGGCCCCTGCAGCCCTGAATTTCAGCTCTCTGCTGGGCTCCCCTGGGGAGACAATGGATAAAGCAAGGAAAATACCTGGGATACTCATGTGGCATCCCAAATATGCTGCCCTCTTGAACGCTCTCAGTGGTCCTACACTCTGATTAGCCCAGGGAAGTTGAGCCTGGCCTATTGCTCCCATGACAGGCAGCGGGTCTGGCTGACTCTGGTAGGGCAAAGTGCCTCCAAGTCCCCTGGCTGTAGGACTTTTCAGTCAGGGGAGCAGCTTGGAGGGGCAATGCTCCACCTGCCCATGGCTGTGGGGTCAGGGAGGGCACCCCCAGAGACCTCCTATCTTCACAATAGGACTGCCTCCAGCTACTCTCCTGTCTCTGAGGATCACTCACTCCCTCCCACTCAGGCTCATGCCCAGCCCCCTCCACCCCAGGGTACCTGAGTCCCCCAGACCCTACACCACCATCCCAGCCCCATGTGGGCATCTCTTGCAACGCCCTGCTGCAACCAGAGCAGCTGTCCCACAAAGACAGCAGCCAAATATCCTAGGTCAGGCATGCTCGCCCTCAAGGGTACTTGAAACCGTAAGATCCACATCCCCCAAAATGGGAGACCATCCCCTACCACATCAGCAACTTCCCTGGCCAAATGTCTCCAAGAAAAGGAGTCATGATTAGCCCTAAGCAGGGTGCTGGAAGTGTCTGTGGACAGCCTGGTAGATGTTGGTTCACATTAGGTGCTGTCAGGCCTTGCTGCAGGTAACATAATCTCCTATGGTATTAATTCATATTTTTTCCACAGAAAAGGGGTTACTTCTTTCCAGCCTCAAGGAAGAGATCATCTGCTGCACAGATCCGCCCTCCCAACAGCCCAAGCCAGTCTCAAGGGAAATAAAGGAATGAGGCATTTCATTATTCTTGTTCCTCTCAGTAAAGAAAAGATAGACCTGGCCAGGGCGCATGCAGATCACTCCCACCTGCCCATCTGTCCCTCTGTGTGCCCTTCCAGCTTGGCATTTCACTGTCTTGTGGGGATGGAGAGCCTCAGCCATGGCTCTGGTGAGACCTCACACATGAGGTGAAGGACTAGGAGCTCCCCTCTTCCAACCAGTGAAATACTGAATTACCCACAGACATCCACTTCTAAGCATTTGCCCTGGAGATTGTGGCAGGAGAAAGTCCATGTGTCCACCATGGACTCTGGTTACCTCCATCAGCAACCTTCAGGTGGTCCTCCCCTACCCAGACACAGGTGCCTGAACTCCACACTGCTCTGCCTCCAAGCTCAGAGCAGAGACTGCTTGGCTCGGCAGAGATGCCCAGATCTGTGAAGGGTTGCTTGTTTCTGTTGGCAATCAGCAGTTTTCTGGCAGAACCCACGGCTTCTGCAAAAGTAATGTCTTCCCTCCAGGACAGTTCTTGTTTTCTCCCAAAGACCAAGCCTCAGGCTTGTTTAGCCAAACCTGAGTAGTTTGACATCAGGTCGACATGAAACCTCCTGCAAAGTTTGGTCTGAGGAAAAGAGTGATGCCCCACTAGCTCCAAAGGACACAGGCTGGCATGTGGGTACTGAAAATGAAGTTTTCACAATTGAGCATTGCTGCCCTCCTTATTTATTTTGGGGTTTTTTTGTTTGTTTTTTTTTTTTTTTTTTTAATTTCCAGCTCAGGAAAGATTTTGAGAAGTTAATTCCACCCTCTTGAGAACAGGTGCAGATTCTGAAATTCCAGTTTCCACAAGGGTGAAACTCCTCATTTTCAGCCACTTTCTCCCAGGGCCTCTCCAGGAGATCTGAGTCACCCATGCAGAAGATGTCTCATATATATATTATATATGTGTGTGTGTGTGTGTGTGTGTGTGTGTGTGTATGTGTGTGTGTGTCTGGGTTGCAGCCTGGGACTCTGGGACTCTTGGGAGTTCTGTGAGGCACAAGCCCACACGTGGTCCCCTCTCCCAGCCTGGCCCCTGCGCTGGAGCTGAACACTGGTGCCACTCCCCCCAACCTTGCTGAGCCACCAAGGAGGTGGAGACATGGGAATCATGAGGTGACAAGGTAGGGAAGGAAGAACAATCATGCACATTTGGGGCATCCTGAAGATTGTAACCTCAGAAGAAAAATATGGAGGAAACAGGGCTATATTTAACGAAGATACTCAAGGGAAGGATAATTTTTTACAGAGAAGAGCCCCCAGAATATCTGTCTGGACATCAAGCCTGAACTTGAACCCCAGTAGACAGCACAAGGCAGGAGTCTTCAGTAAGGGTGCGGTCATGCAGTGTCTTGCCCGATATCCCTCCCTTGTGCCCCATCTCCTAGTTTGTTGGGTCCTACATTGAGAAAGAATGCTAAGAAAAGGCAAAAAAGTAATAATTTTGTTGGGGGCACACATGGGTGCATTTAGAGACACCCCACAAGACTATGTCAAAGGGACTGGAGCTATGTGTCCAGCTCTGCCAGATCACAGAAGAACTCACATGAGACCTTCCCAGGAGTAGTCAGCTTAGGGGCATCCAAATCACTGCCTTCAACAGCCACCAACACACCAACGTTTCTCTTATTCCTTTTTTGAATCAAACATGGTCAACTGGTGGTGTAAAACAAGCCTGTCTGTTGGTTAACTCTGAATAAAAGCTGTAGCTGAAGCACCACAGATCACTACAAGCTGGTCTCTGTCCTGCAGGGGCTACTAGAAGAGCCAAGAAGGGTTTGTCACATGGCAATTAGCTGCAAGGAATCCCCAAAACCCTCCAAAGCTGCTGCACATAGCCTTTGGCCTTTGCAATAAACTTACCACTGCTCCCTGTTTCAGCTGGCAGCTGGTCCTCATTTCTATACCTGTTTCCTTTCTACTAATTAATCATCTCCAAATGTGTCTCTGCCTGAACACATGGCCAGAAACATGATGTCAGGACACACTCTTCAAGACCCAGTTGTACTGCATGTGAGGGGCCAGGAGTGCCAGCGGCAGAGCTTGGATGACCCTGTGTGGCCACCCCTGTGGCCACCGTGCTGCTACACACAGCCTGACTCCACACTGCTGCATGTCCAGGGCACAGGCAGCTCTTGGCAGGGCCAGTGGATGGAGTGGATTGATGAGGATCAGCCCATTGTGCTGACTCCTGACCCCAGCACCCCACAGAGGCAAGCAAGAGTTGGCCCCATTTTCACATGCAACTGCAGCTCCTCTCCATGCAGAGATGAGGCTGAAGTCTCAGGGGTAAAAAATGGGTTCAGGAAACAAAAGAAAATAAAGGGTGGATGAAGAACTCTGCAGTGCCAGCCCAACAAGGTCGGCTTGGCTTATTACCCACTGCTGACATACCCTGAGCAGAACTGTCTGCACAGGGAGCTAGCCATGGGGAAACAAGAACGGGGAGTCATGTCCAGGATACCAGAGCCAGTGGCCAATCCCAGTCCTGAGCAGAGGAGCTGGGACTGGAGACCACTCCAACACCCTGGGCTCTGCTGTTTCAGCTCGCTTCCTCTTAGAACAGCTGGAAGGAACCAAAGTGTTTCTTTTGTTATCTTGGATCAGGCTTGCACAGTGAAGGTGCTCCAAGGCCACCTGTGCTAGGACATTTACAGAGTTTCACAGCAGAATAATGAAGCAAAATGAGGGGAAGCTTTTTGCTCTTTATGCACCTGACACTCTGAGGGAGCAGAAAGCATGAAGTTGTCCTTCCCATCCAGGTTTGTGATTGCTCCTCATGGCCATGGCCTCAGGCAGCAGCACCAAGCCTCTTCTCTGCTGGAGCTGGACAGACGGCAGAGGAGTGCTGAGGACCATAAAGCTCTGCAGATGAAGCATGCCAAATGAACAACCTTTTTGACATTTAATCTCTTTTCAAATGGTAATCTATATTTTGAAGATTTTATACAACTGTCCTGGCTTGTAAGATAAGCATGTATTCTGTTGCCATCTGTTGGAGGTTGGGCAGTTTTCTTATCTCTTCCAAGAAAAAATGTCTCCCTCTGGGGAGATATCTTCTGTTAATGGAGCATTGAATGACTCACTGCATGATTGGTAAAGTTACATCATCCATTGTGAGATGCTCCACCCAGAGGGGAGGAGCCAAGCATTCTTACCTGCATAAAATCAGCACTTTTTGGGACACTGCCAGCCACTTTGCTGGATTCCCAGAGGAGCAGTTTCTTCTCTGCTGAATTCCCAGAGGAAGACCAGGCCCAACTACTACCAGACCTTCAGAGAAAATTACACCCTTCTAGAGATCACCACTTCAGCAGCATTTCATCTGCCACTCCAGGAGGAGCAGCCACCATTTTCACTGGACTACTGCCAACACCCTGACTCCTCAGGGTGTCAGGTTTCTGACTCCATCACTAGTTTTGTTTGTACAAATTACATTTTTTTTTTTTTAATTTAGTTTTTTTCCTAGTAAAGAACTGTTATTCCTATTCCCATATCTTTGCCTGAGAGCCTTTTTAAAAATTGTGGTAATTCGGAGGGAGAGGGTTTACCTTTTCCATTTCACAGGAGGCTTTTGCCTTCCTTCACAGACTCCTGTCTTTTCAAACCAAGAGAGCTTTTGGCGCCCAGCATTGGGCTCGAGGGCACTGAGAGGGAAAAAATAAAAAGGATTAACAGTTCTTAAGTAATTTAATTTTTGTTGTTGTTGTTGTTGTTGTTGTGTGTGCTGATATTAGAAACATCTTTAAGTATCACCATGTGGTCTAGTTTACCCTGGTTTGGGTGGCATGTGGTTGCAGCTGTATTTCTCCCATTTGCAGGCCTTTATCTAAAAATGGGTCCTATAACTAAGGCTACTGTGTATGTTATCCAGTTTGGTTTATGGGTTAATAAGGAGAGGAATTAATGGATCTTTAACTTCCTCTGGAAGGCAGGTACATGGATTCAGAGCTATCACACACTAACTGTATATTTTTGGGGTTACTTTAATAATGGTACCTACTGTGAGGAAATGACACCGGGGGAAAATTTCTCCCAACCTTTTAACCATCTTTTTGGGTCTGCTCCACCAGTTTTCGAAGGGTTAAGATCCTCTCTAAGAGCTAATGATATCATACAATGGGTAGTGTTGCTAATATGCCTGTTATATTTAGCACTCAGAGATAAAGGAAGATTAACCTGGATAACTACCCTGACACCTACATCAGAGACTGGAGATGCTGCTGCTCCGGAGCCTGACCCTGCCCCACAGCCCACCTCAGAAGTGAACCACCCAGACTGGGTGAGGGTTCTGGTTAAGGAGGTACGAGAGATGCTGAAGGAGTGCATTTCCCCAGCTGGTGAGAAACCCGCCATTTGCCTTGAAGACGGACAGTCTAATAGTACAGCTGTGGAACCCACAGATGTTACAACTATCCAGGTTCCAGCTGAACCACAAAGGCAGTCACAGCCAGCAGCAGTTGCCCCGGTAGAAACAAGGAGGTCTAAGATGAAATCAGAGCACCCAGATAGGGATAGGAATGGAGAAACCTCACAACCCACAGGGGAGCCAGAGGTTGCAATCATCACCGAGTCCCTGACGTACGAATGTCTCCGTAATCTGTGCAAAGACATTGTGCAACGAGGGTGTGAGGCTTATACTACCTAGTTACTCTTGGTCTGGGACCTTATGGGTACAGGCGTGCAACTGGACGGTGGTGAGGCAAGGAACTTGGGACCCTTGACCCAGGACTCAGGTATGAATCAGATTTTTGTAAGGGAGCCAGGGTCCCTTTCCCTCTGGGAGCAGCTTTAAATGAGTGTCAGAGAGAGGTTTGTCCACAGGGAGAGAATGCAGGAGCACCATCATAGAATGCACTGGAAGACCCTTGAGAAAGGGATCCAACAGCTGAGGGAAGTGGCAGTATTGGAGGTACTCTTTGGGAGGGATGGACAGTTAATAATGACCCCGACAAGGTCAGGTGCACAGGGCAAATGCTGTGGAGTCTAGCAAATCTTGGGCCATCTCAGTACACCACTTTCATTGCAACAATTGATGCTGACACTAACCGAGAGACAGTGGGCTCTGTTGCCAACAAACTTAGGAATTATGAGAGTATGATTAATGGCCCAATGCAGGCTCATATCTCAGCTGTGATTAAGAAGTTCAAAGAGGAGATGAGGGAGGAGATGAGGAAGGTTAATGCAGCACCCGTGCGAGTCACAGGCCCTAAAATCAGAGCCCAATATTCCCCAGCTAGAGAGAGAGGGTACACCCCAAGGGCTAATCTGTGGTTCTTCCTGCGTGACCATGGGGAAGACATGGGGAGGTGGGATGGGAAACCCACTTCTGTCCTGGCAGCACGGGTCCGTCAACTCGAGGGAAACTCTAACCGGGGGAGTTCCACCAAAGTGAAGGTAGCTTCAACCTCCCATGACCAAGCTTTTGGGTATGATCTGTCAGACCCCATTGAAGGGACCTCTAGTATGTATGCTCAGGAAAGGAATAATAACCAGTGTTAGAAGGCCCCTGTCTCTATCCAGGGAGAGGCACGGGAAAACCGGATCTTCTGGACAGTGTGGATCCGATGGCCTGGCACATCAGAGCCACAAAAATATGATGCTTTAGTTGATACTGGCGCACAGTGTACTCTGATACCATCAGGACGTGTGGAGGTGGAGCCTGTTTCCATTGCTGGTGTGACAGGGGGATTGCAACAATTGACCCTGGTGGAAGCTGAGGTGAGCCTGACTGGGAAGGAGTGGAAGAAACATCCTATAGTGACTGGCCCAGACGCTCCGTGTATCCTAGGCATAGACTTCCTCCGGAACAGCTATTACAAAGACCCAAAGGGACTCAGGTGGGCTTTTGGAATAGCTGCTGTAGAGGCAGAGTACATTAAGCAATTAAGCACCTTGTCTGGACTGTCAGAAAACCTGTCTGCAGTAGGATTCCTAAGGGTGGAAGAGCAACACGTGCCAATTGCGACCTCGACAGTGCACTGCTGGCAGTATCGGATGGATCAAGATGCCGTGATCCCCATCCACAGAATGATTCGTGAGCTGGAGAGCCAAAGGGTGGTCAGCAAAACCCACTCACCTTTCAAGAGCCCCATCTGGCCTGTGCGCAAATCTGACAGAGAATGGAGATTGACTGTAGACTATCATGTCTTAAATGAAGTGACTCCGCTGCTGAGCGTTGCTGTACCAGATATGCTGGGACTCCAAGTATGAGCTGGAGTCCAAGGCAGCAAAGTGGTACGCCACTATTGATATTTCTAATGCATTTTTCTCCATTCCTCTGGCAGCAGAATGCAGGCCTCAGTTTGCTTTCACCTGGAGGGGCGTGCAGTACACCTGGAACCGACTGCCCCAGGGGTGGAAACACAGCCCAACCATCTGCCATGGGCTGATCCAGACAGCACTAGAAAAGGGTGAGGCTTCAGAACACCTGCAATACATCAATGATATCATTGTGTGGGGGAGCACAGCGGCAGAAGCATTTGAGAGAGGTGAGAGGATCATCCAGATACTGCTAGAAGCTGGCTTCGCCGTCAAGAAGAGCAAAGTCAAGGGACCTGCCCAAGAGATCCAGTTCCTGGGAGTGAAATGGCAAGATGGAAGGCGCCAGATTCCCACTGAGATCATCAACAAAATCACAGCTATGTCCACCAACCAGCAAAAGGGAAACACAAGCTTTCCTAGGTGCCATAGGTTTTTGGAGAATGCACATTCCTGAGTACAGCCAGATTGTGAGCCCTCTTTACCTGGTTACCCACAAGAAGAATGACTTCCACTGGGGCCCTTAGCAGCAACAAGCCTTCACCCAGATCAAGCAGGAGATTGCTCATGCTGTAGCCCTTGGCCCAGTCAGGATGGGACCAGAGATCAAGAATGTGCTCTACTCTGCAGCCGGGAACCATGATTTGTCCTGGAGCCTTTGGCAGGAGGAGCCTGGTGAGACTCGAGGTCGACCACTGGGATTCTGGAGCCGAAGTTACAGAGGGTCTGAAGCCAACTACAACAGAGGAGGAAACCTTGGCTGCCTATGAAGGAGTTCAAGCCGCCTCAGAGGTGATTGGCACGGAAGCACAACTCCTCCTGGCACCCCGACTACCGGTGCTGGGGTGGATGTTTAAAGGGAAGGTTCCTACTACCCGCCATGCCACTGATGCCACATAGAGCAAATGGATTGCCCTCATCACTCAGCGTGCCCGTATTGGAAACCTGAATCGCCCTGGGATTTTGGAGATAATTACGAACTGGCCAGAAGGTGAAAACTTTGGTCTCGCTGACAATGAGGAGCAGGTACAAGCAACGAGGGCTGAGGAAGCTCCACCATATAACCAACTACCAGCAGAGGAAACACGCTACGCTCTTTTCACTGATGGTTCCTGTTGCATCGTAGGGATGAATCGGAAGTGGAAAGCAGCCGTATGGAGCCCCACACAACAAGTTGCACAAGCTATCGAAGGAGAAGGTGGATCAAGCCAAATTGCTGAACTCAAGGCTGTTCAGCTGGCCCTGGACATTGCTGAAAGGGAGAAGTGGCCGAAGCTCTACCTTTATACTGATTCGTGGATGGTAGCCAATGCTCTGTGGGGCTGGCTGGGAAGGTGGAGAAAGGCCAACTGGCAACGTAGAGGAAAACCAGTCTGGGCTGCTGATATATGGAAAGACATTGGCTCTCAGGTGGAGCAACTAACGGTGAAAGTCTGTCGTGTAGATGCCCATGTCCCCAAAAGTCGGGCTAATGAGGAGCACCGAAACAATGAGCAGGTAGATCAGGCAGCAAGAATAGAGGTGTCAAAGATAGACTTAGATTGGCACCATAAGGGAGAGTTGTTCCTGGCTCAGTGGGCTCATGATGCCTCAGGTCATCAGGGCAGAGATGCCACATACAAGTGGGCACGAGACTGAGGGGTGGATCTAACCATGGACAATATTTCTCAGGTGATCCATGACTGTGAGACCTGTGCTGCCATCAAACAGGCCAAGCGGGTGAAGCCCCTGTGGTATGGCGGGTGGTGGTCCAAGTACAAGTATGGGGAGGCCTGGCAGATTGACTACATCACACTGCCCCAGACACGCCAAGGCAAACGCAACGTGCTCACCATGGTGGAAGCCACCACTGGATGGCTGGAGACCTACCCTGTGCCTCATGACACTGCCTGGAACACCATCTTAGGCCTGGAAAAGCAAGTCCTGTGGAGACATGGCACCCCGGAGAGAATTGAGTCTGACAACAGCACCCATTTCAATAATGGCCTTATCAACACCTGGGCCAGAGAACATGGTATTGAATGGATATATCATATTCCCTATCATGCTCCAGCTGCCGGCAAAGTTGAACGGTGCAACGGACTCCTTAAGACTACCCTAAAGGCACTTGGCGGGGGAGCATTTAGAAACTGGGAAATTAACCTGGCAAAAGCAACCTGGATGGTCAACACCCGAGGGTCCATCAATCGAGCTGGTCCTGCCCAGTCAGAACCCTTGTACACTGTAGATGGAGATAAAGCCCCTGTGGTACATATGAAAGGTATTTTAGGAAAAACTGTTTGGATTAATCCCACCCCAGGCAAAGACAAACCCATCCGTGGGATTGTTTTTGCTCAAGGACCTGGTTACACTTGGTGGGTAATACAGAAAGATGGGGAAACCCGTTGTGTACCACAGGGAAACCTGGTCTTAAGTGAGAGCTGGGTGTAAGATTTCATTGTGATGCAGATGGAAATAGAATAAGGGGTGGATAATGTACTGGCTTGTAAGATAAGCATGTATTCTATTGCCATCTGTTGGAGGTTGGGCAGTTTTCTTATCTCTTCCAAGAAAAAATGTCTCCCTCTGGGGAGATATCTTCTGTTAATGGAGCATTGAATGATTCATTGTATGACCGGTAAAGTTACATCATCCCATTGTGAGATGCTCCACCCAGAGGGGAGGAGCCAAGCATTCTTACCTGCATAAAATCAGCACTTTTTGGGACACTGCCAGCCACTTTGCTGGATTCCCAGAGGAGCAGTTTCTTCTCTGCTGAATTCCCAGAGGAAGATCAGGCCAAACTACTATAGACCTTCAGAGAAAGCTACACCCTTCTAGAGATCACCACTTCAGCAGCATTTCATCTGCCACTCCAGGAGGAGCAGCCACCATTTTCACTGGACTACTGCCAACACCCTGACTCCTCAGGGTGTCAGGTTTCTGACTCCATCACTAGTTTTGTTTGTACAAATTACATTTTTTTTATTATTTTTTTTTTAATTTAGTTTTTTTTCCTAGTAAAGCACTGTTATTCCTATTCCCATATCTTTGCCTGAGAGCCTTTTTAAAAATTGTGGTAATTCGTAGGGAGGGGGTTTACCTTTTCCATTCCACAGGAGGCTTTTGCCTTCCTTCACAGACTCCTGTCTTTTCAAACCAAGACAACAACCAAGGAGGATTTTGTGCTATGTTTTTCCAGCGCTGCTTCCAAACCCCATTTACCCCAATAAGCAGTTGTGGTTAACCTCTAGAGAGGGAAAGGCTGAAATTCCCAAGCTGATGGTCAGTCCCAGAGATGATGAGTCCTTAGTACAAGGCTGTAAGATGTCATGTGCCCTAGGTTTCTGCAAGTGAAAGAACTGTAGGGAGGCAGGACTGTCCCCGTGCTAGGATTGTTGTCCTTCTTTAGGGTCTCATTCACTGTTGCAGCTCAAGTCTGCAGTACTAACCTGGAAATTGGGTGCTAAATAGACTTGAGTGAGACTTCAGCATTCCCTGCCTCCAGGCCTGCTGGAGATTTGGGGGATCTTCCTGTAAGAGCAGAGGAAGAGCAAGCCAGAGCCACAGTAACATCCACAGCAACACAGGCAGGAATGAGCTGGTTGTGTTAGCCGAGTCACAACAGCCGGGTCCTGTTTTTGTTGGGACAGTGATGATTCCCATCCCACCCCAGGAGCAAAGCCATGGGGTTGTTGTCCCCTGAGTAAAATATATTCTCTTATTCAGCTCCAGAGGCTACACAGTGCAAGGACTGTTTCCCTCATGCTGCTGAAGGAGGACCCCAGAAAGTTCACACCTGTCAGTCTTGCTTTAGCGCCTTGTAAAATTCTGGAAAATATTATTCTGGGAAGTATTGAAAAATACCTGGAGGACAATGATGGCATCAATCGCAGCCAGCATAACTTCATGATAAGAAAGTCCTGCATGTCAAACCTGATTTCCTTCTAAAGCAGAGTAACCCAACTGCTTGATCCAGGAAAGCCACTAGATGTGATCATTTTGGACTTCAGAGCTTTCGATGTAGTCTCTGCCAGGATCCTTCTGGACAAACTGCCCAGCCCACACCTGCCTCACAGGCCTGACACAAAGAGGGACAGTGAGCAGGGTGACATCAGACTGGTGCTTAGTCGCTAATGGGGTTCTGTAGGGCTCCATCCTCAACTAAGTTCACTTCAACATCTTCATTAATAGCTTGGTGCAGGACTTAAAGGAATACTAAGTTTACCAACAACTCTACATTAAGAGGAGCTGTTGACTCCCTTAAAGACCCTGCAGAGAGACCTTGACAAATGAGAGATGGGCAATCACCAACCATGCAAAATTTAACAAAGGCAAGTGCCAGATCCTGCACCAGAGAAAGAGCAGTCCTGGTTGTGTATGCAGACTGGGAAAGAGATGCTGGAGAGAAGCTGCAGGAAGTGACCTGGGAGTCCTGGTTGAGGGCCAGTTGGAGCTGAGTCACCAGTGCCCAAGAGCCAAGGAGGGAAATCCCTGTCCTGGGAGCATCAGGCTCAGCATCGCCAGGCAGGCCAGGGAGGGGATTGTCCCACTCTGCTTTGCACTGGATTGGCCTCACCTCAAATCCTATGTGCAATATAAAAAAGATATTAGGCCATTGGAGAGCATCCAAACGGGGTCACAATGATGGGGAAGGGTTTGGAGGGGTCATATGAGGAGCAGTTGAGGGTACTTTGTGTGTTGAGTGTGGAGGAGGACTGAGGGGAGACCTCATCGAGCTCTTCAATGTCCTCCCAAGGGGCAGCACAGGGGCAGCTCCGATCCCTCTTCACTCTCATGACCATGGACATGACTCAAGGAAATGTCTGGATCTGAGGGGAAGTTTAGGTTGGATATCAGGAAAAAGCTTTTTTACCCAGAGGGTGGTCAAGCACTGGAACGGACACAGGGAAGTGGTCACAGTTCCAAACCTATCTGAGCTGAAGGAATGTTTGGACAATGCTCTCAGGCTTGGAGTGGGATTCTTGGGTTGTCCTGCATAGGGCCTGGAGTTGGACTCAGTGATCCTGATGAGTCCCTTCTAATTCAGCATGTTCTACGATTCTATGATTCTATTATAACAGCTATTCAAACACCACCATGCAGATCCCATCCATTGCTAGTGCCACTGCATGGGTTAGATCACCCAAGGCAAGCAAGGGCTCTGGTTGAGCAAGCCAGCATATCTTCATGCTGTAAACAACACTGAACCTTGCCAGATCATATGTCACAGGGGCCGCCAGCCCTGGACCCTCTATAGAAACCACCTTCACCAGGGCCCTGTCAAATGGAGAAGACTCAGCAGGTACAGGCCAAACAGATCTCTGGAGCCATCCTCAGAGCCTCCGGCTTCTTCTGCCCATGGCACAGCCATGCTGCAACCTGTCTCGCTGGCAGCAGGCTGTACCCACCAGCATCACACCCTCTGGCCCAGAAGAAACAGCTGGAGCTGAGCTGGGGGAATTTTACCCTGGCCATGTTCCCCAAGCTACACTGCACTCTGGCCCCGCTGCCAGCTTTGTTCCAGCATAGGCTGCATGCAGGATTTCAGGACCTCCTCCTGCTGAGGGATTTATTTGTGCCAGCCGAGATGTCCAGCAGGATTTGAGCTGTCTGGGTTGCAGACGACCAACACATAAACCTCTGCCAAAGGACTGATGTACTGAGAGCACAGGGCTGGCAGCTCAGATCTGCCCATCTGACTCCCAGGGGCTATGCAAACCCCCTGTCTGCCCCTCAGCCCTTCTTGGAGTGAAAAGCCCTCATCTCATCCAGGACATGAAAAGACTCCTTCCAAGTTTTATTGAACATGCTCCCACATTGCTGCCTGAGGAAAGGGCCTGTGGAGCTGAGGCCCTCAGACACATTGCAGCAGTGGCAGCTGCAGCACAGCCTGTGGGGTGGAGCAGGGGGCAGGCAGAGTGTGACCAGCAGCAGGGGCTCTGCAATTATGACTCTTCCCAGGCCTTCCCAGCACATTAGAGGGAATGAGGGAGCCCCAGCCAGAGGTGAGGGATGGCTGATGAACGAGGTGATAACTCCTCAGTTCCAAAGGCTGCACCACACTTGGGGGATGCAGACAAAACACAGAGGTGAAGCCCAGATGTTTAATTTCAGCATCTGGATGTGATTCCTAAACAGAGACACTCACATATGACTGCTCTGCCTAAAAATAAATGGTTTGTTTGACCTTCCCCTTAGCCCACCCCAATATTTTCTGGGTCTATCCTAAACACACAGCAGCTGGTCACTCCTCATTGGAATGAGCCATGTGCCAGACAAGTGCTGCAGGCATCACTGTTTGCACAGCAGCTGTGGTGGATGCGAGGGACACAGCATCAGGGGACACAGAGCAGGGCACTGCACAGACCAGAGCCGCCCGCCTGGGGGGAAGAAGAACATCCTTCTGCACTACAGCCACCCTGTTTTGGGCTCCCACTCAGCACATTTCAGAGCATTTCAGAGCAGGACACCAAACCTGGGTTTCCACTCTGCCCAAGAGCCTGCTCACAGCCTCCACCCTGCTAGGTGTCTGCTCCTACCCCAAAAGTCTTGTGAGAGTAGAGAAGGATGGGACTACAGAGAGGGACTGGTCTGCAACCATGTTCTCCCACCTTCAGGCCCCGAGATCCCCACCTGAGAAGCACCAGAACAGCATGGCTGTGTGAGCATCCCATCGGCTCACCCAGGTACCCCAGCACTCAGCACAGCCTGGGTTTCATTTCATCGCAGAGCCCACAGCAGCCCATCACCCAGCAGGGACTGGTAGCAAGTGCTTCCAAAGCCAAGAAGGGACAAACCTGCTGAATGCCTCGGGAGCACTGGAAGAACCTGCTCAGTGATCCGGGTCTCCAGAACATGTCAAAACCAAGCAGTGCCCTTCAAAGAAGATATCTCATCTTAGATCAGAGACACCACGGGCCAGAGAATCCACCACACTCCTAATAAATGGGAATAGTGTAGGCATTGGGTGGTGCTGAAACTGAAAATAAAGATAGTGATTAGTGATGACAGGCAGTACTAATTATGGCTAATCTGCCTAATGGCCAAGTCTGAGGGTAGTGTGTGTGACTGATGGTGACAAGTGATGGCAGCTGGAGGACACCACAGTGACCACAGAGATGTCAGACAATGCTGGTGGCAGACAGAGCAAAGAAGTGGTGACACAGTAATCTGTTACTTGGGTTGTTTGTAATCCTGCAGACACATCTAGCTCCTAGCATGCCACAGTCCTGCAAGGCTCCTGAAGGATCAAACAGGCAGCACAGGAGGTCAAATCTCTCTTATCAGCTTCCTGTGGACAGTGTGGGGTAAGAACTGGTGGCATTGGTGTGGTGTGGCACACCAGCTGACACCTTGGTCCACTCCAGCCCTGCTCCACCTGTGCTCTTAGACCAGCAAGAAGGCAGAGCCAACATGGTGGTGCAGGAGGTGTTGGACCCCCCAGCACAGTGGGACAAGGACCCCAAGGCCCCACTGAGATCCAGTGACCAGCTGCCCACTGTGGGGCACCCCCCCTGGCACAGCCAGTCCCATGCAGCAGGAGCAGCCCCACGGCAGCAGCACATAGCCCCACGAGCCCCGGCCAGGGCAGCCAGCCAGGAGCAATGAGTGCAGCCAGGGTGCCAGCATGGCTATCCTGGGGGGTTTGGGTGCATTGGGTGCTGCATAGCCACTCGCAGCCCATCCTGGCCCTGGGCACACTGATTGCATCCCCCACTGCCTGTAGCATCAGCTACAGCAGGCAAAAGGGACAGAGGTGCCCCAGGCAGCAGTACCACAGCGTGGTGGTTCATGGGTGAAAGCCAGGCAGGCCTTTGGGGACTGGGGCAATACTTCACACAGGCAGAAAGAAAAGGGCAAAACATGTCAGCTGGCTGTGATAAGAGCAGTCACACAAAGCAGGCGCCACTTGTCGAGCAATATGTTCATTGTCATCAGCCTGGCAGCACAGCAGGGGCCAGCACCTCATGCCCATCAGATTTATTCTCTGCCTGAGGTTAAAGCAGGGCTCAGATCCAAACAAAGCTGGGGCAGATTGGCCAAAAGATGCCCAAGTATGAGCACAGAGTTACTAGCACTCATAGAGTGCAAGCAAGCTCCAAGACTGCTGGAAAAAGCAGAAGCTCTGCAACCCAAGAACTGCTCAACAAGCCTGCTAGTTTGGGGCAAGAAAGGCTGGTTTTGTGGCATATCCCTGGGATGGGTCTTGTGATGGTTCTTCCTGCCCCCACCCCTTCTCAGGCCAGTTCTACAGTGCCAAAAGTTCTTGATAAACCCTGATGGTAGTTGGGCAGTGAAGTGTCCCCTGACTGTAACAGGAGCTCTTGCTATTGGAGGGAATGATCCTGCCTGTAAGAGGACCCCAAGATGGAGAGCAAAGGAAAAGTAATAATTCTTGTTAGCCTTGGTAAATAATTTACCTGAATCACAGCCCAAGTGAATTGGTACCATTGTTACAAGATCTTTGGAAAAAATGAATCGTAGCCCAAGTGGAACAGTACTATTGTTACCGGAAGAAATGTCCTGTAGCTTCCAACTCGGATACTGGCCAGGATGGAAACTTACTGGTGGCTAAAGCAAATCATCTTATGACTCTGCAAACATCAGTCCTAAGTGAGGCCCTCCTGTAGCTAACCTAAAGGCCTACAAGAGAGCTGGAGAGGGACTTTTAGCAAGGGCGTGCAGTGATAGGACAAAAGGGAATGGCTCCCACTGCCAGAGGGCAGGGCTGGATGGGATATGGGGAAGGAATTGCTCCCTGGGAGGGTGGGCAGGCCCTGGCACAGGGTGCCCAGAGCAGCTGTGGCTGCCCCTGGATCCCTGGAAGCATCCAAGGCCAGGTTGGACATTGGCACTTGGAACAGCCTGGGATAGTGGAAGGTGTCCCTGTCCATGGCAGGGGTGGAAAGAGATGGACTTTAAGGTCCTTTCCAAAACAAACCAACCTGTGATTCTATAGTGATGAACAAGCTCTGCCTAAATCCCTCCCTAGCAGGGCTGCCCTGCCCATGCTGCAGCAGACCCTGGTGCAGCTGCATCCACCAGACACTGTTCTTGGCACTTTCTTCTCCAAAACATTCCAGGGAGGCAGCTGATGGAGCTGGGAATACCCTGCTGTTCCCATCAGGATGTGGCTGCATCACAGCTTGTCAGAGCTCACAGGGACTTGGAAAAGAGGTTGGTAGCAGTAGTACAAACCCAGAGCTGACCTGACAGCCCACACCAGTCCTGGCAGGAAGCACCAGTGAAGGACATAGTCACCAGTGGCACCTGCAGCCCCCATAGCAGCCCATCCAGGGGGTTCTCCAGTTCCACATCCCCACGGGCTCTCCACCAGCAGTGCTGGGGATGGTAGCATGGCATGGCAGCACAGAGCTGCTCCCAACTGGAGCAGGCATTTTCAGAGGGATGTGCTTCACTCTCACTTCCCACCCACTGATCTTATCATCAGCCACGAGACTCCAACACACTTTCGTCTCAATTTTGAATTTGCGCTGTTTTTAATTAGGGGATGATGCTGTATCTAGTGCAGCAGCCCTTGGTTACCACACACACCAGCACACATGCACACACCACATTGCCAGACTCAATCACACATGTTTGCTCAAGACCTTTTGTAAATCTTTGGATTCAGACCAACTTTTCTTTCCTTACATGAATTTGTTGTAGTCTGATATTTATAGTTGACTTAAAATAAATGGCTCCTTATGTTTCCTACTTCCCACTCCTGAGGCAAGGGTCTCACAGAGTTGCTGCCTGTCTTCTCTCTTTCCTCAAGGTTTTGCTATTTTTTACCTCTTCATAAATATTTTTTGAGCAGATTCTATATTTGCCAGATGCTGCTGAACTTTGTCCCAGGTCTTTTCAGTGGTTCTAGTGAGCAAGACACTGGTTCAGATTGAATCAGACATAACAGTGCATAGCGGGCAGCTATGCTAAAGTGCCTTCATGGAACAACATGCAGGAGGAGGAGGAGGATAAAGATGAGGAGGATGAGGCAGAGGGGTCTCTGGGTCGTGAGAGCCAAGCACAGGTGCAGGTTATCATGCAGACTCACTCCCTTGCAGCACTGGACATGAGGGTGCTGGGAAGGATGAAAGTTTGAAAGAAAGTCTCACAGATATGTATGCAGAAAGATTTTTGAATGTAGAACCTGAGAATGAAATAGAGACAGAAGCAAGTTTTGATATAGAAGAAAAGAACTGCTGAGCCAGTCTTACTGGATAACTAAGAAGGTAAAGGGTGTGTTAGTTAGAAAGGGTTTTTATGACTTAGAGCAAAGGATAAACCCACCTCAAACAATAAGATGTTTTTACCAAGCAGAAAGATAGCACAGGCAAACAAGACCACCAATGTTGCAAGTAGAAAAAAGATCTCAGAATTTTCCACTGCAAGAAAACTGAAAAACAACTTCTAGCTTAACTGTAACACACTAACTTGCAGTGATTGGAGAATAGTAACATCAATATGGTAATTGTAGTAGGAATGATAGGCTATAGGTAAAAGTAAAGGTAGAGATTGGTTCTTCTGTATTAAGATGCTCAGCAAAGTATATAATGCATTGCAACCAAAATTAAAAGGTCTTCAGGCTTTTCTACAACTGGAGCTGACAACTGTAGGATCAGGCTCTGTCACACACAACCCTGGATTGTTGTAACATCTTGGATACAGTAAACTGCATTGTGAAGAGCTGCCTGGAGCCCCGCACCTCTCCTTACGGCTCTTACAACCTGGAGTCATTGCTCTTGCACGGGGTAGAAGGGGTGGCAAGAGTTCCCATGTCCACCATCGCTACCCTGCTTGGGTTGTGAGCATGGGGCACTTGCAAGCCCCCACTCCAGGAGGGACCTTTGCAGAGCAGCATGGATGGTGGAGCTTCATGAAACTATCTGCTCCCTCTTGGGCCAGCTCCGAGCAGGCTGCTCCTGGGCTGCTCCCATCAAGTATCTCCAAGAATAGATTCCCACCCTGCTCCATCTGAGTGTCTCCAAAGTCAGATTCCCAGTCGTCTCCAGACCCCTACTGCAGTATTTGAGAATACTCACAGTGGCTTCACGATTTGTCCCATGTCTTCATGGGGAATTTCCTTTATTGCAGCTCCTGCTGCTGCCTCTCACTGCCTCTCTGTGCATCTGTGAGAAGCCCCAGGTGTAGCCTCCTGTTTGCTCTTGGATGCACAAATGCCCAGCTCCAGCAGCAAAGTGAGTGCAAGTCTTGACAAAGAATGAAAACCTCCCAGGAACCTCAGCCACTGGGCAGGCAGGCCTGGGGGAGCCAAGGAGGGGGAGCAGTGCCCAGACTGCTCCCTGGGGTCTTGCAGCATCTTGGGGTTAAAGAGTCAGGGATGCTGGTAGAGCATCCCTGCAGGCAGTGGGAGGACAGAGGGACTAAACCAATGTTTACATGGCCTTTCCCACCCAGCAGCCTCTTGGCAGCTCTCTCTGGTGCTGAGGCTGACGAACCCCATTTGTCTTGGAAGAGCCATTCGTTTCACAACCCTCTGCTGTGAAGGGAATGCTTTCACTGCAAAAATGATTCTCTCTTTTTATTTCAGGCCCTGGGGCTCCATTTGGTCCTGTCTCCCCAGGAGTAGCACACCTGCACACTCGTGCAAGCTCACACCCAGACCTTCCTGTCATCTGTGAGTAGGATCCCACACGACCCATTTACACACCAGTCCAGGTGCTGCATATCCAGAAACATTTTTGCAGGCCCACATCCTGCCCCTCTGCACAGCCTGTGTGAGCTCACACGCTGCCCCTCTGCAGGTAGCTTCCATCACCCCACCTCGGGGACCTTCTCCCCATCTCCAGAGCACCACCTTGGCGTATGGGGGAGCCCAAGGTAGCTGGAGGAGAGCAGGTCCCACACTCAGCTGCTGGGTGACCCGGGTATGGTGCCAGCAGGGCTGGCTCTGCAGCGCCGGGCAGGACCATGAGGTGCCCAGCACTGCTCTGCTCGCTGGCAGCGCTGTGTGGGTAGCCGGGCTGGGAATCCACCAAAGAGGCTGAAGCCCCTCTGTACCCTGGCTCAGACAGGACGGCACTACTGCCCTCCCCCAGGCCGCAGCACCTCCCTGCAGGAAAATATAATCATGGAACAACAGACTGGTTTGGGTGGGAAGGGACCTTGAAATGTCAACCAGCCCAAAATTCTTCAGTGAGCCAGGACATCTTCCACTATCTCAACTCCAATCCGTGTCCAACATGGCCTTGGACACTTCCAGGGATCCAGGGGCAGCCACAGCTTCTCTGGGAAACTTGTTCAGGGTTTCACCACTGTTATTGTAAAAAAATACTTCCTAACATCTAATCCAGATAATCTAATCACTTTTAATTTAAAGCCATCCCACTTTGCCCCATCATTAGAAACCCTGCTAAAATATTTGGGTTTTTATCACCTCTTTTGCAAGTCATCTTTAGGCACTGGAAGGGAGTATAAGGTGTCTCCAGAGCCTTCTGTCCTCTCTGCTCAAGACCAAACCTCTCAGCTTTTCCCCACAGGAGAATGCTCCACCCTCCGACCATTCCCGATTCCAAAATCTTCATCCGTGCAGAAGACTGGATGTAAAGGCAGGACTGTAGCCTGGCTTTGTCCTCCAGTCAGACCAATAGGCACATCATGCCATTGGGAACTGCTCCAAGCCAAAAGCACCACATAGGCTAGGGCTGTTTCCTCACGGTACTTTGATCACTGCCCTTTTTTTGTGCTTTTTGCTTTCTTTTTTTTCCCCTTCTTTTCTTTCCCTCTTGTTTCTTCTTTGTATTTTTTCCCCATCTTGTTTTAATTATTATTATGGGAGTTTTTTCTTTTCTTATATTTTTCTTTTCTTTTTTTTTCTTTTCTTTTCTTTTCTTTCTTTTCTTTTCTTTTCTTTTCTTTTCTTTTCTTTTCTTTTCTTTTCTTTTCTTTTCTTTTCTTTTTCTTTCTCTTCTCTTCTCTTCTCTTCTCTTCTCTTCTCTTCTCTTCTCTTCTCTTCTCTTCTCTTCTCTTCTCTTCTCTTCTCTTCTCTTCTCTTCTCTTCTCTTCTCTTCTCTTCTCTTCTCTTCTCTTCTCTTCTCTTCTCTTCTCTTCTCTTCTCTTCTCTTCTCTTCTCTTCTCTTCTCTTCTCTTCTCTTCTCTTCTCTTCTCTTCTCTTCTCTTTTCTTCCTCTTCTCTGTTCCAGCTGCATGCAATCCACACAAAGATCATTTAACCTTCCCACAACCGTTAATCATTTGCCATCTTGCTCTTTTTAGCAGGGCAGGCACATGAGCACAGCAGCACCACAGGGCTAGTGGAGGGGTAACACAGGTCTGAGTCCCTGGTGGGATGGGAGTACCTATGCCTGGTAAACGGCAGCAGGTGAGTAAAAACCCTCCCAGAAATGCTCCTGTAGATTGTATGACAATGGGCTGAATGGAACTGCCTCCTCCAAATGTTCCTGCTGGGAGCGGGGCCAGCAGCAGCCAATGCCTTAGCAAAGCAGCCAAAACAGCACCAAGGGGACAGCTCTGCCTGTCCTGCCCTGCCTGGGGCCAGGAACCAGGATCCAGTGGGCAGCTCTGTCCATCTTGCCCCAGCACGGCCTTGGCGTGCTGCTAAAAACCATCCAACCCCTAGGGGTAACATACCAGAGAAAAACAGGCACCTGGGCAAGGTGTGGCATCAACTCCAGGGAGAGGGAAAAGGAGTGAAAGTAAATTGAGCTCCTAAGTGCCACCTGACATGAGGCTGAGGGTTCTCCCTGCCCTGCTTATCCTAGAGCAGGCAGGGGGCTCCAGGAATGGGCAGCCATCAGAGGAATTCTTCTGACAGCAAATATTGAACAAGAAAGGAGCATAGCAATGTATGTAAGCCAGCCAGTATTTTCTAGAGTGTTTCTGGATACAGGCTCTGAGGTTCCTGGTGGAGAGGGCAGATGGCACCCAAGTGGCTGTGCAGGGCACATCGCAAGCCCCAAGGCAAAGCAGCTCCAGTGGCTGCAGGGAGCCCTGCAGGAGCTCAATCAACCATTCAGGTGCCTTTCTCCCCATCTTCAACAAGACCCTGGTCCTTGCTAAGCACCCACTAGCATACCCCTCCTGGTCAGGGGGCCCTGGGCTGGGATGACGCCACCGTTCCAGCTGCAAAAAACAAGATCCAGAGAGACAAAATGCCTGGAGTTCCTCAGGCTGCTCACAGCAGGCTGAGGACTGTATCTCCCCGGCATGAGTATGGATTTCTTGGCCATCCCCCATATCCCTGGAGGCTTCGCACAGCCTGGGGGCATTAAAGAGGCTTCACTCCCCTGGGAAAATCGAGAGTCAGTATGGGACAGGACCTTGGAGCAGGGAGCATAGCCATGGGAGCCAGCTCACACATGAACTTCCCAGACACCTGAGCCACTGTGCAGCAGGATGGCTGTATGGGAGCTGACAGCTCTCCAGCCACTGGCATTGCTGATTTCAACTGGGGCGAAGCAATACCTCATGGTGCCATGGGGTCAGTGTAACCTCTGGCTGTCCTGAGCATCCTCATAAGGGCACAGCCAAGAGATCAAGAGATAACCTCAAACCCTGGGAAATGTCCCCCATCCATGGACTATGGCACTCCTGGTGTGATCCCAAGGATGGGCATAACACTGCCCATTCCCTGGGCCCCTGACCCTCCCTCTCTTCAACAGCTCCCAGCTCTTTCTCTTCTGGCACAAGGAGTCTTCAGAAAGGATCCTAGGCATCCAGTTTGGAGGGGAGCTAGAGCCAAGTGCCTGGGGCAGGCCATGAGGATGCTGAAATATTTCAGAGCATGGGGCCAGGCCAGCAGGACCTGGCAGGCAATGAGATGGGAGGACAATACAACAGCCCATTTGTGCTCCTTGCTCCCGGGCCCCCTGCCCTGCCCCATGCCATAGTAATGCTGGTATTCAGGAATTAATTGATGCAATTAAAGTGTGGCATGACTTTGCCACGGCCTCCAAAGGCAGTGGCGACAGGCCAGGGTCTGGGGGTGGAGGAGGAACCCCTCGCGTGCTATTCTCCCCATAGAAAAAGGGCAGATCTTGGGTAGATCTGAGGCATGAAATTGGTATAAAGAGATTGTCAGGGAAGTGTAACCATGCTGGTCTTGCTGTCATCAGCAGCTGCAGGGTGATAATTCATCCCGGAAGGCTGCTGCATCCCATCCCACCATAGCAGCACCGCTGGCAGGAGGCTGCCAGACTCAACACCAAGAGGTGTCCAGGCATGTCCCAACCCAGCTGTGCTCCATGGTTGTTCTTCTCTGGTTCTTCACTGCAGCTCTTAAGCATGGACAGAACTTGGTCATGGGGCTGAAGGCTGCACTGGCAGGTTGGGGACATCTTGCCTCACCATGGACCATGCACCAAAAGACAGGGACATCTCCAGCCTCCCCCTTTCCCTGCCCCTGCTCTCAAAGAAGGCAGAATTCAAGCAGTGACTGTAAAAATATCCCAACACTGGGCAGAGAGGGCAAGGGAACAGAGCCTGGCCCTGTTTTGTGATTGCTTGTGACTTGCCTGTGTAGGAATAATTTTCCCACTGGGATTCCTGTGTCAGAGGGTAACCAAGCCTGGGGCTAGCCATGGCATGCCAGCTGGAGCCCTCCCAGTTCACTGCTAGCCTGGCGAGGCTGTAAGCAAGCCCCTAGGCTTCCAACAGCCAGAAGAGAAGGAAGTGGTACAGCCCAGAGAAAATGGGATCCCACACGAGGGATGCCTTGTTAAAGAGATGCAAAAAAGGACACAGACATCCAGCCCCTCGCCTCCCCAAGGGTGCTGGCTTTGCAGGCCTCCCAGCAGCTTTCTCGAGGTACAGGAGCAGCAGCAGGCACTACATCTACCCATCTAAGCACCAAGCACATCCATGTCTGCTGGAGGGAGCCAGGGGGCCAGTTGGGGTGTTCCTCCACAGGCAACCAGTCAGACCCTGCTAGCACCATGGGCTGGTTATTGCAGGGTGAAGGAGTCCATTCCTCCACAGTGACAGGATCAGGACAGATATCTCTTCCCTTCTAAAAGCTCCACAGCTCCTCACTCTGCAGCATCTCCTCCATCCACCCTCCTCAGCATGGTCCAGGCAAAAACCCGACCAGGCCAGGCGGAGGTACAGACTAGTCTGCTGGGAGACAAACAGCTCAGTGCCAGCATCTCCCCACAGTCTCCATCCACTCCAGCAACTCCTGCAGTCTCAGACAATGGGTTGTGCTTTGCTTTTTCTGGGGAAAGGGGAAAAGAGCATGTGCCAGCTTATTTCAGACAGCCACAGAGAGGTGATGGGTTAGGGTTAGGGCCAGAGTGACATTGCCAGCCAGCTGCTCCATCCTGTATGGGCTCTGGAATGTAGAGCAGGCAGGACATCCACATAGCTCCAGCCACTGGGCTTACTGGGCTGGGGACAAGCCAGAAGAGTGGCAGCTGTGGGGAATCTCCTAGCACCAGAGCAAGAGGAGCCACTGGATCCCACCACTGCTCTACCAGTTTGAAGCAGGACAGAGAGTAAACATAAGCTCAACCTCCAGAGCAGCCACTGGAAACCCAAACAAACCAAGCAGCTGCACCAAAGAGAGCTAGGACTCTCCCCATCCTTCCTTTCCAAACCCAGGGGCCGCTTCTTTGCAAGACACTGCCAAAGCTGTGCACCAGCTCCTCTGCCTGCAGAAACCACAGCTCCTACGCCTCGCACACTCCGTCCTCTCTCAGTTGCTCACCAGACACTGCAGCTTGGCCCACACCCCACAGACTTGGGCAAGCACACCCACAGCCCCGGGTAAACAAACAGCCCTTCCTCCAGGGCTGATGCCTCCAGCCACCACAGCCACCTTTGGCTGGGCCAGCTGTGCCACCACACATCTCAGAGCTTCCACGAGGTCTAGCCCCTGTGGCAGCTGTGGGCTCGGCTGCCAGCCACTGCCTCCCACCACGGCTGGCACAGAGCAGTGCTGAAACAACTCACAAACGAGGAATATGCACAGCTCGGCTTGGCCTGCACATTGGAAACAGAGATAAGCTGCTCCAAAAACTGAATCCCAGGGAGGCAGTAGAGCAGGAGGAAGAGGATGGTGGAGCTGCCATGTGCTGCTGGGGAGAAGACAGCCCTGGCAGATGCCTGATCCCACCTCTGGGTGCTAGGGAGGAGAAGCACTCCGAGGTGTGAGCAGAAGTGCCCAAGTCCAGCCACAGGAAGCAGGGAGATCTGCTGGGCTGGAGAGGCTGTGCCATTCCCTGTGTCACAGCCAGCCCTGCCGGAGGCTGTGTGGCCAAGTACGTGATGGTGGCGTGCAGTGGGCAGTAAATAATTAAACAGTTCTGACTGCTCAGTTAGACCCTGCACTGGAACTTTTGGGTACCTCAGCCTGCCTGTGACCGCATAAGGGCTGGAGTGTCAGGGTCTGAGTCTCACTACCCTCTCCCCTACACAAATCCTTGTGCTTTGCCCCAGGGAGCAGCTGCCTTTCCTCTTCAGCTCATTATAATTTTTTAAGCAACTGTCGTGCAAGTGCAGCTTGGAGCAGACCATCTGCTGTGTTATGTCTAGAGCCCCAATTACTGGGAAACTGCTGGAGCAGCAAAGTCCCCCTAGAATATACTCAGCCTTCCCAGAGAAGCTGAGTGAGTGGTCTGAGCAAAAGACCTGCTTTATTCCCAGCTAAGCCACTGACTCATTGGATAGCTTTGAATCACTTCCCTCCTCCTGTGCTTCCCTGTGGGAAGTGCCAGCCAGGACAGCTGCTGCTCCCCAGGTAGCGGGTGGATGTACCTGAGTCGCTGCAGGACAGGTAGCAAGGACACATGTTGAAAAGGGACAGATCTCAGCTCCCTCAGGACAGTGAGGATGAGGACATCCTTGCTAAGAGGCCCAAGGTAAAGTAGCCTGACCCCCCCCAGCAGTACCCAGCCTGCCACTGCAGGCACAGAATGGACAACATCTGTGCCACTTAAAGAGGTTTTCTCCCTCTCTCTCGTGTCCCATTCTGCCGTCCCTACATCCTTGGAGCCCATCTTGCCCTTGGACAACCTCATGCTTTATCAGGCCAGGTCAGATGGGGTACCTTCACCTTCCTTCTTAGTGCAAATTGAAAAGACCCAGACCAGACACAGTAGCAGTATCCCCAGGATATCAGATCCTTTGGGAAAAAAAGAGTCTTGATGCTAGAAACAAAACTATAAATGTTCTGGACTATCATGGTGACTCAATGCTGCTAATGCTGCACAAGCTCTGCATCTTGTGGGATTGCACTAGCATAGATGCCCAGCACCTGAGGAGCTGCACCTACAGACCTGCAGGGTATTGTTCCCATGGTGCTGGGCTGGGAAATTGCATCCATCAGGGGTTTGTGGTAGGGATCACTGGGTTTCTGGAAGAACTTCCAGAAGAGTGGCCTCTGGGATGTTATGAGGGGATGAAGTGAAGGTAAGAAATGCAGGAACTGGTTGGGAATGTGGACAGGTGTCCCAGGCCAGGGCAGGTTGGGAGGTGCAGTGGGCAGCATTGCAGTTGTTGGGAGAACAAGGGTCAGTCCATGAACACAGATTCTACATTTTCCTGAGAAAATTGTGACAGGAAGAGGCAACTCAGGTGTGGAGATCAGCAGGAGTGTAAACATGGAGAGCAAGCTTGGAGCACCCTGGCCAGCACCTCCACCACATACAGCCTTCCCACGACGGCACTGTTCCCCTCTGCGGGGCATGGAGGTGCCTCAGGTGCGCAGGCAGGTGCCAGACCCCCGACAGTGCACAATGAACAGCCACAGAGACAGAGAGAGGAAGAATGCATGCACCAGAATACAGGTATCTTCCACAGATAATGCAGCTACTGGGGCCTCGGGGAAAACAGGATGGGAGGGACTTGCCAAAGGTAACACTCAGTGGTCTCAGCTTTGTGCAGCCCTGAAGACAGGGCTGCAGAGGTTTGGGATCACCTCTCCTCTGCCCCAGACTCTGCTGTGGCCCTGGGCATATCAGTCCAAGTGTTAGTGAGGGCATTCTGCAGGTCCTGGCAGCCAAGCTCTCTGTCAGTGAGTCTGTAGGCAGCTGCTGGTGCAGCCGTGTCATGGCAGAGCCCAGTGAAGGCAGAGGGACTCCTCCTGGGGCTCCAGAGGCGCCACCTCCAGCCGACCCACTCACAAACTGAATAGTCTGCTCCCTTCCCAGCTGGCTCCAGGCAAGATGGGACTGAGTGTGCACTGGGCAAGCAGCTCTGCCCACCTGACTGAGTGGGAAGTAAGCAGGGTCAGAGCAGTCTCCATTGCTGCTCCTGATCCAGCACCCAGCTCCTACACCAGAAAAGGAGAGAAACTCCAAGGCCCTGGCTTTTCACCTATTCACCAGCAAAAGGAAGTCTTTAAATCCACTTCACTTATCTAAATGGATTTGCATTTGGCATCCCTTCCAACAAGGGCAATGAAAACAGATTTTTAATATCACATGCTATAATTTTACTAATAAAAACAGACCACAGTTGCCAAATACATCTGAGCATCTTAAAAGTGCTCGGTGAATTAAAGTAACATTACCAAATTTGAAGCGCAAATTATCCGTTTAGAAGCTAGCCTGCATCAGTTAGACACAGGACAGCAGCAGAGATGAGGGACACAGGCTAAGTACCCCAGTGTGCTCCTGCACACAGCTGCTTGCACACGTCTGGCTTCTGCACGGCCTCTCCAGCAGCAGCATCATCCCTGGCTGCCCAGTGGATGTGCTGGGCCCGCTCCCTCAGCACACCTGTCTGGGAGAGCCGGGCTCCCAGCGGAACCGGGCGCGGAGCTGAGGGAGCCGCAGCAGCACGGGAGGCTGCAGCTGGCCGGGGGGAGCAGCCAGCACCTCCCTGCGCTCTCCCAAAGCTGCGCAGCCTCCCGGGGCAATCCCGCCTGCAGAGAAACCTGGCGGTGAGATCAGCTTGGGGATCAGTCGGATGCTGAGGTGAGTTCACCGCACAGAGCTGGGAGCCCCCGGCTTGAATCACAGT
The DNA here is from genome assembly GCF_048771995.1 of Taeniopygia guttata. Lineage (NCBI taxonomy): Eukaryota > Metazoa > Chordata > Aves > Passeriformes > Estrildidae > Taeniopygia > Taeniopygia guttata. The sequence goes on from NC_133039.1 coordinate 15,834,881, forward strand.
GACTTGCACTCAGGTGCGAGCCAGCAGCTCTCCAGCTCCAAGTATCTCCTCCAATGTGACTGCCTGCAGCAAGACACCCGCAAAAGAAAGCAGCCTCAGACTGCTCCTGCCACCGCCAGCTGCTCCAGAGCTGGGTCCACACGGGTGTGGATCGGGGGATCAGAGCCCTGCTTTTGGGAAAGAATGAGGACCCAGCAGCTGGGACAGTTACAAAGCCTGTCCCTGCACATTTCCATCTGAGTCACTGGCTGATGCTGGCTAACAATACAGGCAGTTGTCAAAAAAGCAGTTGTCGAAAGGGATAAGTCTGATTGTTCATGTCTGTCTCAACCTGCCTGCATACCTTCATGCCATGTCAACAACAGTCCCCAAGGCTTGCAAAGGCTCCCACTTCCCAAAAGTCAGGACTTTGGAGGGTTGCTTTAAGAAATCCCAGCCTCTACTCAGCATGCAGGAATATGCAGGAGACCAGCCATCACTCCTGCTGGCCTTGTCTCCTGGGGAGTGGGGACCTCTGTGCTGGCTAGAGATGCTAAACTCTCTGTGTTCTAGGGCTCCATGTCTCAGCTCCTCACAAAGATGTCTAAAATTGGGAGAGGTGAATCACCCCCTTAGGGCAAAGCTGGTCAGGAATTTTCTGTCATTGTAATTTTCCTAAAGGAAAATCCACTTGTGCCCAGCTACACTTCTCAGCTCTGTGACCTTTAAGACTGACTGTCTGCTAGGAAAGCAGGAAACAAACAGATTTGTTTGGATCAGTTTGATCCAACTCAAAATATTTTTGGTTGTGGTCTTGATCCAAAGTGTTTCATTTCAGATCAGTTCTACAATCATCTGTAATTCCCTGGCAGGCTCCACTGCTGGCACTGTGGCTGAGATGCTGCTCCCTCCTGAGGCCATGCTCCTCTGCCAGGGTGTCCTGTGTCCTGCTCCTCTGTGGCTGTCCTGATCCCTGGCCTGGTGCACCCTGAGGGTCTCAGGGAGCTCAACAGGAGCATTTTTCAGGAGGTGCAGGTGCCCAGCTGTGGGCGCAGGTCTGTGACAGCCACCTCACGATGTGCCTATGCAGTTCAGTGCCCACATCCATGCACTGGCTGAGGACTTGGCCTATGGAGCATCAGGCCTCAGAGCTCAGCAGAAGGCTCCTCTGAAGTAGCTCCTCACTGTCGTCTCTGAAACTATTTTCACTTCTCTCTGCTCTGGGACAATCCCATTTCTTCCTTGTATTTGCCCTATACCTAGATCTTTATCTTTTGACACTGTACCTCTGCCCTGCTCATAATGCTGTGTGTAAGCACAGGGGAACCTGAGCCCTGGAGACCAGACAAAAAACCTTTGCTGTCTCTTGCTGCCTGGCTGTCTTATTGGTGTAAGGCAGTCAATGCTTCACAACACAGAGCCATAGCCAGGGAAGAAAAGTGAGGGCACCATGTCAGGATCAGCAGCGAGGAGGGGCTGCAGACACCCCCGGCTATGTGTGCTTGTCCCATGCCAGCTCCCCTGAGCCCACCCAGCTCCAGGCAGACGTGACAGAGGTGTTGATGGAACCACAGCCTGGGTGGAGCCTGCTCACAATCAGCTGTATCTGAGGCAGAGCAGAGCTGCTGCAACCAAGGGAAACCTCTGCCTGCAGGTAAAGACTCCAGGCAGGGTCAGGTCGTGATTTAGCATGAACCTCAGGTGCCACATGGCACAATTGTGTTGTCCTTCTATTTCAATCCTGGGTGTCCTTGGCCACAAGCAGAAAGGGTTTGCAAAGCATAAGGATCCTGTCCTTACCCTTGCTGGGATGCACCTTCAGGTGAGCATACTCGGAGAGCTAGCCTGTAGCAGGCTGAGCCGCAAGGGTGCCTCTGTTGGACAGGTACACACTGCGCTGCCCTGAAATCACAAAGGAAGCCTCCAGCACCCCTCACCTCACTGCCACTTGCTGCAGAAATTTGTCCATGCACCAAAACATCCCAGGCAGTCTCAGTGGCATTATCTGGAGGGTGGGAAGGAGCAGTCCAATGAACCTCTATGCCACTATTACAGTCTTCCCCTACCTATTTCAGGACATCTGCAGGGATGTAAGAACCAGCTCACGCACATCCTCAGGGAAGGGAAGCAGAAGGCATGCTGAAGCTGAGGTCAGGTTAAAACTGGCCTTGGGTGGAGGCAAGGTGTGCAAGGATCCTGATGAATACCATGAAACTCTGTGATCCAGCACAGCATAGAATCCACAGCCAGGATAGTGCTTTCAGAGGGGGAACCTGCAACTTACCTCAGCACCTCTGTTTCCCACTGTCCTGCAAAATGGTTTCATACATGGATAGTTTTTGCCATGGCAGACTGGTGTACATACAGCCTCCAAGAAAGATTTTCAGGTTAGTTCTGCAAAAAAAACTTACAATGTCTGGATGTTTCAGCCTGCCCGAAATAACAGACACACACTATTATCTCAGGTAGCCAAGACTCCCAGGAGCAGCATCAGGAAAGCAAACATTTGGTTGCTTGAGATTGTGCTCTGTGGACCCTAGGCACATCTTTGCTGTCTTATTTCTAAAGTGCTCCTGGTCTCCAGGCCAGGTACCACACAGGGCTACAGGACACACATCTACATGCTCCAGCAATTTATCACTTGAGTACGCAGGTCCCTGAGCTCATTTCCTGGTAAAAGACTCACTGCATTTCTCCTCTTTGAGTGTGAATACAAGACTACTTGCCCCAGCAGGAGAGCATCACCCCACACCTACAGACCCCAGGTGCCATGCCACCCCCATACTGGAACATCCTCCCCTACAGAGGGAATTCTTACTGCACAGAATGTTTGAGGGCGGAAGGGGCCTCCAGAGGTCACCTTGTACAACCCACTCAGGGAGGAGGGGGAGCCACATGGAAAACACACGGCTCCAGGGCCAGGTTATTCTGAAGCTGATATGCTCATGTGTTGTTTTTGCTTGGCACATTGCTGCCAGCTGCCAACCATGACCGCATGGGTGCTGCAATCAGTGGAAATGCATGGAATACTGCAGCCATGAGTTGTCTTCCCAAACAGCTGCATTACTGCAATGCACAGAGCTAACATGCAGAGACTCACACCAGGAACTGCACAAGGAGCCAGACAGCTCACAGACAGAATTGGCATGGCAGGAACCATCTCCATCTATCACTGGCAGCATATCTGCTTTCATGGCATCACAGCACCAGGGAGGTTGCAGTGGGGAGATGAAGGATGGGGCAGAAGGGCAATGGATGGTTACAGAGGGGTGGAAAAATCATAACCATAGAATATCATGAGTTGGAAAGGGAGCCACAAGGGTCATCAAGTCCAACTCTTGGCCCTGCACAGGACAACCTCAAGAATCTCACTAGGTGCCATGAGAAGAACTGCAAAAGGGAGACTGGCAATGTGATTGGCCATGACAGAAAACAAGAAGCCAGAAAGAGTATTTTTTGTAACGTAAACATAAGGTCTTTCAGCTCTTCATCTTTGCTACCTCCGAGGGTATTACATTAGGGGGTAAGCTGCAATGTGACATGAGGGCTTCTGTAATGAAGATTGAGAAGTATGAGACAGTCCAAAGAAAGAGCTGCTGTACCCAAACTGCAGGACGCAGAAACATATTTCAGCATCAGTATTTTGTAGGAATCAAATTACATCATAGCTCCACAGGATAACAGTCATCCATCCCACTCAATGCCAAAGTCAGGCAGGCAGCGGGAGCTGAGCTGTCAGCCACTGTCCTAGACTTACAGTGCTATACCACTGCCTTTAGCAAGACCTCAAGGTGCTGGGCAGATGTTTGCAGAGCATCAGACATGTGGAGATGAGGTGCCTGGGAGCTCTGCCAGGCTCCTCCTTCAGGTTCAGAGGAGGTCACAGCCTGCCCAGTTGTTCATGGTCTCTTTATTCTGGCTCCCTTTTAAAATGTTTGCAGTTCTTTGTCTAGAAACACCTTTGTTGCTCTCAGCAATTGTTCTTCCTAACTCAACAATAACAGTAACTTTGTATTGTTCTGTTTATCTTTCAAAGGATAGTTTGCCTGGTTCTCCTTATCTATTCTGTTCTTCTTAAAGAGCCTTGAATCACATCAGAGCAGCAATTCCACTCCCCATTTTTGTGGTTCAGAATATGTTGTCTGTGCTAAGCCATCACTAACACCAGCTGCAGACTCTTTGACCTGCCCTCTCCCTTGCTGAGTTTTGTGGTAAGGAAAGCTGGACATAAAGCCTGGAAAGAAACTATGACATGCTCCAGTCCTGCTGACCAGACATAATTTATTGACACATGGTGAAGAACCAAAGCATGAAGCTTTGTCAGAGGAGGCTTAGCTCAAATACTAAGAAAAGGTTCTTCATCCACAGGATGATTGGGCACTGGAACAGGTTCCCCAAGCAGTGGTCACATCCCCGGGCTTCTCAGAGTTCAAGAAATATTTGGACAAGGTTCTCAGGCACATGGTGAGATTATTCTTGAGGTTGTCCTGTGCAGAGCCAGGAATTGGACTCGATGATCTTCATAGGACCCTTCCAACTCAGCAGTTCCTAAGATTCTATGATTCTGCTGTGCTGCAGAGGGAGACTGACCCCCAACTTTTACGTTTGTACCACAAACTAGAGACCCAAGTTGTGAGTAAAATCAGACCAAAAACTACTTGGGTCACCTCTCCCAGTATCTTCATCCTCCTGCTTGTTGAAGTCCAGTGGGAAGGACCTCTCTGGAGCAAGCTCACTCTATCAGGGCCAGCATACTCACTTTGAAAGGCCCCAGCACCTGAGAACATGACTGGTCTTACTTCTGTGTCCCCACTGTGTCAGCAGGTCTTGCTCTCTATTGGCAGAAGCCCAAGATCAGGCATTTCTTCACCCAGTTTTCTCCTCTGGTTGCCGGTCCTTGAAATCCTGGTGCAGCAGGATCTGCCATTTCAGGCCAGCTGTTGCATATGAAGATCTCTCAGCTGGTTCCAAAGGCACAGAATGAGTTTGCCCCAACAAAAGATCCCATGCAGCTACCAGGAAGTATGACCTCTGCAATGTTTTTGGTAACGAGCAATCCCATAGGGAATAGTAGAGCTGGCTCCTTCAGCCTGGTTTCCAGTGGAAATAAAACCTAAGGAATCATGCTGTTTGTGTGTTCATCCATCTCCAACAGTTCAGAACCCATCAGCAAATTTCACCCTATCAGACTGAGCTATCAAGAAGCCAATGGTCTGACTCGACCTGTAACATGGGTCGAGTTTGCAATTTGCCAGTTGCATAGGAGGAGCCCATACAGAAAGCTGCTGTGAGAGCTCAACTTCTATCAGACACCAGAAAAGAGTACACAGAGTTTCCCCAAACACCTACTCATGCAGAATCTTTAGGCAGGACTCACACTTTCCAGAACACTAGAGGATCCACCAGAGAAAAGAGAGTCCTGGGAGGTGAGGTTTCCTTGAATAGGCTGCCCAGGCTTGCTGCCTCTGGTCTTGCACTGAGGATGTCACCACAATAAAACAGGAACTTTAACACTGATAAACAGAATGACCAAGAACACGTGTACCTGATGGGCAGATGCAGCCCCCCCACATTATGAGACCAGCAGCCCAAAATGTCAGGCAGCATCGACCACGGCTAGGCCCAAGAACAGCATAAGGGTCATGATTTTCCTACCTGTCCAGATGAGTTTCAAAGAAAATGGTGGTTTTACTCCAGGCTTCACCCAACACTCAGAACAGAATCCAGGGGAAACAACTGATGTCAGTGACTGATGTGCCCACTACAGTGCTCAAGCTGGTCATAGGAGGAAGCACAAAAATGATACAATTTCACTGTTTATCTAACACCAGCTAAAGGCAAAATCAACAAACAGTCTTGGTTACTCTCAGGAGACAGAAAGCTGACAACCCCAGCCTATCCTCAACATACAAGGGACACATTGACTTTGGCAGCGCTGACTGCTGCCTGCTGTCATATCAATAAACATACTCATACAGATATCCAGAGGAGGTGAAGAGTTGTGGAAGATGGAGAGCACTGTTTGCTAAAAAAAGACAAGGGAGAGATAAAAATCAGTCTTATTAATAATAAAACCTCACTTTATGATATGCCCATGAATAAAGAAAAGTAGGAACACTGATGGGAAGGCTGTCCCAGATACACTCCAGAAGACACAGTATTGCCTGTACTCCTGTACAGCTGGGACCAGCTAAGGAGATGGTGATGCTGTTGCTTTCCTGTGTGCTTCCAAAAACACCTTTACCTCACCACACAGGGTGAACCACTCAAGTTGCTCCTCTCCGAGAACACAGTCCCCATGTGCCAGTTTGCATGGAGAGAGAAGAAGCTCTGTGCCAGACTGTGGCTGGAGAACTAACATGGAGCAGGGCTCCTTCAAGCCCACACCTCCTCTCATATCCAGGTCCTTTCCCACCTCACTGCACAGAGGCAAGCCCTTGGCAGAAGTGCATTAGGCTGATGTGGTAGCTCACATGTGACAATGCTGTGATTACATCCTGGTGCTACTGTTACTGTGGGAAACCCACAAACATAAAATCATGGCTCAGGGTACAAATCTAACTCACTGAGGTGTGACTAGTCTAACACAGTCCCTTCAGCTGCTTACTTAGAGAAGGAATGTTTGTTTCCACCATCTTCAAAGAAAGAGAGCTGCCTGAAATGGAAGCAAGAAGCAAATAAGCAGTGCAGTCAGCAGAAAATGCCAGGCCTTCAGCGCTGAAATGCATATCACAGCACAGGATAGACGACAGCTTGTGAAATGCCCTTTGACTACCAGCTGTGCCCTCAGGGGTATCAACTGGTTGTCCCTACTCTCGCTGAGAGTGCAGTCTAAGCCATTAAAAAGGACATTAAAGATTACAAGTACCAGTATCAAAAAAGTGTTGAATATCTGCCTTTTTCATGCTCTTTGTTTCTAGGTCCTCTGCCCCAGTATACAGCAAGCCCACACTTTTCCGTAGCCTTTATTTTGCATCTGGCATAGTTGAAAGAGGCCCCTCTTGGTGTCTTTCATGTCTGCTGGCCCCAGTACTTTGGCTTTGCTTATTTCGTTCCTGAAAGTTCAGGCAATGCCTCAGTACCCACTGCAGGCAACCTGTCCCTGTGTACACTCTTGGATTCCCCACCAAACATTACATCAGGGAAGCTGGTCCTTGTACAAGATGCTGCTATTTCAGGGGATCCAGGGTGAAAAAGAAGGTAAAGTTTCACACAAGTCTATCCATGGGGAATCAAAAGTGAAATTCCACTCATCCCAAAACATCTAAACTGTGCATAGAGTACAGGCCCATTTTAAGAGCAACAATGCCCCCTGCCTGTCTCCACTTCTGCGCTCTCCTCTCTCCACTCCTGCTCCCATTCCTTTGAATTTTCTGCTTACAAATCAGTTGATTTAGATCCGTCCCTTTTGTCATAACACAGCTACAACTGTGGTACGATTCCAGGTTTAGGGGAAATGGATCTTTCTGGACTGAATTCTTTTTCAACATGGTGCAGAGTAAGTGTGGCTGCACTGAAGTCTCTGCTCTTCAGGCTGAACCAGTACTTGGTCAAGGATGACACATCCTCAGGAGCATGCAGAAATTCAGCTCCTTCTATTTTCAGCTTCATACTCTACACTAGTAACTTCATCCTGCCCTCTCCTTTCAACTCCATCACCTTTTCCAAATTCTCACTGTGCCAGAGAGAAGATATTGCCAAGATCCAGCCACTGACCTCACTAGAGTGCTCCACATCTTCTTGCTCTCTAAGGGTAGAGCCATGTCTGGACTCTGCTTTCTCCAAGTGGGGAACAAAAATAAAGATGGAGGAGAGGCAGGTTCTGGTGTCCAAGGAGGCCTGTTGGGCTGGAAAGGGTTTATGGAGTGAGGGGAGACATGACCTGGGGTCCCACAGGGAGCTATCTGGCTGAGTACCCTCAGAAGAGGACAAGGAGAGCCTGAATCTGGAGCAGATCATTGAGACTCCATGGAGCAGAGCAGGAGAGTTTCCAAAACTACTCTCTGGACAGACACGGAGTTGCTGTAGGATCACAGACATCCCTGACGCAGAGGAAACCAGGCACTGGGAACCTGGAACAAGGGACTGAGAAGCACAGCAAGGGAACAGACTAGGGTGATGAGTCAGAGGCTGAGCACAAACACAGGAACCGGCTATCACACGGTAACCGGTTACTGCATGTCAGCCTTATGGTTCATGTGCATTTGCTTAGTCCGTGCAAATAAGGTCACTTCAGCTTAGTGCGGTGCTGTCACGTTGGCCAAGTTAAACTGACTTGCAAGAGCCATGGATTAGGTGTGTGCACACTCAGCTGCCCCCCACTGCCAGCTGAGGTACAGCAGTGTATTCTCTGACAATTTGTCCAGTCTGTCCAAACTGCCAGCTTCAGAACAGCTCCATTGGTGGGACAGGGGAAGCTCAAGAAAAAGCACCTGGAATACAGTAAGATAGCTGTGGAATACAGTAAGATAGCTAGGAAGGTCACACAAACAAGGTGGCAAGTGGGGTTATGCTGAAGCACAGTGAGGACACAACCCATCTTGGATATGCCTTCTCCAGGACCACAGCCTCCTATGTTCCTCTCCTAGGTTGAAGCCTACTGGACTTGGATGGCTGCTTGACAGAATTGCCTTGTTATGAGGTTTCGCAATCAGCTCCCTGTGACTGTATTAGGCAGCCTGCATCATCTGTTTTGACTTTGCTGGATTTGTCTGTGTTCAATATATTTCTCGCAAGGGTCCCAGTTCAGCCCTCATTGACGTCAATGGGAGTTGATCCATTCCCTTCAGTGAGAGCAAGAGCTGTCCCTTGGTGCTTGTATCTCAGCTGTTCCATTTCAATGCCCAGCTCCACATACCCTCCTACCTTTCCCATCCCTTCCACATGACTGGTGGCTATATCCTCTTCCTTCTGGCTGAACAGCAGATCCTGTCCCTAACTCTCTCCTGTTCCCTGAAATAGTTTTCCACCACAAATCTTGATTTTTTTTCAGCACCTTCAGAATCGGATTTCCTCATCTGAACCCTCAGCAATGTTCCCATTTCCTAATCCTTGACAAAGCAGGTTTTGTTGGTTGGCCTCTCCACCTGGCAGTGTCCTCCTTCTACAGTATAGTCATCCAGCTGGACAGTAAGGAAGGCTTTCCCTTCAGTTAGGTTTATTTCTGCATTAGTTCAAGGGTAAGTTCCAATCCTAACTTAGATCTCTGTGTGGGTGATTATCAAAGAGGAAAGCTGAACAGTCACAGGAGTCTGAGAATCTGGTTTCAACACCACACTCTGTTAAGGATTCCCACTGAAATTTTGGATAAGTCATTTAAATTCTTCACTCCCTCCTGTAAAACTGGGAATCATGCTCCCCCCTCTACAGTGTTTTTTGATGCTGAGATGTCCTCACAGTACTTTTGAGACCACTACTAAAGCTCATGCAAAGAACTTTACATCTCCAAGCCTTTCTGAATTAGCACCATCTAAGACACTTCAAAAATGAACAAAGATACAAAATATTTGCTAATCACCCACTAGATAAACCTTTCACCACATCCTTGGACCATCAGATAAGAGGCAAGATAACACATGCCATGCATGCATTGTTTCCAGCCTTTTCCTACAGCACTTACTCCAGTGATGCTGTACTCGAGGCTCCATGGCGTGATTCACTGCAGCCTTGCTTACGTTTGCACATTCATCCTGAAGCCAAACTGTCTGTCTGATTTATGTTATCCTAAGGAAGATCTTGAGTTAATGGCAATAAATTTCTTCTTTAGCGAAGACCCATCTCATGGCAGAAGCAAAAAGACAAGGAAAGAGGGAACCACGGGAATTCTTCTTTCACATCCCAGCTGGGCTTGGCTGGAGCTGGCTCCAATTATGCTGGTGGAGCCCCACACAGCATGTACTTCTGAGGCTGCCACAATGACTCCCAGTGCCAGAGATGTGCTCTCAGGCAAAGTGGGAAGCAGATGGGCCAAACACAGCACCCCCAGCTTGTGCAGCAGGCACGGTTTGAGAGAAAGGGATTGTTTTTATCAATCAAGAGATTCTGCTGGAAGGGGAAGGCTTCCTGTGGGCTTCGGCAGCAAGGAGGGAATGACAAAGCACTCAAAGAGCAGTCAGCCACAGTTCCAGGGAAACGTTTTCAAGATGTGGTCTGTCACACTGATATGCAATCCCAGAGAATTCAGCCTTGGGAGCAACCCTATATCCCACCAGATACAGAGATGAGAAGGAGGAGAAACAACTCTTCAAGGCTGATGGTGTCCAGGATACTCCTGAACATCATCTCCCTGAGGACATGCTGAGGCCTGTCAACTCTGTAATAGGGAAAGCCACTCAGACTGAGGCAGTCACTCCCAGCTCCCATCTCACAGGCAAATCCTGGGGAGTGAACAAAGGCCATCTAGCTCTGCATTCCCTCAGAACTTCACCTGCACAGCATCTGTACCAGAAAATAGGCAGGGAATGGGGATATCCAAAGACATTGCTGCCAGACTAAGAAAGAACCAAGGATGTGAGGAAGGTAAAGGAGGAAGGATGGAAAAGGTGAACATGAGCTGCCAGAGCCTCACTCAGGTGGCAGCTGGGCAGAAATGGCAGTGAATCCATTATTTACGAGGAGTAAAGTGCTACACAGCACAGCTGTGCCTGGACTACCTTCACAAACACCACAGCCTGCCAAGCTCCCAATAAAACCCAACACAGGTTGACTTGGGTTCTCATGCTGCTCCAGAGCAGCAGCTTCCCCCTCTCTCCTGGGGCCCACATGCACTGTGAAGCAAGTGCTTCCCAAGCATCTCACCACATCAGGGTCTCCAGGGCCTCCCCACAAACCTCTACAGCCAAGCAGAGCAGCCCAGGAGCAGTGGGTCCACGCCCTTACTGCTGAACTTGTCCTCTGCAGCCCCACCTTGCCACACAAGTCTCCTCACTCCGAGCAGGGATGAGGTACGCCCACAGTCTGTTGTTGTTGGTTTTGGCTCAGCAGTAGCAGGCTGCTTCCAGCAAGAATGGTATGAATAATTGCCCAATTAACTGGAGGAACTTCCAGATGCGTGTTTGCTTTCATACCCATCCAGCCCCCCTCAATCCCACGTGCCTAACACCGTGAAAAGTGGTGGGGGTGGGAGAGCCATGGCTCTGCTAACTCCTGCAGCAGTGTGGGCAGGGCTTGCTCACTGCCTGGCTCAGCTCCCCTTTCCATCCTCACCTCCCTCTCACTCTTTAATGGGGATATGGTCTTTTTAATTACCCTAGGGAGAAGGAAATTTGCCCCGCCTGCCAGAGCTTGGCTACAAATGCCAAAAGCCAAGAAAGCAGAGAAGAAAGCCAATCCCATGTTACGATTTTTATCAGGTGCACATACAGTGAACTCTCTTAAGACAGTTGCCATTTTTTGCCATTTCCCCCCACCTTTTCCCAGTGAATAATCTTGCACCCAGCAGAGGCATATTGTCAGCTAAACCGTTTTCACCCTGCAGGACACTGAGAAACCTTTCAAGATTGTTGCTTGTTTTCAGCATGATCCAGCGCCACCCATCTGCTTCTCACCATCTGAGAAAGGGGGGCTCTTTCTGGAATCCAGGTAGAGATTTGACCTGGGTATGGGGTGTCTGGAACTCAGTCAACAGAACAAGGCTTAAAGTTGACTCAGACCCCAAGGACGACGTGAGCTTCCCACCAGCCCTCCCTCACACAAAAAGTGAAAGGGGGGATTTCATCTCTGATTTTAGCACCCAGTTTGGCACCTAAATATCTAAGCTCCAGTGAGAAAATGCAGAATCAGCTCCAGCGCAACCTGCTCCACCCAATACTGCTTAAGACAAAATAAGCTGATTCACTCACGGGAGGTTTCAGTCTCTCCCCACTGCACAGGACAGATGGAGCTCAGAGGACAAAATTACACCAGATGGCAAACTTCTACATAGCTGCTGTTTGGGGAAATAAATGCCATCCAAAACACATATTCTGTCCAACCACAACAGGAATAAAGCCACTCCAGCTCAAGGCATTCTCCCAGACCAAACCCTCAGCCTTAAGACCCTTTGGACAAGATATCCAGAAATAACAGCAGCTACAGATGATGACTCTGGAAGCAGCATTAGGTTGGTATTGTGGGCTTCACACATCTCCTCATGTCACCCAGCTCCCAAGGCTTTATCTTGCAAACCTTCAGACAACAAGTAGCAAAGAGAGCATCCAGGACACAAGCCCGGCCAGAACATCTCCTTTAGCTCCAGCACATGGATGCACACATGGCACTATTGAAGCATAGGGCTACAGAGACCTGCTTCTCACCCAGCAGCTGGCAAAGCCTGAATCAAAGAAGGAGGACAAACTGCCATGTGGTCCTTCCCCACAGTTTACAGAGCGCCTGTCTCACTTCAGGCCAAGAAAATGCTCCTTCTAGCTGAGCAGCTTCAGGGAAAGTGTGCTCCTGAAACTGGGAAATGGTTTGGATGATCTCTGCTCCCATCCTTTGAAACACAGCAAGTGGACAGGGCGGACAGCCAAGCTCCAAATACCTCTGAAAGATGAACGATGGTGTTTTCCTGAGGGGAGCTCAACAGTCAAAATTAACTTTTCAGTTATCAGCAAATAGCCCAGCGTAAAAAACTCTTTCCCATGCCAAATTTCCATACCACTTATCTCAAGACTGGGATATAAAGTCTCATTTCTCATAAATCTCTCTTCAGTCACTGAAAAAGTCACTGCTGCCAGGACTTTCCCTTTCCCCTTGTATTGCTATTCAAATCTAGCCCACCAACAGCAATGACAATTTATTTGTCCCCTTCTCTCCACAGCACAATTTCAGCTCAAATCCAGACATGGAGAACTAAATTATCAGGTTGTTTCCTTCAGACAGGGGATGAACCTGGTTGCTAGAGGACAGCTGTCCTGCTGTAATGTCTGCCTTCCACAGCTCCTGTGCTTGACCTGCTGCACATGGGGCAGCTGCTGCAGACCCTCCCATGAGAGAACAGGGACTTCAAGCCAGGGGAGGAAAGAGGAGGTGATGCTTGTATGAGGAACACGAGGAAGGCAGGTTCTGAGATCCTGCCTAAGGGATAAGATTGTACAGGACTAAAAGCAATAAAGATAGGGAATTCAATACATTTCCCAAGGGAGAAACTGTGTGCTTCCTAAGGACAGAAAAACCTTGCATCTGTTCTGGGCACTGGTGTCTCAACCCACTGACATCAGCAGACCAGGGTGCTGAGCCTACTGCCCACAGTGCTCCTGTCAGAAGTCAGAGGAAGCCTTTAGACTGTGCTGTATTTTGCAAGGGTGGAACAACTGGCTTCTCCTCCGCAGCCATTGCTCTCCCCACCACCCCACAGAACTCAAAGAGGACCGTAAATGTTTTCAGCATGGCACTTTACCAAGCATATGTCATAAATTACAGTCCCATGCTGATAATAAGTCAGGTAATAGCGACACTTTTTTGTCCTGCCAACTGCAGAAAAGGTGGTAAAGGGGAGGGAGGAAGGTGGGGGGAGACGTCTATTAGCACCAAGCTGTATTTTACATGCGATAGAAAGTGTTTGTTCAGCTGGAAGTGAGAAGGGTCCTTAACCAAAGAGCACACATTAATGAAAACAGAGTTTGCAGAGGGGTGAGGGGCACCAGCACAGAGTAGCAATTCATGCTCCAGCACAGGTATGAAGGCTGCAAGGACCAGGCCTGGACCAGAGCACCACCAAGCCTGCTTTTCCTCCAGCTGTATTTCACACCTTCTGGAAACACTAATTGCAGGTTCTGCTTTACCTTAGAGGAGAACACAGGCAGGCCTGAGAGCACCCAGTGCCGTGGATTTTGGTGTAAAGCCCTCTTGAGAGCTAAGCTTGACCTGGTTGTTTGGCTGGGACAGACAGGATCCCTCTCCAGGCAGAGGCTGTTTGGGCACCATATTCTCTTATCCTTCACCCAGGGAGGTTCAGCCTGTTCTCAGGTCTCTAAAAAATAGATCCATGGGATCACAGCCGGGTTTTGAACTTACTTGTCCAGCCACTTTGCTGTGAACTCTGCAGGTCTCTCACTGCTGCCGCTCGATCACACCATGAGGTAAATACACCAGAGACCCTGAAGACCCAGAGCCAGCAGCCTAGACAGAGACATAATACCATGAGGGATGCCAATTCAAAAAAAAGTTCCTGCTTTGCCTGATGAAAGCCAATGAGCCTCCTGCGAAAAGGCAATGCTGTGTTTGAGCTGCTGCAGCAGAGTGCAGGAGAAAGAAAGAGATCAAGCCAACATCAAAGACCGCGCAGGGCATAAATTAAGCAACATTTAGTTATCTGTCCATGTCTGTAGCACGTGATTGACTAACAGTCCCTGGAGCTTATAAGATACACATGCACTTGGAATAAACCAAACTCCTTCAGAATCACCTTCCCAGGAAAAACCCTTGGATTATGAATCATTCGCTAAGATTCTGCAGGTCATCAGGCAGGCACCATATAGGGGGAGGCAATCTGTCATGTGCAAGATCCTTCTGCTATGAACTCTCCTCCTCCAAAGTCAAGAGCTGGTGAGAATGCTCCAAAGATGCCCAATAGCCAGAGGCTATTGGGACTGTGGACTGGACCCTACCAGGTATGGAACACCACAGCAGCACCTGCAGCCAAAGCTGGATTCTAACAAGCAACATCCCACTCTGGAATACCTGGTGCAATATGCTGGGAATGTACTACACCATCACTGCAGTTTCCTCACGGAGGAGGGGGATTAAAGTCATCCTAAAGGGAAACTGCTAATTCCTTTCCCACAAACCCCCTCTCCAGACCAAGAGGATCACCCAGTACCAGAAGACAACCTTTCACATTCATGGTACAATGTGACTGCTCACCCTTAAAAGGCAGGAGGTGCCATAGCTGGGGAAAGGACAAAGAAACAGGAAAATCTGGCTGCAACCCATCCAGTCAAAACACGTCCACTAAGTACTTCTTGCAGTCACAGAGAAATACTTGGCCGCCTTCATGACCACATTCCTTTTGTGTCACAAAAAAATCCACCAGCACTCTCCCAGTTTTGGGACCATCGGCATCACCTTCATTGCCAGGAGTAACATCAGCAGCTCATCTAAAGGGGCAGAACCACATCTGGCTGCTGGAAGTGGAAGAGAAGTGGTTCACACCACCGAGCAAACCACTCATTAAGATGCTGACACGTAATAGGAAAAAGATATGCTTAATTATCCCCTAGTAATTCCCAGTTTTACCCACAGGAGGTCAGACTTTGCCGAGGCTTATCAGCTTCCTATGCAAGCAGCCCAGGACAAATCCCATTGCTGCGGGACCAGCAAAGCCACTGTTTTACTAGCTCAGCTTAGGTTTTGGCCAAAGACCCTTCTGTGCTTCCTGGCATTCTCTGATGATCCTTCAGCTGCTCCTCTGCCCACCTTACCAGTGCAAATCTCCTCTTCAAGGCTGTGGGACACACATGAGGATAGATCTCATGTGATGATGGATCATTCCGTCCACTTAGCCATTCTTCACTTCCTTTTCTTTTCTTGCTTTCACGTTTCCCCATCCATCTTTCCAGTCCCTCCACTGCCCCTATCAAAAAGCCTCCATTACATCCAGTAATGTCTAGTCCATAACTCCAGCCTGGTTTCATAAGAAAATGTGAGATATACAACCGTACATACCAGAGAAATTTCTGTTCCTGTAGGTTCTAGAAAATATATGTTCAGGGGGAAGAGCATTCCCACATAAAGGAATGGTTCAATATGAGCTCACTTGTTCTTGTTCTTCAGAGAATAGAGAGAGAAGCCACCATCAAGGCACAACCCCAAAGGTCACAGGCTTCACCCAACACTGCACTTGCGGAACTACTTTATTTCATGCTTCATGAAAGTGCTTCAAAACTCTGGGAACTAGTTATAGATAAACAAAGATCTTTCTTTCATCCCTCAAAAGCCTCCATAGACTCACTGCCCTCCATGCCCAGGGGCTCACTGGGTCTTTCTCTTTATTTGAACCTCTGCAGGGTTTAGGACTCAGCCTTGGCATTCCTTGGCTTCTGTAAAGCTGCCAGCAATTAACATCTCCGTCCAGGAAGAGGAGTAGATGCATTCAAACATGTTTTCCACCAGCCATCAGCCAGCTACTCAAGTAAGGTCTTCACCCTCTCTCTCACAGTCACATACAGTCCAAAAGCCTGAACACAGCTTGGTGGAGATTACTCATATAGCCATGCAGGCTCCAAAGTCTTACAGCACAGAGCATCCACTCTACCTGTATCATCTGCCATTTTCACCATAAATCCACAGACTGCTGTCTCCTTTTATCGTGCATTCACACAGGCCTCTCTCTTGAAAGATTTCCCCACATGGATCTTATCTCTGTCTCCTTGAACTTTATCCCCCTACTGCACCCTGAGTACAAGAATTAGGTAAAACCACCAGGCAATGCAGATGCTTTAGTCACCATTATACTCCTAAATTATCTCTCAACTGTTGCCGTGCGAGACCAGCTCCGGGCGGGTGCCTGCGGGCACGGCGGGAGGAGGGGAGAGGCGGCGGCCACTTTTCCCCTTCGGCTCTGCGAGGCTCAGTTCTAGCGCAGGGACAGAAAAAATGGCAACACGGGGCTCAGGTGCAAACACGTGTTTATTGTAGAACCGTGTTCCCGAGACGCCGGGGCACCGAGCAGGGCTCGGTTATACCCTGTGCCGGGGGCGGGGGGGAACCTGAGCCGCGGCAAATGGGACGGGAGGCAGGGGACAGGGGCAGGGGACAGGGGCAGGGGACAGGGGCAGGGAAACCCCGGGGACAGCGATGGGAAAGGCGGGGGGGGGGGGTAGGGGCGGGCAGGGACTGGACAGCGTGGTGAGGGGAACTGAGAAGGGAACAAAGGGTCGGGACAAGGGACCACGGGGGGAGGGGGAATGGGGGGGGGGGGAAGAAGAGAAAATTACAAATCCTACAGCTTACTCTTTTGAATTTACATAAAGGAAAGGGAGTTCTGAGGTAAAAACAAATTAATAACGTTACAAATTCGAGAGACATCAGAAAGTGATACACCAATCATACTTACAATTAATAGGGCAAAAATCTTTTCCACATTACAATTTAAGATAAAGGGTACAAAATTATCATAAACACATTCTGTATCGAGGAAGAAAGCAGGATTCATGATGCGATGCTTGTGGTTTCCAAATTCTAGCAGAGCAGAAGCAGGCAGCGAACAGCGATGTGGTTTCTCCAATTTGATTGCGAAGTTGGCATAGCATTGTGGGCAGTAATTAGAGAGGATCATCTTTCCTTCTATAAGATATAACTCAATCCAAGAAGTTATTTCCAAGTTATCACAAGCAATGGGGAAAACTTGTATTAAAATAATAAGGGAACTTTGGGCAAGGTACATTCAGGAGATGGGATAAAGGGTGAACCTGGGTGCCACTGTTTCAGGGGAAGAAAACAGTGGAGCTCTGGTCCAGGTTTCCAGCTCCACTCCCTTCGAAGGCCCCCCCCCCACCCCCCCACAGCAAAGGGGAAAGCTCTCTTACAAAGGGAGGTCCTCTAACGGAGGGACCCCTCCGGCAATCCTTCCCATCAGAGGGGGAGCCAGAAGAAGGACTGAGGGATTAATTCAACCTCACCTCCCCCCAGTAGGGGCTGGCCCGCTGCAGGATGGTGCAGGGCCATTGGGGGAGGGGTGGGGCTGGCGGGAAAACGTGGGCGGAAGAGAAGGATCAAGGCGAGTAAATGGGATCCCTGTAGCGTGGCCAGCGCCATCTTGGGAGGGGGTGCTGGGTGCACTGCATCTCGCCCGGGGAGGCACGGCCAATGCCACCCCTAAGGGAGGATAACAGTGCCCGGCAGAGCACTTGGGGCGGCTCGGCCGCGGCCACCCCCACGGGAGAAGGTTTGGGGAAGTCTGTGGGGAAAAGGGAAGGGGAAGCTTCACAGAAGCGGAGGGGAAAATCTACAGGAGAGGGGCCTGACGTGGCTGGAAGCCGATGAAATGCATGGATGTGAAGGGCCTCTCTTAGGATGTTAACAATTCTCCCATAGCTGATGTGTCGCCGTTTACAATTCTGTCCCACTGGTGTCCTTTCGACCCCCCCTGCCCCCATAGCCCAGAATAGGGAGGAGAGGGTAGAAAAGACAGCTTTCCGAGAAAGAGAAGGAGCTTTCCAGTATGAGTTACCCCAAAAAGACCGAGCGAGTTTGTGTCCTCCTCGGAAAAGAAAAAGCCTCCCGGCCGCCAGGGACATGGATGGATGCGGACGGTGGTTAAAACTCAAAAGAAAAAACGGTAGCCCAGCCGCCCGCCAGGGTCCCACCCTGCTCTGACCCAACTTACCCTCTGGGCTCGGGCGGTGAAATCTCTATCTCTCTCCTCAGTGGTGGAACATCGCGCTGAACTGAGAACATGTTCTTTCGCAGTTTGGCTCTCCCAGAAGCCTGGGTGTTCCCGTTAACCAGAGCTCGCCCTTGAAACCCTGGGTTCGGCCACTGTCAACCTCTGGTCTCCATTCAAATGCTGTCCCCTGACGGGCCACTCTTCGAGCTCAGTCCATTGAGCCACTGCCAAACTGTCCTCTTTGTCCTCGGGTAAGTCTACCTGGCTCCCGGCCCCTGCAGTCCGGCTGCCCCTGCAGCACAGCTGCTCCCGGGCGGTAAGAGAGCACGCCGGCAAGGACCGAAGAAGGTCCCGGAGCTTCGGGTTTGTTTTCCGCCCGGCGCGTCAACTCCTCTTAGCATCTGCAGAGCTCTTGCAGCGGCAGAGTTCCTTTCTCTCTCCCCCCTTTCACAAATGATGGAAATAGCCATCTTCTGCTACCATTTGTTGCCGTCGAGACCAGCTCTGGGCGGGTGCCTGCGGGCACGGCGGGAGGAGGGGAGACTCAACAATGCACCACTGAGCATCAGGACAGAAGTTTGAAGAGATCCTTCAATTATTCCTACTTTCAGAACACTGAGAACAACCGTCTGTCTAAACAGTATGTTCAGCTCCAATAATAGTTCACATTTCAGGACAGAAACACAGTGAGTCTGGTCCCTCTCCCTGCGCCCGCTCTTGCTTTTCCAAAGCCTGTCAATCCCCAGCTTGTTTTCCCCCCTGTGAACACATTGTCTCTGCTGCAGTTTCCTGGGATGGACACGAGAATAACAGTACTGCTTTACCTCAGAGGGGCACCATGAGCCCAAGTATGCAAAATACATGTCTCACATATTATAGTGAAAGGATCTATAAATGCTGAAGACATTTTCATTTTCATGCTGAAGACGAAAGCTTTCCATCCTCCTACAAAATCTTAGCAAATGCTGCCCACACTTATCTCTGTCCTCACACCTCTCCATTTACTTTCATCCTCTTTTAAACCTGCTTTCCTTGCTAGCTTAGCTTCATTTAGCACAAGGAACATAATGCTTTACACATGTGGAAGTGTCCTCTAGGACCCTGCAGAATCAAACACAAATGAATATAAAATAATGTATTATATTTCCAATTTATATTTGGATAAACAAATAATTTCTTGTCACAGCTTCTGGAAATGGCTCTCATGCTCCACGACAAGTCCACTGCTGTCCACAGTAGCATTATCCAGTCACAAGGAAGCCTTAAAGGAAGCACATTACAAGGACTGCTTACTGCTTCCCCCAGTTTGGAGCTTAGGTCTGTTTTGGAGCAGTGCCTGGCCACCGGCAGAGGTAGAGGCACAGCACTGCCCAAGACCCCACTGACCATTTATCACAGCACAGCGGCCACTGTGTCTGTCTGCAGGACTTAACAGGGGTCTCTAAGAAAGGTGAGGACAGGCTTTTCAGCAGGGCCTGTAGTGACAGGAAAAGGGGGGATGGTTTTAAACTGAAAGAGGGAAGATTTAGAGCAGGTATTAGGAAAAGGTTTATACAGTGAGGGTGATGAGGCCCTGGCACAGGTTGCCCAGAGAAGCTGTGGCTGCTCTATCCCTAGAAGTGTTCAAGACCAGGTTGAACAGGGCTTGGAGCAATCTGGTCTAATGGAAGATGGGGGGTGGGACTGGATGGGCTTTGAGGTCCCTTCCAACCCAAACCTAGGATTTTATCTTGCCTCTCTGCCCAGGAGCTTTAAGGTAAATACAAAACACCCTCTTAAGATCTTGTTTAAAATGCAGCTGCAAATGGCTTCAAGTCCTCTGTGTATTTTGTGTTTCATTATCATATTTAGTACTTTCCTTGTGGTCCTTTGTGGTTTCCTTTAGATTGTAAACCTTCCAGGTAAGGGATTTGTTATCTCTTTGGCAAGATCCAGCCGTACCAAGCTGTGTACATATACAACACCATATAAAAGATTAGTGCTTTATTGGCCACTGAAGCATTGCTAGTTAATAATCTTTAATGTGGCAGTTATTTATCCAGTCATAAACAGGGCACTGCTGCCAAGCCAAGTCAAATAAACACTATGGAAATCCTTCATCTTAAAAAGAAACCAATTTCTGTCCTGGCCATTCCAGGCTTTGCAAAAAGAAAAAAACAAACATATTGTTACTGAGCATAAAAGTAGCCAGATTTTTAAAGCTTTCCTAAACAATTGTTTCTAACATCTGCACTGAGCTTTTCCCAGACTCCAGGGCAGAAGCACAGCCCAAGTTCTCCTCACACAACACTGCTGTCTGTGGGATAATGACTAAGGAGCCAAGCAAGGGCTGAGGCTTAATATCTACAGTGTATGCTGTGTACCCCCTGTGCTATCTCTGCGGATGGAGAGCTGCATAGCTGATGTCAGGAAAGGCCCTGAAGGAGCAAGTTCTGTGAAGATGCAATGATCATGCTCTTACTCTGAAGAATGAAGCAAATGAGAACAAAGCTGTATGACCAGAACTTTGAAGGACGGTAACAAAAAACCAGCCAAACAAAAAAAACCCCTCAACAAACACTACATATGCTAATCACCTGCATTAAGCACCTTAGTCCCACATATATTATTGTATTATGTTGCTCTCTGCTTAGATCATGCTATAGGTGAAAAAGGAGCAGGGGGATAAGATTGGCTATATATAAGGAGGGTAAAAATTTTACCTAGTTAGGAGAAAGATCCAAAAGGACATCAGAAACAATTGATGGGCTACTAGTCTCCTCTCCCTCCTCCCAAGCATTCATTGTAAGCTTCTACATAAAATTATTATGATTATTATTACCCGGGCTAACACAATAGTATTGCTACTGTTAGAACTCTATCACAGCTACTGCATCCATCTAGGGCAATTCCAAATCTATATTTCATAGACTCTTAAATGGCTTGGGTTGGAAGGGATTTTAGAGCCCATCCAGTTCCACCTCTGCCATGGGCAGGGACACCTTCCACTGTCCCAGTGCTCCAAGCCCTGTCCAGCCTGGCCTTGGATACTTCCAGGGATCCAGGACAGCCAGCGCTTCTCTGGGAAATCTGCGCCAGGACTTCAACATCCTCTGAGTAAAGAATTTCTTCTGAAAACCTAATTAAAACATACTACCTTACAGTTATTCCCCCTTTCCATTCCCCCTCGCATTTCTTCCACTTCAATAAACCACACTATTCATGAATCTGTGACAGTGAAAGTTCTTATTGAACATTACCAGACACAGTGTTGAACATACCCTGTTTGAGAACCTGTGCTTGTGGAAGTTCCTACTGAACACAACCACTTATTGCGCCAGGCTGCTTATAATAAGAGATTAAGCCCAGCTACCCTCACCCTCTCTGATCTCTAACAACCAGCTGGCTCACAAGGGGTTTCTTCTCCACCAAGTTTCTATACTCTTATCACAACACTGCCCCAACCACCCTGTCTGCCCCACACTACTCATAGCTCCTATCACACCTCACACTCCCTATATTTTAGGCTGCACATCCCTCACAGCCCTTCACTGTGACCCCTCACAGCCTCCTGTTCCTCCAAAGCTCCCATCAGCCCTCAGAACCACCCTCACAGCCCCCCATCAGCTCTCACAGCCCCCCATCAGCTCTCACAGCCCCTCACAGCCCCCCATCAGCTCTCACAGCCCTCCATCAGCCCTCACAGCCCCTCACAGCCCCCCATCAGCCCTCACAGCCCCCCACCAGCTCTCACAGCCCCTCACAGCCCCCCACCAGCCCTCACAGCCCCTCACAGCCCTCACAGCCCCCCATCAGCTCTCACAGCCCCTCACAGCCCCCCATCAGCCCTCACAGCCCCCCATCAGCTCTCACAGCCCCTCACAGCCCCCCATCAGCCCTCACAGCCCCCCCATCAGCTCTCACAGGCTCTCATAGCCCCTCACAGCCCCCATCAGCTCTCACAGCCCCCATCAGCTCTCACAGCCCCCCATCAGCTCTCACAGCCCCTCACAGCCCCCCATCAGCCCTCACAGCCCCCCATCAGCTCTCACAGCCCCCCATCAGCTCTCACAGCCCCCCATCAGCTCTCACAGCCCTCCCCACAGCCCTCACAGCCCCTCACAGCCCCCCATCAGCTCTCACAGCCCCCCATCAGCTCTCACAGCCCCCCATCAGCTCTCACAGCCCCCCATCAGCCCTCACAGCCCTCCCCACAGCCCCAGGGCCGGGGACGCTCCGCGCGCGCCCGCCCGGCCCAGCAGGACCGTGTGCGCGCGCCCGTCCCACAGCAGCCGCGCCCTCTGCGCAAGCGCGGGGCCGCTCGCGCCCCCGGTCCCGCCGGACGCGGCCCGGAGCGGCGGAGAGCGGTGAGGGCGAGCGCGGCTCCGGGAGCCGACCGAGGGGGGATGGAATTCGGTGTCGGGCGGTGGCATCGCAGCAGTATAACGGCAGCATCCTCCGGCGAGGGACCGGGAGGGACCCGGAGGGGGCTGGCTCCGAGACCGGCCTTCGTCGGGCCCCCATGTCCGGGCCGCTGGCTGTGCTCTTGCGAGACCAGGCAGCAGCTGCCGGGGAGGCTCGGGTGCGGCCCCAGCCGCCGTGTCTGTCCGTGGGCTCCAGAACCCAGGGCGGAACCTCCGGGGCTGTCGGTGACCGGAGAGCGGGCGCCGGTCCATACGGCGAGCCGGCCGTGGGGTCTCTGGGTTGCGCGCCTGGGGGCTTGCGTGGTGTGTGGAGAGGCTGAAGGTGTTTAAATGGCTTGTGCGAGCCTCAGGTGCCGGTCAGTGCCTCAGAGGATCTTCTGACCGCTGCTGACGCTCGCCCTAGCACGCGCAGTTTCACCTCTTCTGCCAGCCCACCCCGGCAGCGGGGCAGGGGATCTTCGCGGGGAGAGCTCTCTAAGCCCAGCACTTGTGTTCTGCAGCCTCTGACTTCAATGGTTTTTCTATAATGAAAGTAGAATTTTGTTGTGAGTTTGTTTTCACATTAGTCTTTCCGGCCCATGCTTCAGTGAAAGTTGCTGCTGGAATATTGGGGCTGGCACACTGTTAGCCACTCTAAATTTAGAGTGCTGGCTGGAACCTGCCAAAATGCTCCCCGGCCTCTCTGGGCCTGTGAACAAGCGAGCAATCTCCGGGTGGATGTAGTATCTCAGCTGATTCCGGTCCCAGGGCAGCAGGAGGGATGACACCTTTCAGGTGCTGTGTACTTGTGATGAGAAGAAAGTCGGACCTTCTCCTTTGAACTATATTATCTCAATCCTTATGTTTTTATGTCCATTTCCTACAAGAAACTGGACCATCTGAAAGCTTTTCTGACTTAGAGGAAATCCAAGTAGGATTTTCAGAGCATCCAGGTGTACCCAGAGCACAGAAATAACATGGATCATATTTAGGGCGCTGTATTACCAGAACAGGGAATTCCGTCTTGTTAGAATTTCCTTCCTTCGGTAATCACTAGCTGTTAGACTGTTGCAAAAGACTTCTCCAAGATAGTTACTCAGGAACAGCAATGATAACTCGAGTTCAAGGATTCCAGCAATATTTTATGGTAGCTTTTTCTTCCTTCCAAGCAATACATGCTACTTATATCCTTTGTAATTTTCAAAACAGCTGTGGATAGTATTGCACAATAATTAGCTGTTGGAAATCCTTGTACTGAAAGTCTTTTCTGTCATTAATATTTGAAAGAAAGTTTGCAGGCGTGTTCCCACGGCCAGAAATTTTAACTCAAAGAAAAACAGCTTTCTCACTGTTTTTTTGGGTTGGTTTGTTTGTTTTGGTTTTTTTGGGGTTTTTTTTGGTGGTGGTGGGGATTTTGTGGGTTTTGTTTTCTTCTTTGTTTCTGGTGAGGGGGGGGGGGTGGTTTGTTTGTTTGGGGTTTTTGGGGTTTTTGTTTTGCTGTTAATTATTAAGTGCTGCCAAGTAAATGTTTCTAGCAGGCTGTTTGTGGATCCATCACATATTTAAGTACCTCTGCTCTTCCCAGCTCACTCCTTTTGTTGTGATCTTTGTTTTCTCCCCTTGGTTGTATTTGCTTATTTGTTCTGTTAATCTGAAATCTTGAAGGGCCTCCATCTTCTGATCCCTCTGTTATTTGGACTGTAAAGAAAAATGGGAAAAGAAGCTATCCCTGTACTAAAATAACTGTCTGTATATTTAAGGCAAGCAAAGCAAACCAGTCCACACTGCAGGGGTGTCTCACCATCTCCAGTACCAGGGTTATTGCGATCTGATAATGCATTGTTTAGGCATTATTGTTGCCTTGTATTGTATGCATTTGTTTAGGTCGTAAGTGCCTTTGCTTTAGTGCTGAAGCCGCATACAGCCAGTGACAAGCACATTATTGATAACATACCATAACTTAGGTCCTTGCTGTTCTTCTGGCTCTGTAGAATTCCCCCTGCCCTCCTTGTTAGGTTGGAGAGGCAACTGGAACAGCTGCTGTTGGGCTGTGTGGCTTCATGCTCAGGCACAGTGTGTTACCACTTAAAATTGATAAACTGTGTTAATGGTCTGGAAGAAAAATAGCTCCTTTTATTCTGTCTGTACAGCCTTGAATCAGGACTAAAGAACTACAATTTATCTCAAATTCATTTGAGGATGCCTTTATTTTCAGGTTTATTTGCAATAGTCTGACACAATTGAACAGAGTGTGTTGGTGGGTGCAGTAGGTTTTGTTGCAGAAATAGTGTTCATGAGCTATAGTGTTCATGAGCTATTTCCTGCTTTGGTACTTGACCAGTCACCTGATACAAAATTAGATCTTATTGCACTATAATTAATGATTGACTGGCTTGGAGTCCACATGTGTTGGTGGGAATATGTGCTGGTGAGGTCCTGTTCTGGACTCAAATGTTTTAAAATCTCTGACATTAATATATGGAAATGCTCGTATCTGTGGTGTTCACACTCTTAGGCTTTAGCATAACTCATTTGTTCTCCTGCTTAAACTTCTGAAGTTAGAGAACACTTGCCTGATTTTTCAGAAATGTTGATTCCCACTGTCTTGGGAAAGAGACTCAGGAGAAATCTTGGAGACTGCCAATGTCTGTGTTAAGGAGTGTGCTGAATGAATCTTGGGGTATAGGTAGCTACGTCAGCACAGAGTGGTTTGGCTTGGAATGGCCCTCAAGGCTCATCTCATTACACCCCCTGCCGTGTCCAGGGACACTTTCCACTGTCCCAAGTTGCTCCAAGCCCCATCCAGCCTGGCCTTGGACACTTCCAGGGATGCAGGGGCAGCGACAGCTTCTCTGTGTCTGCCAAGGCCTCACTACCTTCACAGATATTCTTCCCAATATCTAATCTAAACTTACTCTCTGTCAGTGTAAAACTCTTTCTCCCTCTCCTGATTATGTTGTCAAATAAGTATAACTTAGGTGTAGGTGTCAAAATTCACCACTTCATTATTTTGTTAATTTTTTATGGGGAAAACCACTTAAACGAGAAATAAATTGTACACAAGTGCAATTGTAGTGACTATGTTTCAGAAAACTTGTACTGTGTTATTGTCAAATCTGCTACGCTGACCATCAACATTTTGAAAAGAAAAATAATGTTCAGATTGGTTTGAATTTTTCTACCTAATAGGAGAAAGGCCAGATACCAACTCTCAGCAAATCAGCTATTCTAACCCCATAATCCACTGCATATCATCAGAGTATAGTTGGGTTTGTTTCAGAACTGGTGATCCAAACACTGCAGTGGGAATTCCAAAATCATGTACCTATGCAGCAGGTACCTGCTAGTCCCTGGAAGAGAAACACTTTTCAGAGATTGCCTATTTAATGCAGACTTTATACATCCTGTAGAGAATAGGGGGAGCTAAAAGTATTTGTGACACAGCTACCACAAGTAGTAATCCTGCTTGTGATTTTAGAGACTGAAATGAGTTGTCGATGCTGCAAGCACTTTAATAATGTGGCTTTTTTAGCTGTTTTCTTTGGTGAGGGTATTTGTCACCTTGTTTTCTGTAGTTTCAGGAATGAAGATTGGAAGCTGTGCATGCAGATAGCTTTTTTTTTAAGGTGTGGAGGTCAGCGGTGCACCTAATGTATATCAGTGTTGCCCAGTGCATTATTTTAAAAAGTCCAATTTTTACAGATTATTTTTCACCTCACAAACAGGCCCAACCGAAGGGATTAAGTTATAAGAAGATCTGTATAGTCACAGGTTCTAAGGTAAGGGTTAATAAAGGCACTTCAGTCTGAGTGGTGGAGGAGTTTTGGGATTCTTTTTGTTTAATAGTTTTGGTTTGTAATATCTTTATAACGAAAATGTTTGTTTTCTAATCTGGATGTGGAGACAGGATTCCTGCTCCTGGTTTACATTTCAATATGCCTGTATCCTCCAGGTGAGAGACTTGGAATTCATTGGCTAGTGCAGTGCCACTGGAGAGAGGAGTAGATGTGTCAGGTGTGTAAATCCCTTCAAATTTGCTCAGAGCAAGTACATGGGTACAGAGCACCTCAACAGCAAAGCTTCCTGTAAAACCTGTACCCTGACCCTGAACTCTATGACAGGGCCAGTCACCCAAAGTTCTCTCCCCAGAAAGACTAGAATATTAACAGTATACACTAATAGTAAGGTTATAAACTTGTCAACCAATCTGTTGTGATTTTGAAATCACAAAGTAATGCAGGACTAGTGTGGGATTTCACACTCATCAGTTTTTCATTATGAGGTGCTGTTTCTGTACCTTTGCTGCTGCTCAGGAGTGTTTGTTGCTACTCTTTTAATAGATAATATGTTTAGAAAGATGACAGAAATAAGTACCAAAATAAAGCAATGTGTTGTTCAGTTCTCCAAAATGGAGCTGTTGGCTGAGCTTAGGTTCTCCTTTGCTTGTAAAGTGTAGTTGGTGTCTGAGTATCTCCCCTGTGCAGGGTAATCTACACTTCCTTTCAGGAAAGGGTAATCCATTACAGGGCATACCAGATTATTGAAGCTTTTATTCTAAGCAACATCAGAAGAAAGGAAAAAAATCTGTAGGGTTTTGCAGAGCTGGAAGAAAATTAAATTCTGAGTAAAATGACAGTTTAAACTCTAATTTTTATATGCTCATCTTACTGTAAATTGGCTTTTGCTTTCCAAGAGAAAACTGCTGTGCCCTTATACTTAGTGTACTTATACTTAGTGTAGGCAATCATGAAATAGTCTGAGATAATGAGGTTTCCCTACCCTGTTTTTAGCTGCTGGCTAAAATTATGGAGCACAGATCTCCCCTGGAATAAAAAAGTTGTAGGGATAACTGCTGGCAGGAATAAAAGTGTACATCTCCATTTGCTTACTACACATACAAGAAGCATGTTTAGTGATTTCCATAGATTCAGCATAGATTAAGGATTTGTGTGCTCCATTACATCAGGGTTACTGCTGCATCCACATGTTTCCCAATTTAGATACCCCTTAAGCTCTCCAGCACTGCCCACTAAGGCTTTGTGTGTTCATGTGTTGCACTGAGGAGGTCTAAAACCACTATAAACATGTATTATCAGTTAATTTTATGGAAGAATTGAACTGGCATAAGTATCCACACTGATACTTGAATTATTTTGACTAAATTGTCTTTCTGTTTTGTTTTAAAGATGATATGGGGAATTGGAACATTGGCTGGTTTCCTTAACAGACTTTAAATGGCACCTTTCATATTTTGAACCTTTCTCAAGAGAGAATGTCCAGCAGTCATCTTGTCCATGGCAGGGGGTGGAATGAGATGATCTTTAAGGTCTCTTCTGACCCAAACTGTTCCATGATTCTATGACATACACATTCTCCTAAATATAAGCTACTATCACTTACCTGCCCAGCAATGAAGAACTGCTGTGTCTGAATGTGTGTCTGAACTTTAGACTGTAATAAAGTGCACAACAAATTAATTACAGATAATTTAGACTGTTTAAGAATGTGGTAGTATGTTTCTAAGAAAGAAAACATGCGATTCTAGGACAATCTGTTAGTGTGCTTCATACACAGTGGTGATATTTCAAGAGAAATAATCTAAATGCCTAGAAGTATTTGCCCTGTAGAGTGCTCTGATATCGGGTCTTTATCAGTTACTTGGGAAATTGAGAGGTTTTTAGACTTTGTCCTAAAAGCATATCAAAAACCCACCAGGAAGCATCTAATAATCTGCTATCACACTATTGCTAAACTTGTAATAGAACATTGTAAGGCATTTTATCCTGGCACCCAGCTTGTGAGTACAGAGTGCCCAGGGCACAATCCTAGAGATCGAACTGCATTTAACCACGTTAAAGCAATCCATCGGGCTCTGTGTACTCTCCTGGAAGGGATCATTACTGCACAATGCAGCCACTCGCTCCCAGACACTCTTCATGAGACGAGCTGGTTGCTGTCTAATGCTAAATGGAGTGTTTCATTCAATCTCTGAATCACATCTGCCCTAGGGAGGGGTGGCAAAGTCACCGAGCCTGTACAACTGTGCTTCTGATCAGGAGGTGTTTGGATGTAGGGGGAACAGTGGTGTCCAGTCTTGTTTCCAGATCCACGTAGCAGAGATGTCAAGGTGTGCTGCTGTAAGTCCAGGATTGGGAAAGCTGCAGGATGCACTGAAATACTGGGGGAGGAGAGGGAAGCTGCCTACCAGCTGTCTTTTGTTCTGCAGTTACTGCTACCTTGCTGTGTTGCTTTGTGCTTCTGTCAGACTTCCCTTTAGGAAGCAGACATCTCAGAGGTGGTTGAGTATCCCTCAAGGATGGAATTCATCTCAGACTTTTGGGGTTAATTTCCTCTTACTGGGAAAAGGACTAGTAGCAAGCAGTCTTGAGGAAGCAGTTCTTATCTCTTAATTACCTTCTGCATGGATTCACTAACCTAGTTTCACAAGGTTATGAAAACAAATAAATTTGAGTGTTTTCCATGTCTACAACACTGGTCAGAAATATAAACAGAAATATAAACACCAAATGATAGCTGCATGTCTGAAGGATTACATTACTCTTGATTTGAAGGGCAGCAAAAGGAAATATTTGCTTAAAAATATTTACCAAAGTTAGTGTAACTGCTTATGCACAAGATGAAAAATGTAATTTTCAAACTTTGGTAGTTCCTATTATAGAGCAACTACACTAGATTTAAATGAAGTGGTTTGATCTTTTAAACTGTAGGCAGATTTTCAGAACACGAAGTTGCAAGAATACATAAATGGAATGGGGAACCAGGAGCTACTGATTACTGCTTGGGTTTTTAGGGCACTCTCTTATGTTTATTAAAAGCAATATCAAATAATGTGATCTCAGGCTTTAGCCAAAATTGGAATTGTTTTTCAAGAAGTTTAGACTCTGAATATTTTATTATTGTAGAGTATTTCACGTACTCTCTACTTAAAAGAAATAGTTACTCTCTGAGTTAGTTGTAATTCAGATATTTCAGTTTGCTAGTTCCTGCATTTTGTAAAGAAAAAACAAACCCCTTTAATAATAAAATAATTAAAGTGGCCCACAGCCATGTTATCTTTAGTAAAATTGCAACCTTATATTCCCCATACTAAAAATAAGTAATAATTAAAGTCTTTTTTCCTAATGTGTTTTTAGACACTTTTATAGAATTTTTCTTTGTAGACAGTAGGAATTTGCCTGTCACAGTTAGCTTCACTGCTGTTTTATACAGATTCAGACAGTTTTCAGCAGTCTTCTGAAAGTAGTCCAAAAGACAATGGGAAGAGCTAAGGGAATGAAATGGAAAATGTGGCTAGAATAGCAAGCTAAATATTTCCTGAAAATTTCAGTCACTGACTTAAAATCATGCAAATTGCTATGGTCTTTGCTTGGGTTTGAACTGTAATGATTGCTTGCCTGCTTCAGAGTTTAAACTTAATCTTGAAAAAGCTTTTGCCTGTACTGCAGCCATTGTTGGCAGATCCTCAGTATGCATTTTTCTAGTTCTACTTCTCACTTGTGTTCTTGCTTTTTTTTTTTTTTTTTTTTTAATTGCACTTACCTGAAGAGCTCCATTAAAAACTAATACATTTAGCAATCTACAGTTGTGGGGCAGGTACTAAGAAGAAAACTCTTTCTCCCGGTTCTGTTCTTCCATGTTAATTCCTGTATTTTTTAAAAGTCAGTGTGATTAGAAAGGATAATGTCTGCTTACTCTCAGTACAGAAATTTAAGCTTTTGTGGCTGCTCAGAGAAGCTGTAGCTGCCCCTGCATCCCTGGAAGTGTCCAAGGGTTGGACAGGGCTTGGAGCAGCCTGGGATAGTGGAAGGTGTCCCTGCCCATGGCAAGGGATGGAATGAGATGAGCTTTAAAGTCCCTTCCAACCCAGAATGGTCTGTGATTCTCTGGTTGTTATGAATAATGCTTTTTTTTTTTTTTTTTTTTTGCTTTTTTTTTTTTTTTTTTTGCTAGTTTATACAATGCCCTTGTCATTCTATGCCTACACATACTAGACCACATTTCAGTTCTGTGCTGTTCAGGCACTCATCCATCGTTGTTGTCCCCATCTCCAGTTAAAGCAAGAGGGAAAGCAGTTTTCTGCAATAAGGGTCTGTAAATGAGTCTCTCTGCCTGCCTATAGCCATATCTATATATAAACATTTTATTCTGAAATGTTTTTTCTCTTTTCTCTTCTGCCTGTCTTACCCTCCTTTATAAAGAGGGGTAAGCAAGGAAGTTTAGGTGAATGTGGGACTTTGTGACATAACTGCACTCTCAAACAGCCATCCTCTACTTTTACTCCCTAACTGAAACTCCAGCCTCCCTCCAAATACAAGTCTGTACTGCCTACTCGCTTCCTTGTGGAGGGACGGATGGGCAGGAGACAGCCCTGACTCACTGGTTATTGACTGCTGAGGGCAAGTCATCTCTGTCTCCTCTTCCCAGCAGCCCAAAGTTAAACATTGCTCTTTACATGATTACCAGAAGAGAGAGAACTTGTCTCCCAGGAGAGGATGATTCAGAAAGAATTGAGGAGGAGTTGAAGGCTGGCTGGAATTTTCCTGAGATTTTTTTGGCTCTTCTGTGGCAAGTAAATCCTCCCTGTTTGAGGCCTGCTGGCTTACAGTAGCTACTGGCAAGGTATCAGGAACTATGCACCATTACACTGAAGCACACAAGTTCTGTTGGTTTGCAAGCACAGTTAAGAGCTGGTCATGCTCTGGCAGCCCTGATGATGCCGAGTTGCTTTGCTGTCACTTTTTATTGCAACATCTAGACCTGTGAAAAGTATAAGCAGCCAGACCTGCTTGCAGACCCCACAGATTTATCCCAGCCAAAAAAATTATAAAACTGTGAGCTCAAATTAAAACTTCTGGCAGTCTGACTGACATGGATTTCAGTAAGCTTCAAGAGCACATAGTAATCAAATTTATTAGTTCCTGGAACGAACAATAATTGCTAGAGTGAAAAATGTCTGTTTGATGCAGCCTCTAAGTATGCCTGTGTAACTTAGGAAATAAGGAGAATAAAGTTTACAGGAAAAAAAAAAGCCCAAATGAATCTGGGTGTCTTAGAAGTTATCTTATATGATGAGTATTTTACTTAACCCTCCCTAATATAAATGTAAGCAGTTCCCAAGGGGTGATGGCAGAAGGTGGAAGATGCTGGAGACTCCAGCAAGCACAAGGCAGTGATAGTTTCTATGCTGAAGTGTCCAGGAACAGAATGGTTCATCTCACCATGCTTTTGCCAGTGCAAAGTAGGATTAAATTTCTCTTTTATGAAAGGGCCTTATTTTAGGATTTGAATTAAAAATGAGTGTTTCTGTGATTCCCAGGTGGAGAATTACAGAAAAATGTTCACTTCCCTGGAGCTGACATTGGCTCTGCGATGGACTGGTGTCCTGCCGTTACCGGATCTCCAGGAAACACACCCTGAGCTCACACTGAGACCCCACAGCTGAACCATGTAAGATGTCTCACTTTCAGAACTGGAATCAGGACAATGTGTTGCCTTCTTTAATTACAGTCTGAGAATTAGTTTCAGATGTGGAAGAATGCAGCAAAAAGAAATGGTGAGCATTTCTATATCGCTCTTACACTGTAAGAATGATGATCAAAACCAGTCTTCTTTTTATAAAAAAGCCCTGAATTAAATATGGTAGAGAAGAGCCATCCAAAAGTGTTCTCTGAAAGGCTCCTGCATGCTGCTGCTGAACTTTTAAAAGAGGAGTTAAATTTGGGACTTTCAGCATGTGATTCCAAAGTACTCAGGTTAGCATTTACTCAGAATCTAAAACTGCCTGGATTGGCTGCTATGGCTGCTTCAGGCAAAATGTTTGAATTCTTTTCCAAAGGTGCAGCTAGGAGGATGAGATCTCATATTGATGGTATATCTTCCTTAGGAGTTTCAAATCATTTTAAAACACCAGATTTATGGAATGTAGTAGCACGGAAAATCGATGGTGTTTGCTGCTACCTTCCTGAAAGCATCTTCTGAGAAAGCCGCTCAGGCAGGCACAGACAGTCACTCAGTCCACACTCACACCACAGATAGGTCAGCGAAGAAAGATGGAGAGGGTCTCTGTACAGAGTTCTAGCAAGGTTTATTGTAGCGTCACACTGAAGGAGTCCAGGGACAGAAGACAGCAAAGCAGTGCGGTGTCCTGGGTTAGGTATGGGGTCAGGGGCCAATCCAGTGGTCTGTGGGCACAGGGGCAGTACAAGGGCAGGGTAAAGGACAGTGACCTATAGGGAACTGAGGGAGATTAACATAGTGCTGCAGACCACCATGGGAAAAACCCTGGTGTCTCACCCAAAGCAGTGAGGCTTTCTCAAAGCCTGTGGCAGATTCTTCCAGGGCATATCCCTAATAGGCTCAAAGGCCTCTTGAATGGAAGACTGTGCCAGTAAATACCAAGTTCAATGCGTTTTTCAGTCTGTCAATACTGGAATGACTAAGGATTCTTTGGAAGCCTTCCAGTGAATATTTTCATTTATTTAACCTTGCTATATAACATCTTAATTGGACAGAACAGTTTTATGGTCCTCTTGGATTTTATCGGTATTCTCTGCCTTTGCAGAGTGTGCAGCATCCACAGCTGTGTTTGCAGCTTCACTTGGACAGTGAGGGCACATGGGCAGAGGTTCTAGCACTCAGCAGGGCTGCTGCAATAGTGGAGATTATTGTGCATCCCCTTCTGGCTTTGCACTGACTGATTAAGGCCGGTTTGGATATGGCCTTTAGTGGTCACAGCCACACTCTCTGCTGGGACACAGGTGTGCTCTGAACCTGGAGCCAGCAGGTAGATCAGGTAAACTTGGCACAAGGCACTAGAGGCCAGAACCTGATGTGCCAGTTCCTAGTGCTGTCACAAAGGTGTCTGTGGCATCTCCAATAGGAGAACTGTTGTGTGCCTCTGTGACAGGGCATGGCCAGCATCCAGAACAACAGTTAGAAAATGTAAGTGCTTTAATGAAGGTGTTTGAAACTGACTTGACCCTTTGCTGCAGTCAGGAAGCAGGGTTCTTGTCCTGCACAAGTCCCTCTTCTGGCACTAGCAATGATCTGACTGACTGTACAGCTGCACATAGTCGTTGAAATTGGAAAAGACCTCCAAGATTGAGTCCAGCCTTTGACCAATCACCACTCTGTCTACTAGACCAGAGCTCTAAGTGTTACATCCTGTCATTTCTTGAACACTTCCCGGGATATTTCTTGAACACTGTTTAGGGACAGTGATTCCACCACCTCCCTGGGCAGCCTGTTCCAATGTCTGACCACATGAAGAAATCTTATCCAATGGAAAAGAAAAATTGTACCAGATTAACAAGATAATCTCAGTGACTATGTGGTCACACAAGTGTTATTACCAGCACAAAGAAATTACTTGGAGGACATGGTTGTGGTTAGTAGGAGCACAGTGTACTTCTCAGTGGCCACACAGTCTGAGAACAGCATATACTACTTATGAGATTGCATCCTTCTAGTGTAAGTTTCACTTGTACTTCCCCAGAGAATTGGAAAGAGAGATTGCAAATTGAATACACTTTGCAATACATTTTTTTTTGCAATGGGAATCTTCTGTTCTCTTGAGTGGGATGTTAATGTAAAGGTCCATGCCTCAGCTTGGACTTTCAGTTAGGGAAATCAATTTCCTGGAGAGATGCCCTCAGGATCAGCCTTTTGGCTGGCATTTGATCAATTACTGCAGTAGAAGTTACTGACAGAATGGAAGAAAAGTTTGGCTTAAAAACAAAAAGGCATCTTTAACTTTCTTTGCTTTAGAAAACAGTTTTGCCATTGCAGGAACAAGTATGTATGTATGTGTGTTCATAAAGAAAATAAGAGATTATCTGTAACTCAAATATCTGGTTTTTTACTTCCCTTTTGCAGAGAAATCCAAGAGTCCATCAATGACTAACTAAAGTCTCTGTTCTCGTGATTTATGCGATTTGCTTCTCCTGGAGCCATGGATGAATACAGCCGCTTTGTGGACTGGGACAAAATGGATATGAGTGCCCAGAGCCAGGATACAAAAGAGCTCACCTGCACAGACTTACATGAGCTCAAGCAGCTGGCCCGGCAGGGCTATTGGGCCAAAAACCACTCTCTGAGAGCCAAAGTGTACCACAAACTCATCAGCAATATCCCATGCCGTACAGTGACCCCGGATGCAAACGTGTACCGGGACATTGTGGTGAAGATCACTGGAAAAAGAAACAGCAGCTCCCTTCCACTGCCGGAGTTCGTGGACAACAGCCTGATCCCCACGTACTGCCTGAACGCAGAGGGAATCGGGGCAGTCAGGAAGATCATTCTGTGCATCGCCAATCAGTTCCCGGACATCTCGTTCTGCCCGGCACTGCCCTCAGTGATCGCGCTGCTCCTGCACTACAGCAAGGATGAGGCTGAGTGCTTTGAGCAGGTCTGTCGCATCCTAGCTTGCAATGACCCATCCAGGCGGCTCATTGACCAGACCTTCTTGGCATTTGAATCCTCCTGCATGACCTTCGGGGACCTGGTGAATAAATACTGCCAGGCAGCCCACAAGCTGATGGTGGCAGTGTCCGAGGATGTGCTGGAGGTGTACTCGGACTGGCAGCGGTGGCTCTTCGGAGAGCTCCCCATGGCATACATTGCACGGATCTTTGATGTCTTCCTGGTGGAGGGATACAAAGTTCTCTATCGTGTGGCACTGGCTCTTCTGAAATTCTTTCACAAAGTCAGAGCCGGGCAGCCCATGGAGTCTGACAGCATCCAGCAGGACATTCGAGCCTTTGTGAGGGACATCGCCAAGTCGGTGTCCCCAGAGAGGCTCCTGGAAAAAGCCTTTGCTATCCGCCTTTTCTCTCGGAAGGAGATCCAGCTCCTGCAGATGGCCAATGAGAAGGCTTTGCAGCAGAAGGGCATCACAGTCAAACAGAAAAGGTAGGGCTCAGCACAGGTAACCTGAGCAATCTCCTGAATTTTCCCAGTGTGGGGAGCAGTCAGGCAGGCTGATTGGTGGGGAAGCTCTACTGGTGCATGCTGGTGTCTGCTGATGCATTTTCTCTGCAGAAAAACTCAGCAGCTCTAAAATCAAGCATTTCTGGGATTGTGATGGGAAGTGTAACAGAAATGCTATGATACAAGAGGAACTTGTAGTTTGATAAATTATTAATTTATATATGTATATATTAATTACAAGTATAATATCTCAAAAGTGTGTTTCATAAGCAGTTTTCAAACAAAAAGGCATTTTAGCAAAGTTGGTGTAGTGATTTTGGTTAACCAGTTTGAGATTTCCCAGCTAACGCACCAATTCATGTAGTGGGTCTAGCGCTGTCTAAATGCTGATGCACCCACTATAATATACTTATTTCCTACTGTGAGATAGGATCAGGAGGAAGGCAAAGAAGGCTCAAAGCTTCAAAAGGGTGTAAAGAAAGCTTTATTAACAGTAACTAAAAGACTAATAAGAATCAGAATAAAATCTTTAGAATGCTTCTCCTCCCCCCTACAACCTTTTGTTTCCCACTCAAAACGTACAGAAACAGTTTATCACTTCTAGGATAGTGTTTCTTCGGTTCACTTAGGGAGAGGAGTCCCTCTTGTCAATTTATGGAGACTTCTCCACAAGAAAACAGTTCTCTTGTGGCTTTTAATTTCCATGAACAGCAGCTGTCCAGAAAATCTGCAATGATGAAGTCTTCTCATTTTTCACAGCTTTTCCCACAGCTCTGTTTATGGGCCATGTCAACTTATGGGGTACTATTTTTAGGATGAGCTGTTCAAGAGCAAAGGTTTTCTTTATCTATCTCTGTGATCATCTTCATCACTAGAAAGAGAGATCTTCTTCTTTCCCTGGAGCACAGGGTATTCATCACTCTTCTCTCTCTGTTCAAACTTTTCATAGGATCACAGCTACTTTAACATCTGCTTACTGTAGCTTGGAGGCCTTTGCTCATATCTAGAATTTGAACACTTCATCTCCCCATATTTTTCAATGAGTCAGAGGGAAAAAGAATCTGATGTATCAATTACATCCTTCTCCATAACTTTACAAGAGGGTTTCAGCCCTAAGATCAAGGCATCTCCTCATCCCTCCCATCTGGTACTTGACTCTTTTTCACTGACCTTGGTGTCTTCATGTTGTTCTTTTACATGTTCTCACTCTGTCCTTTTCTCTCATCCGAGGGAGGACTGAAGGTCTGCAAGTCTTATCTGTGCACTGAAAGAGTTAATATCTCACCCGGGCCTACAGATGGTCAACTGACCGGAGCTGAGCTGGGCTGGGCTGGGGCGAGCAGCCGGGATCTCAGCAGCCAGGCCAGAACACAGCAGCAGCACGGGCAGGGGACAATGGCTTCTCCTCCCCCTGCCCGCTGGTTGAGGGCACATCCCAACGGCAGCAGAATCTTGGCTGAGCTGGCCCGGCCTGGGGCTGCTCCCGGGCCGGCAGACCCTGGGCTAGTGGCAGGGCAGGGCAGGGCTCAGTCACAGCAAGGTGTTCGCAGCCGGAGTCCCAGCCTGGCCTCAGCCCCGCCCGGCAGCCGATGGGAGCTTGGCCTCACAGCAGAGCCCACCCAGCCCGGCCGAAACAGGCAGGGGCCAGGCCGGCCTTGTTACCTGCTCTCAGGCCAGAAGAGAAAAAGAGAGAATTCCCGAGATTTTCCATTTTTAACGTGGGTGTTCACAGAGGTGTGTTCAGCTTTCTAGTGGTTTAACAAAGTGTCAATATTCAGCACGACTCACTGATTCATCAGGCACAGAGGAAGCTCTCAGCAGTTGCAATGATAAAACCACCACTGATAAATTACTTGGAAGAAACATACCCAAAGAAATGTGAAAATTTATTCTTAAATATGATATTATTTAATATGTCATTATTTAGCATGTATAAAATGTCAATTTGATGCTGCCCACTACTGTGAATTCAGCAGTTTCTTTAGTGTAAGGCACTGTCACAGCTGGGAACATTGTGCCTGACTGAGGAGCTGTTTTAACAGAGCAAGGAAGAAATATGTCTTATTTTCAGGTTACTTTTTAAATAAATTTGACTGCAAGCTTCCGGGAAGTCAAGAGTGTATGCTCACAGGTAGGAGTTAACCTGTTTTGTGACAGGTTCATGTACTAGTAAAAATAATTTTGAAAGAAGCATGGAAGAGAAGACTGACTATACAGATCCAAGAAACTGTTGCATAATCACAAGCTCTTCTCAGAAATAAGGGGAGGAAGAACTAACTTTGAAAACAGTAAATGAAATCCTGCTTTGATGTGACAGTAAAAGTCATACTAATCAAGACCTTAGCTGAAAGGCCTCTCAATGGATGTAGAAAAGGCACCAATATATTAATCTGAACAAAATTAGCATCTTGCCAAGTGCAAATGTATGTGCAGGTAAGTAGTGCCTGTTCTGTTTTTCCAGAGCTTCTGACAGCAGAAAACTTTTCCCAGCCATTTTTGAACTCCCAGGTTTAAGTGTTGGACAATTTTATGAACTGCCCTCTGAAGAGAGGTGACTTCTAGAAGTCCCTTGGGTCAGTGAGTGTGGTGTCTAGAATTCGGTATTCTAGACACATGGTCTCATTTTCTCTAAATCTCCACTGACATAGTAGGATCTTCCAGCCAGCTGCATTGCTGAGTTAGTTACAGTAGTTGCAAACAGCTGCCATTCCATGGCATGGCAATACATACTCAGTACATTTCAGCCTAAAAGATCACATAAATGTTAGCTGAACCTTCTTCATGTGTCTACGTACATGTAAAGCTCCCCCCAGTCTCTTCCAAGGGTTAATTTTTTAGACTCACAGCTTGGTTTACAGTCAGCTTCAGCATTTTCCAGTCAGTCTCAAATATTTCAAGACCTTTAGCCACTGGATTGTCATACGAGAGGCAGTTCAGACCTTTGTGTTTGAAACTTGTAGCAAAATATTGACTCCTCCATTGTGTCTTCCTGTTGGGAAGCTCAGGAGAGTTGTAATATCCTTGAGTATGTTGTTTAAATTAGAATTAGAGCGTTAAATTAAAAAATAAATAAATAATTTAAATAAACCAGAATAAAAGAAAACATACATCAACCAATCACAGACATTCCAAAACTTCCTGCTGTGTTAAATGTTGCAGAGAAATTCTCACAACAGTGATGCTTTTAAGGTAAAATACAGAAATATACCCAAATAAAGCCAGTAGTTACTGCTATGCTAGGCAGAGTTGCTACTGAAAAATTTTCACCGTCTCTTGACTACCTTTGTAAACCCACTGAAATTTCTCAGTGTCCACAGGCACAGTGCTGCTGGGAGTTTGGCTTGGCTCAGTTTGGGTCCCAGTGTGGGCAGATGGAAGTGCAGGAGAAGTGAGCTGTTCTCCAGGGTTCCATGGGGTACCAGTGAGTTCTCTTCTCCAGCTGTGTTTGGCCTATGCAAGGAGAAGATAATTTATTTTCCCATCACATAACAAAACGGGGAAAACAGAAATACAAATGTTTTAACCTGTCTGATTATTTTTTAGTGCTTGGTGACTCAAATCAAACCTTGCTTTGTTTCTCTCCAGGCTCCTTTCTCACTTTGTCATGGATGTAGGAAGTCACTAATCTTTTCTATCTTTTTTGTCTTTGTATTTGTATGTTCTCCTTCTGTCCATTCCATCTCCACTGCACCACTCCTGTTTGCAGTCTTACATCTCCCAAAAGGTAGGTTTAAACACTGGAGTCTCTGCACTTTGCTCATTCCTGCTGTCTTTGGCTTGTTTTTTCCTAGGTGGTCAATATTGCTAACATTGGGGCAGGAGAAGCAGGCCAGCAATCAGAGCACCCGATTGCTGTGCCACGTCTCTGGAATACCCTCCTGCAAAGTTAGTAATTAGTTCATAGCACCTGCAGAGCTGTCAGAGAAGGAGTAGCGGGCCCAAGGGCACAGCACTTCAGACAGCAATACACTTGTGTTTTCCTGAGTGGGAAAGAGTACTGTAAGAGTACTGTACATGGAGAAAGTACATGCTGGGATTATGGCTATGGCTATAAAAGGCCTTTATAATAATAGTCCTTTCTAATTTGGAAGAAAAAGTGTAATTTTTTTAAACGTCTCAAATAACAGCTCAGAAGAGCTATTCGGTATCATCCCAACTCCAAACCTGGTATATGCTATTGCATTAGATGTGAAACAGAGTCAACTTTTTATCTTCTTTGGAAGCTTTCTGCAGTTAATTGGAAAAATTTTGAACTGACCTCAACTTGGCGCACTCCTAAAAGTGACCTGTCTCTATTCATAGTAGTTTATATTTGCTTTTAAATAGGTATGGTTTTTTTAGAGTCGAGAAGACAAGACTCTTTCTGTGTCAAGGAGGTCAGAGTTACTCAGCCGTAGAGCATTAATGGTTAATGAAGTAATTTATCAAGTCTTGGCCTGAAAAGTAAATCTTTAATAACAAAACCCAGTGAGTGGATTGTGATATCTGATAAGTAGAGAACTTGGAAAGAGAAAGGCTGCTCTGTGAGTATTAAATAGCAGAGATATTTGGGTTTAAAATCATGCCTTTGAGAATCCTCTGGCCTTGCTGCAGGTGCCCTGAGTTAACTTTAGTGAGTGATGCACACTAATATTTGTACTAATTTATAAAATCAAAGCTGGCGTTAACTTCCTCATGTTTTCGTGTTTGAAAGAACACCTTAAGAGACTTAGCAAAGCATGTTTCATACCATAACTTCTGTATTGAGGATTTTACCTCTAATCAAAAAGCTGTTAATCCCAGTCAAGTGAATCTTCTGCATCTGTGTATTATTTTTGCAGTTAGGTTGTTCTGAAAGCAGCAAAAGCCTTGATTTATGCTAGGAAGCAGTTTGGGTTTGAGGGGTCTTAGGGAGAGCAGGGTGTCTGTTGACGCTGATCTGGACACAGGATTAGGTTTCAGGTTTATATATCACAAATTACTTATATTGCTATGTATGACTGAAAAAGAAATCTCCTTTTACCACACAATTATGCCCTCACTGAAATTATAATGGGTTTTAAAGATAATGCATCTCCTCTAAAATTTGACCCACACCAGAGTAGAGAAGGAAGATGTAATTCAGTGAGTAATCTTTGGAGTTGGGTATTTGTGGGTTTTTTTGGTTTTTTTTTAATAATACAGGGCACATCCACTTTGGCAGGTACTGCTTCATGTCCTCAACCTTGGCTTTACCTTTGGGAGCTTTGAAGTCTCTGAAGCACATAATATTAATGATATAGTTGGAAAAGCAACATTCCTATGGAATTAGCAAATGCTGTTTTATTAAACAGTAATTGTGCTGATTTTCAAATCTAATTCCTTGGAATAATAGCAGTTGAACAAGTCTTTCTAACGTCAGCAATCAAGCAAAAGTTGTCATGCGAATCCCAGTAACTGAGGAAAGCACTAATGCAGGCTAAAACCTTCTGAATTTGTTCCGTTCTAGTGGTAGACTTTAATGCCTGTCCAAATTTACTGTTCTCTCAAGCTACAGTGTTTTCACAGATGACCCCGAAAAGTGTGGAGTGGTGAAGGCTAAACTGAATTTTCCTCAGTGAATAAAACCCAAGACATTTGGTTTTTTTCTTAGCCCACTTGTGTTCTGTTCATTTTCACTTGTTTACTAATTTGAAAAGCAACTGCCAAACTGAAAGAGATTATTTTCAGTGTCATTAGATAAATACTGTTAAAAGTAAGATAATCAATACAGGTTAGATACTTGTAACTAGTTGCAATCTGAAACCCCCCTCAAAAAAGCTGTATTTTTGCTCAGCAGCATGGAGTTTGGTTTGATAGGTGCAAGCTGTATGTGGGCACTTCTCAACACAGGGTCAGGTTTCAGTCTCAACCATTCACAGCTGTGATTTTTTACTGGGAAATAACACATCATTTTGTTTCACATTCTTTGGCCATGTTCTTGGTTTAACTAGATTGTGCCATTAAATATAAAATTATTTACCATGATATTCAAAGGGCAGGAGCTGTATGCCTGGTACAGTTTTAAATGGCCAATACTATCTAGCAAATGGTAAATACTATCTAGCAAATCAGAAAGATCTGTTTGAAAAGGTGATACTCTGCATACATGAAAGAGTTGTGGGAAGGCACAGGGTACTGAAAGAGATGTGTTCAGAATGCTGCTGAACAGGCTTTGAGAGGGGTTTGGGTAGGAAAGTCTTTAAATCAGCAGTTTATAGTAGCCAGGAGAAGGAAAAAAGGCAAAAGCAAAGATACTCTTGAGTGAGAGCCTTTTAGAAAAATGAACTGAAGTTTAGTTGCTCAAACAGCTCACAGAAATATGAAAAATGTACAGACCAGGTATACAAACAATTCTGAAGCTTGCTTGAGGTGAAAATTTAAACCTGTTTTGATATTTGTCATTAAGTCTTAGCCTATTTATCACCATTGCTTTTCCACTGCAAATCCATTCTAATCAACAGTTGACCATCCTGAATATTTTTTACTTCCTTAAATGCGGGGACAGGAAAAATCTTAATTTCTGCTGAGCTGAAACCAAGTCATAGTCTCTCAGCTCTGTTCCATAGTGTCATCAGTTTTAGCTGCAGACCTGCCAGAACACAGAGGGCAACACCTAAAGTAAGATTCTGAACATGGAGTTTCAAGGCTCAGCCCCTACTTTGTTTCAGTGAATCTCTCCTTTGCCTCAGATTGCTGTGTTTAAAAATACAAATAATGTCCCTAGTCAGTGATGCTGTAAGTTTTGAAACCCATACATAGTTACAGCTTGCTTAATAGCTGCCCACAGAAGTTCCTTGCATTAAATAATGCAGGGTAGCAATGCAACGACTGATTTTGTTCATTTGGCTAAAATAAGCAGTAATTTCAGTAATTTTTTAAGTGACCTGAAGAGTCACTTCATTCAAAATGCTGATACCAAGGTGCCTGCAATGAATTCCAGAAAGCAGTTCCCAGTGTCTCCGAGCAACCACTGCTCTGCATTGCAAATGCTGCTGATTTTTTGGTACTACAAGCATGAAAAATTAAAAGTTTATCTATTTTGTGTTTTAGGGAGTGAGTTAAGGTATCCAGATCCATGCAGATGTACAGTATTGAGGGCCTCTTCATGATCATGAAACTGAGAGAAAAGAAAGGTGTAATTGTCAAAAAACCCTATCAGAAATAGGCAAATGCTTGTACCCGAACCATTGCATGCAGAGCAAAGTAATAATGCTTTATTTAACACCTGGATGCCCAGTAATTCAGTGACTTGTGTAAATTATGTGTCTTTGGCTGTCTCCATTGCATTCTAAGCATTTAACATAGACCATGGAAGCAAATAACATTTAATCCCCAGGCTCTGGGTTTGTGTGCTTATTTAATCTGAGAAATGAAGGCTGGCTAAATGGTGATGATTGTAACCTTCAAGTGTTTAAAATCCATGAACCAATCCTTCTAACTGTATCATATGCTTTTGGAGGGTACAGGGATTTCCTTCCCAGTGTCAATGTCTAGCATTCTTTAGTATTCTCAGGCTCCATCTGTAACCATGATCCCAGGAACATTTTTCTTTCATAATGAAGTGGAAGTCACTGGTAATTACATGTTTCCAAGAGATGGAACTTCTCAAAAGCTTCAAATGTTTGCCTTGGATTAAAATTGCTTACCCTGGTAATACTGATTCCTCTAAAGTTTCTGAGGGGTTTAGGAATTCTCTAATCACACGCTACGGGCAGGACTTCAGAGGTAGAAAAAATACTACCCCTTCATCTCAGATCCTGTTTATTTAGGTATTCTGTTCTCTGTGCTTAAACACAAGTGCCAGCGAAACTGTTACAAACAGCAAATATAAGGCCATGGTAATTTTTAGTGGCTCAGTGTTGTGTCCTCTATGTGTAAAGGTGCAGGCCACAGCTACCATACAGAGAAATAGAAAATAGAG
The DNA here is from genome assembly GCF_048771995.1 of Taeniopygia guttata. NCBI lineage: Eukaryota > Metazoa > Chordata > Aves > Passeriformes > Estrildidae > Taeniopygia > Taeniopygia guttata. Next base: position 15,878,418 of record NC_133039.1, read on the forward strand.
TCAAGCCAAATCTCTGCCTCTGAGGATTATGTTAAATTGCAGTAGTTTATTACCTTCACCAGGTCACAGCCATCTAATCCCATGGACTGGAGCTTTGACCAATAATTTGTATGCTGGAGTCTGTTAGTGTTCAGCTGTCTTCTTGTGTTTCAGTTCAGTAATCCAAAACTTAAATTATTGCTTCTCAGTGTTTTGTGTTGTATTTCTCAGGCAGAATGTGCACTTGGCAGTTCATGCTGAGAACTTCAAATCAGAAATTGTCAGTGTGAAGGAGATGCGGGATATCTGGTCATGGATTCCAGAGCGATTTGCACTGTGCCAGCCCCTCCTGCTTTTCACCACCTTGGAACATGGCTGTAGTCTGAGCAGGTAAGGAAAACCTTCCTCTCTCTTCTGTACTGTAGGGCAAAAAGGAGTAACTGGTGAAGTATTTACTGGATTGACAAAAAGTCCATGCTTATTCAGGACTTGATCTGAAGAATGTCATTAACAATGGAATATAAAAGTAACAAATTCTATTGCCTACAGCATTTGGGATATTTTCTATGCCAGAATATTTTAAATTGTTCAAGATCAATTGGAAAAGTCAAACTTGGATCAGTTCACAGAGTTTGCATGTCTGAGTCTGGTTCCTTAAGGGTATGAATGGTTTAACTTAGTGGCTGCTCTGCAAGCACTTTATTGATAACTACATTCATACTGATCCAAGGAAGAAGAGAACTGGAAACTGGAAATTACCTACGAATCTGACTGGGTTTTTTTAAGTGAGATAAACTAGATATGAATTGTCCTTGCACCTGGTACGGAACACTATAACCCTATAGCCCCTAATAATGACTTTGCTATCAGTAGGTACTGAGGTACTGAGGCAAGGAGTGACCTGCTCTCCCAGCCTTATGTGCCTATGAGGAAGACAAAAGCAAGCAAAGAGAATGCATCTCAATTAATTCCCTTAAGGACCTAAAGCCCTTCAAACATGGTCATCAGTCCTAGGCTGTTTTACAATCCTTTGGGTTGTTTCAATTCAAAATACAGTAAAAGGCTGCAGTTGATCTAGGTAAGCTTCTAGTTATTCTTCAGAGACATAAACTGTACAGGAGACTGAGTAGAGAGCAACTGCTTGGTAGTATTCATTTACACTCAGCTTTATTATTTACATGGACTGTATAAAGTATTTGCAGGAATATTCTTAGTCTTAGGTGATTTTTTGCCATGGCACCAGTTGGAGAAGGAGGCGGTGCTGACGAGGAGGAAAGGAGCTGCAGTTGGTGACAGTTGAGTGCTCACTTTGTTGTGCTCTGCACTTCAGGTTCTATTCCCACAGCGAGGGACACGAACCAACTCTGCTCCTCATCAAGACAACAGCGAAAGAAGTGAGTGAGGCAAAAGACAAGGGATTAAATTGGAGTTTGGGCAGTATGTAATGCTGTGTTGCAACACACATCTGTTTATAATAAAATGAGTAAGCAAAGTCTGGCTTTGTTTTTTTAAGAATCCATGCTTTAAATCATTCTATTTGTTGGTTATAGGACTACACATTCTTGGGCAGACCTTCGAAACCAGGTCTTGGTTAACTGCTTTTTCTCTTGCAAGCAGTGTGAGGTGATGGACTAGAGTAGCTCATTTTGCTCTTGGACAGACTCTGAAATGCAGAGTCAGAGGAACAGAGTGGGAATTGTGCTAAAGTTGTGAAGACATAGAAGACATTTTCATTTTCCCAAGGATATGAGGAGAGGAAGTAGCAGAATTTAAATGGTATGAATAATGTTGGATTACATTATGTGAAAACAAAAGCCTTAGTTAATCTCATTCTTGACTGGGAAAAAAATAAGCCAAGAAAATTCTGAGAACCTGAGGAGGAGTGCACACGTCCCTTTTTTCTGCTTCTATGTGTGACAATGTTAGACAGCATAATGTGAAAAGAGCAACATGCTTGTTTAAAAAATTAATACATAAAGCAAGAAGTCTTCCCAGAACCTTCTCAGGAGGGCACACAGGAACTTCCTGTAATGGTGTTGTTGTCTGTGCCACTGTACATGACTTTTAAATATTCTGTATATAACATTAAGCTGTTACTGGAGCCTGTGGGCTTTATTCGTGCCTACACAGAATCACACAGAATCACTAAGTTGGAGGAGACCTTTAAGATCATTGAGTCCAACCATGCCTTAACATCTCAACTAAACCATGGCACCAAGTGCCATATCCAGTATTTTTTTAAACACATCCAGGGATGGTGACTCCACCACCTCCTCAGGCAGACCATTCCAGAACTTTATCACTCTTTCCATAAATTTTTTTTTCCTAATATCCAACCTATATTTCCTTTGGCGCAGCTTGAGACTGTGTCCTCTCATTCTCTCAGTTGCTGCCTGCAGAAAGAGACCAACCCCACCTGACTACAGCCGCCTTTCGGGAAGTTGTAGAGTGATAAGGTCACCTCTGAGCCTCCTTTTCTCCAGGCTCTACAGCCCCAGCTCCCTCAGTCGCTCCTCAGAGCGCTTGTGTTCCAAGCTCCTCACCAGCCTTGTTGCCATCCTCTGGACGCACTCAAGTGTCTCAACGTCCTTCCCAAAGTGAGAGGCCAGAACTGGACGCAGCACTCAAGGCGTGGCCTCACCAGTGCTGAGTACAGGGGAAGAATGACATCTCTGCTCTTGCTGGCCACCCTGTTCCTGATACAGGCCGTTGATACAGGATGATACATTCCTGATCCAGGATGCTGCTGGCCTTCATGGCCACCAGGGCACACAGCTGGCTCATGTTCAGCCGCTGTCGACCAGTGCCCCCAGGTCCCTTTCTGCCTGAGCACTGTCCAGCCATACCGTCCCCAGACTATTAACATTGCAGGGGATTGTTGTGGCCAAAATGCAGGACTGGGCACTTGGATTGATTAAACTTCATCCTATTGGATTCTGCCCATCCATCCAACCATTCCAGGTCTCCCTGCAGAGCCCTCCTACCTTCCAACAGATGGACACGTGCTCCCAGCTTAGTGTCGTCTGCCAATTTACTAATGAAAGCCTCAGTCCCCTCATCCATGTCATCAATAAAGATACTGAACAGAGCTGAACCCAGCACAGAGCCCTAGGGGACACCACTGGCTGCCAGCTGGATGCAGCACTGCTCACCACCACTCTCTGGGCCGGCCATGCAGCCAGTTCTGAGCCCAGCACAGAGTGCTCCTGTCCTAGCCTGGGCTGCAGCTTTTCAGGAGTGTGCTGGAGTCCAAATAGACAACATCCACAGCCTTTCCTGCCTCCACCAGGCGGGTCACCTGGTCATAAAAGGTGATCAGGTTGGTGTCAAACATGGCCTATCCCTCCTAAACCCCTGCTGGTTGGGTCTGACACCCTGGCCATCCTGTAAGTGCTGTGTGATGACACTCAGTGTAAACTGTTCCATAACCTTACCTGGGACTGAGGTCAGACCAACTGCCCTATCATCACTAGGATCCTCCTTGCCACCCTTGTGACCGGGCATCATGTTGGGCAGCTTCCAGTCATTTGGAACCTCCCCAGAGTGCCAGGACCATTGGTAAATGATGGAGAGCAGCTTGGCAAGCTCATCTGCTGGCTCTCTCATCTCCCTGTGGTGGATCCCATCTGGTCCTATGGATTTATGAACATCCAAACAGCTCAGCAGTTCTCTGTCCGCCTCCTCCTGGATCACAAGGGACCCGTTCTGCTCCCTGACACTATCTACCAACCCAGGAAGGGCAGCTGTCCTGAGGACAAGCCATCTCCCCTCTAAAGACTGAGGCAGAGAAGGCATTAAGCACTTCGGCCTTCATCTGCAGTTGCTATATCTCTGCAGGATGACTGTCCATGAACAAGCCCATTTCTACTCTTATTTACATCTACCTAATGCTCACCCTCCAGGCCATTTCATAGTTCTGCATGTGGTTTATGGCCATTCAGGCCTGTGTTGAGATGCCAGTGGTTTATGCCCTACCCCTAATGTCTGAAGGGTAGAGGGGGGAACAATTATTTTGCTTCTTGTTTTGGAACCTGTCAAAAGTCTGGCTTTGTAAGGAATTCTGGTTTTTTTAGGATGGTTTGTTTCTTACCCCTCAAAGAAACGTGTATTAGCCAAAAAAATAAAACAACACTAGGAGAAAAATATGGGGGGGGGGGGTCCTTCTTATGGATTTGGAGGGTTTTTGCAAAGGGTTGTTCATCTTTTATTCGTATGTTTATGGTTAACTTTTAGAATGAGGAAAATTTGCTTTCTGATTTTCTGCCTCTCATACCCATCAGGCATATCACATCAAATGGACTTCTGGGTCATTTAGATTTAATTCTAAATCTGAATATACATTTTAATCTAAATACAGATTTATCTAAATAAAACAAATCTGATCTTCAGTAATTTTGTCCTAGGAGATGTGCTTGTAATGCTTGTGGAGGCCTAACAGCAAATGTACCTTAGAACAATTCTGTGTGGTCATAACTGTTTTTCTGATTTCTGGGGGGAAAAAGCACAGATGCTTTCATCCCACTTTGGAGTTTCATTGTTTCCTCTGTGTGCACATAGCAGTGATGTCTATTGCTGGTAGCAAAAAATTCTAGTGCAAACACAAGACTCCAGAGACCAGCTCGGCCCTCAAAGGTTGCTTCTCTTTATTGGAGACTAGTGGCCCCCATGTGGTTTGAGTGGATGCTCTAAATATCTGAGCTAGTTCAGCATTTGCTTAGCTAAGCTGGCTTTAACGTATTCTTCGAAATGTAAGAAAGCCACCAAGGCCACTAACCAAAAAGTGTTCAGGCAGAGCTGCTCATACTGTAACTTGGGACAGCACTGTTGCTTTGGTTGCCAAAGTAAAGGAGTAGGAATCAGGCTGTACAAGCCTAGAGTGATCTATATTTTGGTACCTGAGGTTGTGTTAGAAAATTTCTCTTTTAAGGTATCAGAGGTATGAAATAATTTTTGACACTCTTGGGATTTAGAGGTAACTAGTCACTGGTGGATTAAAGCAGCTTAAATCTCTCTTTAGATATAAGTACTTGTGCTGCTTTAATCCACTGGTGTAGAAACTCTGAAATTCAAACTGAGGTAAAGCCTGCAGATTTGGTCTCTGAAATGTCAGTATCAGTGGGCTTAACACACTCTTCTTCAATGGGAAGCCTGACTGTGCTGTCTGTGCCAGGTCTGTGGGGCTTACCTGTCCACTGACTGGAGTGAGCGCCGGCGAGGAGGGAACAAGCTGAGTTTCTTTGGAACTGGGGAGTGCTTTGTGTTTAGGGTGAGTAAAATTTTGTTGTTGCTGCCCAGTACCAAGACAGAATGATTGTACTGGTTAGCTATCATCTCCCTTCCACTTAAAGGGGCTGGATTACATGCCTTCCTAATTTATAAAGTTTATTGAACTCTTAATGTGAAGGAAAAATTTTACTTTTAACTTTTGTGGTGACCTTTTCTCCCCTTGCACAGAACATTTTCTTAAAAGATCATAGAATCATCAAGGTTGAGAAAGACCTTTAGGATCATCAAATCCAATCACCAACCCAGAATTACTATCATGTTCACTAGTAAACTATGTCTCCAGGTGCCACATCCACACATTTTTTGAACACTTCTAAGGATGGTGTTGTGGTTTGACACTGGCCAAATACCAGGCACCCACGTAAACTGCTCACTCAACTTCTCCTGCTACAGCTGGGCAGAGCAGAGAAACTTTAACAAAGGGTTCATGAGTTACGGACTGGGAATAAACACTCCAAAGGCAAAACAGGCTCAACTTAGAGATAAAGAGTGAGTTTATTATTAACAAAATCAGAGCAGGAAAATGAGAAGTAAAATAAGCCCTTAAAACTACCTTTTTTCCCCCCAGCCCCTCCCTCCTTACCACTGACAGTGCAGGGAGACAGGGCCTGGAGGGCTTGGTCAGTTCATCACCTGAAATTTTCTTCCACTGCTCAGGGAGAGGGATCTTTCCCCTGCAATGCCATGGGGTCCCTCCCACAGGAAACAGTTCTCTGTGAACTTCTCCAGTGTAGTTCCAATCTCACAAGCAGCAGCTCCCTGCGACCTGCTGCAACATGAGCCCCTCCCACAGGCAAACAGTCCTCCCCAAACTGCTGCAGCGTGGGTTACTCTTCCACAGGGTGCAGTCCTCCAAGGACAGGCTGCTCCAGCAAGGGCCCCCTCTCTCCATTGGGTTTCCAAAGGGCTCACAGCCTTCTCCAGTACCCACCTGCTCTGGCATGGGTAAGCTCTGCACAGGCTGCAGGTGGATCTCTGTATCCTCCATGGATACTCATGGGCTGCAGGTGGATCTCTGCATCCCCCATGGATCCCCATGGGCTGCAGGATCTCTGCATTCCCTGTGGATCCACATGGGCTGTGGGAGCACAGCTGCTTCACCATGGTCATCACTACAGCGTGCAGAGGAATCTTGGCACTGGCGCCTGGAGCACCTCCTCCCCCCTCCTTCATTATCACAGAGGCATTGCCACCATTTCTAACTGGCCCAGCCTTGGCCAGCAGCATGTCCATCTTCAGAGCCATCAGGGATTGGCTCTGCCAGGCATGGTGGAAGCTTTCAACAGCTTCTCACAGAAGCCACCTCTGTGGCCTCCCCACTACCAAGAACCAGGCCATGCAAAACTGACACAGATAGTCACTCTACCCCTTCCCTGATCAGCCTGTGCCAGTGCCTGACAACCGTTTCAGTGCAGAAATTTTCACAATATCCAATCTAAACCTTCCCAGGCACAACTTGAGGCCATTTCCTCTTGTCTATCTCTTGTTAACTGGGAGCAGAGCCTTACCCCAACTGGCTCCACCCTCCTTTTATGCAGTTGTAGAGAAAGATGATCTAGAGATGAGAGATGTAATAAGGTAACTTGGAAGTTATTGCATCATTTCTTCAACCACCTAAAAAGCAAAGGAATAAAGGGTAACATCTGGCCTAAAAGAAAGGTTGAGCTAAGCTTCACTGCTGACTGTGCAGATGGAGACTGTGGTGCTGGAATGTTCTTTTCTGATCAGAACTCTGTGCAATGTGCATACACTAACGTCAGCTCTGCCTTTCTCTGCCTCTCTGCAGCTGCAGCCAGAAGTGGAACGCTACGAATGGGTGGTCATAAAACACCCAGAACTAGCCTCGACTGGATCAGAGACAGAAAACCATGCCCAAACAGCTTCCAGCACCCTTTCCTCCAGCAGCATCCCCTCAGACCCTTCAGATCGCCTTTCTCCCTTCTTAGCAGCTAGGCACTTCAACTTGCCTTCCAAAACAGCATCCATGTTCATGGCTGGCAGCAGCGAGTGCATCATTGTAGGTGAGTCCATGTGAGAATTCGAGCACAGATCCTACCCCATCTCTTCCTGTCCACCTTAGATACATGTCCCCTTTATCTACTTCAGCATCACCATAGGAAGAGATAAAATTGCCCAAAATCTGACATCATTTCTCAACCAAAATTTTCTGTGGGCAAACCTGCTTACAAGCATTTTAGAGAAGAGGGTAACTCATTGCTTTAAGTATAGCCATTCCTTCTTACTGCCTAATTCATGCTGAGAAATAGTTCTCAAAAAGGAGCTTACTTTGCTTCAAGGCTTTTGAAACACAGAGTAGGCTATAAAACATGTTAATTCTCCAGGAACTTTATTGGATCTCTGTTGCTGCTGACTTTGGCAAAAATCTGCTTAGTAAGGTTGTGACTTAAATGGGATTTACGAGGAGCAGATCTAAAATCATAGTTGTCTTTCCCAAAAGTCTTTACTTGACACTTGTTAGGAGAGCAACTGGCCTATAATTTCCTCTGTAATGTCAAGTGTTGGCTGATTTCCCACTTGGCAGCATGTGCTCTAATAATAAAATAATGGAATTGTTTAGGTTGGAAAAGCCCTCTAAGACCATCAAGTCCAGCCATACCCCAGCACTGCCAAGGCCACCACTAACCCATGTCCCCAGGTGCCACAAATTAAGAAACCATACATGGTTTCTTAACACTTCCAGGGATGGTGACTTCACCACTGCCCTGGGTTGCCTATTCCAATACCTGACTACCCTTTCACTGCAGAAATTTTCCCAATAATCCAACCTAAATCTTCCCTGGTGGTTGAGGCATTTTCCTCTTGTCCTGTAACATGATCCTTGGGAGCAGCGCTCAGCCCCCATCAGGTTCCACCCTCCTTTCAGGGAGGTGTAGAGTGTGATGTGTCCCCCCCAGGTCTTTCTACCAGCTTTAGGTAAGGGAGTTACTTATATTTACCATATACTACATTATGGGTGGTAATAAGAGAGATACATGCTTTACTAGTAGATACATAGACGTGAGTGTTGTACACAGCTTCAGCTATTGACCAGAATTCCCACCCTTTCGATTCTTCAGATAGCTTTAGTAACTCTTCTTTGATGGTTGCCCAATAAGCAGTAGGGAATCTTCCTTTTTGTTCTCCTAACACATTTCTGTCTAACTTTATTTCACTTCTCTGCATTTTCTGACTGAAAGCTCTGTGAACCGTAACATAGATCCACAGATAACCAAAATGCTTTCAACTCTTACATGGTTTATAATGATTTTGAAGACCAAGCCAGTGCTGTTAGTTACTGATCTTTTTTTTTTTTTTTCTTCCCAGCTTTGTTTTTTGACTGCTAACAGAATTATTTGGTTTTCCTTTACTGGAGAAAAATTTGCAGTTGTAGCTTCCAATATCCTCCAGCACTGAAATACAAGTCTTAAATGCAGGTAGTTTTTGTTCTTGCTGAGTTGCATTACTTTTCTTTATTACTGTTGCAAGAAATCATCCAGTTCTGATATTACCATTCAAAAGCTATACATCTGATCCTATGCTGTTTCATCTGAAGACAGCAAGCGGGCATTGCTGAGGGCTTCGAATTGTTTCCCATGGGAAAAGCACTGAAGTCTTTGTACTTTTAGTGTTTCTCACGCCAAGAAATACGGAGATATCCTCACCCTGTCTTTGTCTTTTCCCAGGAGGTGGTGATGGCCAGGCTCTGTACCTCGATGCAGATCTGAACCATGGGAGAACCAGCCACTGCAACACTTTCAATAACCAGCCACTGTGTTCTGAAAGCTTCCAGATCTCCATCCTGGAGGTGTGGGGCTTCAGGGACACCATGAATGGTTGATGTGACTATCATTCATCAGCTAGTTTTTCAGTTGTCCAAGGCAAATTCCAATACAGGAGCTAAGTTAGAACATCCTTTCTGCTGGGCTTAGTGCTGTGCATCATTCCTAAGTGGTGCACTTGGATGCAGGCCTAGTTGTTTACTCTCATTTTATTTAAGACAGGTCAAAGTGAAGTAATGTATCTGGTTAACTGTTTTTCCCTTTACCTCTAGAGATCTGTATTCAGAGAGTGTTGGTAAAAATGAAAATGTGATGAGTTCAAAACCATTCTAGATGGATACAGGTCCAAATCATGGGATAGTTTTGAGTCCACAGTTCCTCAGAGGCACAGCCCTGGCTGAGCTCTGCTGCAGAGCTCTGAGCCACTGGCAGCAGTACCTGACCTGAGCCAGGAATATCAAATGTCTCCTCACAGGGAACACTAGTGACCTCAGATCTGACATAGAACAGTAGTTCATAAAATCACTTCCCTCCTGTGAGCAGACATTGTACAGGCAAATCAGTACCATTAAGTTATGAAGCTCTTCATTCACACCAGAACCACGATTGCTGATCTTCTTGTACCAAAACCTTTGACATGTTCCAGTTGCATGTGTTAGAGCAGTCTGCCTCTGAGAAAGGTATCCAGGCTGGACAGTGATATTTCCAAGTCTTGATTTTGTTTACATTCCTATTCCTTATCAGTATGATGACTTCAGGGTGACTCCCTGTGTCAGGCAGCTGAAAGCCAGAGAGTATCTGCAGTGCTCAGAAATGTTCCTTTCCTCATCTTTCTCGGGAGCTGAAATGAAGCTTTAAATCTGAAAATAATTGTGCTGATATACCTGTGTGTCTGGGGAATTAGACCTGGTGATAATGGGAACTTAATTCTCTCCCCTCAGGTAAAGAAAGGAAGGCAAGAGACAAATCTGGGAGTGAATGGGTTTCCCAGGAGAACAAGAGACAACACTGTTTTTCCAGGTGTCTTCTCAGTGGTGAGATTCCTCCTGAGAAGCTAACAGTTTTCTTCCTGTGTATTCTGGTAGGGTTTGGGTGATGAAAAGAGGCTTTGCTCATTCTTGAGCATTCCTACATTCTCTGCAGGCATGCCTTGTGCCATGTGATGTCTGGAGGCAATTCCCCAGTGTCTTTATCCAAAAATTGCGCTATCTGTTGTGGAAATTCTCCCACATGAAGCACAAATACATAAATATCAGTGAGTAGTCCAGAGCATACAACAGGATGCTCAGAGCTTCAGTGAGTAACTCACTAGTAAGATTTATCACAACAGGGAAAATGAAGGGAAAGAGAAATTGCTGATTTTCTAAACCGTTCAATCTGAAAAATTGCTGTAGAATGGGATTGCTACTTAATGTTATTCCTACTTAAGCTTGAATTTCATTAAAAGAAAAAATTTAAATGAACAATGTTAAAAGCTAGGCTGGACAGAGTCACATTCATATTCAGAGGTCTGAAGTGAGTTTTTGGTCATGTTGGCTTGTCCAGCTTGCCAGCCATGACAGTACCTCATGGCTTGGGAAAGAGTTGCCTCTTGCAGAGAATGTGAATTAACTCGGCAAAAATAAGATTTGCTTTTTAAGCTGTCATTTTAAATTTTTGTCAAAATAGCTCTTTGAAAAATTAGCCTTTGTGCAGAATAGTTTAAGTCTTTTGCACCATTTGTATTTGCAGTTGGATTCTCTCACCCTGTCTGAGAGTCAGCATTGGGCCTCCCTTTCTCCTTCCTACACAATGAGTTCTGCCCAGTTGTCTTTTCACAACGAGTTTACCATAAGCTTGATTGAACTGCAAGAGGTAATTCAGTTACACTGATATATTTTGATGTGGAAGAACTCAGTCATATCTGGCTTTTTGCAAATACTGGCTGATGCTGCCTTCTATTTTTCCAAGCCACCTATGTCTCTTTGCCCTTGCAGGTATCCCACAAGCTTCCTCAGACAAAAGAAATCACTCAAAAAGTATAGGTTCTGCTTAGTGTAGGGGGGATTTGTAGGTGGGATTTCCGTTTGGTTTGTGTCTCCTCTTTTGAGCTTGTCTGAGGAGGTGCCCTTGGGAGCAAAAAATTACTCAAAAACACAATAGTAATAATTTCCAGCTTGTTGTCAGAAATTCCCTGGAGCTTTGTGATGGTAGGATTTGTGGGAGTGTAATGTTCTACTCCAAATGAATAAATTTTATCTGCAAAAATTTGGCTGCATCTGGCAGTGTGATGGGATTTTCTCACTCCCATCCCTGCTGGGTGCAACTATGTCAATACCTTGTCTTAAGCCATATCTAAGAAACATTCCTCAGAAACATGTTCCTTTCCCTGCTCTGTTCTTGGTGCACAGCAATTTGGGTGTTTAGAATCTGAAATAACTCCTGGTTCCTCAGAAACTCACCATAGGATATCAATGTGAGAATCCAAGGAGGAGCAGTACTGGACTCAAGGTAAGGGACTGATTTGGCTTGATGAAGTACTGCCCTGCCACAACCACCCTGTGGGACTGATCTGAGTGGTTCGACCTGGAACAGCCTGGATGAGCAAGAAGCTGCAGTAATCCAGGGAGAGCAGTTCTACAGTGCTACAGCAACTTCAAACAATCCTTGTGTTCAGTCAAAATGGATATTCCTTGTCATGTGCAAGTCCTCATCCATCATTCCTGTTGTGGTTGTGAGACACCTTAGAAGAATGGCGTTTTTACTTGGTTATCTTTCCAGTAGTAGAGACGCATTTTCTGTGTAGTTAATGGTTGTTGCTGACCAACTGTATGTGTAAATTCAAACCCTTTGTTTCATGCAAAACTCTTGAGAAGAGGCCACAGGTGGTTTTGAAGACAATGACTACAATGGACACCTTATCAGAAAGTGGAGTTAATCTCAAGTACTCCAGCCATGAAGTGATTTAGTCAGTTGTTACTTGTAGCTATGAACACCTATTTCAAGTAGGCTGTAATCCCTGTTTGTGATCCTGCTGGCAAGAGTGCCAGAGTTATGGGATGGGCTTGGGCTGGGAGCTGCAGGCTGGGCGTTGGTCACCACAGTTCTGTGAGAACTTCTGTGCTTTCCTGGGAAAGCTGCTTTTTGCTTTGTCATATTCCTTGAAGGCAGAAAATATTAGAAGCTCCTGACATCAGAAACCAGACTTTACTGTAAATGACAACCGAACTGCAGTCATGGGAACTGTATCCAGCTGCAGCTGGACAGACTTCACTGCACCTGAGCTGTCTTTCCTGCAGCTCCTGCACTTTGGCACACTCCTTTTTCTGATGCAGCACGTTAATCAACCCTCTGTTAATAGAGACAAATCAGCAAAGGGAAGGGAAAAATTCTCATTTCCTCTCTGATGACATCTCTGAAGTCAAAACTGAGTGAGGGCCAGGCCTGTTCTTTGAAGAGTTAAACCATGCCAATAGAGATCTGTGGTGAGCCACAAGGGGTGACGTGCAGATCCATAAACTGCTCTTCATGTGTGTGTATCGAAATTGTGTACCTTTGTCCTTGGAAATTCATCCTCATTTTTGGTGGAGCATAATCTCCTCTCCCCATGGGGACACTGATGCCACAGTGAGGAGCTGACCCACAACTGTGGCACTGCGAGAGCTCAGCTCTTGCCAGTGGCACTCAGTCAGGCTGTTGTGTACAGCCGAGGCATGGGCAGCTGGCTGTTTTGCAGCTCTCTGTCATGGATTTCAGACTATTCATAGTCATAATGAATGTGAGTACTATTTGAGGTGATGTTTTCTTCTGATGAGTGGTGATGTGCTGCTGAGTTGGTTTTCTACCCTATCTTGGAATCACTGCCCTATGTCAATGGTGTTTTTGTCGCTGTGCAGAATCTTAGGTATTAAAGGTATTTGACTATGGAGGCTGCTGGCTTTGTCCTTTATTCTTGTCTTTTCCTTCCTGTAGGGCTCACAGCAAAAGGCACCCTGAAACTGAGAGAAACCCTGGAGCATGTGTTCTCTGACAGAGCTCTCACTGCAGTGAGGTGGTAGCATGGTTCCTGATCATTTCAGATCTCACAAGTCTTCCCCTGAGATCAGGTGTCAGACTGATTCAGAAGTCTCTAGAGAGCAAATTCTGACATAAGCCTTCTTCCCTTTGCAGGGCCAGGGAACGTGGTTTGCCCCAACCCAGCCCCAGTTTAAAATGGAGGTTAGGGGTGTCTTCTGGCTACCAGCACCTGTAAGTTGCAATCAGACCATGCAGTGACCAACGACATAAATGAAAAAAGTGGAATTCCACAAAATATAGGGGGTTTAAACAAACTGCTGTCAGGCCAAAGGGATTTGGGTATTTCCCCTCAAAATAGTCCTACCCCTCTATATCCACCTCATAAACAAATCCCACTGCCTCATGCTGCTGTACATTTCCAAGAGCAGAGCTGTGGTTTAAGGCAATGCAGTGTGGAAAAGGGATTGCTGAGCTGGCAGAAACAGTTCCCAGATGATTAATTCTCAGCTCTGCAGTACCAGGAGGTTTGCTGCACAGGAAGCCTGTGGCCACTAGAGGTTCCTCTCAGCCTGGCCCTGTGCCTCCATCGCCAGTACATCTATCCTTGCAATCTAAAAGGGCTTTCTTCGCATGGTTTACAAAGGTGACCTGAGCCTTAAATACCATAAATCAGAATTTTACAAATCCCTTGAAGTCTGTAAACTTAATCATGAAGGTGCTTAGTAACAGGAAGGTGTGAGGGATAGTAAGGAGCTGAGCAGTGCAGGCAGCTGTTTTGGGACCTTGCAGCTGCTGTAAACCCAGTGACGGAGACCTGAGAGGGAATGTGCTTGATTGCATCAGGCAGCAGAAGTTTGGTGTCCTGTCTGGAAGGCACCATGATGGGAAGGTCCTGGATGATGTCTCAGGGTTAGTAGCAGCTACAGGAGCCTGACCTGGAAAAGGAAGACTGTGCTGTGTCTTGCTGTGCTGCTGCAGTGTGAGAAGAGCCTCATGCTTGCCAGTTGTGCTTTTTTTCCCCTGGATTTTCTGTAGAGGCTTTTATGTAAATGTCTCAGAGACACTTGCTCCCTTGAGAGATGTTTTATAAACAGCTGTGGCACAACATTGCTTCTGGCAGCAAATTATAGGGTTTTCTGTATTTTCAAGCCCCTCACTGGGTGTTTCCAGCTCTGCCCTGCTACTGCCCTTCCCAAGCACTGCTTTGGGCTGCAGAACCTGTGCCTGAGCATCTGGGAAGATCGTGGCTCCACTCCTTGTCTGTAGTCTGGTGACATAGGCTGCTGCTGACTGATTTCAGACCCTACAAACAGCTTTTGGGTGGAGCTGGGTACAGACTTCAGCTGGGGAAAAGTGTAGTGTGTTTGTTCCTGCTTTGCAAACCTGCAACTGGCTGCTGCTGGGCAAGGGTAGATAAGGCACCAGGACTGTTAGCACTGTCCTGAACCCAGAGATGCGCCTCCCATTGCTGACACAGCTTCAGTCCATGGCCTCATGTTGAGTCACCTCCCTTTCTGTGGTTAAATGTCCTCCAGAGTTATGGCTGTGCTCTCCACATGTCATTGACTTACGGATTTCTGACTGGGCTCATCCTCCTTGATCCTTCAGCTATGAGATGAAGGAGGCAGGTCTGGAATCCCATGGGGAAAAGTGCAAGCCCAGCAAGCCAGTGATAAGTACCTCATCCTGCCAGCCTGCGTGATGCTGGATCCTGTGTCCCATAAATGACACATTTTTGATCCGTGAGCATTCCAGAGCAGCACCGTCATTGGCTGCACCAGCTCAGCAGCCCAGCTGGCTGCAGCCAGAACTCTCCCACTGGCAGTGGCTGGGGCACAATCTGTTCCTCTTCCTTAAACATCTTCCTCATGCTGAAATCCTCCTCTTTAAACTTCTCTGGGTTTATGTGAATACCAACTTTTGCTTCCTCACTCTCTGAAGACCTTGGCTGTGGCACAGGGAGCCAATCCCTCTCCTAGAACTTTTTTTTTTTTTTCCTTTTTGCATCCTTACCTGGTGCAGGGGTCTGAGTACACCATGCTTGGCACACTCGGCTTGATGATGCTGTGAATTCAAGCCCAAGAAATACCACAACTCAAAAACAAGTTTGCTGCTCTCTGTGAATCCTGCAGAGCAACAACTTGTCCAGTTTTGTTCAAGGGAGATTTAGGGCTGAAACTCTACAAACTATCACTGGTGAGCTGAGTCTAGGTGTACATCTAGGCCAGTATCTTATCCATGGACTTCCTGCACGGCAAATCACACCTGCCTGAGGATAGCCCTGCCAGCTCCAGCAGAACAAAGCCAGTGACTGTGCAGCTCCTGCTGAGCTGAGATGCCCTGCAGTCTGGGTTCTGGCAGCCATCTGGCACAAGGGGTACATCTAAATCAGTCCTTGGCACCCCCAGAGCATTGCCACAAGCAGCTGTGTCTCTGTACTGCAGGACACCGCGGCCACCCACGCCCCTCAGCTGGACAACGGGATAACCCTTGGGCACAGTGCCACAGGGGAACTCAGCTTCCTTGCTGCCTTCACAGCCAAAATGCTGCAGGACTTCCCCATGGCCCCATTCAAACCAAGTTATTGGGGAAAGAGACAGCAATGTCTCAGAGATCTGAATTTCCCCAGGTTTGGCTGCCTGTTTCACAGAACCAGGCAGTGAACTCCAGCACTGCTTCCCACAGGGAAGGGCTCTGGTGAGTCTGGAGCCCTGCTGGGGAGCAGAATCCCCCGCAGTTACCCACCCTTCAGACAAAGCCAGAGGAAAATGGATTTCAGCACTTCCACAGCTCACAGAAATACTTGTGGATGCTTCTGTAAGGATCTGCCTAACGACTGGCCATAATCACTCTCTCAAGTTCATTAGGCTTTTCTTGCACTCCAGAACACCAGCCACGGCTCCTGCAGGATACTGTGCTCTTGTGGGGTGAAGTATTTCCCAGAGTTTGGCTTTCCTTGCAGTCCACCATGGGTTGCGCCCCAGGGTTGACTCCAGCTAGGAAACTGAACTCAGCATTTCAGCTGAGTTCAACATAAGGACTGCAGAGCCATAACTCCCAGGATTCCTCAGGGTGTGGGTCTCCTCAGGATGGCTTTCTTCCCTAATGAGCAATAACAGACTCATGAACAGAGTTTTAAAATTGCAGAAGTGGAAACCACAGGAGGAATAACTGGCTCACTGAGGAAATCTTATTAATGTGTTTGACAGAGCCTTGGGGTGGAGGCAGGGGAAGATTAGGTCTTTCAAAGGAAGTGTGGGAGCACTTCTCCAGACCAGCTGCCTGCCTTGTGCTCAACCCTCTGACAGTGTTGGAGACGCCTCCAGCTCAGACCAGTCTCTTGGAGAGTATTACTAGGAAGGAAATGGGCTACTTCTCTGGCTGGTGGGAGCTCCAGCCTATTCCCTGGGTCAGAGCAACCTCTAGCTGTGTCAGATCCAGTCCCAGCTCCTGGGCTGTCCTGAGAGCTGTTTGCAAAGAAGAGGGTCCAGAGCTGCCCAAAGGAGGAAGGGCAGGCTCTTGTCCCGTAAACCAGCACAAACACATGCCAGGCAGAAGCTTTTGGCCTGCTTTGCTCAGGACCTTTGCCATGGTCCATCCCTCAGACAGCCGGAGCCTGCTTGCCAGCACTGGATCTGTGTTTCCTTGTACACACAAGGGTACACTCCAGTCAGCTCCAGCACTGCCTTCACACTGGTTTTCTCAGGCAGGGGATGTTTTTAGGTGTTTAATATTTAATCTGCACCCTAATGAAGAGGAGAACTTGTAGAGGTTACAAGCCTGGGAGATGGCTGCTCAAGGTCCTCATCCTTACATTGTGCTCATGGGCGTTCTGTTCCCCATTCCCCGGGACCCTGTGACTCTGATCAGATAACCCTGGACTCTCCTTCCTGCCCTGACAGGGTCGGTGGAGAGCCAAGGAGCCCTCTCTGCCCAAAGCCTGGATAAACCCCTGAGATTTCCTGTTCGTCCTCCTTTGCCCTGCTCTCCCCATGGACATCACAGAATAAAGAGAGCTGCACCATCATATATTGGGGTAAGAGCCTCTTTTGGAAATCTTTGCCATCTCCTGATATTCCTCCCCTCAAAGCCTCGAATCTCTGGGCTAGACTGATAATTTAGGGGCTGAGAGGGGGGAAACATCACCCAGGTTCTGTGTGCCTCCAGTATGGGAGGTTTTCAGAAGGGCAGTGCTGTGAAATCCAGGGATGTGAATCTGTGCAAAAAGCTATTTGCCAGAAATGATGAAAGGCATATGATGAACATACTCCCCCAGGCAGGAGAGCTGCACTGGAAAAACATGGAAGAGGGAAAACGGAAGTTTTGAATTTCTCAGCAGTTTTCTCCAGAAACACACTGCTCTGGGCAGAAGCAGCCATGTCCAACAGTGAGCTATTGTGGCCCTAGGCACTGCCACAGCAATGCTGGTTACCCTGGTCACGCCAAGGCTGTGGGACCAGCTCTGTTCCTCCTTATGCATGGGATCAGAATCCCCCTTTTCCCTAGGCTGCAGAAATGGGGATTATCCAACAGGTCCCACTTGATGCCTGGAGCCAGCTACTGTCCCCTGTGGAGCAGCCCTGCCCTGGCCCCAAACAACCATGGTGCTCTCCAAAGGACCTTATCCTGAGCTCATCCTCCCTACTGCTGGTCCCTCACCATCACCAAAACAACCACAGATGGATCTGTTGTGAAAGCCCTTGGCGGCCAAGTATCCTTATATACCAATCCCAAATGTTCCCTACTGCCCTTCCTGCAGGCTGTGCCATCCCAGGGCTGCCTGGTGAGATCCAGCACATCGAGCTGCTGCCTCCACCCAGCAGCCCCAGCCGGGAGCTCCAAGCCTGCAGCTCCCAGTGAGATGCAGAGATCTTCGTCCAAGGGCTGCTGCAGCACTTGGGAGTTTTCCTGCAAGCAGGGAAATGGGGAGGGAGGGCTGGACCACAAGGATCAGAAGTGCCCAAGAAACAAGTAGTAGCTGGGGTGAGCCAGTGCCTCAGCAGATATTACTAATAAACATGTCGTCTGAATGTGAATACACATATATTCTGAAATAACGAGCTATTCCTGAGCTCAGCTTCCCCGCGTGATCCTGACTGTGTCAGCTGATGGGAAAAAATCTCTGTGTGGAAGAAACAGCTGTTCCTTGTAAAGGCCTGGGACTGTGCAGGCCATCCCTCGCCTCTGGGCTCAGCTGGCCTGGAGCCACTTGTATGTGAGGGATGGGTGAGGACAGAGCCTTGTGTATCCTGGAGGGAAGATGGAGGAAGGACAAACTGAGATTTGGTTGAAATGTTTGGCTGGGCAGAGGCTCCCTGTCCTGATCTTAGATACAGAACTGCAATCTAAACACAGTCCCCCTGAGCTGAAGGGAGGTGTCCTCCTTTTCCCAGCATACACCAAAAGTGTCCAGCTGCTTTCTCACTCCAGGGAGAGGAGAATGTTTGGAAGGGGAGAATCCAGTGCAGGACCAGGCTGTGAGGACATTTTGTGGCTGCACTCACCCCAGTTGTCTCCAGTTTCTTTCAGGGACTAAAGGTGCTGGTATTTCTCCCTTTCCCAAAAGGAGTCACAAAACTGGTTTTATGCCCACTGTAAAACCTCTTGTTCTTTTGAACCCTTGAAGCAGTGCTAGAAAACACAGTGCTTGATTGTCACTTTTATAGTTCCCTGGGCTTCGTGCCATGTCTGTCCTTACCTCTGACTTTCTGAACAATGCCTGAACTTTCTGAAATAAAAAAATAAAATATATAAAATCAATTTCTCTTAATCTGTTCAACATATGCTGCCCTTCAATTTCTGTGCTGTACTTAGGGGATATAGTAGAAAGAGGAACCAATTGTTTTCATATCTCCCCCATATCTTTCCACTGAATGTCCTCTCCCTCTTCCCCTTTTCTGAGCCAACATTCCTGTATGACTTTTTTGTCATCTGTAAACGTTCTTGCCCTTTTCATCTGCAGCCGCTGAACTTTGCCATCTTGGCTGTGTCTTCTCCAAAATTCGGTGATTAGTGCAGCCATGGCTCCGTCCCAGCAAGGAGCCCAACCTGAAGCTGTCTGTGCAGTAGGCAATACCTGCAGAGCTTGTGACAGCTGCCTGTGGTCAACAGTGGCCAATGATACCTGGCCTGTACCACCCATGGTGTGGCCACAGGCCCGTGACCATCCCCTGTGCTGGGCACTGCTGAGGCACCTCCAGTCCTGGGGTCAGTTCTGAGATCCTCACAAGGCAGACACTGAGAGGCTGGGACATGCCCAGGGCAGGGAACAGAGCTGGGAAGGGGCTGGAGCACCAGGAGAGGCTGAAGGAGCTGGGAAGGGTCTCAACCTGGAGAAAAGGAGGCTCGGGGGGCCTTGTGGCTCTGCACAGCTCCTGACAGGAGGGGACAGCCAGGGAGCAAGGGATAGGAGGAGAGGGAATGGCCTCAAGGTGTGCTAGGGGAGGTTCAGATTGGGTATTAGGGAAAATTTCTCCATGAAAAAGGTGGTTTGGCAGTAGCACAGGCTGCCCAGGTAGCGATGGAATCACTATTTCTGAAAGCCTTAAAGAAATAAGTAGGCTTAGAGTATTTGGGGACATGGTTTAGTGGTGGCCTTGGCTGAGCTAGGGTAATGTCTGAATTCAAGGATCTTGGCTGTCTTTTCCAACCTAAACAATTTCATAATAGATGAGCAGCCTAAAAAGCACTAGAAAACAGAGGACTGGGCTTTGGAAACCCTGGGGTCATTATCCAGATCTTCTGCTTTGGTGGCATTGAGGTGAGCAGGTCCATGGCACACAGTAATTTCTATCAAATATCATCTTTCTTGGCTATTTCAGCCCCAAAGGCAACACCACATTTCCTGCCAGCAGTGGTGGTCATGGGTTGAGGCCTGGAATGCACCTATGACACAAGTGTAAGTGGCCAGCAGGAACCTGCAGGTAACCAGCTGCCCCGCCCTACTGAGAACTTGAACTGGAGCCTTTGGAGGTCTCTGAATTTCCCTGTGGTGTGTTCTCTGTTCTACGACAGGTCTGAATAAGGCCATCTTTGACTAGGCATGATGGAGCTTCCTTCAAAGCAGGTGTTGGATGCCACAACCATGATCGATGATGAGCTTGGGTAGAGGAAATCCTAATCAGCCTCTGGCACACAGGAGAGAGGAGAAACAGCCCCAGACTGCGGTCCCATAATGTGTCCAGCCTCCACTTTTCCTGGCTGTAGCAGCCAGAGACATTCAGGGCTCAGTCCCCTTTGCAGTGTGACAAATCCCAGCCCTGGGGCTGGGCTGGTGGTGAAATCTGTGTTTTCTTCTTCTCCATCTTACCAAAGCAGCTCTAAAATACTGTCTCTGTCTCCTGGGGCTGGGTATTTCCCTGGCTGCAGGCACCAGCACTTTGGTCTCCAGAGTCTTAGAAGAGAAAGCAGTATGTGAAGCCACAGACAGAGCAGACCCTGAGAGCTCAGACCATATCCACCTGGGCTCAGGATATGAATTTAACGTTTGGGTGAGCATCTTCCAACCCAAGAGGAACAGAAACTCCCTCTCACTGCTGCAGCTTTTTCTGCTTTCTGGTAGTCTTGATCCTTCCAAACTTGCTCATTCCAGAGGAGGTGCCCATGCTTTTGGAAAACAGGCGCTAGTCCCCACAGCTGCCAGCGGGTACTGCGGGCTGCCTGCCCTGGGTGGAGCTCATGCAAGCAGATGTCACCTCGTCCCCATGATTAGCCAACTGTCCTCTCACCACTGGCCACTGGCGGGACGTTTCACAGAGGGGGTTGGAGGAGAGGAACTGCCCGCAAGGGCAACGCCAAACCCAGGAAACACAAAAATTACGTTTAAAATAAAAACGTCTCATGCCTTTTTGCTCGGCAGCAGCTCCAGGGGCAGCCAGGGCTTGATTTTCCCCTGCAAACTGAGCAATGAAACAACACCCTGAGAAGGGAATAAACCATAACAAAGGAAACACATCCCTTCTGCCTTTCAGTTTGTCTTTCCTCAAACAAAATATTGATAACGAGTGCTGGTTAAGTTGGCTCACCCACAACATTTTAGGTTGAGTGGTCCCGGGCAGTAGGGAGATGGCCAGGAAAGGGAGGTAAGGCCATGGGATATCCTGGCCCACTGTGAACTAACAGGGGCTGCCAGGGGTCGGAGCACAGCTCCTGTGGTCCCCCTGACCAGGCAGAGTGACACTGGGGCACTGCCAGCACCCACACCCAGAAATACATCTGCAGAAAACTGGTTGCCCCAACCCACGAACAGAACAATTGTTGAGAACAATCTGACCCTGTTTTGGCAGATTTCTTTATCCAGTCAAAACTATCCTTCTCTAAGTGTATTGGTCAAGCCCAACAGAGAATGCGTGCAGGAGGAGAGTGGGAGGTGGGAGTAACACTGCATCCGTGAGCTGCAGAGGACAGGAGCTTCAAGGGCTCCCAGACAGCTCCCAAGGAGCTGCCACTGGCACCAACACCATCTCAGTCTCATCTCTAGCACTTGAGGGGTCCACAGGCATGGCAATCCTGGAGGAGAGGCCGGCAGGCAGCATGCCAGAGGTGATGCTCTGTCTGAGTGCGGGAGCCAAAGCAGGAGGAGCACAAGCACAGCAGCTGTGTAGGAATACCTGGGAAGTGCCAGAGGGATTGGATTTAATTTGCTAATTGGTAATGAGAACTCTGATATGTGCTGCGCCAGGCAGGGAGGGAGGCAGGGAGGGGAGAAGAGACTCCTGCCCTGGTGCATCTCACAGCAGGAGTTCTTCAGCACCTCGTGTTCAGCAGCTCTGCAGGAAGGTGCTGTTCTGCCAGCCAGCCAAGGTTTATCTCCCTCCCTACCTGCCTATTCTAAGCATCTGCCAGCAGCTCCATCCTCAAAAATATTGTGGCACCCTGGGCTTGGATTTGTCCTGCCACATCCTGTCCCCAACATACTCCTCTCCCTGTGTCCCCAGGGCAGCTCCCAGTGTTGAAAAACATACCAGTTTAAAAAATATTTTATATAACTTTATCCAGGTTTGTTCACCTTTGCCCCGGGAAAGGGAGCTGAAGCTTTCTTTCCAGGACATCGTTTCTCTAGTGAGGTCTGATGGACTCGAAAGGAATAGCAGATTCATCTTTACAAACAAGCTGTGGGTCTGCTGGTAGATAAAACTAGCACTGAGAGATAAAAGAAGCAATGGGAAGGATTCCACTGATGGATGAATGGAAAAAGATACTTGCTTTTACAAATAAGCTTTACTTTTGCTGATAAATAAAATTAGACATTGAAAGATGAAAGAAACAATGAGGAAAAACCCTAAATTCTGTAAGAATTAAAAATTAAAAGGGAGGGGAGGGTCATACATTAGAGGGAAATCTCTGGTATCAAGCATTCTGGGAAGTCTGTACCTCTCAAGTATCTCAGGCAATGGGGAAGAGAGAAGGGAAATGCAGCTGGGAAATTAGAATAAAAGAGGAGGCTGTATCCTCCAAAATTTGGAGACACCCCAGGGGAATGCCTCATGGCCTCTCCCTTTATTAGAATAAAGTAAAAGGACTTCTCTGTCTCCTTTTTAGACATAAACCTCTGATGTCTGTGGATTAATTTTCCTAACAGACTTAATGTACCAACAGACTGGGAGGAGCCCATAGATCCCCAGAAAGATAAAAGGCCACCAACAGAGCATCAGCGGCCATCTACCAACATCTACCCCAGACTCTGCCTCGGGCAGAGTTGGAGACATCTCCTCCGGAAAGGACTTATAAAAACTCGAAGAATGAAGATCTAATTTACATCAGAGGTGAGGAGATTCGGATCCAATGGGAAACTGAATACTGGGGGTTGCTTAAATCTAGACCAATGAACTTTGAAACTCTGCATCTCTATGGGTTTTGGCTGTATGAGGTTTGGGGGAAATCTTGTAAAAGCATGTGTCATGGAATGATTCTCTCTGCACACACAAGCTATGTGTGGATGAGATGATTTCTGTGGTACATCCTGGCCATATAATAAAATTATGCCTTGACTCTCTAACATAAAAATGTTGGAGGGTTTTTGTTTTTCCCACAGTTTCAGTGACACCAGGGCAGCAGGAGAATATCCACAGGCAGGAATGTCTCAGTGGCATCCCAGGCTGGCTCCAGGCTCTCTGTGTGGGGTAATGTCTGCCATGACTGTGAGAAGATAACAAATACTGCCTGCAGTCACAAGCCTCTGGCAGGAAAAACCCATGGCTGGAAGGCTCCAGTAGCAGGCTAACCCGAGCACTGGGTTTGTACTTCTCTGAGTGTCTCTGCAGGGAGCCCTGGAGCACAGCCCACATGTGGCTCCCGGCCACCAAGCATCCCTCCCACACTGCACGCCCGTCTCACCAAGCGTCATGCCTCCAAAGTTGCCTCTCCAGGATATGTCAGCTGTTCCAGGCCCCCATTTGCAAACCAGCTTCCCAAAAACCAGGGGTGGGATATGGTGGGAGGTTGGTGTGCTTCCTCT
Source organism: Taeniopygia guttata (assembly GCF_048771995.1). Lineage (NCBI taxonomy): Eukaryota > Metazoa > Chordata > Aves > Passeriformes > Estrildidae > Taeniopygia > Taeniopygia guttata. The sequence goes on from NC_133039.1 coordinate 15,901,914, forward strand.
CAGTGTCTGCTTCCAAGAGCTCTGAGATGCAGTGTAGGGACAGGCTCTGTGCTGAGAAAACCACATTGGCTCCTCCTAGAAATACAAACCCTGTGTGTGGGGACTGAAAATCCACAACAGCACTGCACGTGCAGCCAGTGGGTTGCTGAAAGGTGATGGGGGAAAGGGAGCATCCCATGCAGAGCCCACCCAATGCCCAAGAAATTCCTGCCTTTTCCATGAGTGAAGGTGGAACCAGCCAGTGATGCCACAGGAGAGAATCTCCCAACCCAACAGCAGGAGCCACATGACTTCCACCAGTAACTATGGCAACCCAGAGCAAATAAATGCTATTTTCAAACAACGGGCAGACCCTCCTTGTGGGAAGCCCTGGCTGATCCCTACTGTCAGCTGAGTGCTGGGAGCCAGCATGGATGCCCCGTGGAAGGAAGGATGAAGACCAGCAGTGCAGTCATGGATAGGGCATTTCAGGAAAAGGATGGCAGAAATAAACCCAGCTTCTCTCCACACCATTCCCAGGAACTGAAAAAACTGTAGGAACATGGATATTTTCCCAGCTGCATTCACACAGAAGCATGGTGTGGAAAAGAGGAAGATCAGAGGGTTTACATAGGATAGGAAAGTCCCGGACAGAGAGATGAGAAGGGAAAGAGATTAGATCAGGGTAGATGGGGATAGGATAGGATAAGATGGATAGGATAGGATAGGATAGGATAGGATAGGATAGGATAGGATAGGATAGGATAGGATAGGATAGGATAGGATAGGATAGGATAGGATAGGATAGGATAGGATAGGATAGGATAGGATAGGATAGGATAGGATAGGATAGGATAGGATAGGATAGGATAGGATAGGATAGGATAGGATAGGATAGGATAGGATAGGATAGGATAGGATAGGATAGGATAGGATAGGATAGGATAGGATAGGATAGGATAGGATAGGATAGGATAGGATAGGATAGGATAGGATAGGATAGGATAGGAGTGCCTCATCGGGAAGTCCAGCAGCAGGGAAATCCCAGGTAAGAGTTTACAGCTCAGGATGGGCATCAGTTAATTAAGACTCAAATAGAGCAAGAGAAACCCCTTTTGCAAATGGCCCACAGTCCTGACTCAGGGAGGGAGGAGGAGCTGGGGGATGGGCCCCCAAGGCTCGTGACTCCTGCCCTGTGATTTTGGTTATACACTGCAGGAGACACTGAATGAGGAAATGCTCCACAGGGTTTGCTCCGTGGCTGGCCAGCACTTGCTGCCAAGACCGAGAGCAATGCATCCACTGCCAGTCCTGCATTTCTCATTCTCAATCCCAGCACCAGCTCTGCTCCACTGAGTCTATCAGACCTCCAGAATGAAAGCTCACCTGGGCTTGTCCTGAGCTGAGCTGCATTTTTAACACCTTAACACAATCCCTCATGGTACCCAGGGGGTCAGAGCATTCCCTGCCTGCCCTGCAACAATGCAATTCCATACTGGCATCTCTGTACCCAGACCTGTCCTGCAGGGGCAGGGTGCTCCCAGCTGTCTTCACAGACTCCTTCCACCTTGCTTTATGTCATGGGCAAAACCACCAGCATTGCCATGGCTTTTAGAAATAGATCCCCTGGCAAACAGCTCTCTAACTTGCCAAAAACCAGTTGGGTCAGGGCAGGTCAGCAGCCCTGGAGTCCCATATGTAGCATGGAGCAGACAGTGTCCAGCTCCTGCTCACTGGAAGCAGCTGATAGAAGCTGGAGCCCTCTGAAATTTCTCTCCAGGGTGTTTGGTCCATGCACAGACAAGGCCCAGGACAGCAGTAAAGTCATCTGCCATGAGGCCACTCAGAAAATACCCCTCAAAAGGTGGTGGCACCTCTTGTCTGCACCTGCTGGAAAGCCCACTTCATCCTTCTGCTCCTTCCTTGTCATGGGAACAGGCAACCCAAAATTCCTCTTAGGCTGTGTTTGGTTTGGTGTGGTGCCATGTGGTGAATCCATCTCAAAAGGAAAAGGCAGCACTGGAGATGCCACATTCATGTCCCCCTGGCAAACGTGGGCACATTGGTGCCAGCCTGGTGAGCGCCTGGCTGGGCGAGGGGCTGAGTGCTGGTTGCTGTGGGAACAGGAATTCATTTGGGTTGTTCTGCATCCAGGCTCTGGCCCTTTGCCTTTGATGTTGTGTTCACCTCCCAGTTTGCATTGAATTTTGATCCTCCTTCTGTTACCCTTTCCCTGAGGAAGAAATGCCCCTGCATCTCCACAAGGCAGAAGCAGAACTGGCATGAGTGCCTTAGTGTCCCCGCGGAGAGGGGGGCAGGGGGGCAGTGGCACCTTGGGGAGGGCTGGCTGCGTGCAGCAACCGTGGGGCCAGAACAGAGCCAGGTTTGACTGAGAGCCCCCAGCCCAGGATGCCATTGCTCCCAGGCCTGCTGGCGCAGCTGCAGCAGCAGTGCTGCTGGTGGTGGGGATGCACCGTGGGAATGCACAGTGCTTTCAAACAGCACTGTTGTGGGAAGGACTTAAGTTACTCTTGGGTACCTGCTGCAACATACCGGGCATGGCAGGGAGCCAGGCAAGGCCACATGTGCTGTTGTCACTAGTATCCAATTAGTCCTACCCCTCCTGTGGCCCACCTGGGCTTCGTGCAGCCTTGTGTCCACTCGCTCCACCGACCACACACACATCTGGGCCACCAGAGTGGCTTCACGGGCATCTCAGGAGGATGCTTGGCACACGGTCCCTCCATTGGCCTGGTCAGTCCAGAGGGGTCTGGAGAGAGTGAGGAGGGCTGGGCAGTCCCGGTGGGTAAAAGGAGGTCGATGCTCTCGTTTCCAGCACCCAGACCTTCCCTCTGTGCAAACGCTTAAGAGTACTGGCATCAGGGATGTGCAGGGGGAGCCACATTGACTCCACCATGACCTCCATGGCTCCACCTGGCTAGGAGGAGGCTGAATAAATACATGCCGCAGGGAAAATGTAAAATGCAATGTTTTGAAAGGAAATTTTGTTGCCAAGAGCTTAAAAAAAATCCTTACCGTGAATCAGCAATTTCAGGTGAAACTCAAACAATTTATTGGACCTTTAGTGCTGGAGAACTGAGACCCAGAGACATTGAGTGAGTCCCAAATGAAGAGCATGGGAGGAGGAGAGGGAAGGAGAAGAGGGCTTGGCTCAAGGTGCTGGACCATAATGCAGGGGGAGACTCTCAGCATCCCGCAGCTCCAAAGGTGGAGGGAGGGAAGCTCGGCCCTTGGAGCCCCGCTGCTCGGCCTCTCCGGAGACACGGCATCCCCAAAGCGTCCCCACGCCGCACCTCGTGAGCTCCCAGCTACAAGGGGCTCTGTGTTCGCCGGCGAGCGGGGACGGGCCGGATGATCTGTGGGAAGCCGCCAGCCAGGAGGGGCAGCAGGGCCGGGGCTGCGGCGGGCGCGGAGCTGGTGCAGAAGGAGGAGACGGCAGCATCACGGCGTGTGCACCACGGAGCTGCTCCACCGGCAGCCAGAGCTGCCCGCCGGGACCCGCCAGAGGCACAGGGAGGCAGCGGGTGCAGACACAGGGTGAACAGCATCTTTTAGGGGCCTTTAAAGTCCACCCTGGCCCTGGGTCACTGCTTCAAATATTGTTGCTCCAGTCTGTTGGTGCTCTTGGGGCTTTGAAGCTCTTGCCCAACAACACAACAGCACCCATCACCCACGGATAAATTCCATGGGGCAGGTATCTGGGCTCATCCCTGCCAGCCAGGATGCTCATGTTACTCTCTGTCTGGGCTCTGCACCTTGCAAGGTCCCCTCACTGCATCCAGGCTGGGCACAGTGTTGGGAGAGATGCCCACTCCAAGCGAGGGCTGGCGGCAGCATGGCCAGACCCAGCCCAGGTGAGCACCAGGAGGGCACAGACCTGAGCACCAGGATGGGATGAGGCACCATCTCCCCTGACCAGCCCAAATCTGGTGAACAAACTGCTGATGCTGCCAGTGGCCTGAGGGGTAGAAATTTGCTCAGTGACCAATTGCTCTGGACCCTAGGTGCAGGGATCGCCCAATTGAAATGCACAGGGTCTATGCCTTTATTAATGTTCAGCTCTTTATTAAAAAGTCAGCTCGGCAGGGGGCTGGACAATGAGCTCGCCCCCGCTGTTGTAGCTTTTCCGCTAGCCGAAGGGGGAGAAGGCTGCAGAGTCTGTCCCTGGAGTCTCTGTGGCACACTGGTAGCTGGAGGTGAAGAGGTGTGCAGTCCGTATCTGAAGTCCCAGCAGACTGTCCTCTCTCCTTTCCCCCTGGCACACTGGTAGGGAAGGGTGAGGGGATGTGCAGAGCCTGCTGCCGATGCCCAGCAGCAGCTGTCTCTCTCCTTCCCGCTTGATAACCCCGTGAAGTGTGTGTCCTTCACTCCTGCTTCCCACAGCCCAGTCCAGTCTGGTACTCTGCAGGGTATGGTGACAGGTCAAACACAGATTAGAGATGTGGTTCCCTTTTCCCCAACGTGCACACCCATCCAGCCCCCTCCACTGTGCCCATCTTTTCCATTTTAGGGGTGTTTTCATCCCCAAAAACCCCTCCCATGATTCCACTGGATTATTTTGCATCCTGGTCCTAGTGTGGGTGGGGTTGTAGGTGATTCCCAGGAGCAATTAGCTAATTAACGTTTCAATGTCAGTACTTAGCCCAAGCCGAATTGTCCCAGCAAGGCTGTTGCGTTCATAACACTGTGATAGTGAGAGGTTAATTTGACCCGCTGGAAACACTGCTAGGAGTGATAGCCACCACCTCAGAGCGATGACAACGATGACCCCACTGAAAAAGAACGTGTCCCAGGGTGGAAAAGCAGCAATGCGGGGAGTGGCGCTGCTGGTGGCAGTGATGATGACGCCCTCCCAGCCCGTTCCTCCAGGCCCCCCGGGCCGGGCTGTCCCCGCGGGGCTGCTGGGGTGTCGTGCCCCCGGTGCTGGCTCCCCGCGGAGTCCCTGCGGCTCTGCCTGCCCTGGCACAGACATCACTGCTAGTGGCAGTTATGATGGGGCGGTGGGGATGCTGGTGGCAGTGGTGGCAGTGGTGGTGCTGTCGGTGACAGTGCTGGTGGCAGTGGTGGTGGTGACAGTGGCAGTGTGCTCCACACATGGGACGCACAGCCCCTGCACCCACCTCTGCCAGGGCTTAGGACAGGGTCTACCTCTGTGGCTCTGATCCCCAGCCCACTGCTCCTCTCTGTGCCTCCAGCCAACCTCTGCCATGGGCCATGCCCTGGATGACCCCATGAAGACCTGGTGACAGTCTCCCTCTCAGAACCAGCATGCCCTGCTGCCAGTCCCCGGCACATGCCAGCCACCTCTGCCCACTGACGTGCCAGGGCCCTCTTTGTGCTCAAGCAGCAGCAAGGAATTTGCCAAAGTAAATCCTGTCCTCTGCTTCCCTGTGGGTTCCAGCAAGGCTGAGGTGGCCAGGAAAGTGGCAACACGGGGGAAAAAAGCCGGTGGCCCTTAAGTAATTAAGGAGTTTCAGGACACGGAAAGCTCAGCCAGATTTGTGGCAGTGGAAACTGTTAATGACCCCTGAAATTCTAGGTAACAGAATGGCATGAATTACCCTTCCAGGATGGCAGAAGCATCCCCCTGGGATGTTTTGGGATGGGGTTGGCTCAGGGGAGTGCTTGCAGAAGAGAGCAGGTGGCAGAGCCTATGGAGGGATGATACCACAGTTCAGACCCAGCACACCCACTCGCGTCCGGCCCAGGGAAAAGGATGGGCCAGAGGCTGCTTGTCACATCCAAGGGAGCAGGATCGATGGGTGGGATGGGAGTAGAACTCCAACAGATGCTACTGGTACTGGACCTTCGGTGGATGTGGAGTGCAGGGGCTGGAAGGCCGTAGAGGGGACCCCAAGCCAGCAAGACCCATGTGCACAGCTGATGCCTCGTGGGAAGTTCACAACAGGTCACCGCAGCTCAGGTGACGGGTCCTGACAGGAAAGGGGGCACAGCATGCAGGCAAGGCACTGGGCCGGTGGCACATGGCACACGGGATGTGCTGCACAGAACACGGTACCAGGGTCATGGCACATGGGACGCAAGATATGGCACTTGGAACACGGCACATGGCAATGGAATGTATCATGGGGGACGCGGCACTGGAACACGGCACAAGGACACGGGGGATACAGGGTGGAAGCCAAGTCCTGGGGTCACGTAACGGGGACACGGCCCCGGCGGCACGTCAGGGACACGACACGACACGGGGACAGGACACAGGGACAGGGCCCGGACGCACGGACACGACACGAACGCCACCAGCTCCAGGCAGGGCCGCCGCCGCGCGGGCGGGGCCGGGGCGGGGCACGCCCCTTATGCTAATGAAGCTGAATCACGCTCAGCGGACCGCGGCCGCCGGGCAGGACGGGCTCAACCAGGCGGCACGGAGGGGGGAGCGAGGGGAGGGCATCCGAGCCGCACTGCCGGCGCAGCCAAGCGCCGCCGCTGCGGTATGGGAGCCCGCGGGGCAGCCCGGATGCCGCGGGCCTCGCCGGCGGCCGTGCCGCGGGAACGGGACCGGGGCGCGCGGAGAAGGAGCGAGGAGCGCAGAGCGGGCGTCCCCCCTGCCGCGCGCGTGGTGTGCGCCGGTGGGCGGGGGCGGTGGGTGCGATCACGTGACGGGCGGCTCGCCGCCATTTTGTCCTGCGGAGGCCGTATTTAGGGCGCAGAGCGCTCGCTGCCGCCACTCCCGCCGGGACGGAGCTTCAGCGCCCGGGCCCGCCGCCACCCGCCTGCGCCCCGGCTCCCCCGCCCCGCCCGCTCCCGCCGCGCCTCCGCCATTTTGTGGCCGAGCATTGCTCGCCGAGGACCGGCACCGCGGCGGAGCTTTCCGCCTTTCCCCCGCCCTTTCGCGCTCCCACTCTAGCGGCGCCTCGGCTCGGCCCGGCTCTCGCAGCCATGTCCTCCGGCGCCAGCCCCGAGTACGCCTCCTTCTTCGCCGTGATGGGCGCTTCGGCCGCCATGGTCTTCAGCGGTGAGCACCGACCGGCAATGGGAGGGACCGGGAAGAGGGTGGGGAGGAGGGGGAGGGGGAGCACGGTGTGGGGGAAGCGGCCTCCTTTTCCCCGTCACTCCCCTGCCTCGGCGGGGCGCCATCGGCGGCGGGGGCTGGAATTTGGAATTCTTCGGGCCTGGGGGCACCCCCGCCCTACACCCCCCCCCCCCCCCCGTTCCATCCGGGCTCTCGGGGCAGCGGAGGGTCCGTGCCGGTGACGTCACCGTCCGCGGAGCCCCTGGGGCCACGTGACTGCAGCGGCGCCGCCCGAGCCGCGCTCCCCGCCCGTCCCCCCGGGCCGTCCCCCCGGGCCGCGCTCCCCGCCCGTTCCTCCGGGCCGTCCCCCCGGGCCGCGCTCCCCGCCCGTTCCTCCGGGCCGTCCCCCCGGGCCGCGCTCCCCGCCCGTTCCTCCGGGCCGTCCCCCCGGGCCGCGCTCCCCGCCCGTTCCTCCGGGCCGTCCCCCCGGGCCGCGCTCCCCGCCCGTTCCTCCGGGCCGTCCCCCCGGGCCGCGCTCCCCGCCCGTTCCTCCGGGCCGTCCCCCCGGGCCGCGCTCCCCGCCCGTTCCTCCGGGCTGTCCCCCCGGGCCGCGCTCCCCGCGGGGCTCCTGGCGTGTCGTGCCCCCGACGCTGCTCCCCGCGGAGTCCCTGCGTCTCTGCCTGCCCTGGCACAGACATTAATGCCGCTGCAGGCAATGGACGGGCTCCTGAGCTACCCCGTGGGACGGGGATGCTGGGGCACGGGGGAAGCCCTGCTTCATGGCCCTCCCTCTGCGTCTCCAGGCAGCGAACTCAGTGCGGTATAAATTGGGTCATCCTGCGGCACTGCTCTCCCCACTGAAGAAGCACAGATGTAGGGACCATAAATGCTGGTTTATACCAGAAAGACCATCCTTTAAAGTATTGTCTCTCGGAGCCTTGTTAAGCCTCCTACAGAAGGTGACTGCTATTCCTGCACAGTATTTCCTGGTCTCTGGTGGGTGCAGAGCTGCTGTTGCCTTTGGGATCTAACATGGGGAAGGCTTCAGCTGTTTTTACCCTTAAATGCAAGTGTCACAGTAATTTGGAATACAACAATTAGGAACCAATCTATCTTTCCCTTCTGAAGGCTTAGCTCATGTCTCCACAGATGTGAGTGAACATGCTTACTGGTCTTTGGCTCCCTTCTAGTATGGAATTGGTTGTAGCTCAAGCTGTGTAAGTGCTGTTGAGGTGTTTGGGATCTCATTTTGTTAATATGGCCTCTGGAATGGTGGCTGGGTCTGCAGGATGGATTTTGGGAAGCTGGTCTTGATTGATGAGTGTGGGAGATGAAATCCTGCAAAGAGCCAAGTGGACAGTGAATTAAAACTAGTGTTCAGGAGGCAGCTGTCTAGCCATGCTGATGTGGGCACCATGGACTGGTTCCACACCAGCCATATTTGTGACCTGAATTTTTGATAAAACAAAAGCTTGGTTAGGTACCTGGTGGTGGGATGCAGATGTCCATGCTGAGGGCAGTCAGTGGCCTGCCACCTTGGATTTCTGACATTGTAGTCATGTTTGACATGTAAAAATTTTCCTGAAAACTCAATGGTTGAAATGCTGTAGGAGCCCGAGTTGGGACTGCTGACCTACCTTCCTCTTGGCTACTGAAGACAATGGAGGAAAAAACCAAGCCCTAGTTACTTGTTGAAAAAATAGTCAACAGTTCACTGCATTTTGCAAAATGGTCCTAAATAGTGAGCTTTCCTTCCAAGGAAGGAGTTGCTGGTTTCCTCTTGCAGAATGGATTTTGGAAGCAAAAGAACATGGCTGTGTGGCTTCAGACACCACGTGTGAGTGTGCTTCAGCTGAAACATCAGTGAGGGATGCAGGCTTGAGTCAGCGCTTTAACAGGTATTTGGAGTGGTGCTGGCATGTCTGAAACAGCAGAGAAGCCTTTCTTAGAAGCTGTAGCATGGCAGCATGGTGCTGTGGGACTGCAAGGGGAAGGTTTGAGTAGAGGAATGCAAAGTCAGTGCCTAAGCTGTGTTGAAGGTTTGGTATCTGTCGTGTTGCAGCCAGTTTGTTGAGAAGTCCTTGATGCAGAATCTGTCAAGTAGTCCTGGATTCAATGAGCTGAGAGATCTGTCCTGACTTCAGTGATGTCGCAATACCAGCAGGTCTGAGCCATGGAGGTACTCTTGCCAGGGCTAGTGATGTTTTCAGGTGCTGGACAACAGGTTATAGATACTGCTGATGGGAAATTTTTTCTTAGATGTAGCTGTTCAGTGAAGCAGTTTGTATTTTTAAGGCAATATGGCAGAAGATTCAACATAGGATAAACTAAAACTTGCAGTGCTGTGTAGCTTTTGTAACAGATCTGTTGCATCACAGATGTTCTGATGGTAGTTGTTAAAAAAAAAAACCCTGATTTTGAAGTAAGGAGCTAAATCTGGACAAGCAGTGTAAAACTCTAAAATTGTCCTGGATCAGTGTTAATTAGCGCAGTGAATCATGTCTGACTCATGCTATATCTAAAGATCACATTCTTGTGGAGCTTGTAGTTCCAAGACATGTTTCTAGTAAACATGTTCAGGTTCTGCACTGTCCAGCCTAGTTTGATGTGAAAACAATTGACATGGAGCAGTCCTGTGTGCTATGTGAGCATTACTTGCTGATGGTAAATAGATAGCAGAACTTGTTCTGGTCAGCGAGAGACAAGAGCAGGCTGCTGTGACCTTGGCCATCTTTGAGCCTGTCTGGTTATTTGCAGATTACAACTTGTTCTCATTGCTGCAGTTCCTTATTTCCCATATGTGAAATGTGATGGGTCAGGTGCTGTGAGTGACTAAATTATTGTAGCTTTTTCATGTGATTTGAGCACACCAGAATGGACAAATGTGGTGTTGGGCGGAGCTGTCTGGTTCTGTGTGTGCTGGTGTTCTGTGGAAGCTGTCACAAGTGTGCCCACTGTGCCCCCCATGGTGAGAGTTGTCCTTAGGCCTGCACTCCAGCTGGGCATTCAGTACCTTCAATACCTGCTGCACTGCCAAGCAGCTGGAAGATTCCTCGTAAAGAGAACTTTAGCCCCTAGTGTTAAATTAGTCCTGTGTCTTCTAATTTTTGCTGCAGTGAAATAGTACTTTTGTTTTAAATTAGGGCTTTAGATATCATAGCAATTGGTTGGCTTTTAAGGGACCTCCATGGTGAAATAGGTGGCTCAGAACATGTAGTTTGATGCAGCTGAGAGCCCTGCACAATCTGATTCTGGAAGGCATCATGACTATAAACAGCTTGTATCTTCAAAGGCACATTGCACCTGTGCTTCCCAAAATACGGTTTGAGAGGTGGGGAGGTGGAACAGGAGAGCTGCTTGCAGGTAAAAATGAAATGGTGGAGTGCAGCTCACAGTAATTTACTGCTCCAAATGAGGGTGCTTGTGATGTGGGCTGGTGTGTGAGCTACCAGACTGTCTGCAGTAGAGATTAGCCTAAGCTTTTGTCCTTTACAGCAGGTAAAGCAGTGGATGGCTAAGACCTAAGTAGCTGTAACAGAAGTGAGGTAGGTGAAATTTCTACAGCTTGAGAATGAGGGAAGGCATCTCAGCAAGAGCATCATTTCCTCTCAGTAAATGCCAGTCTTGAGAACATCTGAAAATGAGATGGATCATCAGTATAAACCATTGGCTCTGCAGAACACGGCTTGAGCAGTTATGCTGCGGTTTGTACTGTGGCTTCCTGATGGATCCCTGTGTCACCCTGGAGTCACTACACAGCCTGCAGGTGCTATCCCTGTGGTGGGAATACTGGGCGCAGCAGTGGACATGAATGACAGCTGCCTCAGGACCTCTTGGTCGGCTTTTTTCCTTCCTAGAACTGGCCTCTTGTATCTCCAGAGCCTTACTGGTTGCATACAGATGTTGCAAAGTGAACAACATCCTACCCTGACGAAGCTGTTGGGTGGTACTTGAAGCAATGGTTTGCAGCAGTGTGTGCTTCTCCAGTGAGGCATAACTGGCTCCACTCACTTCACTCAGACTGTGAACCTTGTGAGCACGAGGCTTTGGGTCAGGCTGTTGTGGCCACAGGACTGTCTGCTGGGTGCAGGTGGGGAACATGGGCTGTCCCATGCCACAGCAATAGGACAGCAGAGCTGCTGAGTGCTCTGAGCTCCCCTGAGACCTGCTGGTTGGGAATGGGTCTTACTAAGTGGTGTAACACACTGCTCTGCCTGACAGTACCTGGAATATACTGGTCGCCTGGTCTGTGAAATGGGTCATCTTTAAGGTGTTGGGAGGGAGCCTCTACAATGATAAAGATACATAACAAGTGGCTGGATGGACTTTGCTGCTTGTAGGACAGCCTGTGCTCCATGGTAAAAGTGCTTTACTATACTTAAAAAAATCAAAGAGCTCTGTGTGCTGGATCAGACAGTCTCGAGTGCAAGTTCTCAGATATGCTGACACAAGACTAAAAGGCCTGCCAGTCTTGGAGAATTTTTGATAATGTTGTAGGCTGACAGTGCCAGGCCTGGTGGAAATACCCACACCCTTTCATTACATTATGGAAGAACAAAAACTTATCCCTAATCCTGAAACAGGTGACTCACTAAAGGGTTCAGTGCTTACAGCTTCCTGTAGGGCAGCCTCGCAGTTTACTCCTTGGGTTTTCATTGTGGAAACGGGCTTCAGCCAGTGTGATGGCAATTTGCATAGGCTCCAGTACAGTTCCCTTAACGAAGCTTCTCTGTTCTGTGCAGATGCACCTGGGCAGAACAGCAGGGTTTTTCCAGAAGTATCCATTACTGTAACCTGAGGTGGAGCTGTTGAATGTGGTGGGGTGGGAGGGGGCAGGGCCAACCTGCGGGAAGCAGCCTTCTTTGGAAGTGTCCAGGTTTCTGGTATGGCAAAGCAAGGACTGTATTTGACCTGGATGTCACCTCTAACATTTCTCCAGCCTTTTAAGAACAGCCTGCTCAGGGATGAATAGGTGTTGCTAAGTTGATGCCTGTCTGCTACCAGGGAAGCCTGCCTACTGCAGAGGGCAGCCCATTTGATAATGATCAGTTTTAAAAGGCTCCAGATGTAAGTGCTCATCCCACATGGTCCTTCATGTGATGGTTACCAGTGATACCCTTGGAAATCTGACTTTTATAACTAGCTCGCTTCTCATGCAGGCAAGTTCTGTGTGTTATGCTCTGGAAATCCCTCGCATGCAGTGTGGAAATCTGCTTTACCATGGTGGGACATGGGAGGAATCGCTATTTTTGAATGGACTAAATGCTGCTGGAGTGTATGTGGCTGGTTCTGAGCCTGTTCCTGGGCTGAGCCTGTCTGAATGTATCCACTGGTGAAACTGGATCTGTATTACTGGATCCCCTGACTTGAAAGGCTCCTCACAGCCTCTTTCTCTATCAAGGGAGTGACTTGCATCTGATTTAACTGCGAGGTTACTCTTCTTGGTTTGTGAGCTGACTACACACAGTCAGGCTGGAGCTGGAAAAGGTTGGTTCTGATGCTGGGAGTGCCCTTGATCTGAAGAACAGGATGCTGGCAGATCTGTATGGAAAGCTGTGGCAGTGGCAAGGCTACAACTAGTCTTCAATCTTTGACCCTGCAGCCTATCTGGCAAGTGACTGTCTAGTTTACACTTGATTCTGGAGCTGCACAGCCTCACTCCCTCTGCTATCACTTTTAAAGGGACAGATATGATGAGGTGCCAGGCAGCATATCCTCAGCCCTGAGGGGAGGGCATTTTGCCCCCAGAGCAGTACATAAATCAACTCTGGGCTGTGAGTTCAAGAAGTAAATCAAGTGTTTCACAAGGGGGTTAACCTTTGAAACAGGCTTATTGGGCCACAGTAATACTGGCTTACTGTTTGCCACAGAGATCTCCTCAAACCCTGATTACCAAGATTTTGGAAATCATGTTCTTCCAATCAATATGGGATATTTAAATGTAGCATATGAAGTATATGTGCTTCAGTTGTTTAGACCTGCTGTGAGATAGAGGTGAAGTGGCAGGAACACTGTCCAGGGTGTCCATAGCCCAAAACTGAGAGGCTGGGTCATGGTGGGAAGCAGGTATTGTCTTTGCCACCTTGCCTGTAATACTGTGATAATGTCAAAGATGCAAGAACAACTTGCCAGGCTTGTGAAGCTGCTAGTAAATTTGCAGGCTAGTAAAACTGCCTTGTAAGGTGATGGAGAGGTCTCTTGATGGGGTGGTGGGAAAGGCTTCCTTGGGAGCAGATGTGCTGAGCTCTGAAGCTCTGTGTGGCCACCAGTGGGAGTTCAGTAGAGTTTCAGTGACATCTAAGACTGTCATGTGAAGACTGCTGAACATAGGCTTTCTTTCAAACTGTGTCTAAAACAAGTTCAAGGCATAAGATCTGACCTCTTCTGGGATTTTAACTGGGAACTGACAAACTCGTGCTGCAGTGCCCCTCCACAAAAGCTTGAACAAGCTGACTTTCCTGTAAGTGGGGTTACAAAATAGCCTTCTCTAATGCATCACTGCATTAATTGCAACACCCTCAAGTAGCTTCATATTTGGAGGAAGTGATGACTGATTATAACTTTAAATAGTGAACTTCCCTCATAAGCATCTGCATTTTTTTGAGAGATTTTTGTAAAAGATTGCAGACAGGAAAAGTGGTTTCTGCTAAATTCTATACCCAGGGTATACAGTGACAGTGGACAGTGGAACCAGGATTCAGGATTAGTTCCAGTCCTTAGAAGGTGCTTCATCCAACAAAAATGTTTCCTAATTTAAGTCAGTGGTTTCTTTCTAGACTTCCTAAGGACTAGACCCTAAACAGAGCCATCACTGAAATTACTAAGTCCCTGTGCTAATTTCCAAGTTCATCTTATATTTGCAGATAGAACCTCCTGGCTCAAGCTTCCTAAGTTGGGTTCTAGTTCTGAATAGCACAAAATAGCCCTTTACATCACTTGGTGCCAGTCAAGGTTCAATAACTTTGCTAGCACAGAACAAATTGGTAGTCAATGAGAGTTTCCCTTCAGTTTTTTGTAACTAAAACTGAACTTCCTCCTGAGAATGAACCTTGTGTTAGTGCAGGGGGCTGCTTGTAGGTATGGTATGGAGTTCTAGTGCCAAGCCAGGAAGATGACTACTCCAAATATGGGCTTCGTGGGAGTGCTGAGTGAGAAGCAGGAAAGCATGTATCCAAATTTCTCCAAATACCTCCCAGCAACTCTTCAGGACAAAGGTGCACAATCTCATGCTTTAATACTGGTGTAAGACAGTGACAGATCTTTGTGGAATAAGCAGGTTTCCCTTGGAGAAACCTTAAGTTTTCTGTGGGTGGAGCAAATTTAACTATTAGGTCTCAGAACAGTACAAAGACTTTAAATGCCCATGGTTTAAGTACATTCCAGCAGTGTTTTAGAACAGCTGCAAGAACATTTTCTTGACAAATAGGACTGACCTCTGAGGACAATCTTGGTGGTGTCAGAAAATGAGACTGCCTGCCCTTCCATATGCTTGTCTCTGCTGCTTCAGGGACTTATTCCTGGCTGGCAGTTGACATGCATGTCATCTCTGGATGATGGTGAATACAATAGGAAGTGGAGTTCCCAGAGTACCTCCCAGTAAGGCTGAAAGGAAAGGTGTCTTTTCAAGTACTGTAGAATCAAAGAATGAGTTGCTTGAGGAAGCTTCTCTGAGACTAATACAAAGTTTTCAATGCAGAAGTTACTTAGGAGTAGTGCTTTAGAGTCTTCCAGCAGGTCCCAGGTACAGGTGATAAGCTCACCATTCTGTGCAGGTCTCTGCATGCTCAAGTGTTGACAGAGATGATGAGTAAACCTTAGGTGTAAGGTTGTTGTGGTCCTCTATAACCTACAAGCCTAACTCTTCTTTGTGGTTCCAGTGGTTGCATTGACAAGTGTTTGGACCGGAATCCTTCATAGTGAGGTCACACTCTCCATGTGCCAGAACTTCTCTCCAGTGAATGGCGTGGAGCAATAATATTTGAGTTGGTTTTCTATCTCAGTGTGCCTGATGAAGCTGCGGTGGCACATTTAACTCCAGGGCCAAAGCGTAGGCAAATGGGTTTTGTGGGAGAACAGGCCCTATTGAAGGAGATCTGTGCATCTGAACTCAATTCCGGCAGCCCAGCTCTCAGCTGTGTTCTGCTGGGATAGACAGATGTGATTTGTTGGGCCTTGCAGTGTGGACTCTGGGAGGGCACAAACACTTGAGTTCCCCTTGGGATGGGTTTTGGCCCCTAAGCAGGGGCATGGATGGCTGCTAGGGGTATGCCCTGCTGTGAAGCTGGCCTGGAAAGATGTTCTGCTGTCAGTAGTGTTTGACAACACCTCTTATTCATCTTTGGAGAATAGGACTCTGGGTAGGTCACTTCCTCATCCCTTAGGGGAGTATTCCTGGCTGTCATGTGACCATGTTAGTTTTGCACAATCCTTCCTTGTGCTGACTTAGCTGTTCTAATTGCAGCCTAGTGAAAGAAATGGTATTTGGGGATGTGTTTAATGCATTTTTTTTCTCTTCCAGCCTTGGGAGCTGCATATGGAACAGCAAAGAGTGGCACAGGCATTGCAGCCATGTCTGTCATGAGGCCTGAGCTGATCATGAAGTCCATCATCCCTGTGGTCATGGCGGGTATTATAGCAATCTACGGCCTTGTAGTGGCAGTGCTCATTGCCAATGCCCTCTCACCTGAAATCACGCTATTCAAGTAAGTTGCTGCACCTGGTGGTTCTGTTTCAGACTGTCCTGTCACTTGCTTGATGCTGTGTGTGGGTGGTTTTGGCTCAAGGCCCCCGGAAGGGCTGGCAGTGCTAAATTCTGCTTGGCTAGGCTTAGGAGCACGGGCTGGATTCCAGCTGTCCTGCCAGATGCCTCAGCCCCAGTGGAGTTGGCTGTACTGGTGGTTACAGATCAGTTGGGCAGCCTACTGCTCATGTGGTGGTGCTGTGGCTTGAAAGAAGCCATGGCAGCACTAGGATAGGAGGCAAAGCTTGTGTCATGATGCCAGACTTGAGACCTGGATGCACAGGTGTTTCCAAAACTGTCTAAATAGATCTGCTGTTGCCTGGGAGATGCAAGTAAATTATTAATATTGCTTTTGCTTTATGTGCTGGTAAGTCAATCCTTGAGCTATACATTGGGCCTCTAGCAGCTACAGTCTGAAACTTAGTCTGCTCTTGGCTTCTGAGAACACCTGGAACTGGTGATCGTGCCCTCTTGGAATTCAATAATGCTGCTGAAGTGTGACAGGTATCTGTGTTGCTGTACACGTTGTACCTGTGAGCAGTGTGCTTGGCCTAATAAGACATGGTCTAAAACAGCAGATACAAATGGCCCTTTGCAATTACCAGGTGAGCAGACACTGATAGGGACTGCTCCACAGGACTGCTCTCCTTCTTGGAAAACCAGACCATTCCTGCCCAGTTCCTCCAGTGCAAGACACCTGAATGTGCTGTAGCTGTAATAAGATTGCTTACAGTTGGAGATGAGCAGCTACTAACAGACTGCACAGCACCATGGGACAGGCATTACTGCAACTGCTAGTAAGTGCTGTTCTGACAGCACACTGAGCCTGCTGGTGGCCAGATGAACCCAGTAACTCAGTTTGGTGTGTGAGCCACACATGAACATCACAAGATCCTTCACTGCTGCCTATCTTTAAGTATCAAGAGTTGGGAATGTCAGTAAGCATTTGCTTTGAGACACATTGGGCTTGGTGAAAGAGTTAGGGGCTTAAGGCTGGGTGTCCTGTTCCTTGCCACTGAAAATTCTTCTATCTCTGTCCCACAGGAGCTTCCTTCAGCTGGGCGCTGGCTTGAGCGTGGGTCTCAGCGGCCTGGCTGCTGGCTTTGCTATTGGCATCGTGGGTGATGCAGGTGTCCGGGGCACAGCACAGCAGCCCAGGTTATTTGTGGGGATGATCCTCATTTTGATCTTCGCTGAAGTCTTGGGTCTCTATGGCCTCATTGTTGCCCTTATCCTCTCAACGAAGTAAATGTTGCAGTATGATGTAAAGAGATGTAACAAATCTACGTTTAACAAAAAAAAAGCTCCAGAATGAAAATGGTTTCTCCAATGTGTACAGTTGTCCCAATTTGGTAGTTGATCTCTTGTAAATGCGCAATATATGTTAGTGACTCGTCCGTCCTGTGTGTACTTCAATATTAACTTGGATGGGTTGCTCCAGGCCTGCTGCATGGCTTGGGGTGGCCCATGTGCAATTTTCCACCCATTGCTGTTAGTATTTTATGTATAAATATGAACTAGAAATGTAATTTTTTCTCTTCACTGGATGTTTATTTATAAAAGACTTGACATGTTCATACATGTATGGAGCAAGGATTTTCAATTTCCCATGCTATATATATTAATCTTCTATATAGGTAGATTACACTGTGGGGTAAATTGTAAGTGCAGAAAATTCCTTGGATGTAATTTTGATTCTAAAGATTGCTGTAGTGTCCTGGTATTGGAGTATGAGAATTTTGTGTTTTATTACAGCAATTGTCCGAAACACTCCCGTGTTTCAATAGTAACTGCATATGCTCCGGCATCAGTCGTGCACCCAGTGTTGGGTTACAAACTTCTACCATGTTTCGAAATAAAACTTCCTCACTACATTGCTGTAATGTGTCCCCGGCTCTGATTTCCAGCTCTTGCTGCTCCTTTGGGAAGAGGGTGAAGTCTCTCAAAGCAGTCAGGTTCCTGAAGTGACTGGCAGCATGCCAGAGTAATGCTGCCAGCTCTGCCACAACTTTCCCTTTCTCCTGGGCTGTAGCAGCGTGATTCTCAGCTGCTGCCATGGGCCATATTTGTGGTGAGCAGGGATGCAGGGCTGTGCTCACCCTGATCACATCTGGCTCGGTGTGGTGCTTTGTAACCAGGGGTCAGAGAACTTCAGCCTGCACCAAGGGCCAGGGAGAGAGGGTGCAGGCTGCAGCCTGTGACCAGGAGAGGAGCTGCGTTGTCAGGAAACAAGCAGCCTGCCCAAGATGAGCTGCTTTGGAAGCTGTACTGTGAATAGTAATTGCCTCTGAAGTGCCTCAACAATAGTCTCATCAACAACATGGCTTCAGTCAAGAACTTGTATTTTTATCTTTTAAATCACAGGACCATTTGAGCTGGGAGATTCTGCAGCATCTACTGAGTGCTGGAGCAGCCTCCTCTGGCCTGAGGATTTTGAATACTGCCAAGCTTATATGGGAAATGTGTTGCAACTTTTCGGTGGTAAAAGCCAAAACGTTGCTACTCAGACACCTGCTGCTAGCAGTGTATTTGGCATCAAACCAAACTGATGTGTTTGGAGGGATGTTTCACCTGGTTGGGAATGAAAATGCATATGTGTGTTTCACCAAGGTACCTGTCCAATAAGTGGTGCAAGTACCATGAAGAGCAGTAGCCAGAAGATAAGGAATTCACTGAAGCTGTTGGGAGCTTCTAACCTGGCAATGGCATTGCCTAGCCCAGGCCTGGTGCCACTGTGTGCACCTTGTGGGCAGTCAGGAGTCTGTAGCTATGAGCCAGTTGTCCTGTCAGGGTCAGCAATAATTATTAACAAAGGAATGGGCTTATTTTTTCGCTGTTTGCTAGAACACTGATCTCTATGCAGTCACCTCTCAGTGGGCTGGCCTGGCCTGGGCTGGTTTTGCTTGGGCAGTGCTTTGCCTCGTGGCAATGTGAGATAGTGGTGGGGCTGTACAAAGGCATAAGCTGACTGAAGGAAAATCCTGCATGCCTGCTGAAGCAGTGGCTGGCAGAAGGAAAAATTCCTGATCTAAATGGTTTTGGTCATTCTTTTCATCAGCAAAAGTAATAGACTAAACCTCTGAATTAGGCTTTCCCCAGGGCTCGTAAATGTTTATGGAATCTGTAGGTTAATTGTGTCTCACAGTGACTGCAGAGGGGGCCCTGCCTGGTGCACTGTGACGGCTTGCAGCTGGGGGGTGAATCCCAGACCCAGGCTCTGGAGAGGATGCTGCATCCAGCTTGCAGTTCTGGTGAGAGAAATTGAATTTGGCAAGTCAAATTGTGTGAAAGGATAGGAGAGGGTCCTGTCTGAGGCTGCAAATATGCTTAACATTCGGTTCTGCCTTCTGTAAGGGGACCCTACTGGCAGTCTTGCATTTAAGAGAGCAGCTAAGTGCTCTCATCTCCAAGGGCAATAAGCAATTGAAAGGCCCCCTATTCCAGTCACCCCTAAGGTCCCTTGTAGGTTGGTGACATCATGCAGAGACAGTTAATAGGTACTTCCAGAACCAGTGCAGAGAAGGTCCCTTCAATGGCATTTTGCTTCATGCCTTAGAACATGTAGCCTTTGTCATTAATTTATAGCACCCATGCAAGAAGAACAGAGCTGCGGTAAGCATGGATTGGGGGAGGATCACTTTGTGCCAAGTACCTGCAAATACACCCAAAGTCAAATTAACAGTCAGTAGTGCTGCCTCATCCATGACAGTGATGCTCTGAATCCTCTGTGATGACTCCCAGCTGAAAACTCCCATTTTAAGTCCTTCACTGGTACTATTGCAGCAGCATGTTTCTCAAGTGATTCAGGGCATTAAGAATATGAGGGGTCTTTGGGGTTTTTGAAATTCTCTTACTGCCAGGAGCATGGCAGCTCAGAGGGCAGTCCCAGCTGGCAGGGTGTGTTTGGTGGTGTGTTTGGAAGAGGGGAAGGGGGTGGCTGTGCCGGCACAGCCATGGTGCTTTTGTGTTCCACGTGTGGCTGGGAGTGCTGCAGTGAGTCAGCCCTGCGGAGAGCAATGGAGTGGGGCCTCTGCGGCAGCAGCACCACCGGAACAGGGCCATCTGCAGTCAGTGCAGGCTCGGGGAGGTTCAGGACCAGATGTTAGAGCTGCCAGCACAGACAGTGCTTCCACAGAGCCTGCTGACCTTGTTCTTTGTTAACCCTTTCACACTGTGTTTTGTTTTTTTCCAAAGGCTGCAATTTTTTTTTTTCACTGCTGTTGGAGAAGCATTTTTCACTACCAGCATTTTATCTGTGATTGCTCAGAGACTGGCTTTCCTGGGGAGATCTAGCTTACAGAGAAGCATTGTATCCTGGAAAAGTAAATAAGCTTTGGGGAAGTAAAAACCTAGTGTTACGAGAAACTGATCCCAGAAACCAAGTCGCTGTCTTCAATTACATTATAACAGCAGAGCTAATGACTGTAGCTCTCAGTAAACCTTGTGTCCTTCCCAGGCTGGCCACGGGGATACTGATTGTAGGGCATTCTGCTGTTTCCAGCTGGCTGCACTGTCCAAACCATCACTGTGCTCGGGTGAGAGTTACTTGTCTCTGCACAGGACTTGCAACCTCTACCCTTAGTTGTACAGCTGTTAACCATCTTTTTTGCTTGACATGATTACATTAAATCCAGAGCACATCTTCACAATGCCACTTGCCCTGGAATGTGAATTTTCTGTTTCAGGGTCAAAGGATTGTGTCCCAAAATGCTTCTCCATTTTTGTTCCTGTTAAAGCTAATAAACACCGTTATTTTTTATTCTGTGAACTCCTGAGAGCCACAACTTTGCAACTTGTATTAGTGGTTTTCAGCAAAGCTGGTTCTTGTGTCACAACACAAAAGCACACAGGGAAGAATCCTGCCCTGACCTTACGTATTTAGGGACCGAGGCTTTTGGTGCCCACACTGTATCCACAAGGTACCTACAGGCCCCTGACAGCTCTCTTGGACCTGAGAGAGCACAGGCTGGGCAGGATGCAGCTCCTGGAGAGCTGGCGGCTTGTCTTTGCCATTTTCCTTTTGCTGAGGGACAAGCTGCCCTCACCACAGGATCAGGTTTGGCTCTTCAGGATTCATCAAGGGGATACCAGGGACTGTGTAAGTTTTCTGGCACTTTGAACTGCCCTGTCTGTGCTGTTACAACTGTGCTTTCTTCTTTTGCCTTTGGCAGAGGGGAAAAGGGTGACTTGAGTGGCAGAGAGTGAATTCAGCCACCCTCTCCTAATGGCTAATTTTGGGAAATCATGTATATTCCCAAGACTGGCAGTTTGTTCCAAGCAGCCTTCATGGCTCCTTTGTCCCTTGGGACAATTTCTTACACATCTTTGTGAAAGCCTGTGAAAATCAGAAGACAAGGACATATTTCAAGCCCCTCATGCAGCAGCAGTGCTGACCCCAGCCCCACTCCTGCAGCTGCTCCATGTGCTCCCCAGCTCCTCCCAAGTGCACAGGTACAACTGCTCATGCTGCCAGACAGTGAATCTAATTTGGGAATTGAGCCAGATTAAAAATAACAACCTGAAGGAAAAAAATGCACATTTATTAAGGAAAATGCAAGCAAAACTACAGCCTGTGATTACTTCTTCCTGTTACAGAGCCAGTAGAGGGAAAGAATATGGAATTATTATTAGAAGAGTGTGCAGTATTGGCAATGCAAGACAGGGCTAATTTAATTCTGAGAAATAAAAGGAGAACATCCAAAGGATTAAGACTGTAGCAGCACATGCCATAAACTGGGCTGGATGTTCTACCTGCAGCCTCCAGGAGCAGATGCCCATTGCTTGGCACAGACTGTTCGGTTCTCCCAGCAGTGCAGACAGGAGGTCTCAGCACTCTGATCCAGGCTTGGGACTGGCAGCTTGAGGATCTGTGTGGCTGAAGGGCTCTCAGGTGAAACTCTGTCACTGCTCTGGGTGGGCCTGAGGCAGGATGTTCATGGTGGGCGGTCCTATTTCTGCAGTCAGTATTTGCCTTTACCTTGGCATCTCTTCCACTGCCAGCTCAAGATACTGTCACAGCCCTGTCAGCTTGTGTGTTCCTGGGGAAGGGACCTGTTTTCACCAGCGGCAGTCTGGGTGCTGTGCATGCCCTTCTGACATCCAAATTCGATTTAGCAGCTTGGATGGGTCCTTTCTTCTTCACAGACAGATAAGCAGGGCTGAGAGCTGGTTTTAGAATCCTTCTTCTCAACTTCTAATTTTGGAGTCTCCTCAGCTCCACTTGTATGAAGCTAAAAATCATTCCCAGCAATACAGTGCTGGGTGTCCCAGATGTGCATAATTTCATGAGGAAAACCTTACAGCTCGTCCAGTTCCACCCCCTGCCAAGGGCAGAGATACTTTCCACTATCCCAGGTTGCTCCAAGCCCTGTCCTACCTGGCCTTGGACATTTCCAAGGATCCAGGGGCAGCCACAGCTGCTCTGGGCCATCTGTGCCAGGGCCTCAGCACCATCACAGGGAACAATTACTTCCCAACATCCCATCTAACCCTGTCATCTGGCAGTGGGAAGCCATTCCCCTTGTCCTGCCCCTCCAGGCCCCTGTCTACAGTTCCTCCCTAGCTCTCCTGGACCCCCTTTAGGCCCTGGAAGAGGCTCCATGGACCCTTCTCTTCTTCAGGTGAACCCCCCCAGCTCTCTCAGCCTGGCTCCAGAGCAGAGGGGTTCAGCTTTTGGAGCCTCTCTGTGGCCTGAAAACATTCTTAGCCTCAAATTCCCAAAACATGCTGTGCTGCACATTGTTTTCCCAGCCTCCACCAGCATCATTCCCATCTCTCCCTTTCAGGCCCCTTTCCCAGCATCCTGCTGACAATGGGAGCAGCTTGTAGCATGGACAAGCACTGACATCATGGCAGGATAAGCATGGCTCAAAACCTAATAAAAACCCAATTCCAGGCCAAAAAGGGATATTACATTTATACAAAATTACATTCCCCATCACTTTTCTTTCCTAGGAGAGATTCATCGGTAGTGTCAGAGCCCACGTCAGCTGGGTGGAACCATGCCTTGTCAGCTTCCCTTGGGTTCACAGGGGCTAGTGGTCCCAGGGCGTCACAATGGGGTCCTGGGATGGAGGTGTCAGGATGGGGATCTCAGGATGGGGTTTCTGGATGAGTTCTCAGCATGAGGTCTCAGAATGGAGTCTAGGATGGGGGTCTCAGCAAAATTTCACAATGGGATCTCATGGTGGGGGTTCAGGATGGAATCTCACGAGGGGGGTTTGACAGTGGGGTCTCACGATGGGGCCTAGAGAGGAGGGTTCAGGACAGAGTCTCACGGAGGGTTTCCGCCGCCGACCTTCTCAAGATGGCAGCGCCCTTCTCGTGATGGCGGCCTCGGGGCCGGTCACGTGCCGCGGGGCGGGGGGGGGAGTGCCGCACGTGCCGAGCGCGCCCACGTGACCAGGAGGGGCGGTGCCGCGCCCAGGCCACGCCCCCGGGCCCGGTGCCCCCGGGGCAGGGACAACGCCCCGGGCCCGGCACTTGTCGGGCACCGCGGTGGTGCCCGCCCGGGCGGCCTCGTGGGGCTTGTTCCTCGCAGCGTCGGCTCAGAGCGCCGGGCAGGGGAGGGAGCTCACCCTCCGCCTGCCCCGGAGGCGGTGCTCCGGTGCCCCCGCCCCTCGCCGCCTGAACAAGTCCCGCGGCAGCCGCTCGCACCGGAGCCGCGGCCTGGCCTTGCTTCGCCGCGCCCGGTCCCTTCCCTCTGCGTCGGCCACCAGGGGGTTCGCGCTTCCCGCCGGCTCCCACTGCCCCGCGATGCCGTCCAACAAATCCGTCTCGGACGCGCCCATCGTCCAGTTCACCAACTGCCGCATCCTGAGGGACCACCAGCTCCAGAGGTGAGGCGGGGGGTGCCACAGTGGCTGGGGTGCCAGGGGTATCGTGGTGTCCGTGGGTACCAAGGCTGCGGCGGTGCCGGGGTCTGGGGGCTCCCGGACAGGCTGCCGACCTGACCTGGCACCTGCAGTGCCGAGGGAAGGGCGCCGGTTCCCCCTGCGCACCGGCTCTTGGCCCTCACCCCGCCTCGCTCTGCCGTCCCACGTCCCCTCTGCCGCGTTTTGGAGGGACATAGGGCGGGTTGTAGTGTACGGTCCCTGTTGTTTTGTCTCTTCTGCCAGCCCCCTGGCACTTTGCCCATCATCACCACCACTTTTGAGGGGTAGCCCATGAAAATCCCATTCCTGTAAGTTTTGCAGAGCCAGAGCCAGGTAGAGAGGGCTGCTTGCTGTGTCCCAGCTGAAAGAGCAGCTGTGCTCTGGCACACACCACAGAGCCCGTGGCTGGAGGTGCCGGTGAGAACCACTTTGCTCAGGATCACTGTCACTGGGCACGGCTACCTGCTCCACATGGTGCAGATGGCACCAGAGCTTGATATGTGTGACTGTCCCTCCAGGGAGGACCTGTGGGTACGAGAGGGGAAGATCCTTAACCCAGAGAAACTCTTCTTTGACGAAAAGGGCTCTGCTGATGTCCAGCTGGACTGCAAGGACAGCATAATCGCCCCAGGTTTCATCGATGTCCAGATCAACGGTACAGTGACACTACATGCACTTGCAGTCTGGGAGCATCCTGGGTTTGTCCATCCCCAATTCCCAGCCCCACTGCGGGTGTCCTGCCCGTGGCCACATTTCAGCTGCTCAAGGGAGGTGTGAGTCACCCAACCAATGACAAAGAGCAATTTTGGCTGTGGTTGCTGCTATTTTGTAAGTGATCCCCTTTAGCCAGGTGAGGGTTTCCTCTGAACTATTTTTTATCGGTATTTTATCCTGCCCCTGCACTGGCAGGATGCCTGCCCTACCCTTTCCAGGATGTGGGAGGAGAGGGCAAGACTTCCCACAGGAACAATAACAATTAACTGCAAAAGCTCTCTTCAGAAGGAAAGAGGAGCTTGTTCTATGGTAGCTAAAGTTGGAAGCCAGTTCCCTTTTCAGCAAGGAATCATCACATTTTGCCCTGCATCAAAATAAAAAGGTTGTGCTTGCAAAACACTGGGTTGCTGTGGGGAAGAGCACTTCATGAGGGCAGTGATGGTGAGATTTGTACTTGTGGAACCTTGGAATGTAGGACAGAAGTGCTGGTGGAGCCCTCTGTGTCAGCGCCCTACAAATGAAACATCTCCCTCCAGTCACACAGTCTTTCTTTAGTGTTTATGGGTGGAGCAAACCCACTGAGGAAGCAGCAGTTTCACCCCTGTTTTGTTTGTGCTGCAGGAGGCTTTGGGGTGGACTTCTCTCTGGCTACAGATGACTTCAAATCAGGTATTGACCTGGTCAGTCAGAAAATCCTCTCCCATGGAGTGACCTCTTTCTGTCCCACCCTGGTGACATCTCCTCCATCTGTGTACCACCAGGTAAGGGGCCTTCTCTCCCATCCGCAGGGTGATCAGGGTCTGAGGTTGGTATCAGGAGGTGGATGGGCCAAGACTGGGATAGCTGCCAGGGCAGAAAAGCCATGGGCATGAGGACCTGGACTGTACCCCGGGTTTCTTGCCCTCAGCATTTAGAATGCTGAGACAGCCATGTCTCCCAAGCGAGCTCTGCACACCAAGGCTTGAGATGGCTTTTCCTTCGTGGGCTGTGATGGTCCCAAGTGGTCCAGCTACAAATCTCCCTGTGGACCTGACATTTGGGTCTGATTTGGCAGGCTGGGGGGCTGTGTCTGTGTTGCCATGTCTGACAAACCCCTTTCTCTAGGTTCTCCCGCAGATCAGTGTAAGAAATGGTGGAGCCCATGGAGCAGGAATCCTGGGTAAGTGGATTCAATCCTCTGTGGTGCTAGTCTAGGTGGGCAATTGTCTTGTTCACAGTTGACATGAAAGAAGTTACAGAGCACAAATAGGGGAGGGATGCACAGGTGGGCACAGACTCACCTTGTCCCCTAGTCTGTGCCTGGCTTTTACTGAGTTTTCTGTCATCATACACACTGCTCCAGCCCCTCTGGGGCCCCTGGAGCAATGGCAGTGGGGTGGCTTGGCTTGGTCAGTGGCCAGCACTGCATCTTCACTGTGCTGAGCTCACAGTTGCCTGAGACATGTGTTTTGCTGCAGAAAAATGGCAAGAGTGTGACTGGAGCAGGGTAGACATCAGGTTTCATGGTTCTTGGCAGGAGGAGGAAGGGTCATGGTTCTTTGTTCCTGTTTGGACAGGAGCCCACCTGGAGGGGCCGTTCATCAGCAAGGAGAAAAAGGGTGCCCACCCGGAGCACTGCCTCCGCACCTTTGAGGCAGGTGCTTTCCAGGACCTGCTTGCCACCTACGGCTCTCTGGACTGTGTCCAGATAGTGACCCTGGCCCCTGAAATGAGGAGGAGCAGTGAGGTGATCCGGGAGCTCACCAAGCGGGGCATCTGCGTCTCCCTGGGTAAGGGCTGGGGCACCCAGGGCTTAGGGAAGCTCTGGCTGCCCCTCCCTTGAGGCTGTGGCATCTCTAACAATGTCTCAGTGCAACTGGATGCAGTGGGATTCTGGATGGAGATGACAGACCTGTCACAAATGGGGACCTCACTTGATGCTGTCAATCTGTCATGGCAAGGGCCAAAGTTTGTATCGACTTAGAAGCCCCTGCAGTAAACACAAGGTGCTGTTCTAACACAGGGAAGAACAGCAGTCTTAGTTGGAGGTTTGATGATGTGGAAGGGTTCAAACTCTGAAGTTCCACTGCTTTCGGTCTTATGTGACAGGTGAAATCCTTTTCCAAAGGTTACTGTTGGTTTGATAATTCTGTTTTTCAACTGGAAGTACTGTAGGAACCTTTTCCACCAACATCTGGCTGGCTTCTGACTTAAAACTGGCTGTGTTTTTCTTTTCCTTTGCTTCACAAACTCTTCTTTGTCTCAGATCATTGAAGAAGTTTTTTTAAAGGGGGAAGTTATTTAGGGTGAAATTAAACCTCAAGTGAGAAGGGCATTCATACAGCAGACTGTCTCTTATCCCAAAGCCACATAAAGAACTCCAGAAAGGCAAGGTTAGCACACAGAGCTGCTGTCCTGTTGGGGAAACATTAGTTTCTTTCTGGATAGTTTCATTCCCATATGTTTTCCTAGCAAAGTTCCCACTGTTGTGAGGGTGTCCTCTGATAATTCTCTACAAAACATTTAAGTATCTGAGGCCAGCAGAAAGGCATATCATTGGACCTCAAACTCAGCCTGAAGACAACATGCTGTGAGCAAGGCAGCATTGTGACAGCTGTGATGTGAACACTGAAGGAGTTCAGGTGACGCACCCACCCCCCAGAGTCCTCCCACCGGGTCATGGCCAGACACATCTGTGTTGAGGCTGCACCTGAGACCTCAGGCCAGGGTGGGCATTAGAGCATAGTCCAGTGATGGAGCGTCTTTGCTCCTGTAGGGAAATCAGTGGAGAGATGGGCAGAGGAATCAGGCATTGGTCTGTGTTCCCAGGTCACTCAGTGGCTAATCTGTCCCAAGCCGAGGAGGCTGTGCAGCACGGAGCAACCTTCATCACTCACCTCTTCAATGCCATGCTGCCGGTGAGTCCCCAGAGGCACCCGCCCTGCTCCAGGGCTGCTTTTGGGCTTTGTCTCCTGCTCCCCATGGGTCTGTGTTCTCCCCAGCTGGTTTTGTACCATGCTTTGCAATGAGTATTTGGCACTGAACCTCTGGCTTCACATTCCTACTACTGGATCTGAAAGAGATTCAAGGCTGTAGCAGACTCTTGAAGTTCATCACTGGGAAGGACTAGGAAGTATTAGTCAGTGAGAGCTGGACATGCCCTTTCTGTGCACCCAGACCCCCTCCTGTGTGTGGACAGCAGGGAAGGGGGGGATTCTGCCCCACTTGGATGAGACCCCCACCTGCAGAGCTGCTTCCAGCCCTGGGACCTTCCATCAGAAGGATGTGGACCTGCTGGAGTGAGTGTAGAGGAGGCCATGGAGATGCTCCAAGAGCTGGAGCCCCTCTGCTCTGGAGCCAGGCTGGGAGAGCTGGGCGTGTTCACCTGGATAAGAGAAGGCCTCAGAGAGACCTCAGAGCCCCTTCCAGTGCCTAAAGGGGCTCCAGGAGAGCTGGAGAGAGGGACTTTGGACAAAGGCCTGAAGTGGGAGGACAAGGAAGAATGTTTTCCCACTGCCACAGGGCAGGGTTAGATGTAATATTGGGAAGAAATTCTTGGCTGTGATGGTACTGAGACTCTGGCACAGGTTGCCCACAGGCGCTGTGGCTGTCTCGGCCCTGGAAGCATTTAAGGTCAGGTTGGATGGGGCTTGGAGCACCCTGGAATAGTGGAAAGTGATGCTGCTCATGGAGGGGTTGGAGTAAGATAAACTTTATGGTCCCTTCCAACTCAAACCATCCTGTGGTTCTGTGATTAAAGGCAATGCCCAGGTTTGCCTGGTAAAGCTGCCATGCACTGTGATAGAGATGGCAGCTGCATCCCCTGTAATGAAGTCTCAGCCAGTGTGTCCTGGTCCTCCACAGCTTGTCCTCTCTCTTCCCTTGAGCAGTTCCACCACCGTGACCCTGGCATTGTGGGGCTGCTGACAAGTGACAAGATTCCTGCTGGGCGGAGGGTCTTCTATGGCATGATTTCTGATGGCATCCATACCAACCCTGCTGCCCTGCGCATCGCCCACCGAGCCCACCCCAAAGGTGAGCCATGACAGTCCCCACAGTGTTACCAGCTATTCCCTCCAAGCACTGTACTATCTCCCAGAAGACATTTGTGCTGCCCTTGCTGTCTGGAAGGGCACAGTTACTTGTGCTGATCCCTCAGTCCTCTTGCTTTGGTGCAATGTGGCTGGAGACACGTGGTTCCTCTCTGGGAGGGTCAACAAGGCACAGTGCTTGGATGGAGCTGCAGCAAAATCAGCAGCAGTGTTGACAAGGCCCCTTTCCTTGTGTTCTGCAGGGCTGGTGCTGGTGACAGATGCAATTGCTGGCATGGGGCTAGCACCGGGTCGGCACACACTGGGTCAGCAGGTGGTGGAGATCGATGGGCTGAACACCTACATTGCAGGTAAGTGCTCTTCCTCTTGCTGAAGAGCTGGGGACAGTGCTGCCACTGGCACCATTCCTGAGGAGCTGAGCACACCTTGCTGTCCCTGTTGGTGTGTGGCAGCGTTTGTGCCACCCTCTCGGGTTTCGATGCCTGGTGGATCTGCAGTGACTTGGCCTTGGGGATAATGAAACTCCTGGTAAAGAGGAGAACTGTGCCACCCTTGTGGAGGAATCTGTCCAGTTACAGCTGTCTGCAACACTTTGAAAGCTTCATTGCCCAGTGTCAGGGGTGCTAGAGGTTCAGGGTGTCAGTAGGGACAGAGAAATCTTAGAGATATTTATTGTCCCTTTTCTTCATTATAACACTACAACTACTTGCTAGCTAAATTCCCTAAGTTTCAAATTCTTAAGCAGATGAAGACTGGGAAGGTATTTCAGAGAAGGAACATTCCTTTCTCCATTCTCCTCCTCTGGCAGCAGATGCCTGTGTTGTGAGATGGTTTCACCCAGTCCAGCTGGTCTGATAGTGGAGCTGCAGGTAAAACCCAGGTACCTCTTCCTGTGCTCCAGCAGAAAGTGGCTGCAGGCCCTTTAGCTTGCTCCTCCTGCTACACAGGACTTCTGCACTTCTGGTCCCATTATGCTTCCCTAGTGCCCTGCTTCTTGTGTGAGCTATGGGCACTGCTCAGTGCCATCCTGTTTCTCTCCCAGGCACAAAGACCCTGAGTGGCAGCGTGGCGACCATGGACACTTGTGTGCGACACTTCCAAGAAGCCACAGGTAAGAGAGCCTTGTCCACAAGTTGCTGCTCCCTATGTTGGCACTGGAGGAGGTCTTGCTTTTCCCAGATGTCTCCATTCCACCAGGAATGTTCCCTCTCACCTGAGACATGGCAAGGGCTGGAATCAGTGCCCTCAGATGAGCCCCTTTTTGAGGGGAAGTTTCAATTTAACCCACAGAACTAATGAGAGGTGAACTGTTCTGCTTCTTCCTCACAAAAGTGAATGGTTTTCTCTGTACCCTAGGTATTCAGTTTTCCTATGCTATTTCCCTTCCCAGCTCCAGCTGGCTGTGCTGAGGGTGTTCCATCAACTGCCTGGCTGACAGCTGCCTTGTCCAGGGGGATTTGGGCTGCTCTGGCAATGGGGCTCTGGCTGCCCTAACATCTCCCCAATTCTCTGTCCAAGGGTGCTCAGTAGAGACTGCGTTGGAGGCAGCGTCTCTGCATCCCGCTCAGCTCCTGGGGATTGAACATAAAAAGGGGACACTGAATTATGACTCCGATGCAGGTACTGGTGTGGGCACAGCATGTACTGGTATGGAGACAATGGTGTCAGGGCTCACAGCTGCTGGAGCAAAGCAGGGGCTGCTGTAAGCACATGCTCATCCCCTGTTTCAGTGGGAGCTGCAGGGAGACTTGCTCCACCTGGGATATGCTCTGGGCTTTTGCTCCAGTGGTTTTTTCCTTGGTGGTGTTTGGGAAACCTTTTGGAGTGCCCCCCACATCTCAGCTGAGCAGAAAGCAGAGCTGCTATTGCCAGGATTGCACTGCACTGCCATCCTGGGGTGGGGAGAAGCCCTCCCACAATGATCTCAGCTCTCCACAGCCAACTCCAGAAGCTCCATTCTGACAGCTGCTTTCTTTCTCTCTTGTCCAACACAGATTTCCTAATGCTGAATGACAGCCTGTATGTGCGAGCCACATACATTGCCGGCGAGGAAGTCTGGCGACAGGATGTGTTGGGCATGTGACACTGGGCTGTCCCAGTGCCCTCCAGGGCTCATTGGCACTGTGGTTAGCAGCTCTGGCAACCACTCCACTTCTCTCTTTTGGTTTCTTTTCCCAATTCCTTCCTGCAACTCCCTCTAAGGAGCCTCATACCAAAGAGATGCATTTTCCAGCTTCCAGTTCAGCCATGCCTGCCAAGAATTTGTTGGTGCTCTGTTGGTGGTATGGGGAACGAAGGCAGCTCTGTGCTGGCAACGAATGCCGGTCCTGGAGTGACCTACAGGACTTCACAGCTGTCCTTCCCCCAGACAGGTGCTCCTGTTACCATCTGACAGCACTGAGGAGTTGTCCCAGCCTTTGCACAGTTTATACAGCACACACTAACCTGCTCTGCACCTGAGGCAGGCTCAAGCCATTCCAATTCCTCTGCCTGCTGTTTGCTTCGCTTCCAGGCAGCCATGACTTGTTAGACATCAGCTTCCACCAACTCAACTTGCAGCTCTTCCAGTGACAAGGTTTCTGTTGTGTAAGCAGAAGCTGAGGATCACATTCGGATCTCCTGACAGCCCTTCTGTCGTGTGTCCTCAGAGCAAGGCTGCCACAGCTCGCTTACTGGTGTCCTTGTGGGGCTGAATCCTCAGGGCAGAGATCAAACCCAGGAATACCAAGGCATTGCTGGTCCATTGTGCCTTTTCCCTGCATGGGCACTGCGTCCACAGAGCTGGAGATATGAACAGTGTCCTATGACATAAAACAATGTTCCTTTCACTCCTTGCTCTGTCTGGATGGGTTCTGCAGGCTCTATGTCAGCCATACCAAGAAGAGCCTTTGCAACACCTGAAGGGTTTGTGCATTCCTTGGGCTATGGATGGGAAGCTTTTGCTTTAGGGGATGCATCCAGACTGGTGATGACAGGCTCACAAGCCCTCAGTCCAGCTCAGGCACTGAGGGAGAGGAAAACTGCAGTGGGATTCTGGTCTTTCAAGATAGATACAATAGCTCATTATTTTGTGCTCATTATCTTCTCCAATACTTGACTGTCAGATTTTTTCCTGATGCTGGGACACGTGTATGCAAGGACTGATGCTGATTTCAACCCTACTGAACCACTCAGAATAAGCCTTGAGATAAAGTCTCAAGACAACCTTGGGTAAGGCTCAAACAACTGAGGAGGTTTTTGTAACGAGGAGAGGGCTCAGACAACGGCTAAGTCTCAGCAAGGGTGGAGATTGTAAGGCAGACAG
Organism: Taeniopygia guttata; assembly: GCF_048771995.1. NCBI lineage: Eukaryota > Metazoa > Chordata > Aves > Passeriformes > Estrildidae > Taeniopygia > Taeniopygia guttata. Next base: position 15,933,550 of record NC_133039.1, read on the forward strand.
AAGTCTGGTTGGGATTGGCAGAAGTGTACCGATTTTTCCAGTATCATTTTATAATCTTTAGCAGCAACATTTAGAAGTGCTTCCCCAGCACTTTAGAGCCCTTCTGTCAGCCTTGTAGAATTTCTAACATCAACTCCAATGCCAAGACAAATTACAACCTCCATGGTTTGAAGCATTTGAGAGACACCAAACCCTGTGCAGTGACATGCTATGCTGCAGCAGTACTGACCTCACAGGGATCTTCTGGCTGTTGGACACAATCCAAGAGGGGAAAATGCCTATGAAACAAGGTTTTTATTTACAAAATTAAATAATCAAAAGGAAATCTAAACTAGAAATGGGATTAGACAGTGCCATTAGGTGTGTATTAACCTTTTTTGCCTGCCCTGGTGCTAGCTGGCATGGCCTCTGTCCGGCTGGCGTGTGAGGGGGCAGGGCTGGTGTGGGTGCTCCTGCGGGGATTTGGCGCAGGGAAGGCGGCACCGCCGGACACCCGCGGCCCGGTCCGTGGGCACACGTGTGTCCGGCACCGTGTGGGGCTCAGGGGAGCAGGAGGGAGGCGCGGGGGTCACAAATGCGCGGCCAAGGCGGGCGCTGGGGACTGCGGCCCGGCGGGCCCAGGCGCTCTCGGCGGAGCGGCAGCGAGGGGAGCGGCCGGAGCGCTGGGGACGGCGCATGCCGGCCCGGCCTGAGCCCGCGGCGGGGCGAGCCCCGGCGGAGGGGCCGGGGGGACCCGAGAGGCGGGTCCCGAGCTCCAGTTGGTGGTGGCGGCCCGGGCGGGGCTGCTGCCGGAGCCCACACGAGGCCCGTGACCGGAGGTGGGCGGGGCGGCGGGGCCGCTTCCTCCGGCGGCGGTGCGCGCAGCTCGGCATGGAACAGGTAAGGCTCGGCCCCTCTCACCGCAGTGGGCCCGGGCCCAGCTCCCGCAGGTTCTCCTTGAAGTCTTTGCCTTCTCTGGTGCCTTTCCCAGTCCCTTCCCATCTCCTTATCCTGAACATGCTTTCTGTTCCCAGTGTTTTAGTGTGCCTTGTCCACAGGCGGGCTACAAACCTTAACTTCCGCCTGCTTATCAAGAGTCAGCTAGCGTAGAAGTAGAGCATATAGGGCCTCAAGGGCTTGTGTTTAGGCTAAAGATAAATTCTGTGTGTTACCAGCGCTGTGCTAAAGGGAAATTTCCTGCTTTGGAGACGTGACATTATGCCATGGCCTAAGCTTTGGGAAAAAATGAGAAATCTTCCATTTGGGGCTTTAAAAAAGGGACAGGTGGAGAAAAAGATGAAAAAAAAAACCCTGTGGGAAGTCCTAGCTTGCCGGGAGTGGTGAGGTTTCCTGCTAGTAAGAGCTGTAATTTTTGTAACGCATTTGGTGCTCTCTACACAGGACATGTGTCTCTGTGCTGTGCTGATTTATGGTATAAATGGGCTGTTACACAGCACACCTCCAGTGTAAAGCCAGGTGTGATCTCCTGTGAGAGCGGAGGAGGCCGCAGAAAAGTCAGTTTTGGAGGTGAGAGATTTGTGCTTCTAATCATTCTGCCTTCCCCACACTATGTCCAAGGATCCCCAAGGTGTGTTCCAGGAGGATCTGGAGTGGTGCATTTCACAACTGGAGGCAGATCTCCATCTCATTCCACACCGCAAACTAGGTATGTTCCTCTTTCCCAGCCCATACCCCCCCCCCCCCCCATATTCTTGCCTTGGGTGTGATTTAGCAGATGTGAATGTTTTTCTGTTTATTCTCTCCTTTATGTTCCCTGTTATTGTGTTATTTGGGATTTGTTCTAAACACAGGACAACACTGGGCTTTAAGGACTGTTTCTGGAAGCAGTTTAATTTTTTATTCATTTAGTGTTCTCTCTGTTTTCTATATTCTTTGTCGTGGTTTTTTTTTTTTTTCCCATGTGACTTGTTTGGTTCTGCCACAGCTCTGCCTTTGTTTTTCATCTTCGAGAAATCCTGTGCCAGTGTGTCTGGCCCTTAAACACCAGTAGGTTTATTTTTGTGAAGCTTTTTTCAGGGAAAAATTATATGCAAGATAAAATTCTATAAGGTCATAGTTTGATCTTGTTAGTCCAATTTGTAGATCTGCAGACACATGTCCTGTCAGGTACCAGTATTGAATTGACACATGTCAGTACCTAACCCTGGGAGAGGACTGTGAACCCTATGTAAGATGCTCGGGTGAGTGTTTGCTGGTCTGCCTAAGGATGGAGCAGTGACTGATAGGTGCCTACACCTTGTGCTTGAGCAGCAGGCTCCAGGAAGAATTAAGGCTGAGAGGGTTGTGGTTGTTCATCCCGGAGAGAGACAGCTCTGAGGAGAACCTTAGGGCCCCTTCCAGTGCCTAAAGGGACTCCAGGAGAGCTGGAGAGGGACTGGGGACAAGCGATGGAGGGACAGGACACAGGGAATGGCTTCCCACTGCCATAGATAATGCTTAGATCAAATACTAAGAAGGAATTATTCCCTGTGAGGGTGGTGAAGCCCTGGCACAGGGTGCCCAGAGAAACTGGCTACCCCTGGATCCCTAGCAGTGTCCAAGGCCAGGCTGGACAGGGCTTGGAGCAACCTGGGATAGTAGAAGGTGTCCCTGCCCAGGGCAGGAGTGGATGAACTTTAAAAGTTTCTGCCCAAGCTATTCTGTGATCAGACCATTCTGTTACAAATGTGTCCTGTGCTGGTCTCCAGTGCCCAGCAGCAGGGAAGGCAGCTCCTGAATGGGAAGCATGAGCTGAGCACAGGAATGAGGCAGCAGAAGCAGTGCCCTGGCCAGAAAAGGACCCTTTTGCACAGTATGTGAGCCAGGAGAGCTGAGCAGTGGTGCTGATGGTACTCAGGCTCTGCCTGGAGTCCCAGTTGCTAGAGAAGTCTGGTGAGGAGGCAGATCCAACATCTAGTCAGGAATTCAGGATCTGGATCAGTGAGTTGTTTGGCTGTAGCACTGTATGCATGAGGTACTCAGCTTAGAGTAACTTCCAGGTGAGGGAGGGAAGCTTCTCCCTGGAGCTTTCTCTACCTCTTGTTGTGTAACTGGCCTGGGTTGCAGCTAGCCAAACCCCTTGAAAGAAGAGTTCATGTGGTCAGGACGCTGACACCCAGGTGCTGTGAAGGTACATCTCACTTCTGTCCCACCATGGTCAGGGTGCATCAGGCCCAGCATCACTGGCTGAGACAGGGAGGGAGTTGTCCCTCTGCCCTGCCCCGGTGCAGCCTCACCTCGAGTGCTGGGGGCATTTTGGGGCACCACAGTATCAGAAGGGTCTATAACTATTAGAGAGTGTCCAAAGGGAGGGATATGAGGATGGGGCAGGGTCTCAAGGGGAAGCCATAGGAGGAGCAGCTGAGGGCACTTGGTTTGTTCAGCTGGAGGAGATGGAGCACAGAGCTCACTGGGGCTGCAGCTTGTCCTGAGGGGCAGCAGAGGGGCAGCTCCGATCTCTGCTTTCTGTGACCAGAGACAGGAGCTGAGGGAATGGCTGGAGCTATGTTAGGGGGTGATTATTAGGCTGGATGTTAAGGAAAGGTTCTTTCCCGAGAGGATAGTCAGGTGCTGCAGCTAGGAGACGTGGGATATTCCCATTCCACAGTACTACTCTCAAGTTGTTCTGTGGCTTAAAATAAGTGGGACAAACACTACAAGACTATATTTAGGGTTTCCAAATTGAGGTCTTGGGGACCACTGTCATAGAACAACTCTGTTTGTTTTGTAGAGAATTTGTTCTAACACAAAAGCTTTGGATTCTTCTTGTGGTCAGGCTGGTTTGTAAGCAAGAGTCCTGTTTTTCAGGGTATGCCCTCTACTAAGATTTTTTCCAGTTTCCCAGAGAAGAGACACTGAATTAGATTCTGGGATTTGTCTTCACCTTGAGGAAAAGATTGCTAAGCCCTCTGTAGCTTCTGTGCCATTAGCAGTACACTCATTGCAGTGTAAGAGTCTGACTGTAAGTAATAAGCAGTTAAGATTTTTTTTTTCTATTGAATGTTAGTTATGGATTAGTCAGAGGTGGTATGAACACGCAGCACATTAAGAGAAGAGTCAGTCATCAGCATCCCACAGTGTGGGTTTTAAGGCCCACTGTAAACTGTTTCTTGTCTCTCTTGGTGTTTTCTGAGTGCAGCAGAAGAGACCCAACATATTTTCAAGGTCCTGCACTCCCCTGAGACTCCTCTTGCAGAGAAGCAACAAGTGATGAGCAATGAGTTTGGGGATTGTCATCTCAAGATGGATGAGGGTCAGAAGAGCATGGAGAAAGGTGAGCTTGAGCTGTCCCTCGGGGGATGGTGAGATTTGGTTCTTTTCTGTAGATTTCTTAGGTTGCAGCATTAATTGAGTCACCTCTCTGGGCAGTGCTTTAGAGTGGAAACTGCAGTGGCACCCCCATGGTAGGAAACTGGTGCATGGAGAACACCAGTATTGAAACAATATTCTTTGTCTTTTCTAGGCGTGACCCCTGATGTTGTGGAAGTACAGCCAAGCAAGAGGCAGGCTTCAGATGGTGTGAAACAGTCTGACCCAGCGCCTGAGGTAAAGCCAGAGTTGTTCACATCATCTGGCAGCAGATTCCAATTTGATTTTACACTTTCCAAGACTGACTCAGAAGCTGATCCTGGTGACAGTAGTGCTGAGCAGGTACAAAACTATGTCAGAGCCACCAAGCAGGAGAACTGGAATGGTGCCTTGAGGTTTGCTGCCTCTGGAAAAGAGCCCAAGTTTGCTTTCAACTTTGCCATCCCAGATGAAGACTGTCCTCATCTTCAGTTACTTCCAGCAAGTCAACATACAGAGCACACAGCAGATTCTTCACTCCCTGCTGAATCAGCAGCTCTGCCACAGGCTGCAGCCTTGCGGAAGCCTGAGGTGATTCAAGTGACAGGGAGTACACCCAAAGAGGATAGAAGCCATGTCACATCAAAGATGACCCAAACAGAGACAGCCCCTGCAGATGAGGCAATGACAGAGAAATCAACAGGAGGTGGAGCTGTCCAGAAGAAAAAGAAGAAACAAAAAGCACCTGTCAGTAAAAACAAAGCAGAAGAAACTGAGACCAGTGGGAAGGCAAAGGCAGAAGCTAACAGCTGTCAAAATACAGATACTTCCCATCAAGATGAGAAGATCTCTCAGGTAGTTAAATACTGATGGGATCCCGTTATTTATAAACCCTTGAACTAAAGAGACACTTTATATCTGTCTTTGCACAGATGAACAATTAGCATACTGCCCTGAGATGGAAGCTGAAAGACCACATTTGCTGCTTAATGTTCCAGCAGCTGTTTGCTTTCTCTGCTACACAGCTGAGGAACCTGACCAGAGCAAAGGAAGTTAATGATCGTTCAGATTTGTGCTGAAAGATTTCATGTTTAGGTTTGTGGCAGCTAATCCTGGGGAGCTGGATGCCATGTTTTCTTAAGAAAATAAAAATAGGAAATGGAGGTAACTGTTTTCAGTTGGTGCCAAGCTGGTGCCTGTGGGTGCTGAGCCAGGCCCTGTAGCTCTGATGTGTGTGTTGCAGGGTGAATTGCTTTTGTAGTACAAGGAGCAAAGCCAAGGCACAGAACTGCTGCCTGGTGTAGCCAAGGACCTGTGGTAGAGCTCAGGGGTGCTTCTGAGAAGGTGCTTCCTCTGCCGGGCATGGCCCAGAAATCAACTGAAATTGCAAGTTATGTGTAAACACAACATTAAGACACACCCTGAGGTTTTCTATTCTGCTAAGGTCCAGGTCTTCATTTTATTTTACTTTCCAGCATTGGTGTAGACTTTACTAACAAACAGTGCCAGGTGATCTATATTGTGACACAAGATTGCACAAAACCTTCCTTTTCTTAATATTTTACAAGGAAATTGCACTGAGTGTTCTGCCTCTGGAACATTTCATCCAAAGGTCTGCTTCACCTGCAGTCCTACCAATAAACACTGCTGAGCACCAGAGATACAGGAAGAGTTGAAGGTCAAGTAAAGCCCTTCCAGTCCTTTGGAAGGACACTATTGTAGGTAAAAGGAGACAGTGTGAGGGCATTTGTATTTACATGTACATAACAGTTAAGAGTTGCTTCAGTCCCAGGGTGCAGCCCTGTTTCCCTGTCCCACTGTTGACTTAGCCAGCTGGCTTTGCTCAGTGGCACGTGGCTTCCTTCATCTCCATGGGCTTCGTCTTCCTTGTCCCTCAAGCATTTCTGGTTGAGCAAGCACAAAGGAGCTGAGAAGAAATACTTAGCTTCTGATTTTGTCCATTGTTTGTTTTTTTTTTTTTTTTTTATTTTGTGCAGGTTTGAGGATAGGGGCTTTGTGTTGTTAATGTTTATTTCTTTCATCCGCAAGTTTCTTTGAAAGCTGAACACCTTTCCAGAAAACAGCACATTCTAAATGGCAGCCACACATTAAATCCATCTAATAGAGACAGTGAGTTGCAACTAAACATTTGCACAGTTCTTTTACTTTATCTGATGAAAAACACTAGAAGGAAAATGTAATGAAGTCTACTAAGCGATCACCAGAACATAATATTTGGAAAAGTCCCGACTTTATGGAGTTCCCTTTCATCCTGTGTAGCAACTGCTGCTGTAATTTTTGGGTAATTTTACTTCCTCTTGCTCACTGTGCTTTATGCTGATAGCAGTCAGAAGAGCAGCTGTGGAAGGAGGTGGACTGGTGTATGAACCAGCTGGAACTTGGCTTGAAGACACAGAAACCCACTCAAAAGCAGGGTAAGCACTGAAGTAAAGAAGAGCTCTCTCCTGGGGGCAGCATTGGCAGGAATGCAGGGGCAGAGCCAGCAGGGAGCCTTAACCTGTGTGTTGTTTTTCCATTGCTGCAGCTGAGGAGGCTCTCAGGGCAATCAGGACATTGCGCAGTGACAAGGCTCCACTGGTGAAGAAGCGTCAGCTCATGAGAGCCATGTTTGGAGACTACAGGAAGAAGATGCAGGAGGAGCTGTGCAGAGAGCTGAAACTTATGGAAACAGGTAGGAGAAATTTCCACGGTGAGGAGGAGAAGAAAAGGAGTCAATCCTGGCCTATGCTTTGCAGACTGAGGCCTCACTATATGAGATGACTTAACGTTTCTTATTATTTCTCCCCTCTTTAAGCTGCAAAATCTGCCAAGATCATGGAGTTGAAGGGAAGCATCCACAAGAAGAATGGCCAGTTTGTCCGGAAGTGCTTGGGAGCTTGCAGGAAAAGCCACAGTTTGGCAGAATCCCCTTCAGAGTCACACAGGACACTTAGCACAGGCTTATTCAATTTCTCAACACCCCAAGAATTTCACTTTAATTTCTTCTAGAAAAGTCACTTTGAGTAAAACTGTGCCAGATCTCCTGTAAACTGAAGAATGGTGGAAAGGTACTGTGCAGAAGGAAATGTCAGGCATGAATCTCTGAGTCTTCTTCCAGGGTGCCTTATCAAGAAGTTTAAACTAGATCTGCCTACTATGCATATGACCCCAAAACTCAGCCTACTTAAGTGCTCCTCTGTGCTCACATTTGGGAGAGGCAACTTTGAAAGGGTCAGCAGTGTGGAAGGATCTGCTTTCTTTCCTGTAGAATTGACATTAACTGTAGAATCTGCCTTCTGTACCATGAGATTTTCCCTTTCTCCCGTTGCTCTTAAATAGAGCAGAGCCTTTCTAGCAGCTGAGATAGCAAAGGATACAGCAGGGAATGGTTTGGAATCAAGATCCAGAGCAGTGGATAGCTGGGTGCTTCCAGTCTCCAAGTCTGTGTGAATGCAGCTTCTGGCACCCAGCAGATACTAGCAGTGCGTCATCCCTGACCTGGAGGAGCACGAGCTCAGGGTCTTTGGGGAAAAGTGAGTGAGGCCCATTTTTGCTCATTCATCTCTTTCACTGACAGGTACAGACCTAGAATAAAACTGCACATCATGATTTAATCCAGCCTAGAGATGTAAGGACGGTTGTTTCTAGGAAAACAGGGAAAATTTTTGTTGCTGAAGCCAGGTTCTGGACAGCTAGGAAGGATGTGTACAATCAGCTCTTAAATAAAGTTTATAAGTAGCTCAGTTACAACCACTAATGCCTCAGAGGGAAAATTAGCTGCATGCCAGGTTTGGGTGGTAAAACTGTCACAGCCCAAAGACTCTTCCATTTGATTTGTATTAAATTTTGGCTTTTTGAATGTGTGTCTCCAGTCAATACTGCTTGAGTCACTGAACCTATCTCTTAAGTTCATGCAGAAGATCTTCCCACCAAGTGTAAAAAATGCTGAAAGAAGTGCTGTGAAAGGCTACCTGGTATCAGGTGTCCCTAGGGAAAAGCACATTCCTGCCTTTTATAGTCCAGTCAACCTTTGTGAAAAGTGGGAAATGGGAGTGTAGCCAGATTCCAGGGAGTGCTGAGAGCAGCTGAGAGATGGTGAAAAACATAGGCTGTGAAAGACTAAAAACCTGATTGTAGCTCTAAAAAAATTAATTTAAAAATTAGAATTTTAAATTAAAATTTCAAAATTTCAAAATTAATTTTATTACTAAGCTCTGATGGCAGGCAGTTGCATCTGCAATACTTATTTATTTCTTTTAAATTTTAAATATTTTAAAAGAATATTTTAAAGAATTCCTGTCTGGGCATAAGAAGAAACTGAACCTGGGTAACATACATGATGAGGAGAAACATGGAGAAATGAATTTGTCTTTTGGAAGTCAATAGGTGAAAACTGAAATTTGAGGTCAGCATGCTTTATTTGCCAAGGAGCACAGCTGTTACTTTGAATGTGTAGAATGATCTAAGTAGTTTTTTTTATTCCCAGGATTTTACATTAAACATACAAAAGCTGTGTCCTTGTCAGGCTTTTCATGTTTTCATGCTGTTTACTGAGATTCAAGAACATGGTCTACATGACCTTGGAGCTACAGCTGTTTGCTTCCCTGGCTGATTATGCAAGAGATGTCTGGGAAATAGTTGGTTTTTTCCTTGTCATATCTCAAGTAAAGCTAAAGCTGCTAAAATACCGTAAAGCCCTTGCTGCAGAAGATTGCAGAAGTATTCTGGAAAGCATTCTTACATAATTACCTCATGTTCATGCTGTTCATTGGGCATTTACAATTAGACTAAAGATACCAGTGAGGTGGGTGTCTGGTGTAACTGATCCAGCAATTATCTTCAAAGGGGTCAGAGAAAACTCCATTCTAATATGAGAACAACTCCTATGGTTTTCCAGAGGTCTGAATAATGTTGACCTGTAAAACCAGTTCTTTTTTCTGTACTTCATTACTGGAGGACTTATGTGTATGTATTTGTGGGAAGGCAGATGTTCATCAGTGTGATATGTCGTATTCCCGAGTGTCATGTCAGCTTGGTTCCACAAGTCAGCTGTGGAATCTTGGACAAAGTGTTTTGCCTTTTTCTGTCTACTCCTTGTTTTTATAGTCAAGGTGATGCCTCCTGAGTTTCTGACAGATGTGCTCCAGTTACTTCATTAGTGATTGTATCTTAAAGAGGTGTCTGAAACTACAGCAGTCTGTACTTCACTTTTAAGCTTTGCTGTATTATATTTGTTTGAAAGGAAGCAAGCAATGATATTAGAAGTTAGGAAATCCATGACTGCTCCATCCATCCTTTCCCCTTTTAGAAGGGCCACAGTGCAGTCCTAATCATGTTTTTTAAATGCTGTGTTTTCCCCTTTTAGCATTTTTTCTTTAGGATTTCCGTGCTGTTTAGGGTTTCAGTGATGTGTCTTATTACAGCAGTGTTGTCAGGTTTGGATCAGGGCTTTGCTCTACTAGTAACTGTAATACCTGTGGCTGGAGGTTTGGTCTATGCCCCAAGGTATTAATGAAGTGAGGGAGAAGAGAGAGAGAAGGGAGATATTCTGATCTACCTGGACATCTCTGACCCACTGTTCTTTCTTTAAGGAAATGTATCTCTGTTTTGATAAAAAGTTGAGCTCAATTCTGACCTGCCTGTTTTTGCATCCTCTCCTCAGCTTTGTGCCCAGCATTTGAGTTTGGTGCCACCAGGGTGACTGGCCTGCGAATCTCTTTGCTGACTGGCCACCTAAACGTAGAGCAGCAGTGCCAGGCCCAGGCTTATAGGCAGGAAACTGCTTACAGAAGTGTCCAGCACAGCTGTGAGCACAGGAATGAATTAAAGACAAGGCAAAAGGGGATGGGAAGTACCACAGTGCTTCTGGAGCAAAACTTGCTTCACAGCATGAGTCTTGGAGAACTAAAAGCTGAGATCAGCTTCTAAAGAGAATAGGGGGTTACAGGGACACTGCAATTTGTCTCAGACCATTCACTGTAGCAAAGCAGGGGAATTGTCTCACTTTTGGGAACAAAGTGTGGCAGGGTGAGGCCAAAAATGCACACAGATGCAGCAGAAATCTGGGTATGGTCTCTGCTCCATTTAGGCTTGGCACCTCCTCTGTAAACAGATTCCCTGAGAAAAGGTTAGGAAATGCAATCCCATTCCAGACAGACTGCCTTCAGATGGAGACCCTGCCTTCAGGGGATGGCCTGCCTGCCCCCTCAAAGGCTGGCCCTCGTCCCATTTGGCATTTTGGCTGTTACCCTGGACACTGGGCACTAATCAGACATTTGTCCAACCCCTTCTCCTGTGCTTGATCAGTAGAAATGCATTTATTTCTGCTCATCTCTGAATAACCAGGAGGCAGAGTCACCGAGGAACAGCCCACAGAGAATCTCCAAGGGATCCCTACAGAGTTCAGCTGGAATTATTTTCAGAATCCCAGCAGGGACTTCCTCTCCCAAGACCAGAAAGAAGCCAACATTGGTCCTACTGATCCTGTGTTTCAGGTGACTGATGTTATCTTGTCTCACTTGGATTTTCTGGATGCTGAGACTGTGGACTTAGCATCCAGTCACTCCTAAAGGATAACACATTATCTTCATTTGGGGAGGGAAATCCCTAACTTTTATTTGAATTAGAAAGAAGAAGAACTTACCACTTCAGGAAAGACATCGTCAGGACAGAAGGAAAGTTAAAGATCAATTAACCTGCAGCTCCATAACAAAAAAGAGGAGAGATGCTGCTATTTTAAGACCATGCAGAGCTGTGACAGATGATATTGTATCTTTCTGTTGTCTAGAATTTTTCTGCTCCTCACAGTTTCTGCTGCTTTCATCTTTAGAACTGTGGAAGATTTGTAAGACATGCTGCTTAGAAAGTCCAGCTGTGACATCTCCAGTGGTTTGATTCCTGTCACCTGTCCTTTGGTACATGCTGGCAGCTAGGGAGTTCTGACCACTGGCAGTGTTTGGTCCATTAGGCTTCTTCCCTGTGAGTACATCAGCAGGCATGACCAGCTCCTGATAGCTCACCTCCATAATGGATGTTGAAGTCTGGATTGTGTATCTCCGACTCATCTTGATAATCATCATGCTTGTTCTAATGAAACAAAACCCAGATGTGGAAGAAGCCAGGAAGAAGGAGAGGAAAAGCAAACTATCCCTGCCTCCCTCTTCTTCCCCCGGTAATGTTGGCAAACAATTGGAGTATATTCAAGAAGAGCTGGATAAGTTTCTGGAGAAGCTAAACCATGTTGTCTTTGACACAGAAGCCAGAAAAAGGGATGGCCACCATGATCAGAAGTCCATCGCAGAAATACTGATGTTGTGTCAGAAACTAAGGAACACTCAGGAAAGGAGGTAGGACACTCAACATCTGTCAGGCGGCACAAAAGTTCAAGTAGGAGACTTAAAATGACTCATAGACTCAACCCAAGGTAGAGCTCTTGGCTAAGTGTTGCAGCGTGCGCCGCGCGGGGCGGCTGCGGCAGCGCCGCGACTGTTCCTGCGAGCGCTGCAATTCCTGTTATCCGCAGGGACACACAGCGATGGCACGGGGCCTGGCGTGGGACAAGATGGATTTATTTATTCCTGGGCTCCCAGACAGGACTGAGGGGGTGGACAGGAGTTTTTGTACAGCAGCTAAGGAGTAGGGGTGTAGGAAAGTGAACCAATGAGGATATGGTAAGAGAGGAGTATAAGGTGGGGTAAACAGCTTATGAGCCTATCAGGGAAAACAGGGGGAATAATACGAAGTAACAAATGGGGTGACGAGGGCAACAAGACAGACACAGAACTCTCTGGAGAAAGGGGCAGGGATAGGGAGGATTGACAGCTTGGAAGGGAGGAGGTTAGGGAAGGGCTTGGGAAAATTGGCAACTGGAAAAGGGAGGAGATCGGGGAGGAGAACAGGGGGCAAACATGGATTCAAAGCAAAACACGCCACAACAGCCAAAGTGGTTAATCCTGGCTAATATAGTGAATCCTGATGAAATGAACTTGGAGGGGAAGAGGTGGGAGGAAGTCTTGTTATGTTAAAGGTAATCATTACTTATTTTTGCACTGCTTATATCAACATTACACAGTCTTCCAGAGTGAGCTCTGTGTGGTGTATATGTTACACGTGAAAGATGTAAATGTTGGCATTAGCATCTGTGTATGTGTATGTAGCTATTATGTAAATTTCTCCTTCCTATAGAAACAGGCATAATTTCTTACTTAAAGAAATTATTGTGCAGCTCTTCAGCTGTTGCAAATCTCCCACTTGCCCCTCATACAGCAGCGTTTTGCCTGTTTTCCCAGCTAAGGGTCTGGCCCAGTACAGAACAGGAGCTTTGCAGACATTTATCTAGAGGCCACTGCATGGTACTGAGCCATGGGGAATACTTACATAATTTTTCTTCTGTGCACAATGATCACACAGTGTACTCTGTAAACATGAAAGGCATTACTGGGAACCTGCAAAATTCTCTTTGCCTTGACCAAGGCCCTTTTTTAGGTGCTGAAACAATGCGAGTCTCTATATTTTTATTATTAGCCTCATTGCAATACATCAGATTTTGCCCTTGAGATGACAGTTTTCATGGCAGCTCCACAAGGCTGTGTCACTTTATGCCGGCAGCTGTTTCTCTCACTTTCTCCCCATCCAGCACCTGTTCCTGTTCTTCGTTCCTGAGACATGGATCCCTTAGTGCCAGTGCCCCACTGTGTCATGGAGCACCTCTTGAGTCCAGGTGGGAGCACCAGCATGAAGCCTTCAGTGCAGAGGAGACCTTGCTGTCAATAATGGTGTCCTGCTCAAGAATCAAGAGACACATGTGAACAGTCTTTGCAGTGAGCTAGGACATTGTAACTTCCTAAATCCTCCAGAGCTGCCCGAGCTATATGAGAGAATTAGTACAACCAGTTGAAGGCAGAGGGACAGATACACAAAATGTGTGGCTGTTTTTGGAAGCACATAGGCAGGAAGAGTAATTCAAGTTTACTTCGTAATTCAAATTTATTTAGCAGCCAATTTAATTTACTGAACAAGATGCTATTTTATTAGATCTGCTACAGATAAAAAAATAGCAATGATTTTTCATTGTAGAAATAGATCATATTGCAAAGTAACAGTGTTGGCTTATATTTCTGCTATGGTTAAACATGTTACCAGAATGCAGACTGGGGAGAAAAGGTGCTGTGATCACTTTTCACACAGTTTAATCCAGTGCTAGCTAGCTTCAGGGGGCATTCACTTGCTTACAAAAAGGAAGTTTTCACACACAAATCACAGTACAGTTCACGTTGGAAGGGCCCACGGTGGCTCATCTGGTCCCACCTCCCTGCTCAAGCACGCTCATCCCAAAGCACATGACGCAGGATTGTGTCCAGATGGTTCTGGACTATCTCCAGTGAGGGAGAGTCCAGCTCTCTCTGGGCAGCCTCTTCAGTGGCTGGTCAGTGCACAGGAAAGTTCTTCCTCATGTTTGGGTGAAACTTCCCGTGCAACAGTTTCTGCCTTTGCCTCTTGTGCCATTGCTGGGCCCCTGGAGCAGAGCCTGGTCCCTGTTCGGAGCCCTCCCTGCAGATAGGAACAGATTTTTCTGTCATTCATTAGACGCATCTAAGCTTTTGTCTAGTAGGGTAGAATTCATATTTTCATAAGAATTTATATTTGTTGCTATACCTTATGATCTAAAAATCCTTTCTAGATTCCCTCCCATTTCCCACTTCCAACCTGTTCTTGTAGAAACTGGGCAGTCCACTCATTAGAGCCAGAACAGGAACAAATGAATGAATTCAGAAGTGCCAGAGAGATAAGAGAAGTGTCTGTCACACACAGCAAGAGTGATAGAGCAGTAACCAGTATTTATTTGGGAAATAAATTTACTCAGAGTGTTTCCTGCTTCATTAAATTTAATCAGAGTTATTTTTCAGGTTGCTTCAGAAGCAACAAGAAATGAATGGTGGCAGATGGCAGAGAGGCCAGGCATGTCTCCAGGACATGCATTGGGCAGCAGAGTACATGTGCCCATTGGTTCAAGGCAAGAGGTGGAAGCCCTTTACATAGCCACAGATTTAGAAAACCCACAGTGGCAGTTTTGAGTCCCACAGGAGCGGGAGGTCTGTGCAATGCCCCAGCCGAGGGGAGTCAGGAGTCATTTCCAAAAGGTCTGTGTTCTGTCACAGCAAGAGTTGGAGTTCAGAAGAAGCATGCCTTGAGTGTCTGTCATCAGGGACTGTGAAATACCCACTGGGTAAGTTAATGGTGGCTTGCCCAGCTCTGATGGGCCTGTAATTGTGTATGCAGAGTTTGAGATGGGTCAGCCTCTCCTGGAAGTGCTTCATAGTCAGCAATCTCCAGTGCTGTCCTTAGCCCAACTGTAGAATCACAGAATAGTTTGGGTTGAAAGGGACCTTAAAGCCCATCTTGTTCCAAACCCCTGCCATGGGCTGAAGCACCTTCCACTAAACCAGGCTGGTCTCAGTCCCATCCAACCTGGCCTTGAACACTTCTAGGAATGGGGCAGCCACAGCTTCTTTGAGTTGTGCCTATGGAAATCCTCATGGTAAAGTGTCAGTATCAGCACAAATTCATGTTAGCACAGCCTAATGGACAGAGTTGTGAGGGGAAAAAAAAGAGTATTCACCTGCACAAGGTTCACTTCTATTGTGTAGTACTGGGCCTTCTCACTTCTCCAGGTCTGATATGAGTAGCAGACTTGCTGCAGTGCATTCCTGGTTGATTTTGTGTGGTTTATGCTGCAAGAGCCTCTGCACCTTCAGTCCATCACCTGATTCAGTCTGCTTCCTCAGCCCATCATAGGCCATGAAAACTACCTGGATGACTAAAACAGTCATGTGATTAAATCTCTGTGGATCTCATGGTGCAATGACAGACACCTTAAATGACACTGCCTGAAGTGATCTATGTATAATAGGATATCCTGAGCTGGAAGGGACCCACAGGGATCATCCAGCCCAGCTCCTGGCCCTGCACAGACACCCCAACAGTCTCACTCTGGGCATGCCTGGGGGCATTGTCCAAAGACTCCTGGAGCTCCGGCAGCCTTGGAGCTATGACCATTCCCTGGGGAGCCTGGGCAGTACCTTGCCACCCTCTGAGGGAAGAACTTTCCCTGATCTCCAACGGCTTAATCCCATGTTGTCTTTTGTAAAACTACAGAGGGGAGTGAGGTGGGAAGGATGAGATCACCTAGCCAAGCCGCCCTGGTCAATGCACAGTCAGCTGCAGCATTTTTGCCCAGGGCTACATCCAGTCAGATTTTTAGTATCTCTGTCTGGATACTGGATAGTCTCTAACATATGAAAAATTGAGCATTTGTACAGGAAAAACAAAACACTGTTTCTTTTGAAGCCTCTGCTCCTCTTCAGGTTCTCCATCTCTGTATTGCATCTAGATGTTTCCCACTCTCTTTAGCTCTCAAGCACACACTAACTTCAGAGAAGAAATTTAGGCAGATAACAGGATGTGTATCTGGAAAATAAAGTTTCATATTTGTGCCTCAACTCTGACTTTTAATCAGATCTATTCCAAGAAGAATGAGCTTCTAATTGTCTCTTTCAGCATGAGGAGACATTTCTATCCTCTTTTTCTTGCTGGTGAGAAAACATAGAGCCTTCAAGCAAAATGATCAGAGGTTCAATAGGTTTGGAGCCCATCATCGTAACAAGCATTTATTTACAGGTACAGAATTTCCTTCTCCTTGAATCTCCTTCCTACCTCAGCAGTTGGTGACACTTAAGTAACAGCTATATTTGTAGTCTAGAAGATTAGGATTTCTTCCACTTGCAAGATTTAACTTCCAGTTGGCTGAGCAGTTAACTGTGTCACAGTCTTTGTGTGATTCAGATGCTCTGTAAGGACCCAGCTTGTCCCAGCAGTCTGTAATGTGAGCCAGCACTCAGTGATGTGTGTGTGGATCCACCCCATGCATTCAGAGAGAAGGACTGATAACTGGAGAGGAGCACTTGATTGTTCATGCTTTGTTAGGCAACATGTGGGAGATTTTTGTGGAGTTGCTTTCAGGACTTGATAAAGGAATATTCAGAGAATAAGTGAGTCAATAATGTCATGCTATACACATTTCCATTTTTAGGCTTGTTGAATTGATTTCCCATTTCAGAGTGAAAGTAGGATTCAGGTTAAGGGAGATAAAAGGAAGGGTATAAAGTCACAAATTAGCAGAAATATTGACATGGCAAAGGATGGATATTTACAGCCCTCCATGGACCTTTGCTCTCAAAAGGCTCCAAGAGCTCTGCTCCTGGATTTTATTTGTTCAAGGACATTGTGTAAATACCTCCAAGTTATTAATAAGCTAACTGTATTGCATATGCTGCCCATTTGGTATCACTGTGGGGCTTCGTGATGGGGCATTTTTAATAATGTGGCATGTGCTCAGAGACCTGAGTGAGTCAAAGTGAAGGAAGAGAGAGAGAACATATCTACTCAAAAAGATGGTTGTTTCTTGGGGGAAAAGAGTGGAAAAAGTTGATGTTATTTTAGGGGAAATAATAAACAAGAGTTCATTGGAAGAGTCTTGCCAGCTCTTGTTTCCTTTCTTGGCTCTTTGAATCAGGCAGTGTTGATGCACATCCCCTGCAACTGAGCTAGTGTTGAGCTCTCAGCACAACCTGTTTATTCTTTCCCAGCTGGGGTTAGGAAAGTCAAAGCATCTGTGTCATATTTGCCATGTCAAATCTGGGGATCATTTCAGTGCTCCTGTCTTTGACTCTTGTTGTTAAACAGGACTCTGTTTGTAGTGTGCTTTAGAGACCCAAAAGGAGTTAAGAGCAGCAGGTGAAAATCACCATAAACAAGCAAGTGACCTCTTACTATAAGCAGAATTAGCTTGGTTTCATCTTTATAGCTGGTCATGCCCACCAGTGTGCCCTGCTAGTTGTCATGTCAGCAGTTTGTCCTCCAAGCTCTGGTCCACAGTGACAGCATCCCAGCCCTTGGCAAATAGAAATCTTTTTAGTGTGAGGGATTTTTGATCACTGTGTTCTCTATACTCTCCTCCAAGTATCTGGAACTGTATCCCTGCCAACCTCTTATGGTGAGCAGAAGTGGCCTCAGGCATATTCACACTACCTAGCTGCAGACATTAAATTTGATGCTCTGGAAGAGAGGTGTGGTTTGAAGGTAGGAGCAAAAGTAAAATGCCTAAAATTACCTCAATTAATTAACCATACACCAACTTCCTTCCATTAGCTGGCCCCTAGCCTTCACCACTCCAACAAGCCATGGCAGTGCCACTGGAAGAGTTGTGAGTGCAGATGTGCAGCTCAGGGGTGACAGTCTTCAACAGTGAACAGCCTGCAAGTGCTTTAAAGAGATGAGCCTAAACCTTTAATTTGTCTAATGCAAGACATACATGGGAGAAAAATTCCTGTGTGCAAATGTCAGCGCCTAGAAGTTAGATATGCAAACCCTGAGCTGCCCCTGTGCTGCCCCTTGGGAGGACATTGAAGAGCTCGATGAGGTCTCCCCTCAGTTCTCCTCCACACTCAACACACAAAGTACCCTCAACTGCTCCTCATATGACCCCTCCAAACCCTTCCCCATCATTGTGACCTCCTTTGGATGCTCTTCAATGGCCTAATGTCTTTTTTATATTGCATACAGGACTTGAGGTGAGGCCACCCCAGAGCAGAGCAGGTCAATCCCCTCCCTGGTGCTCCCCCCACAGTTTTCTCTTGGCTTAGCTGCTGGTGGAGCATTCAGGTGCAGTGTGTTGATCCCTTGGAGTAGGTCTGAGGAACAAGGGAGCACGTCACCAATTACACTTGGTTGCTCCAAGCCCTATCCAGCCTGGCCTTGGACTCTTCCAGGG
Source organism: Taeniopygia guttata (assembly GCF_048771995.1). Classification (NCBI taxonomy): domain Eukaryota; kingdom Metazoa; phylum Chordata; class Aves; order Passeriformes; family Estrildidae; genus Taeniopygia; species Taeniopygia guttata. Next base: position 15,951,644 of record NC_133039.1, read on the forward strand.
ATCCAGGGGTAGCCACAGTTGCTCTGGGCAACCTGTTCCAGGGCCTCACCACCCTCACAACCAAGAATTTCTTCCTAGTACCCAATCTCTAGTCACCCTTTTTCAGCTTAAAGCCATCCCCCCTTGTCCTGTCACTCCAGGCCCTTGTCCAAAGTCCCTTTCCAGCTCTCTTGGAGCTCCTTTAAGGCACTGGAGGAGGCTCTAAAATCTCCCAGGAGTCTTCTTTTCTCCAGGTGAACACCCCCAGCTTTTACAGCCTGGCTCCAGAGCAGAGGGGCTCCAGCTCTTGAAGCATCTCCATGGTCTCCTCTGGACCTGTTTGAACTGGGGCACATACTTCTTGTGCTGAGGACCCCAGACCTGAAGGCAGCTCTGCAGGTGGGCAGAGTAGAGGGGGAGAATCCCCTCCTCTAACCTGCAGTCTGATCTCAGCCCATTCTATATAATCAAAACAAACCAATCAAAAACCACCTTAACATGGAGGCTCCCATGCAACCTTAGTATAAGAGCTCCAAAGTTACTCGTGTCCAGTTACTGGTGTGTAGCTCAGGTGTGTAGCTCTGTGGACAGACAGACTGCAGGATGCTGCGCTGTTAGTGCTAACTGCAGTCACTGAGAAGGAGCAAAGCAAACTTCAGACCTCAGATCTGCAAACTGACTCTTACTGCTTGGATCTTGCTCCAGCTCAGCTCTCCTCCCTCACTCATCCTCATTTACCTGGTTAGGTACTGGCAGGATGAATACAGAACATGTGAGACAATGTGGAAAGTAGGGAGCTTTGGGCATGGTTCCAGTAGGGAGCTTGTAATGAATAAAAGTGGGATTTGTGCACTGCATTTAGATTTTTTTCTACCAAAGACATGAGATTTTTCTGAGCTGGATCCTGTGGTGGGCAGGGAAAGAACAGCGAGCACCAAAACTGATGGAAGAAAGGGTTTAGCAAGAAACTGCCAACAGCAGAGAGCACAAAAAGTAGTGCCAGCAGGGATTTGACATAGCATTGGACTACAGGTGATAGTTTTTATCTGAATTGAATCAAGTCAGAGTATTTTTATTTCCCCCTTATGACTGCAAAAAGGGTCCTTTATTATGATTTTTGAAAGGTTCTTAATTTTTCTCTCTCTAAATTTAATTTTTTTCTTAATGTTTAAAATTTGCTGCCAATTCAGGGACTCTGTCTTGCGATTTCCTTTGTTATCCCAAGTAACAAAGCATCAAATACTCCAGCACCTGTGAGATAATGTAGTTAGTCTTGCCATGGATAAACTCAACCCCTGAGGAAATTTGTAGGATCATTTTACCCATTTCCTTTCCAAATTCACGCTTTTTCCAGATATACTGTGGCTGCTGAGTTGAATTGATTAGAAAATGACATCTGCATTTTGAGGTATTTGCATGTATCATTCAACTGAAATTAGGAAAGCCTCATCAGGCATTACAGGTCCAAGTGAGTGGGTTCCTGGATCTGTTCTTTCAGTGCAGGAGGGTGAGATCCAGCTCCTGAAGACTTGGACATGTCTGCAGGCAGCTCTGATGCAGCTGCAGGAGGACAGTGTGTGTTTAGATGGCCTTGAGTGCCCAACAGTTGTGTGTTGTTAGAGTTTACTCCTTTTTTTACAGAAATATCTAATATTTGCTTATTTGAAACATATCACTCACAATAACTTTGTTTACTGCTTTGGGGGCAACACTGTTCTCTGTATGCATGTCAGTCACATGAGTGGTGCTTATCAGAAGAATGAACTGTGCTTTTCTTGCTCTTTTTCCAAACTCTGGAGCAAACAGTGCCAGTTTGTACAGTTATCTTTTGAGGGAAGTTATCCGTTTTAAGGAAAAAAACACCCTGAGTAGAATAACGTCGGCTCTTCATGTGGTTTCACAGCCATAACTGAAGGCCTTGGGCTTGCGTGGGTTGGACACCACGCTGCTGGGTGGGGCATCTGAAAACAGCCCTGATGGTACCGAGGGCAGGAGGGTGACAGTTCAGTCCCCACGGTGTTGCTGTTCATCAGAGCTATGAACAGGAAAGCCCCACTGTTATGAACAAAACAGCCTGGCTGGGACACTTGGCTCCAACTAAGTACTGACATTGAAATGTTAATTAGCTAATTGCTCCTGGGAATCACCTACTGCCCCACCCACACTAGGATCGGGATGCAAAATAATCCAGTGGAATCATGGGAGGGGGTTTTGGGGATGAAAACACCCCTAAATGGAAAAGATGGGCACAGTGAAGGGGGCTGGATGGGTGTGCTGGTTGGGGAAAAGGGAACCACATCTCTAATCTGTGTTTGACCTGTCACCATACCCTGCAGAGTACCAGACTGGACTGGGCTGTGGGAAGCAGGAGCAAAGGACACACACTTCACGGGGTTATCAAGCGGGAAGGAGAGAGACAGCTGCTGCTGGGCATTGGCAGCAGGCTCTGCACACCCTTCCCTACCAGTGTGCCAGGGGGAAAGGAGAGAGGACAGTCTGCTGGGACTTCAGATACGGACTGCACACCTCTGCACCTCCAGCTACCAGAGTGCCACGGAGACTCCAGGGACAGACTCTGCATGCCTGCTCGCCCTTCGGCTAGCGGAAAAGCTACAACAGCGGGGGCGAGCTCCTTGTCCTGACTTTTAATAAAGAGCTGACTATTAATAAAGGCATAGACCCTGTTCATTTCACCACTGCTTCATAGAACCACAAATTCACAGAACATTAAATCATTAAGGCTGGAAAATATGGTTATTCTCAGTTACGTCAGAGAGAAAGGAGAGTTTCTAACCAGGCTAGAGCCAGGGAAAGAGTTGCAAAGGAATGAAAATAATTCTCTATCTCTCTTGCTGTTCACATTGTGTATAGATATGTTCTGCCACCGTGTGTCATGGTGTCATCACACACCAATGGGGTGAGATGTTTTTACTTTAAGACCAAGGAAATTGGTCTGCACGATGCTCTCTATAAAAGAGCAATATATTTGAAATAAAGTTCTTAGTGTTCACATCATCTAGCCTTCTGAACTGGAGTTCTTTCGTTCCCATCCTGCCTCAACGGTAACAGGAAAAGACCTTTAAGATCATCAAGTCAACCATTAACTCACTGCTTGCTCTAACCTTTGTCCCCAAGTACCACATCCACAGGTCTTCTAAACCCTCCCGGAGATACTGACTCCACCACTGCCCTGGGCAGTCTGTGCTAGTGCTTTACAACCCTTTCTGTGAAGAAGGCTTCCCAATATCCAACCTTAGTGTCCCTGGCACAATTTGAGGCTGTTTCCCCTTGTCCCCTGGGAGCAGACCCTGAACTCCCTCTGCCTGCAGCCTCCTGTCAGGGAATTGTGGAGAGCCAGAAGTTCCCCTCTGAGCCTTCTTTTCTCCAGGCTGAGCCCCCCCAGCTCCCTCAGCTGCTCCTCATCAGACTTGTGCTCCAGAGCCTCCCCCAGCTCTATTCCCTTCTCTGAACATGTTTGAGCACCTCAATGTCCTTCTTTTCTTCTTCCTCTCTCAGACCCACGGGGCAGGTCAAGAGGCACGTGATAGGTTATTCCTTTCTTGGTTTTGAGCAGGAAAAAACACTCCTTCTGGAAACACTGAGAATATTGTGGAAGAGTTTGGTGAGTAAAGCCAAACAAGATTGTGGCTGCTGAAATCACCTTCTCCCATGCAGGCATTTGCTTCTGCTACTTCAGCCAAGAGTGATTGGTACTGCTCCTGGCTTTGCCATCTCATGCATGAATATCTGCATACCAAGTGTTCAGGGTCCTTCTTAGCATCCAGAGTCCAGCTCTAAGTGCTTGCATTATCCATCAGGCAAGTGGGCATTTCCCTGGGGCCCATTTGTTTTTGAATGAAGCAAACACACACAAACCAAAGGGCTGTCTTTGGGCATTGGTTTAATGAGGCCTGATGCCAAGAGATGGTTCTCCTGAACACTGTGTCTGCAGAGCCCTGAAATGGGGTCTGTAGGATGGTCCCAGTGGCATGGCAGATAACCCTGGAGGCACGTGGCACTGTGGCTGGCACACTTGGCACGTAGCACCTTCATGTGCCCGAGGGTGGTCTCTGGCTGCATGTGGGGCCACATGCAAAAAGAGAGGGGTGGCAGTCCTCATCCTGACCCACAATCACCAGGCAGCAGATAGTCTTAGTCTTGCCTTCTCTTTCATTCCGTCACTCTCCTCCAGCCCAGCCCACTCTATGGGTGCTGGATCCCTTCCCTAAACTTCTCCTGCTCAGCCTGATTTGAAAATAGGTCACTGATTTCAAAATCTATTTTACCATTCTCCCCTTACAAACTGCCCTTTCTCCATGTGAAAGCAGAGGGCCCAGAAACTGAGGTCCAAAACTGCCCTCCACAAAACATTGCTGGCAATTACTCCTGATGGAAGCTTTTGGAAACTTCTATTGCTTCTGTCCACAAGCATAACAGGCATTTTTGACAAAAAATTCAAATAATTAAATCTGAGCTTTGTTTTACCACAAATCTGTTGCCAAAATTGATTTGACCAGCCATGTAGTATTGTGTGTGCTGAAGAGAGGGAAACCTTCCTAATTTTAGGTTTCTCTATTATATCACAGCCAGGTAAAGCTGCTTTATTAGCTTTATCATCTGCAGATTTAAGCTTGGAAACCACAACTTATTTATATACCACAGCTTATTTATGTACTTCCTTGTGATGCTAAGCATACACATATTTGACATAATCAGTGTTTACAGCAGATCACAATGGGCTTACTGACACCTGCACAGAGCTTACAGGGGTATAGCTCTTTCTGCTCTGCTTCCAGAGCAAGCAGATCAGCAGACAGTGCACACAGAACAGGGTGAGAGAAGACACCAGCGCCAGTCTGCTTCCAGGAGATGCTGCGAGCGTTACTGGTAAAGATCATTTATAGCTGTGGGATTCTTGTCTTGGCTGTTGCTCTTGTTGCCTCCCTTTCCTGTCTTTCCCTGCACTTCTGGACTCTGCTAAGCTCAGCCACATCCTTAATGAGTTGGGGTGAGAAAGCAACTGCTCCTTCTGGTGTTAGTGGCTCCCCATGGGAGGAGTGCTGTGGGGTGGGATTTGGCTAGGGATGGGTGAAGCTGTGGGGACAGGGATGTGAAGAACACAAGGGGTTCTGGGATATTTTCCCTGTTGATGTGGGGCAGGAGCTGTGACCATATGGGAGGAGAAGAGCTGAGTAAGGGGTGGTGTTATTTTCTCTGTGTGTGAAGTGAGTGTCTCATAAGTGATTGGCAGAATGGCTTCTGTCATTCACTTGGTGTCTGTGTGTCTGAGGGATGGGACAGTGGCTTGTCTGGGAATCTTCGTGGAAATGGAGAGCCCATTCGCAGTATGTGGTCCCTGGGTGGCAGCAGAGCCCTCGGTGGAGCCTGGAGTCTGTGCAGTATCCCATGGCCTGGAGGCACTGCAGCTTGTTCCCTTATCTGAGCTGTCTTCATGACAGCGTGCTGGAGGCTACACCTGAGGGGAGAGGGAAAGGTTTTACTTCTATTGCTGAGCCACAGCAGCACAGTAGGCTTAGGGACCCAGAGTGAGCCAGGTTGATAGACCTCAGCTAAACAACCTGTCACAGAGAGTTCACCCAGCTCCAAAGTCTACTGTGATCTAAGTGACAGGAAAGGAAGAAATGGCACTTACGGAAACCCAGTGTGGGTTCCTACTGCCAAGCAAGGAGAAAAAAGGAGAAGGGTAAGGGGGATATAGGGCTTATAGAAAAAGAAAGAATGCTTTTTATGTTCTTCAGCCATTAAAAAGCATCTCCTTGGGATTTTATTTCTTTTTTGTTTCAGTGGTGAATGCTCATACAGTCTGAGAATGGTCCTGTAATCCACAGCTGGGGGGAGATGGTTTCACACCTTGTAGTACTGCTGTGTGCCCAGCATGATGCACAGTGCATAGAGAAATGTATGTGCACATATGATCTGTGTGTGTGTTTAGCTAGAGCATCCTCTCTCACCGTCTCCATCACAGGTTTAACACTCGTGATGATTTCAAGGAAGTAAGCACAGTTGAAGAAACACACTTATGGCTAGGTATCCCCTAGATATCACAAATATATGCATATACATTATGTGCATATAGTGCATTAGGGTACTGTATATGTGTATATTATTATATACTGTTACCTCCATGTACTGACATGGTTTAACCTTGCTTTGGCTCTGCCAGGGAGGTCACACCAATGGCAATTTAGACTTGATCCAGTCTCCAAGCATAAGGTTATGTTGGCAGCTGAAATAACCTCCCTCAGGCATCCAAAACATCTGCTGATGTATAATTGGAACCCTCTCTTTGGCACCTGAAGTTCAGAGGAAAATGGGGAGCAGGAGGAGGGATGCTCCAGACTTTTGGACATGGAACCCTGGTGAATCATGTCAGCCCCTGTCCACCATATCAGGAAGAAGGTGGATCAATGAGACCTGCTTCCCCAGAGTGCTGCTGCTGGCAAAGCCATGTCTTGAGTCTCAACAGGGAGCCAGGGCCCAGCCCTGCCACTCCATTCTCAGCTGGTGTCCAGGGCCAGGCAGATGCTCAGGCACCTTCCTGTCTGCTGTGGGCCAAGAGTAGAGTAGGGAAGTATATTCTGAGAGTCTATCTTCCAGGAGCTGCTAAGCAGAGAGGAAGGTGTCAGGGCCACATGCAGCAGAAAGCAAGAAGTTCTCATGCTTCCTGGTGCCAAGGGTTCTGCACATGTGTCAACCCCCTTTGGAATTTGTTCAAGCACTCCCTGGACAGGTTCAGCCTTTCATAGCTGGGATGTCCCTCAGGAGTGGGCACTGAGCCCTGCATGCTCGGAAGGCCATTGACAACTGCTCTGCTGTGGCTGCTGCTTGTTCACAGCAGGAACACAGCTCACTGTGCCATCACAGCTCATGGCTGCAAGGCTCAGCTTAGGGGACTGAAGGATTTGGACTTTGTACCAGTGGCAAAATGAGCATTTGATCTGGAGCTGTGAGTGACTAGTTTGTGACTAGTTTGCCCCAGAGCTGTGCTGCACTCCCCAGGTCTTGAGTGGGCTGAACTGCTGCATCCTCAGCCCATGAGCACCGAGGTGAGACCACTGGTGACAGTGTACTCCTCTCCAAGGGTAACACCTTTAGTTTTTTCTTTCTTCAGTTTGCAGCTGTTATCCCCCACTCACTGACTAGTTTGGCTTTGGTTCTTGTCTTGCAGGCCTGAAGCAACTGTTCAGCCTGAGACTGACACTGCTTAGAGCTGTGGCTGCTAAGTGTCCCCCCAGCACACACTGCCTGTTTTATATCACTGCATTGGCTGAAGGGGTGAAATGGCCACAGCCTGTGACACCTGTCTGCTGACAGTTCTGTCCATCTGTCCTGTCCCATGGATCAAGGAACTGCAGAGCATGAGACCTGACATCCTGGGGGCACTGGTCGACAGCCGGCTGAACATGAGCCAGCTGTGTGCCCTGGTGGCCATGAAGGCCAGCAGCATCCTGGATCAGGAATGTATCATCCTGTATCAACGGCCTGTATCAGGAACAGGGTGGCCAGCAGGAGCAGAGATGTCATTCTTCCCCTGTACTCAGCACTGGTGAGGCCACGCCTTGAGTGCTGCGTCCAGTTCTGGCCTCTCACTTTGGGAAGGACGTTGAGACGCTTGAGTGCGTCCAGAGGATGGCAACAAGGCTGGTGAGGAGCTTGCAACACAAGCGCTCTGAGGAGCGACTGAGGGAGCTGGGGCTGTAGAGCCTGGAGAAAAGGAGGCTCAGAGGTGACCTTATCACTCTACAACTTCCCGAAAGGCGGCTGTAGTCAGGTGGGGTTGGTCTCTTTCTGCAGGCAGCAACTGAGAGAATGAGAGGACACAGTCTCAAGCTGCGCAAAAGGAAATATGTCGCCCTGTTCTTTTAAAAGTTTTAAAGTTCCTTTAAAGGTTTTCTATGCCTTCTGATGGTTACATATTTCTACTGGAGTTCTCACACACTGTTCATGTAAATAATGATTGTTTTGCATTCTTCTTTGTGGGAGGAGAGAATTGATGGACTGTTGGTTTGACCAGTGTGGTTGGAGAGGTGGCAGTTTCACCCTCCAATCCACTGTCACCTTTGGAATGCTATATATTGCGAGGTCAGAAATAAAACCCTCTTTTCCTTTTTTTGCATCTTGAGTGGGTGCATGAGTTATTTCATGTTGTAGTGCGACAGAAATATAGGTTGGATATTAGGAAAAAGTTTTTTACAGAAAGGGTGATAATGTTCTGGAATGGCCTGCCTGGGGAGGTGGTGGAGTCACCATCCCTGGATGTGTTTAAAAAAAGACTGGGTGTGGCACTTGGTGCCATGGTTTAGTTGAGGTGTTGGGGCATGGATTGGACTTGATGACCTTTGAGGTCTCTTCCAACCCAGTAATTCTGTGATTCTGTGAATTCTGTCCTGAACCTCTGGCTGCGTTTTTTGCCTTGCACCATATCTCCTGACTGTTGGATTCACAATGTGTGCCTCTTCCTGCCCAGCTTGTTGTTGTCTGGAGCTGCCAGAGGATAGGCTGAACCCACCTACCTGCATTGCCCACCCCACAGGGTTTCACCTCAGTCCTAGGTTTGGGTGGTTCCACGGATATAATCTGTTCACCAGCTTTAGACTCTCTTGGTGCTGTCAAGCACTGTCTCTGTGAGAGCTGCAGAGCTGGCAGAGGATTTGTTTGACCCAGGGCTTTCTGGAGCCACTCAGAACCAGCATTCCAGAAGTGCTCTGTGTCATCATTGTTGTCCTCTGCCTTCAAGTGACATTGGTGCTGAGTAGATACTTTCCTTCCTACCAAGAAACCCTGTCAGGGCTTGCTCCTGCTCCTCCTCCTCCTCCCAGAGTCACTGCCTATATCCCATTCTTGCAGTCTTCAGACAGGTCTCATTCCCTTTTCCTTTGGTCCCATTCCATTTTCCTTTCTGTTTCCTGACAGCTCCATCTTCCACAGTGTGTGGAAGCAGCTTGCAGCAGTAGTGCCCTGCATCCCTCTTGGAGGAGGCCTGGAGAGAACCAAGAGGTTTGGTGGGGTAGGGTGAGAACGGGATTGAGGTATCTTTAAAGGTTCCCATCCACCTGGGTGAGGGGACCACTTGGTGTTGCAGTTCTGTTGCAGCCAAGGCAAAAATCTTTGCTTGTGCCAAGGCCAGGCCAGGTACATTTGCTGTTTCCTGGGAATAAATATCTCCACTTTTTTTTAGGACAACTGCAGTCTCCATCCAACCAGGCACTCACTGACTGGAGATAAATGGCTCCACAGCAAGCCCTTCCCTGCTCCTCTCAGCAGCCATTGCTTTACACCCAGCCCATGGCCCTGGCAGCAGCCCCTGGCACTAAGAGAAGAGGTGATGCCAAGAAAGAGGAGACAGCATCTCAGGAAATACCAATGCTCTGGCCCGGCCGGCGTCTTTGGCCCATTTGGTGCAGTGGTTGCCTGTCCCAGGCCATCCAAAGCTATCCCACAGCCTGGGACTGATTTAGCTGGGCTTTTCTGGCTAAGAGGACACAGGGTTTGTGTGAACACTGGTGGAATCAGGAGTGGGCATTGTTCCCACTCTCAGGGTCCATCCCAAATCTGTTACCTTTGGCTCTATTCATGTCTGTGAACAGAGAGCAAAGCCAGACTGCACTGGGGCTGAGCAGTTCTGCACAACCTTCATCAGAGCTTTTATACCTGTTCAGTAGTTCTCCAAAGACCCCTCCTGCACAGCAGCAACTGGAAGTCAGAGCAGTTGGCTCTGTCACTGGGAGGCTGTGGCAGATGCTGAATGAGTGGAGAAGGTCCCCAGTGTGCCTTCTTTTCTTCAGGTTAAGCCCCCCCCAGCTCACTCAGCTATTCCTGTATTCCTATTCCTATCAGACTTGTACCCAGAGCCTTCCCCTTTCTCTTTTCTGGACACGCTCCAGCCACTCAAGATCTTTCACATCATGAGGGATTCATCTATTTGATGTCATTAGCCTTTCTACCTCTGTGCCATGCCCTGGCAGGGGTGGGAGCAGAGCCTTCCTGAAAGCTGGTATAGGGATGCTCCTCCAAGATGAATGTGCAGCCTTTAGTCTCTGCTTTAGCCCCTGAATGTCCTTGGTTTTCTGGGCTGAGGTGTGAGTTCTGTGGGCATCCTACCCTTAGCACAGGTTAAGTGGAAGGTGAGAAATCCCCTCAGCTGGGCTGAGACACTCAGCCAGTTAAAAGTCCCTGCTGCTGGGCTGGCAGAAAGCTGCACAAAGGAGCATCCACTGTCCTTTCCATGGTACAGGTGCCAGGAAAAGCCTGTGGGAAGCACAGCACCAATAAGTGTTGTATGCTGAGAGAAGAAAAACAAATCCCAGCAGAGCTTTCAATTCATGGCTGGGGAAGGAAGAAGGTTGAAGTGGATAAATACTAAGGATTTCCTCAGGATTTCATCTAGAATAGATGCAGGTGAGCAGCATAAAGATACTGAAAATAGCCTTCAGGCAGATAATAACAGCTCACCCTCAAGACCTCTTGGAGCAGGAGGGGTGGGTTCAATAGGAAGGAAAGGTATGGGCTACACTTCACCTGAGACAGCACATCCTGCTGAGGGACAGAATCCCCCAGAACCTGGCAGGATGTTTGGTCCCTCCCCAAAGCACACCTGACTGTGCCTCTCCACAGGCTGCTGGGCCACAGTGTAGGTGGAAAAGTCAGATGAGAGGAAGCAGCTTTCTGGGGATCCGGGAGCTCCCCACCAGGATTTGCTGCTGCTCTATTGGCACTGAGCAACAGTGGGTGAAGCAAGTGGAGCAACAGGGACCAGAGCAGGTCTGGGATCCACCACAGGCATGATGGAGTTACTGAGTCTTTGACTGCACCATGTGGATCCAGCAAGCGATGAGTCAGGGCTGTCCTGGGTAAGGGTGTTTCCCTTCCTCCACCCTTTGGAATTCCAAAGCCTCATGATTACCCAAGTAGAGTGGCTCAAAAATGTGATAGTTCAACTAAATAAACCCTCTCAAAGGGATTGTTGACTTCACTACCCTGTCATGGAGAAGACCCACAGAGCACTCAGGGCCAGCAGTCAACTCCACGTGCTCAGGGAGATTGTTTTGCTCAAGCTGGGGGTGGGAACTGCCTCAGCACCATTCAGCAGACTCTAAACTGCCTGAGACTGTACCTAGGTCACTGGGAAAGCTCATCCTGCTCCTACCTCTCTAGGGACAGACACCAGTTGCAGTGTTTTACACTCCAAGGAGCACTGCGGTGGAATAACTGTGGATCCCATGAAGACACTAAGGCTGTAGGGGCAGAGGTCCACTCAGCCCAGAGGGCAAGACCAGGGACAAACATGGCCTCTCTGGAAGAGTTTCTCACTTACTCTAAAGCAAAGAGAAGAGGAAGGCATCAGGCTGCTGAGTTGTGAGTAGGAATTGGATCTGGGAGAGCAGCAGGAGCAGCTGCTGCATCAAATGAGTGTTCCTCTGTAGTCTGAAAAGAGCCACATGAAGGGCTGTGGGGCAGAGCATTCCGAGGCACGGTTGCTCAGGGGCACCTCTCCATCAGGGCCTGCTCTTCTGTGGAATTCCTGTCAGCTTCATTCTCTGAAGTTACTGTTGAGTCCTCATGTTGGTGAGGAAACACCAGCCCTGGCATCAGCTCAGCTGTCCATGACAACAGGCCACAGGCTCGCTCACAGCCTGGGCATGTGCAGCCATGGCTGAAGAATGTGATGCTGTGTCCCTCTGCGGCTCACACTCTCCTAGAAAAGATCACAGGTGTCCATGCCTTGGGACTGCTGTGGTCAGCAGCCCTGATTTTACGTAGCAGGAGGATTGGGTGCATTCTTGATCTGTCCCACTCACATGGAAGTGGCCCTGCATTGCAGGAAGGCAGCAGGTTCTTACTGTGCTGGTACTGTTGCATGGGCTGGAACCCTCCCCAGGTTTGATCTCTACTGGACAAGGGCTGCAGGGAAGTCACCAAAACTCAGCAGATGATGATACAGATGTCTGGGGGATGTGAAAAATTGTTGTGGTGTGTTTTGCTTTGAATCCATGTTTGCCCCCTGTTCTCCTCCCCGATCTCCTCCCTTTTCCAGTTGCCAATCTTCCCAAGCCCTTCCCTAACCTCCTCCCTTCCAAGTTGTCAATCCTCCCTATCCCTACCCCTTTCTCCAGAGAGTTCTGCGTCTGTCTTGTTGCCCTCGACACCCCATTTGTTACTTCGTATTATTCCCCCTGTTTTCCCTGATAGGCTCATAAGCTGTTTGCCCCACCTTATACTCCTCTCTTACCATATCCTCATTGGTTCACTTTCCTACACCCCTACTCCTGAGTTGCTCTGTAAGAACTTCTGTTCACCCCCACCCCAGTCCTGTCTGGGAGCCCAGGAATAAATAAATCCATCTTGTCCCACGCCAGGCCCCGTGCCATCGCTGTCTGTCCCTGCTCTGTCCCTGCCGATAACTGGGAATTGCAGCGCTCGCAGGGGGACGGTCGTGCCCCTGCTGCAGCCGCCCCGCACAGTGCACGCTGCAACAAAAAATGCACATTTTATGATTGGCTTTTTGCTAATATTACAATGAATATTAGATGTGTAATGTTAGAAAGTTATGCTGTATTCATTCTCATAAGTAATGTGTTAAATATATTTTTAGGTTATAACACAGTGTTAAAATAGAAACTTTGCTATGTAAGATACTTTTTAACTAGCTCAAGAAAGAGATGAGATAATCATTAAATTCTTTGCACAGAGATAACAGAGAGAGCACATGTTGCGGATGATGAATAAATACAATTGCCTGGCAAAAGATTCACAATAGTACAGCCAGGATGAAAACAATCCCCCTACTGGTGGACAATACCCATACCTACAGAGGGGTCCAAAAGTCAAATGGACTTTTCCATCTCAACCCCCAGAATGTATGGTTCATCCCACACCTGTAACCCTCCCCTGAAACATCAAGAGTTTGTGACCCATTGGCCCAAGTCTTGTTCCAGCCCACCTTGAAGCCCCCTGATAAGGGGTCTCCGAGGGGCCAGACGCTCTCTTGGAACTTCCACCCTCTCCTGGAGCGTCCTCTCTACCCCTTGTCTCTCCCCATCCCCTCAGGCCTTGCCACGTGCTGCGTCTGGCAGCTCCAAGCAGGACCTTTCACCATCCCTAATAAACCTGATATTCTAAGAGCAGCCTTCAGAGATCTCTCGTCTCCATCCATCCAAACAGTCCTGGGGCACAGTGTCCTCACAAGCGCACATAAAGAGTTAAAGCCTCCTTATCAGAAAAGACAAACATTCTTCCACCTTCTCTCCATCTTTATGGAACCACCAGGATTAAGGGGAAGAAGTGGACAAAAACCAGAAAAGTTCTTAATTTGCAAGGAATTTATGCATCATGTATGACATATATGAATATACAACGGCTGTTGCTTTTAAGGGTTATTCCTTTGTTCACAAGGCAGCTTAGTGTCCAAAAACATCTGGACATCCATGATTCTTTGCTTTTTATTGTCATGTAATTGTCCTAAATCTAAATTATTATTACTCTAATTGTATTACTATTTTTATAACCATTTTATTATTATTAAACCTTTAAAAATTCTAAAAACAAGTGTTTTTCACAGGGGATGATCTCTGGAAATGGGAAGACAAATCTCACTATTTTCCCAAACAAATTCCAGGTTCATCCCAACTGCAACTTCTGCAGCCTTGGCATCTGCAGAAGCTGCAGCTGGGTTGTTTGGTGGGAGAGTCAGTGGAGCTGCTCCATCATGTGTGTGACAGGAGTCCACCTTCTGTATTCTCCTTCCCCACCTTCATCTTGATGAAGATGGTTACTATTATCTTTGTGCCATTTCATGTTAATTTCCATGGAATAAATTTGATCCAGGGAAGTAACTATTAACACTAAAGTCTAAAATTTCAATTGTTCACACAAGTCTCAGGGCACTGAACACTGCAGACTTCTGTGTTTGCCCCATTGCATCATGATAAATCTCTGAAGAAACATGGAGGAGAAATTAGGGGGCTTTAAGGCTGTTAAATGTCACTGGTGTGTTTCTATGTTTCCTAACACAATTCTTCTTTCTTCCCGTACCCTCCCCACAGCATTTAAAGCAACTGAGCTAGGAACTCTCTTGTTTAAGCCATTCTCTTCAGGTTTGTATGGGATTGATATTTTGTTTGGCAAACCTAAACTCCGTGAAGAAGAGTGCCTGCCTCTGCTATTGAGCACCCAGGTCTTCATATACTTGTCCTGCACAGCCTGTGGTAGCATCCTGCTGTGCCCTGTTAGTGGCTGTGAGAAGAACAGGCTCTCTCTCTAGACTTGAACTGTAACAAAAATCCCAGCCTTCATCATGGGAGGTACCTGGCACATTGGATTCATGGTATGTCTGTACCTCTGCTTTTCCAAGGGTGCTGCTTAAAATCTCATAAAAACCACCAGGGGCTGGGAAACTGAGCACACTCTCCTGATGAACGAAGTCAATGCTAACAGCCCAGGAGTGGATACTGCTGAATTTATGGAGCTCTATCACACCAGTGGGCAAACATCCCACCTGGATGGCTACTACCTGGTCTCGTACAATGGCAACGGGAACCAAGTGTACAAGGTGCTAAACCTCCAGGGCAAAGTCAATGACAGCCAAGGGTTCTTTCTCATTGGCTCCTCTTCCCTGAACCCTGCCCCAGTTATCCCTAAGAACACCATCCAGAGTGGCCCTGATGCCATTGCTCTCTACTATGGAAAATGGCACGACAAAGAGGGCATGAGCATCACGAGCTATGGACTGGTAGACGCCCTGGTCCATAAGACTCAGAAGACAGACAGAGCAAGACACTCTTGTCAGGATGCTGACCCCTGGCAGAGAGGCTTTCCTGGAGGACCCCACCTTGAGGGCTGTGGATGAGTCAATAGAGAGGTGCCATGGGAAAGATTCTCAGTGGATCTTCCAAGTGGCTTTCCCCACACCAGGCAGGGACAACCACTGCATCCTGACTCCTGAGATAAACTCATCTGCTGTCCTGATCAGTGAGGTCCTTCCCTCTGCTTCTTCTGGCAAATTTGAGTTCATAGAGCTCCAAGGGCCCCACTCCACTGTGCTGAGGGACATTGTCTTGGTGCTGATTGATGGTCAGACCAAAGACATTATTTCACTATGGATGTGTATGGCCACACCTCCCTAGATGGACTCCTCCTGATCGGCCCAGCACAAAGCAAATCCCCAGGTAAGGACTGATGTGTGGGTGATGACCTCTGGGCTGGAGGAGAGATCAGCCGGGCTGGGGGATGCTGTTGTATTTATTGTTGAGCATTCTGAGAGAGAAGTGAAAATGTGACTCAGAACTCAGTGGCAAATAAAAAAGCAAATCAAATGTTGGACATTATTGAAAAAGTAATTATATAAAGCAAAGTGAATATCAGAAATTATTAGGAGAAGAGGAAAGAACAGAGGACAGCTTTTATGCCTCTGTATAAATTCATGGTTTGCATGGATGTTTAGCTGTGCCTTGTGTAGTTCAATATATCAATCTCAAAAAGGACATATTAGGATTGGAGGCATTCAGACAGGTCAGCCAGGATGGGTAGTGCTGTGGAAATTCTTCCACAGTAGAAATAACTTAGAACACCTAGAAAAGGAAAAGCTGAGAAGGGCCCTGGCAGAGGTTTTAGAGATGTGAGCAGCCCAAAGAAAGTGAACAGAGCTTCATTGCTTACTCTTCCACCTGGCACAAGTGCTAAGGGGCAGCAAAAGGAGTCAGTTTCAGGGCAAACAAGAGGAGGTGGTGTGCCAGTGGTCTGCAGAGCCCCACGTTAGGGACTTGATGGAAGTCCCAAGCCCATGTTTTCTTTGTCTCTTGGGAAGATGCAGTTCCTCTCTCAGCCCTGCAGCCACCCTGCCATCATCCTTGGTTGTGTCACATCTCCTGGAAGTATCCCCCTTCTCTGTGTGGAACATTGTGGTCACCCACAGCAAATACACACACTCCTACAAAAACCACAAGGGCTTTACTTCCATGGCATCAGCTGCAAGCACAGGTCACACATGTGCCAGCTGTGTGTAGCTGCCCTCTTAACTTTCTCCCAGTGCTCTATATTTCTTCCAGGCCACCAGAGAAGGAAGAAATATTTTGCTAGTTTGGGAACCTCAAAAGAAGATTCTGGGGATGGTGACTCTGCAGATATCTTGTGTAACTCACTGACTCATGATTTCTGGGAGTATAGTTTTCCTGTACAAAGCTGGTTCCCTTTGACAAACTGAAGCATTTTTTAACAATTTAACTCCTTACAATTCAAACTGCGCTAAATATTCTCACACCACATGCAAAAGATCTGATTGTCCACTTCAACTCTGCTTTTTCCCCAGGAAAGGTTCTCCGATTTCCCCTCTGAATGAGTTGGGCTGTGAGCAGTAAATAACCAAGGGGGTGGGCCAAGGAAAACAATATGAAAACACAACCAGTTTTCAGACTAAGCAGGACATTTGTAAGGATTTGTAAGGATTATGTTTAACTCTTCCTCAAGACTGATACTAGTCAAGGAGATGACTGGAGTTAGGCTTTGACATAACTTTCTGATGAGGCTTTGTTAAGATGTCTCAAGCAGTTTGGGGAAGATTTTCCTTCATTCCACCCAATGACACTGTATGACTGTATTTTAATTATCTTAAAAGGCATTTTTAAAGTGACTGCATGCTGAGCATCCTGTGAGAAGCTGATTTAATTTGACCATTTAAAACCTGGGACAGAAGCTTATAAAAATGTCCCAGCTTCTAGTCCTGTCTTAGTACAGATCATCTGTCTCATACTGAAAGATCTTAAAGCTGTGAGAGCACTGAAGCAAAAGTCCACCCTTGAGAGATGCCAATGTAGAAACATTCCACTGAATCTCTGAATAGTTTGGGTTGGGAGGGACAAAGGTCATTTTGTTCCATCCCTCTGCCCTAGGGACACCTTCCACTAGACCAGATAGCTCCAACCTGGCCTTGGACAATTCCAGGGATCCAGGGGCAGCCACAGCTTCTCTGGGCACCCTGTGCCAGGGCCTCAACACCTTCATCATAAAACTTCCATTCCTTATTCATGTAATCCAGATCTAGCCTCTCCCACTTTAAAACCAATACACCTCATCCTGTCAGTAGGGCCAAAAAGTCTGTCCCCTTCTTAGTACTGAAAGGCCACTGTAAGATCTCCCTGGAGCCTTCTCTTCCCCAGGTGAGCACCCCCAGCTCTCCCAGCCTGGCTTCAGAGCAGAGGGGCTTCAGCCCCTGGAGCATCTCTGTGGCCTCCTCTGAACTCTCTCCAGCAGCTCCACATCCTTCTGCTGTTGGACCCCAGGGCTGGAGGCAGCTCTGCAGGTGGAGTCTTACCTGAGCAGCACAGAGGGGCAGAGTTCTCCCCGCCCCCTGCTGCCCACGCTGCAGGATCAGCCCAGCACACAGTGGGTTTTGGGACTGCCAGGGGACCTTGCCGTGTTGACTGGAACATTGCGGATGCAGCCATTCAGCCAATTCCTTATCCATTGAATAATCCATCCATCAAACCCTACCTCTTCAATTAAGAGACCAGGGTATTGTGTGGGATGTGTCCAAGGGCTTGCAGAAGTCAAGATAGATGACATCAGTTGCTCTTCCCTTGTTCTCCAGGACAGTAGAAGGCCACCAGATTAATCAGGTGGGTGAAAAATAGTTCCCAGCACAGGGCTGTCCCTTGGTATCCACGTATCCTAGAGGCACTTCTCAAGGGGTAACCACTTCTCCTTACTCTTCTGCCTTTCATGAGATTTCTTCTTTAATGTTTGTTCCCTGGAGCTATTTATAGAGCCAGAAAGCCTGTTTCTGAAATACCAGAAGCCTCTATCTGGATGGCCTCAGCAATTCCTCCTGGAGAAACAGCTTGTGAAGGGAACAGTAAGTAGAAGGAAAGAAATTAGGAAGCTCATGAAATTGCAAAACTCCACCAAACCTCCACCTTAATTCTGTGTACTGGTGTCCTGTCCTATATATGTGTGTATGTGTGTAGTTTATGTTTGTAAAAACCACAGAGTGTTTAATGCTAGAGAAAAATGTAAACTCTTAAATATTGTTGTGTACTAACTGCTACCTGAAAGGTTAGTTGAGTTTGCAGATCTCTTTTAGAATTAAAAGTTAATGTTACTGTACAAGACCACATCAGTACTGGCTTCCCAGTTCGCCTGCTCACACATGGATCAGCTCTCTGCTCAGAACAAGAACAGCAGGATGAACTCTGCTCAGATTTCCCCCTCCAGCTTCCTCCACGATGTGGATCTGGCCATGAATGGGAAATTCAGGCTGAGCAAACATGAGAAGTGTTTCTGAGCAGAAAGATGGGGCAGCAGATGCCACATTTGTACTAACTAGTCAATCCCAGCCACCTTCTGAGTCCTTGTGTGTTGCTGTCCAGGACCAAAGAGATGTTGTGAGTATTGCCCAGGTGTTGCTTACATGCCTGCATTGTTCCTTACCTTGGTGTGCAGTAGACCTGCTGTTCCCAGAGAACACCACCCATCCTGTCCTCAGAGGTGGCCCCACTGCCATTGCCCTCTACAGAGGCCACAGGAGCAGTTTTGTGCCAGGGAAAATGCTGCTGGAGACCAGCCTGCTGGATGCCTTTGGGTACACGAGCATGAGGAACAGGATCCAGAGCTGCTGCAGACCCTGACCCCTGGCAGACCTGCCGTCCTAGAAAGGCAGTGAGGGGCTCTCGCTGGGCAGGGCTGGAAGCATGGTTGGACGCTAGAGCTGCTCCTGCCAAATGGGCTCACTGCAGCTTTGTCCCCCAAACACTGATAGGACTGGGAGAAAAGTGCCACCTCAAAACCAGGGTCTCCTCATGGCAGTATTGAGTCCCATCCTTGTCTAAGGCTGTAGATATCCCCCTCTCCACATGAGTCCTAGTGCAGCTTCAGAATTAAGTACTTGAGGAATTTTCTGATCAGCTGATTGCTGGCTGTAACATTAATATTTTATTGTTTATGAAAGTGTAATGGTCAATGTAATAAATTCTTCAGGACTGCTTTCAATTAGAAAAGGTTTTTCTTAGGTTCAGATTGGAATTTCAGATCAAAGTGAGGGTGACGAAGGGACCTCAGCACTGCTTGCCTGACTCAGGAGGAAATCCCTGTTTCCTCCAGACCAAGGACTGGAAGCAGGATTAATGCTCATTCTGGGTTCAGTTCACTTTCTTTTTTATTTTTGGGTTTATTTTTGCCTTTGTGGGTTAAGGGTTAAGAAAGCTGAAGAGGGACTTTGGACAGGGGCCTCGAGGGACAGGACAAGGGGGAATGGCTTTAAGATAAAGGAGGGCAGTTTAGGTTGGGTATTAGAAAGAAATTCTTCCTTGTGAGAGTGGTAAGGCAAGATTGCCCAGGGCAGCTGTGGCTGCCCCATCTCTGGAAGTGTCCAAGGCCAGGTTGGATGGGGCTTGGAGCAAACTGGGATAGTGGAAGGTGTCCTTGCCCCTGTGGGGCTGTATGGGCTTTAAGATCCCTTCCAATCCAAACCATTTTGTGATTTTGATTACATCCTCTTGCCTCACCAGGGAGCCTCAGGAGGTGTTCAGGTGAACAAAAGGTAATGCTGTGAGTGGCTGTCACTCCACATGAATGAAATGACAGTGTCAGTGGTGGCAACAGCTTTTGTGTCTCCCCACAGGTGACCATGGGGACACCACTGGGGGAGAACTTGTGCAGCAGCTTCACAGTGCCAGGCCCTCCTGCCATCTGCATCAGTGAGCTGTGCCTGGCCAGTGGCGATACCCACATCTGCTTCTTGGAGCTGGAGGTGAAGCCTGGCACCAGCCTCAGAGGGCTCAACTTGGTCTTCTTCTCTGGGAAGGAGGGGAGAACATACCAGCATCCCTTTGCAGGGCACTGTTGGAGTCACAGGACTGTTGGTGTTTGTGCTGGACGGAGAACATGGGCATGGTGAATCCAACAAAATGGGCCTGGTGTGGCATCTGTCTTCAAACACATTGGCAAGGGCTTGAGCGGTTCAGAGGAAACAGATGGAGGTGCACAACATGGGGAACAAGTCTGCCTTGCCTTGCCTTTCCTGTCCTTCATTCCTGGTTTTTCCTCTTGTTGTGGTTTGACACAGAAAAAAGAATTTTTCTGGAAGGAAGAGGTCAATTTGGACATTGACCAATTGAAGGTGGACACTCCTCTAAGAACACAGAGGGGTTAAAAGCAGAATTCCCAGGAGAACTCAGGACTCTCTCCTGCCTGGCGACAACGAGCTGGGTAGGGGAGGGGAGAAGCCATGTGGCCTTCGGAGGTAGGCCCAAGGGTGGAGGGACTGGAACCGGGCTGGCCCCCTGCAGATGGAAGGGTGGAGAAATCTGGGATGTCCCTGTTCCCCGCCGAGTCTCTCTCTCCCAAGAAAGAAAAAGAGACAGCGGTGGTTTTATCAGCAGTTCACCACGAGAAGGAGAAGAGCGGGGGGGCCGCAAGGTGCCCAGCCGGGCTGTGGGAGCTGGAGCCTGGGCAGCGAGCCATCTCTGGGAGTGGGGACTTTTAACCCTTCCTGAGAAATGGAAGCTTTGTGACATTTTTCTCCTCCTCGGTTTGAAAAGAGAGGAAGAGAGACAGCCTGGGACCTGGGATGTTGGAGGGAGAAATTCCAGGTGGGAGGAGATGATGGAGTGGCTTTTGGCTGGACTTTTTCTTGGTAGCCACAGACTGAACTGATCTTCTCCTCCAAGAGAGACTGTATTTTAGGAGGATGCCGGTGAGCCAAAGAGACCATGCTTCAGCTGGGAAAAGACAGAAGTGGAGCGAACAGAGAAAAGTTAAGGAGGTTTGTGGTGGTGCCCCCTGTCTTCGCAGAGGAGGAAGAGAAGAAGATCTTTGTTCTTGGATCCTCAGCCCCAGGGGAAGATGGGGGGGGACTGTTGGTCCCAAAAATGGAAAACTGAACTGCTATTTTTTCCCCTCTTGGCAGGGCATCCTTGAAAGGAAAAATCCTAAAAGCAGTCTGTCCATCCATGCAGTGGTGGTGAGAGCACTGTGCATGGAAAGGAGAGGGCCACCATGGCAAACTTTTTTCTCCGGGCGGTGCCATGTGGTGACATGGAAGCACAGGGTGTGGCAGCTGTGTTTCTTGGGGGGGTCTGTGGCACAGGAGAGACTCCTCTCTCCCTACAGATGGACTGGGTGTTGATTATCTGGAGGGTGGAAACCTGATTGGGGTCCAGATTGTGTCTCACTGTGGTTTGTTGGAGTTGGGTGGTGGGAGGAGGAATGCTTTGGAAGGTTTTCATTTTGAATTGTGTGTGTTTCTTTCTTTTCCTCTTTTATAGTAGCATAGTGGTAGTAGCTTAATAAAGTTTTTTTCTTGTTATTAGGCTTGGGCCTGCTTCGCTCTGTTCTCGATCGCATTTCACAGCATTCAATTGAGAGATTGTATTTTCATGGGGGCACTGGCATTGTGCCAGTGTCAAACCATGACACCTCTATTTGTTCTGCCTGGGCTGTTCTGTCATACTCAAGTGAGAAGGTGATAAATCCTCCCCTGTGCCTCTGCTAATGCAGGAGAGTGGGAGGACCAAAAGTTTCTCCTGCTGGTACCAAGACAAGGGGATTTCAGGAGAAGCAGGGCCCACCAGGGCTGTGGGTTATTCCCTCATGTCATGTTCACTGATGCTCTCTGAACCCTGCAGTGGTACTGCCTCCTCCTGATCCTCAGCTGGTGCTTTGTCAGCACGTTCCTTTATCTTGTTCACCTTAACACATTCGCATTCTTACTGAAGTTCACCCTAATTTCTGTCTGGGCTGCATGAAGACAACTGCATCTCAGAGGAACCTTGATCTTTTTGGAAACATGTTCACAGCAAGCAGTTTCCTTGCAGCTTTACTTGGCCTCAATCACAACCATTACTGTGTTTCTCATTTCTCGAGTCCTCCTTGTTGCCAGCTTGTCCTGTCAGGCTCAAAGTTCAGCCTAACACTATCTAGATATTAATCTCATCTATTTCCCTGGCATTTCCAGATGGGACAAACCTGACCTCCAAGAACACCTCTGTTACTAGTGAAGGCTCCAGCACAATAGCTGTGTACAGCACCAATGGGATTCCTGCTGATGGGAAGGCAATGCCAGAGAACTTGGTGGATGCCTTGGTTTACATGTATGAGCCTGTCACAGCTGGAGGACCCTTGGGCTTCCTTGGGTCATCTAACATTGTGCCCTGCAGGGGTGACAGCTGAGGTTACTTCTCTAGGAAAGTTTGGGGTGTGAAGAGGGAGCAATAGGTTAATGAAATGCAGGGGCAGGTATTGTGTAGCTTGGAAAACTCTACCCTGGAGGACAAACTCTTAGGTGTGGGAGTCTGGCTGTAATGAGGCAGAAATCTTACTCCTGCAGAAGCTAGTCAGACCAATTAAGCTTTCTCTGTCCAAGCTCACATATTATCCAGCTGGAGGGGTAGGCTGGACCTATCTCTACGATGGCTCTGTGAAAGCTGGCTTCAGCTCCAGCTTCAGTTCCAGCTCCCGCCAACTCTCCATCATCCAGCGCCAGGAACTGGGGCCCAGGGTGGGATTTAGAGGTGGGACAAAGGTGTTCAACATGTATGTGAGTTTTGACTTTTCTGGGGACAGGCCCGTGTCCCTGAGCTGCTGTGGCAATGCCAGCACAGGACTGCAGTTTGCCTTGTCAGAGCCTTCTCCTGGGCTGTGGAACAGCTGTCCCCAGCACACCTTCGTCACAGATCTCCACCTCTGCTTCCTCACACCCAGTGAGTGGACCAGGGTATCCCACCAGGCTGGGGTGGGAGGACTGGGACAGGGGCTGACCTCAGCTTTCCATGGCGTGGGAGAGGGGCTTTTGGGCAGCCTTCTGCTGTGAAAGGGGATGCACTGGGAGAGAACTGGTACACACACCAATGTGTGGATGTGGGGCTGCCAGCCCAAGAGAACACCTGCACCTACAGCTCCAACGTGGGCTTGTATGGACTTGGAACAGGCTGCCCAGAGAAGCTGTGGCTGCCCCATTCCTGGAAGTGTCCAAGACCAGGTTGGAGGAGCTTGGTGGAACCTGGGACAGTGGAAGGTGTCCCTGCCCATGGCAGTGGGTGGGACAAGATGAGCTTTAAAGTCCCTTCCAACCCAAACCATTCTATGATGATTCTGTGATATCAAGGTGTCCACGTATTTCATTTGAGTTGTCTCTGCTCAGGCCAGGCTGAGCCCTGATCTGTCACCCTGTTCTTTTAAAAGTTCTTTTAAAAGTTTTCTATACCTTCTGATGTTTACATATTTCTACTAAAGTTTCTCACGCACTGTCATGTAAATAATAATTGTTTTACATTCTTTGTAGGAAGAGAGAATTGATAGACTGTTAGTTTAACCAGTGTAGTTAGAGAAGTAGCAATTTCATCTTCCAATCCACTATCATTTTTAGAATTCTATGCATTGCAAAGTCAGAAACAAAAGTTACTTCCTTTTACTCTTTTAATCTAAGTGTGCTTGCGCGAGTTATTTCATGTCATAGTGTGACACTGATCAGGATATCTTTCTGCAGGGTTACATTTACATGCTCCACGTCTCTCATGGTGGTGGGGGCAGTCAGGGAAACTGCCAGCACACCCTCCAATCTCAGCCCATCTGTGGAAACCAATTCCTGTGTCTCAGTGCTGACCCAGAGTCAGGAATGTACAGGGAGATGTAAATGTACAGGAGGGTCTCCAGCCTCTGCAAAGACTACACTTGGATCAGCATGCCAAGATCTGGCAAAATGGGAATTCCTCTTCCATCCTTCTGAGAGGGGCAAGAGTGGGTGTCTCCCTCCTCTCCCAGCATAAGAGACTGCTCTGTCCTGGCCCTCGTGAGATGAGGAACATGCCCCTTCTTCACTCACCTGGGAGGCTGTCAAAGGAGCCAAGCTGGTGTACAGTGGTAGAAGGCCAGAAGTAAAGACTCACCTGGCAGGAGAGGGCAGAGAAGAATGGGAGGCAGAGGAGGGTGGGATGAAGCCAAGTGTTTTGGAAGGGACACATAGCCAGGAGCTTACTACCAGTCCTGAACTGCACCCAGAAAAAACACATATCCTCTTTCCCTAGACTGTTCCATGTGAACCCTGCACCACAGGAGGATGCTGAAAAGTCTGGAGAGGGTGTTGGTGAACTCCTTGGAGGAGGAGTGTTCCTCCAGTGTCTCTGACCTCTACCTGCAAGGTTGATACTCAGCTCTTTGTGCCCAGTTCAAGTGCCCTCTTCCCTTGTAATTGCTCATCCACAGCTGCCTTATCAG
Source organism: Taeniopygia guttata (assembly GCF_048771995.1). NCBI lineage: Eukaryota > Metazoa > Chordata > Aves > Passeriformes > Estrildidae > Taeniopygia > Taeniopygia guttata. The sequence continues at coordinate 15,975,845 of NC_133039.1, forward strand.
GACAGTCCCTGCTCCAGCCCACCCTGCAGGCTGGCACTGGAGTGAGGGGACCTTGAGGATCAGTGGTGGGCACTGGGATTTCAGTGAGGGGAGCAGGAGACAACCTGACCTGGGCTCCTCTTGAGGCCAAGCTGGAGTGCCCCATGAGGAATGGCAGTCTTTGCTGATCCTTGTGGGGTCTGCCAGACAAACCTAAACTCACAAAGCAAACAGCCCTTTGCAGTCCAGAGGATTCTGCTTCCCAACTCTTGCATTTATTCAAAGTACCCAGACCAAACAGTCACTTCTGGAAGCCTTAGGGACTACAGCTTTTGAAGGATAGGAAAAAATGTTTTCTGGGTTTTGGCTGGATTTGTAAGGAAGAGAAGACTTTGCTGCCATGCTCTGTCTCCCTAACCCAAATGCCTTTTTGACCAGTTGAACAATTTCAGTCAATTCTGACTAGTGGGTAGACGTACAAAGCGCAGTAAAAAGTATTCTGTTGGATAGGATGATGACCTCAAGTCCCTTTTGTGACCAAAAGAAAAGTTGAGCATGTGCCCAAGTTACCTGTGATGCAGCACAGCAGCATGATTTCAGAGCAGGGGGGAGAGAAAGGTGAAGAGCATGAGCAGCAAGGCACAAAGTCATGGGAGCAGTATGATCCCTGACACCAGAGGGTTTCTGACCACCCAAAATGCACTGTTGTTTCTTGGCAGAGCTTAACATGACCTGTGTGGACTCACTGGTGAATGTCTGGGCTCAGCAGGTGTGGGCTCAACAGTCAAGAACAGGAGCAGTCCATCAAAACCTGTCTCCAGGGATTCCTGGTCATCTCTTCTTCATGGATAGGAGACTTCTGAAAACCAGTCCCGAGTGCGTCACCCCCAAAAATATGCCATTCATGTCATACAGCGGTGGTAAGTAGGAGGGACTCTGCTTCCAGCACAGTCAGCGGGGCTAGGACCAGGGCTAGGTGACATCTCTACAGGAGAGGGCACATGTGGGCAAGCCACTGGCCTTAAGTGGGGAGTCTCTTGCTTTTGGACCTGTTGCTTACACAGTTGGGAAGCCCCAAGCAGCTACTGGCACCCAGGCTGGAACTGTCCAGAGCTGTGATGTCACAAGGGCTGCAACGGAAGAAAAAGAGTGGGAGGCTGAGACAGCCCAACCTGTTGCTGCCCAGAGAAGCTGTGGCTGCCCCACCCCTGAAAGTGTTCCAGGCCAGGTTGGGTGGGGCTTGGAGCAACCTAGGATAGCGGAAGATGTTCCTGTCCATGGCAGGGGATTGTACTAGATGGCCTTTAAAGGTTCCTTTCAACTCAACCCAACCCAACCTGGCCCAATCCAACCCATTCTATGACTCTGATTGTGTGACCTCTTAGGGCCCCCAGTGCTGGGAAAGGTCATGGCTGTAATGCCTCTTCTATGCCTTTGTTGCCTCATCTTCCTTCCAGGGCTGGGAAATTTCCCTGTTTGTTATGGGATCTCTCCTGCTGCTCTTATTGTTTGTTGGCCTGGCTTTCTATTTCATCAAAAGTTGAGAAACCACCACGGTATCTGCTGTGCATCCTCCACCCTCTCCTTCCCCAGGGCCTCCTCTCTAAATGCTGCACAGAGACTGGCTCCTTCACTCAGCTACACGGCCTGCAGACTGTTCAACATGCTGCTCTGCATTCTTGCAGCAAAATCCCTACCTTTTCACAAAGCCCCTTTGTTTCTGACAGAGCAGACTGCAGGTTTTGCGGGAGGTTGAGATAACACCAGTAAATCCTGGATGATGCTGGGAGTATCAGCAGGTGCAGTGTAAGGGCCATCAGTGGCACTGACAACATGTTGTGGTGGGAGAGTAGAAAGCTGAAGGCATGTGGCACACAACAGATGATGCTGTGGCCACAGGGAAGAGCTCTTCCTTGGAGCAGGATGGAATTGACAAACACCTTAGGATTACCTGGGTGGGAAACACCTTCCACATTATAACATGACACCACATTAAATAATAACTTGGTGTTCCCTAATGTGGTCAGGAGGCAAACAGCAGCTGAACACTCAGGCTGTACATCTGTCTGAAATAAATGTTACAGTGGATGGTTATTTAACAAGCCCAGGTGATTTATTTTTATTAAGTTTTGCTGGGTTTTTTTTAGCACTGGATAAAGGGCTGATGTGCAAGAGTTAGAAATGAGGAAAGTTCTTAGAATACATTTGGGGAATAGAAAACCCAGTATATATATTGGTAGATACATTTATTTTTTTTAAATAATTTAAGAAATAGCCCAAGTCAGATTTAGGGAAGCTCTTTCAGAAACCAGCATGGTTTTATGTACATGTGCCAGGGAATAGCAGCTGTTCTGCTCCTGTTTTTCTCTGAAACTTTAACAGACATTAGGAAACTGTGACTGCTGAGTGCTGGTCCTCCAGCCTCTTCTTTTCAAACCTGAGGTGCAGATTAGCTGCCTTGTGCAAAAGAGCAGAGCAACTGATAATGTGTTTTTCTTCATCTGTTGCTTTTCAGATGTCCCCAAAATTACACCAACATCGAAATGAATGACTGCAGGCAGATGGCAGCAGATTTCTAGTTCTCTTGGGCACAGCCCTGGAGCCAGCAATGTGTCTTGGGGGAGCAGAGTGGGTGTCCTGCTCCCTCAAACACTGGGGCTGCTGCACAGACCTGCCCCATGCATCTACATCTGTGCATACGTGTACATCTCTATATGTGTGTCTGTGTACAAACACTTCAATTGGTTATTACCTTTCTTAATTTTGACCTTGGACTCAAAGAGACCTGAGAAAAAGGCTGGGAAATTCTCAAAGGCACAGGTTGTGCCAAGCGTGGTGCCCGTGCAGACAAAAGCCTGCTTGGCTGATGCAGAGGAAGAACACATACTCTGCCTCCTCTCAGGATTCACTACTGGGTGCTGAGCCAAGGCCACTGCCATCAGACCTTTCCTCCTGATAGACAAGGCCAGTCTCTGGTCCTTCTGGACTCCAGCCTCCCCTGTGCCCTTTTGGTCTGCTCTGCTAGAGCAGCTCTGCTCTAGAGAGAGCCCTTGCTACTGGGATCACAACAGAGGGTATCCTGCCCAGGGAAATTAGTTAGAGAGCTGAACACCCAGTTAATCAGCTCCTGCCAAGGTACAACTCTTACTGGTATGGTCCTGGTCCTGCCCATATCTTGCCAAGACAGTGGGCAGCACCAGTACCAGACTCCAGATCTGCTGGGTCTGTGGGGTGAGGAGGATGGAATCTCCTCAGTAAAGATTGTTTCCTACAAGTCTGATCTATTCCTAATGGTGCAGCACCTGATACCAAGCTCCAACAACATCGTGTGTGGAGTGCTGGTCTCACCTCATGAGTTTCTGCACCCTGTGCAGTTCTGTGCATGGTGATAGTGACCCAGACAGATCCAGCCTGCTCACAGGCCAGGTGAGGGGTAGGGAATATGTGGATACTGATCACACACTGGTTCCGAACCGTGGTGTAGACAGATTTTTACTGAACAAGGTTCTTTGGAGGCGAGGGCAAGATTGATCATCATGGCATTGATCCTCACGAGAAGGAAGCCTCCTGTATCCTTGGAGTCCCACCTCCCTGCTGGGTCCACATTAGCTTCATCTTCTCCTTACAGGCAACTGCCTTCTGCTGAGGTCCATGGGTCCCAGCCAGCTTCAGTGCCAGCCAGGATCAGCAGCACAGGAGGAGCAAAGCCTCAGCCTTCCACTGTCCAGCCTCTTGTGCCAGGCAGCGCCTTCCAGTCAGCAGGTCTGGGAACATGAGGTACCAGGGACCTTATCTGCTGGCTGCTGCATGTAATCCTTGAGCAGCCTCTGAGAGATGGTTCTTCCTCCCGGCTTCCTTAGCACAGCACTGCTGGCACACACAGGCCTTGCGGGAGCTCATATCAGCTCCATCTTGAACTGGCTGAAGTTTGCCATCGTGGGTGAGGGCTCAGCCATGCTGCTGAAGGGGCCGCAGGGCTGGGTGGCTGGCACAGCGCCGTGGCTCATGGTGGAGCTGAGCTGCTGCAGTGTCATCAGCACCTCCTGCTGCAGCCGCTGCTGGTGCTCCTGCTGGCGTTCCAGGCAGCACTGCCGCTCCAGCACTGCATGCAGGGCCTGGCTCAGCTTCTGCACCTCCATCTGTACAGCATCCAGCTTCTCAGCAATGGCAGGGCAGCTGGGAGCAGTGGGGGGCACTGGTCCACCCCAAGCAAGGCTGTGATTTCCTGGACCCACAGAGTTTGGCAAGGCAGTCTGAGTACTGACATCTTTGACCTGGAATAGTGGGAGGCAGGAGAGAAGGGAATGTGAAGTATTATCAGCTGCTCGTTCAATGGCATTTAACAAGAGATTTATTCTGCACTTAGCTACAAAGCTCAGAGAAGAGCATCACCTTGCTGCAGACTTCTAGACCTCACCATGAGCTGCACTTCAGTCCCACCCAGCCCCTAAGCTGCTGCTCCATAGGAGCTCCTGGTGCACCATGTTGTTAGCACATGCTGATCCATCCTGGGTGAGTGCCGCTGAATGGCAGTGGGGCTGCCCATGCTGATGCCAGGCTTGTGTTTGCTCTCTGCAGGGACAGAAACAACATACTCTGGATTTTGCTTTATAGCCTTGGGTGGCTGGAAGAACCTCCTGAGATGGTATTGACACCAAGCCTTAAAAAGAGGTTTGTGACCTGCTGGTTGGAGGCCAAGCCTGGCATGACTGGCATCTCCATGGCCAGCAGCGAGTGCTGGCTGGAGGTGGGGGGGGGGGCGCATGGCCTCACCCCCACCCAGAGGGGCTTCCCAGATATATTTGCCAAGTGCCAGGGTTAGCATTGCAGGGGAGTGCAGCTAGCAGAGGTTGGGGACACTCTGGGAGCTTTTCATCCCCACAAGCCTACCCCACCACATGGTGTAAATGCAGCAGGGTTCTGTGCAGGGCTGGCCTGATGGCAGCAGCTCCTGGCTGGAGCACTGGGACTCTCCCATCCTGCCATCCTACCTTTTTCTGCAGGAGGATAGCCCTGTTCACTGTCTTCTTTTTCACCATCAGGGCTGAGTTCTGGGTCGAGGGTGTTACCAGCTGCGCTTGGCTGGACAGTGGCTGGGGCAGGGGGGCAAGACCCCCCAGAGCAGTCCCTGAAGCCAGGGCTGTGCCTGTGGAGCTATCATCACCTGCAACAATAGAGAGAGAAACACCTCAAAAAGAGGCCCTTGACGGGTCTCCAGTGGGGAATGGGGCCCTTTCATGAGCCCAGCAGTGCCAGGAAGTGGCCATGGTAAACCCCAGTGGGGCTAGGCCTTACCATTCGCAGGGGCCAGCTCCATAGCCAAAGTGTCCCCAAGATGCCCAGTGTCCTTGCAGAGTGAGGCCACACTGACAATCTGGATGCCTTCCTTGGTGTCCTGGCTGCCAGCACAGCAGGGTGCCCGGCTGCCCATAGGATCCCCAGTGGGCAGTGCAGGGTGCCGGGTGCCCAGCAGCCTGGGGGGCTCAGCCTCATGCCCCTGCTGTGGGGGCCAGGGCTGGTCCCCATCCCAGCCAGCTGCTGCTGACCCTGGTTCCACACTCTTCCTCTTGAGAAAGAGGTACACGGCCTGTGGCGTCACCCGGATGTCATCCAGCTCCAGCACCTTCTTGATCTTGCGGAAGCTCAGCCCAGCCCTGCGCAGCTCCACGATCCTCCTCTTGGCATGGTCATCCAGCCGGCCCATTGCTGCCAGAACTCCTCCTGCGCCCAGCACCTACATCCCTGGAGTGTGTCTGTGGTGGGGATGCTGGCACCCCCCAGGTAGCTCTATGCCCCGTGATGGTGCTCAGGCTCAGCTAGTGCCTTGCTGCCAGGCTGCTGGCTCTTGCTCTGCGTCCATGTGTTGCCATCCCCAGCAGTGACACGGTTCCCAGGTGGAAAGGGTGAAGGAGGTGGCTCTTCCCACCAGAATGAATATGGACAGCCCTTGCTCACGTGGAGCCCCTTTAGAAAGAGGGATCCAGCTTGGTCCCCCAGTCTGCCAAGGGTACAGAGGATGGTGATGGGCTTGGCTCTGCCCAGTGTCCTAAACTGGACATCAATCCCACCCTGCCAGCAGCACAGTGAGGAATCAGAAGCAGTCAGGATCTCAACCAGCAACTCAATGTCTCAGGAAGCCTGGAGAGAGTCCTGGCAAGTGACAATTCATCGCGCAAGGCTGGCAGGACCCCATTGTGTTTCCCTGGTGGCCCAGAAGGTCACAGCAAGAAGAACTGTAGAAAATCCATGTGCGAACTGCTGGTGCTGCAGACCCTATCCTTGGGTCTGGAGACAACACTGTCCTGTACCTTTGGGAGAAGCAAATGCAACCACTGATATGCTCATAAAGAAGGCACAACTATAAGTATAATATAAGCACTTCCTGTGCTTCCTCTCTCACACCAGGTACATGCCTATACTGCAGAGGAATATACCTATATATGTCTATACATGCACATGTATGTGTCTAAATGACTATGGTGGAGAATATTTTTCTACCAAATTCCTTAATCTGTAGGCATTTCTTGGGCCCTCAGCACTGCAACCACTCCCTAAAGGACATACTTTTAGGTTTTAGTTCACTAAAATCAGTATCTTCTAAGAATTCCCAGAAGGCAGCAAAACACTTCCAATTAAAGACTACCTCAAGTGGCTGCTGCCAAGCAGATGTGATATAAGAATCTTTTCAACACACACTTCCCAAGGTACACGTGGATCTTAAAAAAGACAGTAATGTTTTATGTTGGCCAAGAAAGCACAGAGACTATTGGACATCAGCCTCAGGGAGAAATTGAGTCACATAATTTGATAGAGGAGTTTTGCCCCTCTGCATCTTACTTGTTCTATGACAAAAGGAAGACACATTAGTTACAGAGATGTAGGCTCTACTTTGATCCAGCTCTGTTTATGTCTAGAAGCCACCCCATGCCCTGCTTGTGTGTATTAGGGACCTTGTAGATAAGAGCTGAGGCAGGGGATATTGGAAAACAGACATCCTTGGATGCAGACAGTACAACTGCAGAGCAAGAACAAAAGGTCAGAAATTCTCAACCTTCTCCACATCAAAAGATGCTCCAAGGAGACCACCACCTTAAAGCTGCAAGTATGAGAAGCTTAAGCCCTGGAAATATACTCTGTCTCCAGACACAGGCAGAGGACACTGGAGTATCTGAGCAGCTGGTGACAGAAACATATCATTTACATAAATGTCAGGAAAGCCAACAGCCACAGCTGCAGCCTTCACCCAGCCTTCACAGGGAAGATGAGGAGACCACCTTGGAGGAGCACCAACTCCACACTACATCTCCTCCAGTTTCCTCTCCAATGAGTGTTGCTCTCTGTATATCATCCCCATGTCCCAAATCCGTCCTTCATCACATGCTCAACCCCTTCAGCCCTTCCCCAGCCTTCGACTGAGATCCTACCACCCTACCCTGCTTTCCTGGGCTTGGGAAAAGTTCACAGGAGGCACAGACCATCCCTGCCCCACTAACCCCACATAAACTCAGCATTCCCAATTGTGCTCCCTCAGAACCCTCCATTTGTTGGAGGAGCAGCAGGATGAGGAGTTTGGCCAGGATGGCTTCATGGCTATGGACAGGAGCTCCACGGAGATACCATCAATGCTCAAGGCTTCACTCAAGCTCCTTATCCTTCAAGAACAGCACTTGCCTCTTGCAGCAGGGCTTTTAAAAATATCTATTTATTGATCAGAGGTAGACCAAGACCTGAAAAGCTATTTCAGAGAAGATACTGCAAAGCAGGCTGGGGGTCAGAATCCAGCAGGTGAGCAGGAGATGCAGGAGGTAAGTGCAGACATTAAGCGCAGGTCAAAAACCATCTCCAACCCTGCTCACTTACACCTTGAGGGTGAACAAAGTGCACAACAGATATTCCACCCCTGTCAGGTAGGGGAAAAGGGTTACCAGTGAAAGCAATATGGGTCTATCCATAAAATACAGTATTCCAGCAACTTCCGCCAAGATTACAGAATAACAGAAATCAGCTAGGTTGGAAAAGACCTCTGAGTGCAACCTTTGATCAACACCTTGTCAATTAGACCATGGTACTGAGTGCCACATCCAGTCCTTTGTTAAACACCTCCAGGGATGGTGACTTCATCATGTGCCTGAGCAGCCCATTCCAATGCCTGACAACCCTTCCTGTGAAGAAATTTTTCCTGATGTCCAACCAGACTCCTCCCCTAGCTCAGCCTGAAGCTATGCCCTTGTCCTGTCACTAGTTCACAGGGAGAAGAAACCTTTCAGGTAGTTGTCGAGAGTGATAAGGTTACCCCTAGCCTCCTTATCTCCAGGTTAAACAACCCCAGCTCCCTCAGGCATTCCTCATAAGATTTACCCTCTAGACCCTTCCCCAGCTTCACTGCCATTCCCTGGACTCACTCCAGCATCTCATTATCTCTCCTGATTTGAGGAATCCAGAAGGCTTTGGGTGGGAAGGGACCTTAAAGCTCATCTTGTTCCACTGCTCTGGCATGGGCAGGGACACCTTCACTATCCCAGGTTCATCCAAGCGCCGTCCAACCTGGCTTTGAACATTTCCAGGGACAGCCACAGCTTCTCTGGACAGCCTGTGCCAGGGCCTCACCACCCTCACAGGGAAGACTTCCTAATATCTCATCTAAACCTACTCTCTGACAGTTTGAAGCCACTCCCCTTTGTCCCTTCCCTAGATGCCCTTGTAGAAAGTATCTCTTCATGTTCCTTGTAAGCTCCCTTCAACTACTGGAAGGCCAATTCAAAAGTCCCACAGTCAGCCCTTGCAACGGCCTGGCCTGGCCCCATCTCTACTTATAACTTTATTTATCCAGGTCTTGCTGCAAACTCACAGTTTTCCTGTACTAAATGTGCTCCCCAATTCCACACTGAGTCCATCACCTTCTCCTCCTTCTCCCTCTCCAGAGGGTATTTTCCCCAGGGAGCTGCAGCCTGTGCTGTGCACACACATTATCAACTTACACATTCACAAAAGAGTGAGATCTTTACACTCACCTGGCCCTCAAGGTGTTTGTTACTCTCCAATAACTTTTGCACAAGGAAAAACAAAAATCAATTCAATGAGAGGGAAAGATTCAAGGATTTTCCTAGACCTGTGACTGATGAGGTTCCCTTTGCTTTCCAGAACCAGGCTGAGAGCGACATGGTTCCTCTAATCGTTTCTTACACCACTCGAGAGAAGTTAATTGGTGTTTTTTCAGGAGGATGGGTAAAGGGAGCATATCTGTGTAAGAAAATTCACAGCAATTGTGTGAGCTCACCCTCTGCCTCTAACACTTTCCCTTTCTGTAGATATCACAAACACAGAGAGGATGCATCTCCTCCAGAAAATCCCGAAACAGTCTCATCTCAACTGATTCAATCTTTGCTATTTCTAAAATATAGCAGCACCACAAAGTTGGCTTGGCTGGCATTTCGATACAAAGACCAGGTGCTGTCTTTGTATTTGTGGCAATAAAAGTCCCCTGTTCTGAAATCCTGCTTGCCTCCGCCTCCCCGGCTGTCACACTGTGTTCCAGCCACAGCTGCAAGTCCTTTGGCAAATCCCACATTCTGCAGCCACAGATTAATCCCCTGCAAGCTGCAATGGCTTCTCATGGTATGGAAGTGTCTTCCCCCCCACACCCCTTGTATTTTGCAGTGGGATGAGGATCCCGGTGGGGGATGTGATGACTGGATCACTCAGTTTACTTCTTTCCAATCAGAGAGGGCTGTCATGCAGCACCACAGGCTACAAGTTTTCCCCTTTAGTGGGTTGGCTTCTGAGACCTTACAGAGTCAGAAGGACATATACATTTGCCTTGTTACACAACCACACCTGCAACAGGAATTTTACTCCAGCCTGCCAATTTAGGTGTCTGTCCAAATTTCAGATTAGCCACCCTTTCTTCAGCTGCTGCTGAATGCTTGCAATGCCTGAAGTTTTTATATACTTAGTTGTAGCTGAGAAACGTCCTTTACCCCAGTATTACTGCTGATAATGCTCTATTCCATAACTCTGCATGCAGCTATAGCCACAGAAACACAGTCTAGAGCCTGGAGCAGCCTTCCGATTACCAGGATTGTTTCATTAGTTCCCATATGCTCTGGCCCAGATAATATTACATACAAAATGAAACAGCCTCAAGAGACGAGGAGAAAGAAGACAGCATGCTTCAGGCTTCCTTTCAGAGCAGAGTGTATTTAAGGTCTAAAAAAGAGGAAGAACATGAATTCAGGCTTCCTACAACTCAAATAATGTAACCACTAGCCTTAAGCCAAGCAGGCTCTTCCTCTGCACAGCTTGTTCCTGTGCTTGTGCAAGCCCCAACTCCAGGAGGTGAACCTGAGAGAGGACCTCCCCAGTGTCTATCCTGCAAGTCCTTGGGGTAGAGCTCCCTCACCTGCCTGCACTCACATCCACGCCAGCCACTGTCACCTGTCTCTCCCACAGTTCTTCTGAAGCCCTGATTACCTCTCTTTGAATGCCAGATTCCCCAAGAGTGAAACATTAGTTGTGTGACCATGGAGCTGGCTCAAGCCTGGGAAGATTAACTTGTCCCTTTTGTCTCACAGCTGCTCTGGACACAGGCAGTTTTTATCCTTGTGAGGTACAAGCAAAGCTGCTTCTAGAATTCATGCTGGGGTGAAGCAAGGAAGAGTTAATCCCTCAACAGTCATGGCACAGGTCGCTGTGCTGCCCTGGAGCTGCGTTTTCTCAATGGCTGTTTCAGCTGCAAGACAGCACACCCATGGCCAGCCTGGCCCAGAGATGGAATAGCCCTGGAGACATGGAGGCATGTATGTACAGATGGTCTTAATCAGAGCAAAAAGCTCCCACCCACTATTTCAGGAGCAACAAAGTCATGAGGCAGCAGGTACAGAGGTGGAGCAACAGGTTTCACGAGAGAGACAAACTGCTGACGCTGAGAACAGATGTGGCTGAAGAGGAGGAAGCAGAGACGCAAAAGCTGGGACCCACAGGGAGCATGAAGATGCAGAGCAAGAAGATACAGCTTATTGTCTGGTCTCAACAATTGAAAACAGACACTTCAAGTTGTTAACAGCCCAAAGCATGTTGAGGTTAAAGGCTTGCTGTGCTGCACAGAGTGCAAAATACTCCTGCCCTAAAGCGGTCCATGTCAGATAATGAAGAACAAAGTTGGATGTGGCTATGTCTCTCCTTTCAGTGCTCTTTGTACAGTGCAAGGCCAGTTTACCAAGGCATGGGAAACGGTTTGCCTCATTAACAATGGATGCAATGTTGCCAAAAGGGGATTGATCCTCCTGGACCTTGTAAAGAGACACAAGCCAAATCTGTCAGATCTTGGGCCTTGTGATTAGGAACAGCTCGACAAGACTCTCTTGCCCCCACTTTCCTTTGTGTCTGATTTCCAGACCCCCTTCTCAGACCTCCAGCACAGCCTGGGAAGCTGGAGCAGCTGCAAGAAGCTGGGGAGGGATACTCATCCGTCTTGTTTAGTTTTGTTGCTTTCCTGTAGTGTTCTGAATAGCTGCTGCAAAACCTGACAAGGAAAGTCCTTTTTCACTCTGCATCAGCTTGGAGGGGACAAAATTATTAAAAACATCTCCGAGAAGCACAGGGAAGACAGTGCTGGGATTCAGATACAGATTCAGACAGCAAGAAGTGCATCAAGTAGAGCAAGGAATTGTGGAAGGAATGAGTCTACTAGGGATGGCCAAATCCCTGCAGAGAACTGTGCTCTGAACACAGTTGTGTTCATGGGCAGGACAATCCTCCACTGGGCTTCCTGCCATCTGGGTCCTGTTCCAGAGTCTGTCTGGCACACCTCACAAGGAACATGGATAGTTCTTTGCTATTCATGCAGAGAAAGTTTCACTGCAACAGGGACAGACTGGGAAGTCTCTGTGGAGATAAGTAATCAGAAAGGGCTCACAGAATTGCAGGATACCCCGAGATGAAAGTGACCCACAAGGATCATTGAGTCCGACTCCTGGCCCTGCACAGGACAACCTCAAGAATGGCAATGAGCTGGCCAAGGTGGTTCAGTGGAACTTAGCCCAGAAAAAGATGAACAGTATTAGGTGTCCAATGCTGCAATGTTGCCAAAGAGAAAGATCTGTGCCAGGGAAAAATGGTCATTTATCCTAGGCTGCAATTTTACTCAGTGCCACTGTTCTGTGGGATTTACCAAGCCTTATGGAACAATAACATCATCTAACAGCACTGAGTGTAGTGTACCTTACCCTTTCTTTGTAAAATTGGTGAACGAGCAGTTCTGTTACAGGTTTTCAAAAGGTGATGATGGGTTGGATGAATTTAGACGCTGCTGCCACTACCTGAGCCATGCTAGCTCCCCTCTGAAGGGATAACCTCAGAAGATGATTTTAATCAAGTTGTACTTCAGACATCAGAATGGCAGAGAGAAAGGGTTGGGTCTGGCCCAGGATTTGAAGTGAGCTGTTTAGAGTCTGCAGCTCAGTTGGCTCTATCACCTACTCTGACAACTGCTTCATTCGTTTAGGCTGTGCTTTCAGAGCAGTTGAGGAGCCACCCCTACCCGGCCATACTTTAAAAATCAGATCCTTACATGGAAAACACAAAAATTTATGGTTCTACCTTAAGATTTGCAAATGTGAACACAGAAGAAAGTTGGATCTCCACAAGGTTTCTTTAACAATGTTGGGGGCTGCAGAAAAAAAAATTGTGAGTACAATGGTACACATAGTTTGCTCTTGCCTCAGACAATGCTACTACAGCCTGAAGCCATTGGGGAATAGGGTATAGAGATATGGTGGGAAGATAAAAGAGGAGTGTCTTGGGATGTTTAGGAGCACAGTATGACAACACTGTTAGTATTGTTAGTACTGTTACCTCACCTTTGAGAGGAAAAAGGGAACAGTATCAGGAATACTGGAAAATCCTCCCTTATTGGTGAAAGGGTCCCAGGCCACACACCACAGAGCAGAGACACGGTATAAAATCACACTTTGATAGCCTTGAACAAAAAGCTGGATCAACCCTCCCACAGCCCAAAATCCAGAGGTGACCCTCAACATTTTACAAACTCAGCATGGTTGTGATTCTGTATCTGGCAGAGGTTGGGTGTGTATTAAGAAATTATTTGGAGCATCCAAACATGCTATTAAGGTGGAACCACAGCTTGAAGGAATAAGATGCTTTCACAGAGCACCTGGAGGCCTTTGGGAGAGGAGCAGGTTAGATTTCACATTCTGGCTCCAAAATCTATCTTTGCCCTCACACTGAACAAATGCATCAAGGTGAACTTTAGTATTCAGACAAGAATAATAAATGCCAAGTATCACACTGTCCTGCCTCTACCTGTGCCTCTCTGTAAAGTGTTATGTACTTTGAGTCACTGCTCTCCACATACACAGTCCTTCCAGCAGAGCTGCACTGGCAATGCCACAAGCACACCTTGAATTTCTAGTCTTTTACACACCTGAAGAAGAAACAAATAAATCACTAAAAAGTGGAACATAGTATTTATTCCTTGTGGTGAAACCAGGACTAAATTTAGCATTAAGCAGGTATATTCCTAAAGCATTGGGACGGAAGAGTGTTGCAAGAATATGAACATCAAGGCACAGTTTTTAAGCTAAAAGCCCTGAAAGATACAAATGTATGCACTGACACATCCAGGGGCAGTCATGAAGTTCTAAACCTGTTCATGGCCTAGCTACCAGTGTGCACTGCAAGAATAGCCTTAGACCTCAAGAGAGTTCAGAAACTACTACAGATGGCTTAATAGACCTGTAAGTATTTCAACTAAATTGCTAAATTCACATCCTTCTGCAGATAAGAGGAAAATCCCAAATTTTCCTATTTTTGTTGTTCCAAATCTATGTAGCTACTCAACAAAGCAGCCATTGGAAACTCTCTCAACTCCCTGCAATGACAACGAAGGCTGTTTCTACACATTTGGATGAAAAGTTTCCAAGTCCTCTGAGGACAAATGCTCCACCCTGCAATTCCTCTAAGGAAGCCACACAAACTGTGCCCTCTGAAGCCACACACACATCTACCCCTACTCTCGTAGAAGTGCCATACTCTCATAGGGAGTGACAGACTGAACAGGGAGGCAGACCAAAGATCTCCCAGCACAGGAAAAACACCAGCATCCAGAGGCTGTGGGCTGAGCCAGTGCTGCAGTGCAACCCACACAAATGCTAAGCAATGCCTGCTACAGGGTGCTCACACCTCACGATGATAAAGGAATGCCAGTGTTGTGAGCAGAATGACCCACTGATCACCTGGATTTCCGGGGCCTCAAGGAGAGCTCTCTAGTCGCCACCACAACCCAAAGCCAATTAATAGGAAGGACAAATGAAGCGCCAGTTTCAAGTCGGCGCAACACACGGGACAAGCGCCCTCAGCCTCAGGCAGCGTTTAGAGACAATTATTCCCAACCCCACTGGCACCGGAGCAGAGCAGTTCACCTGCGGAGGTGGCTGGAAATAGTCTGTCCTCAGCAGAAGCCTGGGAGTGCAGGAGGGAGGGGAAAGAAAAGCACTAAAGTAAGAGCCAAAAGCAGCACTCACACAGCTCTGTTATTTCATCTCTTGCTCGTCCACCAACACATGGGCAGTATCTAAAGGAATCTGCACTTCGCTGGAAAATTGCTGGGCAGGCTTCTGAGTTCAGCTGGAGGACAGCACTCCTGATCGGGGGTGCCACTCCCAGCTCCGACACCGAACCTCAGCACCGCACCAGCCTCCGCGCAGCCGCGGGCCCCGAAACCCTGTCCTGCTGCACACTCCCTGTGCTGGCACCTCTGCCGGGAGTTCCTCTCATCCTTTCCCACGCCACTCCCAGCACCCAAACCAGCTCAATGCACAGAAGCAAATGGGCAGAGCACCCACGTACAGGGACTCCCGACGGCTGCCGGGGTCCTCTCAGGCGACGGCACCAACTCGCTGCCGCTTTCTCCGGTGGCCGGGACCAGCTAGGTGCCAGCGCAGCCCAGCTCTACCGCAGCCAACTTTCTGGGAAGCGACTGTTTGAAAACCTGCTGCCGTCTTTGTTTGGTTGGGGCAGAGCCAGCAAGGGCTGCCGGGAAGGTCACCCAGGAGGACACCGACGTAGAGGAAGGGCGGGGCCCTCCCGTAACCCTTTCGGGGCAGCCGCGCTCCGGGGCCGCCGGGAGCCGCGGCACCTTCGGGCACGGACCGGTCTGTACCGTCCCGGAGCACAGCCCAGGCGTGGCTGGTCACACCTGTGCCAGAGGATGGAGGACAAGCCTCACAGGAGGCAGCACTGCCGTCCCTACAGGTCCCCTTCAGCCCTGGAAGCACCAGCTCGATCCCTGCGGGGGATGGTGGCCGTGCTGTGCCAGCCGGGCTGCTGGCAGAGGGCAGAGGCCACAGCGGGGCCATTGCTCTGAAGCTGAAGCAGAAACGTGCTTTGAGCTATTCTCATCTCTGCTAGCGTTCCCACGTGAGATGTTAAAATGTCTCTCCTCGTTCAGGCTTGGCTTAAAGGCTCAGTCCTGCCAGCTGCTGGCAGCCCCTGTGAAATGAGCAGGGTCTATGCCTTTATTAATGTTAAGCTCTTTATTGAAAAGTCAGCTCGGCAGGGAGCTGGACAAGGAGCTCGCCCCCGCTATTGTAGCTTTTCCGCTAGCCGAAGGGCGAGCAGGCATGCAGAGTCTGTCCCTTGTCCCTGGAGTCTCCGTGGTACACTGGTAGCTGGAGGTGAAGAGGTGTGCAGTCCGGTATCTGAAGTCCCAGCAGACTGTCCTCTCTCCTTTCCCCCTGGCACACTGGTAGGGAAGGGTGTGCAGAGCCTGCTGCCGATGCCCAGCAGCAGCTGTCTCTCTCCTTCCCGCTTGATAACCCCGTGAAGTGTGTGTCCTTCACTCCTGCTTCCCACAGCCCAGTCCAGTCTGGTACTCTGCAGGGTATGGTGACAGGTCAAACACAGATTAGAGATGTGGTTCCCTTTTCCCCAACCAGCACACCCATCCAGCCCCCTCCACTGTGCCCAGCCTTCCATTTTAGGGGTGTTTTTCGTCCCCAAAAACCCCTCCCATGATTCCACTGGATTATTTTGCATCCCGGTCCTAGTGTGGGTGGGGTTGTAGGTGATTCCTAGGAGCAATTAGCTAATTAACATTTCAATGTCAGTACTTAGTTGGAGCCAAGTGTCCCAGCCAGGCTGTTTTGTTCATAACACCTGGAAGCAGATCACACCCCCCACACGCTGCCACCACCGTCCTGGGGCTCACAACTCTCCAGGACCCTGCTTCAGCTATAACAGCTAGCAGCAAACCTTTTTTTACAGTACTATTATTTTTCTGCTGGGTCAATGACCTTACCTGCCCACGTCTGGGGGATGAGAGTTGTTATGAGAATAAGGGTGTGCAGGACTTTGGGATCAGTTAGCCTTTATGGCTTTGCTATAACTGAGAGAGAAAAAAATGTTAAACACTGTGAATGCAGACAGGTGGGCATTGGGCTCTGCTCCTAGCGAACACGGGACAGGATGAGAAGAAATGGCCTCAAGTTGCACTAAGCGTGGTTTCCTTTGGATATGTTGTAAGTACATATTATATTGTTGGCTTCTCACAAATATTAAGATGAATGCTATATGTATAATGTTAAAATAACCTTGCTTTTATTTCTGCTATTAACAAAAACTTTGACATAGTAGTACTGGGAGCTGATACAGTTATGAGTGAACTGTCTGTTCAGTCGGGATAATATCCAATGAAGATGTCGTGAGGACCCTACTATTGATATGCCAACTACCAGCATCTGCCATCTGAAGAAAGTATGGACCAAAGCCCAAACTAGAAGTGATAAAGAGAGCAGACCAAAACCACAGCCAAGAAACATTCATGCTCTAAAAAGGCGGACCCAAAGAGGGGCCATGCAAAATAGTTCCTGGAATTGTTTATGGGAAACTAGTTTATGGAAAAATATGACTGTGCATAAGAATCTATGAATATGCAACGGCTGATGCACTGAAAAGGTATTTAAGGGATATCTCCAAAGATAACAGTGTGCTCTTGCCTGAATGCTAAGCACCTGGCCGTTTTTAACCCTTTGCTTTATTTCTGTCTCCTACTGTCTTTTTATTAAACTTTTAATTAAATTTTTATTAAACTTTAAATTAAAATTTTACCAGGAAAGTGAACCTTATTTTTCACAGATATTAGGGATATACTCCTTGCAGAATGGGTGGTCAGGCACTAGAAGAGGCTGCCCAGGACAGTGGTAGAATCGCCATCTCTGGAAGTGTTCAAAAAAATATGTAGATGTGGCATCTGGGGACATAGTTTAGTGGTGGCCTTGGCAGCACTGTGGGAATGGCATTGGAATTAGACTCAATGATCTTAGAGGACTTTTCCAACCTAAATGATTCCACGATTCTAAGCTCATCATGACAGTCTACAAAGAGTGCCCATTTGACATAATGCAGTTTCTCATTGAACCAATGTGAACTTTTAGTAGACTACAAAATTGCCTATGAGAGAAATCTGCCCTTAAACAAGATGTTGTGGACAGAAGAACAACTTCCTTTTTGCTTTCTTGGGGTTTTGTTTGAACCTGTTCCATGCCAGGTTTTATGTAATACCCCTTGGTTTTGCAGCAGAACAGAGAATAAGTCTGTTTTTCTTGTTACCACACACAAATTTAAAGATACCTGCCCTGGTCTTGCTCATGTCCTGTGATGGAGGTAGACAGGACATATCCTTCCACTGCATTCAAGAGGTGAAGCTTCCATCATTAGGAATTTAACAGACATGCCTGTGGCCATACACATAAGCTGATCGACACACTTGCTTCTTAGAAAGATCTGTCACGTTAAAGGCCTGTATTAGGGATGGGGTCAAAATACACTTCTGGCTTTGTTCCTCTCAAGTCAAAAGTCAGGCAGCCAATGTGGTGATGTCAGAGGTTCAGTGTCTTGCAGTGGCAAATTCCCTTTTAAGTTCACAGCAAACACATTTGGCAGGGATATCCGTCCCACATGACATGAAATATCACTGTATGGTGCTCCATCTTAAGTCTTTCATTCTCCTCTTCCCAATTTTCTTGCAGTTGAGAGGGCAAATCCCCTCACAGTAGTGCCATCCCTACACCCGCCACCACCTCAAATCAGAGTCTGTGCGCTGTGTGAACCTGAGGCAGGGTGGGCCGGGATTCACGTGCTGCCTGCTGGGTTGTCAGGCTTTTAAAACCCAGAGCTAAAGCCCAAGCTGCTACTGTCACTACCAGGGCTATGCAGGACAAGGCCCCCAAGAACCTCTTTGCCAGCGGCGGGGGCAGCAGCAGCCTCGCCCCCCCGCTCCTGTTCGCGTTAAACCCGTCCGCCCGTCCCGCCCCCGCTGTGACGTCATCACCGCGCGCGGCGCTGCTCCTTCCCGCCCGCCCGCGTCAATCTCGCGCGACGAGCGCGGAGCGGCGGCGGCGCTGAAGATGTGAGTGCGGGGCGGGGGATGCACCATCCGCGTCCATCCGGCCGGGCCGTGGCCTGACCGGCCCCTCCGCCGCGCGGGGCACCGCGGGGAGTGCGCTGGGGCTGCCGAGAGGCGATGGCGGCGCGAGGGTCGAGGATGGGGTCTCAGAGTCGTGGCCAGAGGCGGGGAGGGCAGGGGAGGGAGGGCCGGGGCGGGGCCGGCCGTGGAACCGGGCCCGGGTGTCGGCGGTGCCGCGGCCCGGCCTAGGGGGAGGAGCGTTGTGCGGGCCCGAGGGACGGGTTGCTGTGCTGATCTCGCGGCCCCCTGCCCCACGGGCGCCATACCGGACCCACGGCGGGCGGATCTGGATGCCCCGCGCTTCGCCGGCCGCAGAGCTGGGCCGAACGGCCGTAGTGGGCAGAGAAGTGCCGGGCGCCGAACCCTCTTCACACCTGGAATTCTGCCGGTTTGCAGCTGAAGACCTGGAGCAAACTGTCAGTAAAGAACTCGCCTATAGCCTTAAGGGAAGCCTGAGGGCAGCGACTTTGCTTCTTTTGCAGACAACTGCTGCTCTGAGTGCAGATTATGTCTCTAAAGCAGAAGTATGTGTGAGATGGACGTTTGGTTTGTGTAGATTGCAATTTAGACTTTCTGTTTTGGGGTGGATGCCCCTAAACCAGCTATTTTTTAGAGAGTGAGAGGTTTTTGATTGTAAAGATAAAGCATGTCGTTTAGAAATGCAGTGTTATGTAGCCTTGTGTGAAGACTGTGATTTATTCTTTCCTCATTTTCCACTGAATGCCTGAACTTGTGCAAGTGAAAATGCCCACAAGGTAGGGTGAGGTTTCCAACTAAAGTGAGTTTGGTCAGGGACATTCCTGAGAAAGGATTAAAACCACTGGTTAGTTTGGAGACTGCTTTAATGTAGCATTATTTGGTGAATATTCCGAAGCCATGTGGCTGATCTGCCTGCTAAGTGCCTGTCCTAAGGAGCAGTAAGCAGGGAAACCTGAAAGGAGATTGGAACCAGGTTGGGGTCAGGCTCTTCTCCCAGGCAATGGGCAACAGGACAAAAGGACACAGTCTTAAGATGCACTGGGAGGTTTAGATCAGATCAGACATCAGGAAGAATGTCTTCACAGAAAGGTCAGTTGGGCCCCTGGAAGGGGATGCCCAGGGAGGTTGTGGAGTCACCATCCCTGGAGGTGTTAATGGAAAGACTGGATGCAGCACTGAGTGCTCTGGTCTAGTTGACATGGTGGTGTTGGGTCAGAGATTGGACTTAATGGTCTCAGGTCTGTTCCAATGTCATTGATTCTGTGATTCTATTTCCTGCCTCAGCAGCAGGCTGGGTAACAGCAAACATGCTGGCCTTTATCTGTGTTTCCGTTTCCCTTCTCCCAGAAGGCGTAAAACCAGATCTGACTCTTGAGCACTAGCAGATAGTTTTGTATGCTGATAACATTATGACTTTGATAGTCCACAGGTGCAGGAGGAACTGATGTGTAGGCAGAGATAAACCAAACTTGGCTATGGGATATTTAAAAGAAGAAAAATGGGCTATGGGTAACCTACTTGCAGCCTTCCAGTACCTGAAATGAACCTATAAGAAAGATGGAGTGAGACGTTTTACAAGGGCCCGGAGTGCCAGGAGAAGGGGGAATGGCTTCTCGCTGACAGAGGACAGGTTTATGTTAGAGATTAGAAGAAAATTCTTCCCTGTGAGGATGGTGAGGTCCTGACCCAGGATGCTCAGAGCAGCCCCATCTCTTGAAGTGTTCAAGGCCAGGTTGGAGCAACCTGGTGTAGCAAAGGCCATAGTTGGGGGGTTGGAAAGTGATGAGTTTCAAGGTTTATGCCATCCCAAACCAGTCAGTGATTCTGTGATTTTTATGAAAGGAAAAATCGTAGGTTCCTGGTTTCACATGACCAGAAAACCTGTCTGTTCTGTACCACCCAGCTGGGCTCATGCAGTGACTTTACGATCTGCATGCCCCTCAGACCTTGCACTGGAGAGTCACAGAGCTGGATAGAAATGTCCTAAAGCTGAGTGATATACACAGGTATGCTTGTCTTGGCTCCCTTTGTGATGCTTGTGGGACAGTCCATAACTGCTTTCTTCCTGCCGCTGGTGCTAGAGGAGACATTTCCTTTCCCAGCAGCTTCTGCCAGTGGCACATCTGTGGTGTGGGTTTCCTGTCCTCCATGTAGAAAGGCCATGGGTGTTTCTTGGTTTCTGCAGGAAGCTGGGTTTGTGAATAGTCATTTGTGTTGTTTCTTGCAGTTGGTGTATTAGGGAAAACTGTGAAGCTGAAAATCAGGAAAGCAAGTTTGGCTGTTCAGAAGTAATCTCTTCCCAACCATGCATTTAATTGCAATTCAGAGAATAAAGTAATTGCTAATCAGAAGCACAGAGGGAAAAAGATTGTTTGATGCTGTGAGCTGGAGAAGCTTTTTTCTTGTTCACTGAGTTTGCCTGTGATGCACATGGGGATGGAGATGTTTCCAACATCCTGCATTACAGTGCATATTTGGTGCTGCTACAGATAAGGCTGGCAGCTCCAACACACTTCTACTCATTCCCTGGATGTTTAATTCCTTGGTAGTTGGGAGTGTCACATTCCTTTAAAGGTTATTAAAATGTTAGAGGCTGATCTGTATTGCAGGTTTTAAATAATCCCCATGGAATAATCAAAATGCTACATGTTTATAGATGTTGCAGATTTTGTGATGGATGCAGCCTTATATGGTAGACATCTGGAAGTCAACTAATGCCCAGCATTTCAGTGCTAAATAGAGAGGTGTTAAATCTTTCTCCTTTTGGAGCTAGGGCAAAGAGGGAACTGGTTCTCTTAATCCAGGAGTTAGAAGTGAGATGTGAGACATGGGGCCCATTCTGTTGCTATGGATATCTCTGAAGGGGAAAAGGAGTTACTAGGATTGAAAAGGAAGAGTTTGCTAGAACTTCTTCTAAAGTGTTTGGAATTACCTAATGCTTTAACTCGGCAGTTTCATTGATCCTGAGTTACATTCAAAGTTCAGTGTTTTGTCTTGCAGTCCTGTTCTTTATTTGGGTGTGGGGCTTTTGTTGGCTATGTTGTTTTTTTTGTTTTTTTTTTAATTAAGTGATGCCTTCTGCAATTTGTTGTGAAAAGGGCTCCCTCACCAACCAAGCGCAAGGACAGGTCAGAAGAGAAATCGAAGGACCGGTCCAAGGATAAAGCAGCTGCTAAGGAATTGAGTGAAAAGGATCGTGGTCGGGACAAAACACGCAAAAGACGCAGTGCCTCCAGTGGGAGCAGCAGTACCAGGTGGATACTCTTATGGGAATATCAAATGACAGCATTTTCAGTAATCAGTAGCTTTATTTGTGGTAGTCTTTGGCCTGTTGAAAGCTTGTGTTGTGTTAGTCACTGTGCAGTTTTCTCTAACTTAAGAGGGTTTATATTTTAGGTGTGAATTTCTTTGGTTCTCTGGTGAGCTGTGGAACTTCAGTCACAGTTACTCTCTGTAGTTGTCAGAAGTTTCTCAGACGTTATTTGTCTGGGTATTCCACTAATTTTTATTCTTCTCCCCCTTGAAACAGGTCCCGTTCCAGCTCAACTTCCAGCTCAGGGTCCAGTTCCAGCACTGGTTCTAGCAGTGGCTCAAGTTCCTCTTCTGCCTCGAGCCGCTCTGGGAGCTCCAGCACCTCACGCAGTTCAAGTTCAAGCAGCTCTTCTGGCTCTCCCAGTCCTTCTCGACGGAGACATGACAATAGGAGACGGTCCCGCTCCAAGTGAGTTTTACTTGTCTTCTAGAAATTGCCAGATGTCACGTTAATTCCATGTAGAATACAAGATTGTGATCAAAACAGATTGTTCTCTGAAGACTGTTTGCTTTCTCCATAACTTAGAGATGTGAATTTTGTTACAGTGAGTGGTCTCTGTTTCCTTAGAATTGAAACATACACCCTGTAGGAACAGAGATTAAATATTTAATTTTTAAGAGTTTAAAGATTTTAAATGCTACATTTTTTAGAGGCGATTTTAATCAGTGTTTCCTTAGTAGTATGGGTCTAGATCAGAGCAAAGCTGTTCAATTCCTGTAAACTACAGCCACGACTAACAGAAAATTCAGGGCTAAAACCAGCATATATGTGTACATATTTATATTTATATTCTTATTTATGAAAAATAAAATAGGAAGGAGGGCAGAGGAAACCTCTGTAGGGGTAACATGAGAATCTAGCTATCTTAATGTCTGTACAGTTTTTCCTTTGCATAAGGCGATGAAGGCTGATAAAAATCTGCGTAAGGATGTGTGGGTTTTTAGTATCACTCAATTTATGGACTTTAAGTTTAGGAAGAAGCATAAAGATAAATTTTCCATGTACTGATTTTTTTTACAGATTAAAGTTTCATTCCAGATTTTTTTTTTTTTTAACTGCAAAGGCATTGTGATATGCAGCTAATTTTAAATAGATTTGTTTTCATTTTTGGACCTCTGTAGTGAATGGAAGATACAGAAACACAGATTATTGAATCTGTTAATTTGCCTGATTGTGGTATTTATGTGATCTTTATGGCCTTATTTTGCCTCTCAGTTGTTAAGGCAAAGAATGTTTCTGTGTTTACAACTGGGAAATGCTTTAACTATGACAACAACTTCATAGAAGTGCTTGCCAAATTTTGTCTTTGTTATTCTAGTTGCAGTGAAGTTGAAAAGTTACAAAAAAAACGTTCTCAAATTTCAATAGATTCTAAAGCAAAAGCAGACAAGAAAAATGCAAATCCTGAGGTGTTTCTGAGTGGAACACCCTCACCACCACCCCAACACTGTAACTTCTTCAGGACAAAGATCCCCTTCAATAAAAATTGTACTTTTAATCATGTGATAATGACTGGCTTTAGATTTGTCCTGCATGTTCCCTGGAAACTGTAAATGTTTTCTGTTCTTCAAATCAGGTCCAAACCACCCAAGAGAGATGAAAAGGAGCGGAAGAGGCGGAGTCCATCACCCAGACCCACAAAAGTGCATGTTGGAAGGCTCACTAGAAATGTGACAAAGGTAATAATGGCATGTTCCCATGCAGTCAAGCATTCACGTTCTTCTGTGAGAATGTGTGAGTTGCTTTTTCAAACCTTGGTTACTACAGAGTTGCCAAGGTGTTGCTGTTGGATATTGTTTCTTTGTGTCCAGGTTGATCAGTGAGGAAAATTTTCATGTGATTTTACTGGATCAAATACCATGAAGCCTTCCGAGAAACTGTAGTGCCTAGGAAGTCTGCCTGTTTTGTCAGTATTCCAGACCTTATATCCTGCTGTACTAGAAAGAAAATTGTAGAACTTGGGAGAACATCTGAAATTACCTTGGAGGCATAAAGGATATTGGGGAGTTTTTCATAAAGGATCTACAGAGAGCTGGGTTGGCTTGAGTTGTCTTTGCTAGAATGTAGTTTAAAGTCTTCAGAGGTAAAAGGTTTAGGCTGCTGAAGAATTATGTGCTGTGGATTTACTGCTCTGTGCCAGCCAGCCCTGGCTGGCGAGTGTGCTCTGTATTCATAAGGCTTGCTCTCTTTCTCTCTCTCTGCAGGATCACATAATGGAAATCTTTTCCACTTATGGAAAGATTAAAATGATCGACATGCCCGTTGACAGGTTAAACCCACACCTCTCCAAAGGTTATGCTTACGTGGAGTTTGAAAACCCAGATGATGCTGAGAAAGCCCTGAAACACATGGATGGAGGTAGGTACTGACCTGCAAGGAGCCTGTGGGCTTTACAAAAGCTTCAGAGTTAAATGGATTTGATCAGAAAATGAGTTAGAGGTGATAGGGAGTCTTTGGTGAACGGATGTAAAGTACTGTCAGTTTACAGCCCAGATGGCTTTTGTGAGGTTCAGGGCAGATCCAGGAAATCACGGGACTATTAAAACTAATAATTTTTTCCAAACAGTGAAAAAATAATTTTAAGCTTATGTGAAAACTTTTCCAGGTTTACATCTGAACTGCACTTTGATGGGATTAGATAAAGAAGTCTAGTCGGTGTGTGGACTTTGTCAGAATAGCCCCTGAGCAGAGTGTGGAGCTCTGTGGGCTGATCCCACTTCAGTTGCTTGTGACAAAGCAGTGAGTTGCAGTAATATGATGTGTGTATATGTTAGTGTTGAAAAATACTTATTTCTCCCTGTTTCTTTGATGCCCTAAAAAGGCCAGATTGATGGTCAGGAGATCACGGCCACAGCTGTGCTGGCACCACGGCCTCGACCACCCCCCAGACGCTTCAGCCCCCCGAGGAGGATGCTGCCACCACCGCCGATGTGGCGCAGGTCCCCCCCTCGCATGAGGAGGAGGTGAGAGCTGGGACAGCGCTTTTCTTTCTCAGTAGCGACTCGTTATCGCTGAAAGACTTGGCATGGGGAAAATCCTGTTGGACTTCACTTTCCCATGCCAAGTGACAGAGATTTTGGACATTGGTTGAACCTGGGTTGCAGTTCCTAACTCATTAGCTCCAGGGTGCCTGCTCTGGTCTGCGCCCTGAGCACAGTCTCTGGGAAAGGTCTCATCCTTCCCAGCCTGTTCCCAGGAGTGCCTTCTACATAAAGGCTTCAAGATGAAGTGGGAACAGACTTTGGCTGACAGAACACTAGTGGCAGGCCGTGCCAGTTTCTTGTTTGTTTGGAAGCCCTTGTACCTCCCTCCCTTATTTCTGAATGGGCACATGACCAAAAAGCAGTCCTGTGTCAGGTGAGTGGAGTACACTGGCCCCAAGGTGTGATCTGATAGTTGTGCAACTTGGAGCTGCCTGATTGTAATCAGGTACATTCTGAGTCTTCAGTATTAACGTGTTTTCAGAATTTCTTACTTGTCAGTAATAACTTGATTGCTAAATAACTTTCAGCCACAGGTTTAAAAATGAGCAGTAATTACTGTGGCATAAGATGTAGGAGGCTTCTTGGTGCTCCTTTAAACACACCTTTTGCTGAGATCTCAAAGATGCAGGTTTGCCATTCTCTCCTCCTTTGTTATCTTTCCTACTCCAACTTTTACTGTCCTGATAGCTCTGCTAGTATTCTGTGCCTGGAAGCTCGGTGTCATAGCAGTAGTTACACTGATAAGACTGTTGGTTGTAGTACTGAGAAACTTGAAGCTAAACTGCTTCTGGAGCAAGCTTCCTCTAAGGAGCTTCCTTGTAATTTGAAAGGATTTGGATAAATCCTTCCCTGAATATCACTCTTTCAGGAGTCAAAGATGACTTCAGGTGAAGGAGCATCTTACATATGATCTGAGCTCATTTTCGTTGAGGAAGAAGATAAGTTTCTTGTCTGTTCAGGTATTAATAATTTTTTCTGGTTCCTTAAGCAGAGGGAGGATAGCCAGAATAGTCCTGCTATGTCCTCTATGGAACTGTGTCGTGCTCAAGTTCTTTTCTCGTGGTGTGTGAGGGATTTTGGCATGATGCAGGGAGTGTTTTTAAAAAGTTGGTAGCTGAGCTGACCAATTACTTGAACCTGTTGCTTGTCTCCTAAAAGAAACTTTCTCCTCATTCCCTGCCAGGTCCCGCTCTCCTCGGCGCAGATCCCCTGTTCGCCGGCGGTCCCGATCCAGGTCTCCCGGGCGAAGGCGCCATCGCAGCCGCTCCAGCTCAAACTCCTCAAGATAAAGCAAAAGGACTGGACAGCTTTTTACTTTTTAACTTAAATCCCATCAGATGGAATACTGTACCTTTTTTTTATAATGAATCTGGGTGGGGAGGAGTGAAAGATAATCCTGGCAGTGAAGGCAATGTAAGAGGAGAGAACAGCAGTTCTTGGCCAGTAACCTCTACTGTGAGGCTTCTGGATTCCTGGCATTGAATTGAAATTATTTAAAAATTGCTTTGATTTTAAAGCCTGCAAAAACATCTTTTCCAGATAGAGGGAGGGAAAGATGTTTCAGCCTCTCTTTCTCCAGTTAGCAGCTGCTGCTTGGTGATTTGTAAATGTTTAGCACACTGTACAGACCAGCATGTAAATCTTGAGCTAGTTCAGAACCCCAGTGAGTAAGACAGTGAGCCACATACGTTGATCTCCAGGCTAGCACAGGATTTTATCAGGGCAGCTGGAGCCCAGACCTGCCTGAGACTTAATTCAATACAGAATTGTTGCTTTATTTGAGTTCCCCTGGATGGTTAGTTTCTGCAGAGCAAGCTCTTCTGTAAGGCTTACACCAGGCAATCCCCACAGAAACAATGGTCCAGCCCAGTGAACATGACGCTATTATAGAGAAGAAGCTGGAAAGCCTATGAAGTGTTCTGTAGCTGCCCCCATAAGTGATTTCTTTCACTTTTTCATTGAGGGTGTTGGTAAAAACTTCCTACTCAGCCTACAGTGAAACAGTGTGAGTGCTTTTACAAATACCAAATGAGTAACTGAGTACCAACCCCTTGGAAACTGCAAAGCAGAGAGGGAGGCTTGAAGGCATGATACTGGCTAGAATAACTGGGGTTCACACAGGGAAAGGCAAAGAACTTACCACCCGTTGTACAGTCAATACTATACAGATTTGTTTTTGTTTTTTGTTTTGTATAACTTTGTATCCTTTTGGGCCGTGTTGTGTTTGTACCCGTGTACACAAGCAGTTACTGAATAAAGCAGTAGGGATGAGAAGGGCTGTGCCGGTCGCTGCCTCGCGGTGCGCGGGGCGGGGCTGCGGGGCGCGGCGGCGCGGGGCCTGCGCGAGGGGCGGGGCTGTGCCCGTCCGGGGCTGTGCCCGTGCGGGGCCGCCGCCGCCGCTCTCTGGCGCCGCGCGAGGCCGGCGGAAGCGCGGCCGCTGCGCTCCCCGCGGCGCCATGGCGGCGGCGGCGGCGGCACCGCGGCCGGGACTCGCTCTCGAGCCGGGGCTGGAGTCCGTCCTACGGGAGGCCGTGGCGACTCCGGGCCGGGACGGGTTGGCGGCGGCGGTGGGCGCGGTACGCGCCGCTCTGGCGGCAGCGGGCGGCCCAGCCGCCCTTGGGGAGCGGGAGCGGGCGCTGTTGGGCGCCTTCCTGCGCAGGCTGGCCTGGGCACCTGGATGGGCGCGGCCCGAGGGCCTATGGCAGCGCTGTTTCCTGGAGGGCCCACCCGGCCTTGTCCTCTGCGTCTTGCTGGAGGCCCTTGGCTCTGCAGGGTCAGTCCGGCTCCCGGGGCAGGCGGGCGGGGATCCCCAGGGCTGGTCTCGGCGCGCAGCAGGGATATTTGGGGGTGCAGTTCAGCTGGGCTGAAGTGCGCAGGGGGACGGAGATCTCTGTGAGCACGGGCAACCCTTCCCCCGCCCTGTGTGCCTTCAGACCCCACGCGATGCTGTGCATCCTGCAGACACAGAGCTGTATCAGTCCTGATTGTTGAAGGTCCTGAATATTTGGAGCTGAGGAAGCTGCAGATGAAAAGATACTAAAATAGTGTTGGTGGGGTTTTTTTTGGTTTTTTGTTTGTTTGTATGTCTGGTTTGGTTTTTTTTTTTTTTTTTGTGGCTTTTGGTTTTTTTTGGTTTTTTTTTAATCCAGTGTAACAGAGCAGAGGCATTTCAGTAATGATACCATAATAGAAAAGCACTAGCACGCAAAGCTTATTTTTACCATTTAAAAGAGGCAGGAACTTAAAAGTTATTTTCTTCCAGCTCTGGCCTTGACCCAAGGGATGTAGTTGGGGTCCTGGAGCAGTTCCTGCAGCAGGACCGGTTGTCAGCATTACTGTGGGAGGTCTGTCAGCCGCAGGCACAGGCAGGCTGCCTGGAACTGCAGGGTGGCCTTCTCAACAAGATCGTCTGTTTGCCCGAGCATGTGAGCAATAAACTCCAGGGGAAAAACCCAGCAGTGTTCTTCCCGCAGAACTACTTCCCTCTCTTGGGTCATGCAGTTCTCCAGGTGCTAGAGAAGATCTCTGACTCTCTGCGGGGTAAGGCTGCAAAGATGGCTGTACTGTAAGGTCGCGTTTTCTGAAGAATTGTTTTGAGCATGGACCCCATGGCTGCTGCTTGAAATACAGATGATAACTGAGGCCTTTTGGAATCCACCGAAAACCTCAATCTTCTAAGCAATTAGACAGCATTGTCTGTTGCTAAAGCTTGGTTGTGGTCACTTGGTGTCTGCTGAAGGAATTGTTTGAGAGGTATGAGTGGTACTGAATCAACCAGTGGCATTGCTACCCATGGCATCACGTTAAAGTGGGACTGAGTTGCTTTAGCCTTCTGCCTGTCACTGTAACTAATACTGAACAATGGTTTATGCCTGAAGGCAGGTAATGGAGGGAGGAGGAGATGGTGCTTGAAGAGAAAAAGTCTGTGTTTTCAGAATTCAGGACTTTTGGAAGTCTCTGCACCTCCTCCTGAAGGTTGGTTGGAGGATGCTGGTGCCATGCTTACTTAAGTTCACATCTGTTTTATCCCAGGTGGCTTGGACTGCTCCATCTCTTTTGTTTCTCATGTCCTGGGGAAAGTGTGCTTTCATGGATGGCAAAGTGAGTGTTTTACTATGCTCTTTTGGGGAGGGGGAAAGTGTTTTAGTGTATTAGCATGGGAGGATGACTGTGATGATCAATGGAAGGAATGGGAGACCAGTGATTTAATTTGGAGCTGTTCCGAGTTGAGCTGTGCAGGCTGCTCATCTATGTCTGGTAGATATATCTTGTGGGAGCAGCTGTTGGTCTGGCATTGCTTAGAACTTCGAAGCTACTGAATGCACTAGTTAACTGGGGAAGAAGAAGAAGAAGAAGGAAGATTTTCTGGCTTTTTCCTGGGATGAAGAATTCTGGCTGAGGATGAAGAATCCTTAGGCTGCTTAGGGTGGTTCTTACCAGTCAGTTCTGCATTTCTTGTTTGAGCATGAACAAAGGGGAGCAAAAGAGCTGGGGAAGGATCTGAAGCATAAGTGTGATGAGGAGCAGCTGGGGGGGCTCAGCATGGAGAAAAGAAGTCTTAGAGGGGACCTTCTCACTCCACAACTCCCTGACAGGAGGGTGCTGCCAGGTGGTGGTCAGGCTCTACTCCTAGGGAGCTAGGGACAGGACAAGAAGAAATGGCTGCAGACTGTGCTGGGAGATTTAGATTAGATATTAAGGAAAACTTCTTTGCGGAAAGCGTGGTCAGTCATTGGAACAGGCTGCCCAGTGTAGTGGTGCAGTCACTAAATTAATGGAGGGATTTAAAAGTCATATGGATGTGGCATATGTGGACATGGTTTAGTATTGGCCTTGGCAGTGCTGGGTTATAGTTGGACTCAATGGTCTTACCTAAATGATTCCATGATTGTAGTCGTATTTCTACTTCAGGAAAAATTTACAACTTCAAACTGTACATTGTATTTTTTTTTCATCTTGTGAAGATCTTGAAATTCTCAGGTTAGTCTCAAATGCCATTGTGCCAGTCCTGCCCATCTGGGGTATTTACTCTTTTCTCTTGTGCTTCAGAGGAAATTCTGGGAGTTTTGGTGCCCCGCCTGACAGACCTCACCAAGTCAGACTGCATCTGGCAGAGGATATGCTGGCAGTTGGTGGAATGTGTGCCAGACCGCTGGATGGAAGCAGTGGTCCTTGGTTTTGTGCAGCTAGCACCCGGGTAAGAACTCTGCTTTTTCTCTGATCCACAGCAAAGGCAGGAATTGTCACAAATACTTGCAGAATTGGTCTCTGAAAGGTGCTGTGTTTGTGTAGATGGTTTTTTACACTGCCATTTCCTAAAAGACTCAAGGGATAAAGTAGTTGATTGTTGCCTCTTAGGGACTACCTATACCACTTCTTAAGTATCTACATCATGACATGCAGTGGAAAAACAAGAAAAACAAGTGAAAGCATTCTTTGCCATTACTGGCTCACTATCCGAGTTTAGAAGTATTCTAGAGACTTAGTTGCAAATAGTTGCTCTCAGATTTTCCTATGATTAAGAGCAGCATGACAGCAATAACATGTATTCCTGCTGTTTTATTGTTGTCTTGTTAGGGCAAATGTCTTGTCCAGATTGCTGGGTAACCTGGTTGTGAAGAACAAGAAGGCTCAGTTTGTCGTGGCACAGAAGATGCTGCTCTTGCAATATGGTCACACGGTGAGGACTCTGTGGGGAACAGCAGTGTAGTAGTGCCAGGTTTTCCCTGGTGCCAATTTTTAGCTGAGCTCTTACTCTATCTGAGTAAGGTTTAACTCTTCATTCGAAAATGAGACCTCAGTCTCCCCGCATTTGTGCAGCTGTAACAGAGTGGGAATGGTGAACAGTAGCTTTGACAGCATGGGATTCATGTGCTCCCTCAGGGTTAATGGTGATTAGCGAAATTACTGTACTCCTCTGGAACCAAGTGATTATTTGTACACAGTTTCAGAATTCTGGGGAGCTGAAGGCATTAAATTATTTTAGAATCTGAAACAGGAGATTGAAACATCCAGGATCAACCCTCGGGGATAAGAATTGGATTAAAGACATGAGACAAGGACCGTTGGATTTTTTCCTGTGCGCCTAAGTTTGTCATGGGGTGTTAGGAACTGTATTGTGGTTTGTGATGCTGTTGTGAGAGATGTTCTTTAAACTTCATGAGTTCTATGTTTGCCTGTGACTGTGCTGGTTTTGTTGGTAAAACACTGTATTTCTGTCATGTTTTTCTATATATCTCATCAGCAATTGCATATGTGCGCTTGCTTGTTTTTTAAAATTCATTTACTTTTCTGTCTCTGTTGTCAATGAGTCCCTTAGAATGAAATTTAATGTAGTAGATAAAAACAGTCACTTGTCATTTGTGGATGACAGCTTTATGACCAGTTGAAGCAGGAGTTGTGTTTTTCCTTGCAGACAGCAGTGCTGCAGAACCTCCTTGGCTACCTGTCCCTGGACAGCATCCGGCGCACCTTGTTGCTCAGGGTAAGGTTCACTGAGTCGCTGATGAGGTGTCTGATGGGGAACATTCTGCTCTGTGTGTGTCTGGGGGTACAGAATTTTAGTTCTTCTCTCAGACTTTCTGGTTGCTGTTCATGAGAGTGAGGAAAGCCCAGCTATATCACGTGAGCTGTGATAAATGAATCAAAGCTTTCTGCACTGTTGGCATTAATTTTTCATATTTAATTGGTAAATCGTCTTCCAAGTAGCAAAACTAGCGAGGCTTGGGTTCTGACAGATGTCCCATGTCCTCTGTCCTTCTCAGCTTCCTCAGTAACCCAGTTTATGTGGCTGGGCACATGGCAACAAGGGATCAAACTGGTGCACAGTTGTCTGTTTACCAAATGGTTGATATTTCAGAATCTCTCTCATGCACATTTTCCTCAGTGGGGATGGCAGATATTCTGCCTCTCTAAGTCAGCAGTGTAATGAAACTTTTGTGAAATCTGTATATCTGGAAATCCCTACCATTTTTTCCCCACTGTTTACATGTTCTAAAATGGTCTGGAAGGACTGACAGTTATCTAAAATTGGACTAAAAACAGATAAAACCTTATCATATCTTACTGTTTCTTGATAAAAATACATATTGTTTTGTATATAATATTTATTAAGGAGAAATAAACATCACTTTTAAATTAAAAAAACACATTATATTTAACAATATCTTAAATGAAAGTGCCGTTCTTGGGTGGTCAAACACAGTACATTTTGGGCCCTGAAATACAAAATTTCTATTTTTTTCCCTCTTTGTAGGGAAACTAAAAATATGGTTCAAAAATTACCTCTGTATAGAAAAGATCCATTTCAGACCAACCTGAGTTCTCTGGTGTAGGTGCTGCAGGAGCTGTTGGAGACCTGGAGCAGCAGCAGTGCTGTGAAACACTCCCCAGCTGAGCAGCAGCTGTACATTAGCAAGGCCATCCTCATCTGCCTCTCCCACCTGAAGGAGCCTGAAATTGCTAGCTGCAGACAAGGTGAGGCTATGTGAGAAGTGAGGCTTAGATTTGTTTTAGCAGTGTTTTACTACGTGTAGAAAAATATCTTGTTTTGGTCTGTGGATAAGCAGAATTGTCCCATATTCACCTTGGCAAATGAGATGATAACCTGCTGGAGTCCTCTTAAGCATTGATGTGATAGAATTCCAAGTGCATAACTTTAGGTTCTGGAATTGAAGAAGGTCTATCTTTGCCTTAAGGTTCTTACCTGAGTTGTCGTTTAAAAACCCTGAAGTTTTATCACAGGAAAACAAGGACTGACTCTGGGTCTAGTGAGAGGAATGGTGTGATTTGTAATGCACCTTGTTTGTAATGTAGTGCACCTTGGGGCACAGGTGCAGCTCCAGAGAGGCAGGGAAGGTAACTGGGGGTAAAAAGCTGTTAGCTTGGTTTCTGACCGTCCATGGGCACTCCTCAGTGAGAACGTTAGTCACTGGCATGGACCTCCAGTTCTGTGCTCACACAGTGCATGGCATGCTGGGGTCCTGGCCCAACATCTCTGTTTCTGTTGAAATTAAAAAAAATATATCTGTAAAACGCCTAGAATTACTTATGTGTGTGTGACATGGGGGATGTGAAGGTTCACTTCAAGACTTGCTCATCTGTTTCATTCTAGAATTAATTGTTCTTTAAGTGAATAAGCAACTTGATACATATTACAAGTTCTGTAGTTTTATAGTAATTTTTTTGTCTGACAGCCGTTGGAAGGATAAGCTTTCTGAGATGAAGGATGTCAGTCGAACAGCAGTAAGCCTGCCTGGTGAAGCTGGCAGCCAGTATTCCCTGAGTGCTGAGAAATACTTGTGTTATCTGCCTGTTTGAGCTTATCCAAAGTTAGGCAGATATCTGTCTCTATGTGATTGTAGTGGTCAGAATTTGTAATGTCCTCAAAACATAACATTTATTTAAGTGACTCTGAAACACTCTAAAACCAAACTAAAGATTGGCTTGACTTACCATCCTTTTTTGTTTCAGTGAAAACCAAAATATTGCAAATGTTTTGTTGACTTTGTACGCCCATGGGAGGGTGTGGGTTTGCATCACTGACACTGCAGGGAGGGAAGCTTTTCTATCGTGTGGTGAGTTGGCAAAGTTGCCCTCAGGGAAGCACATAAAGATAGGTGTTTCTGCCACTGTTTCAGAATTTCAAACATGCACTGTTTGCTGGTTGTTTGTTTCAGAGCTTCTGACAAGCATGATGGAGGGTGTGAAATGCCACTTGGAGAGCAGTCTGCCACCACTACGGCGTCTGGGCATGGTGGTGGCAGAGAGCATCAGCCTGAACATAAACACTGAGGGGCCTGTCCTGAAGTTTGAGGTGAAGATTTCACTGAAACTTATGACTGCTGTACTAGGCTTAGAGGAAGTAAAAGCTTTAAACCAGATGATCCAGGGCATTATAGCACTTTTTATCTGGAAATAAGGAGAGGCGGTCACACCTTCAAAACGAGAGAATCTATTTACAAAAAAAGAATCGTATGTAATGGTCAGGTGGCTGAGAGTTACCTCAGGAGTTCAATCTTCTGGCAGAGGTTAGGATAAACTTGGTAATTAAAGTTTATCTTATTGCATGAGAGAATCAGAATCTGATTTGTGGGAGTTGAGAGGGAGCTTCAAACCTAAAGCAGTGGTGAGCATTCAGTCCCTGACATGGTGGGAAGACCTGTTCTGAGCTGGGATTTTCAAGACTGACATGGAGATATTTGCTCTGCTCTTTCCAGTAGAATTTATGTGACTTATCTGAATAAATCACATTAATTCTTTAGAAGCCTGCCACATTCCTCCTGTCACATTGACATTTATTAAATGTTTGAAATATGGAAATAACATTTAGAAAAGGTGTCATCAGGTACTACTTCTAAATGTAAGGTCAAAGATTACAGCTGCCTGCTGCTGCCAGCACAGGGATTGAAACAGGATTGGTGAGAGTTGATCTGCTCATGATTTAGTCCATGTGCACTACAAGGCTGAAATGTTGAATGCTGGGCATATTTGCAGTAAGTAATAGAGTGCAGCAGCAGTTATTTTGAATGTCTAGTATGAAGAGGACGATGAAACAAGAGAGTTGAAGTCTCTTCTGGTGCAGACTCCATCATTCTATGTTGTCCCCAGCCTTCCAGATGATGAGTAAGTTGTTGCTATTCATTATGTCTTTTTGCCCTTCTCCATGCCTTTTTTTCCATTGCACACAAGAACTATATACAGCATTCAAGCTGTTTTATGTATTCTTAAACATCATAATGCACCACCTTCTTACAATGTGATTTAGTTACATTCATAATTCAATTGGTAGTGTGTATTAAAATTGCCTGTTGATAGCTGCATGTGGTGAAACTGTGGTGTAGGAATCTTGTGTGCCCTTTGGTACAAGCAAATGGACATTTCTGTTTGCTTCTTGGAAAAATGGTATTTGTGTTGTATGCCCCCAGCCCATTCACCCATGACAAAAATCTACTGCATCTGTCACTCTAAAGACTGACTCTTCAGTGCTCTTAACTTCCAGAGCATCTACTGAGGCTCTTTGAAGCACTTTTTTATTATCAGAGGAGTGAAGCACTTATTAGCAGATGAAGCTGTCCAGCACTTCAGGGAAGTACAAAAGATTTATTGCTCCCATTTTAGGGGCATGATCAGCATAGACAGCTGTTAGAGACTGGTTTTGAGAATCAGAGAGATGAAAGGACAATGCTGAAGTCCACAGAAATAGTAGAGACAGAAAAAATATTCTCAATTATTGTATTCACCCTGGGCAAGACCTAGCAATTGTTAAATTTTTTTTTTTCTCGTTTTGAAGAGTCATGCAATGGTTTGGGTTAGAAGAGGCCTAAAAGTTCATTCCATTCCACACCCTGCCGTGGGCAGGGACACCTTCTATTAAAACCAGGTTGCTGCCAGCCCTGTCCAACCTGGCCTTGAATAGTTCTAGAGATCCAGAGGCAGCCACAGCTTCTCTGGGCAGCATGTGCCAGGGCCTCACCACCATCATAGGGAAGAATTTCTTCCTAATAGCCAATCTAAACCCACTCTCAGTTCAGTTTCATTCACAGTTTCAAATCTGGTGTAAGTCAATGCGATCTGGTTTGTGGGGCATTTCCTTAGCAGTCCCAGGTATTGTGCAGGGGAACACAGCAAACTAGCCAGCTTAATTTTTTTTATCAATTGCTCTTCTCTTAGAAGATTCTGCTTCTTTTCTCCCCTACTCCATTCTCCTTCCCAGTACTTTGTTCTTTGTGTCAACCAAGCTGGGTGTGAAACTGCAGCAGGAATAATTATCCTGTTTTATTTAGTCAGCAAAGGTTGATAGGGTGAGTATTTTCTTCCTTGTAAGAACTGTTACAGTATCCATTTTAAAATTTCTTGTTCCTCACAGCAAGAGTGAGAAAGCAGGTGCTGCACTGCCAGTGGTACCAGAGAGTAATGAGAAATCCTATACAGCAACCCCTGTGATGCCAGATGAGGAGTCGGATGCTGAGCTTGACAGGTATGAGGAAAGAAACAGGGAGGAAATGGAAAATAAATGGCAGATGTGGAGGAAAAGGATCTGCCAGTACCTGCATGTCTTGGCAATTGTGATTTCTGACCTTGTTCAGCTGAGTGGTTTGCAGCAGGGCAGGACTTTGCATAGGAAATTGCACTAGTCAATAAATTAGGCAAGGCCTGTGTTGTATGCTACCACTGTATTTGTTCCGTTTGGCTCAGATATATGTTTCCTGGAAATTGTGGATGTATTTACCCATTTTAATAGTGGACCTGCTTTATTCTGTCAGTATATGAAGAAATATATCAATATATATATGTTATATATATATATAAATCTATCATGATATCTCAAGAGTCAGTTTCTAGTCTCTTGGTCATCTGTATCCTGTACCCGACCAGGATATCCGGTTCCAGATCTGGTCACAGAGCTGCTCTTTCCCTAGAACTCCCAAGGATCCCTCTCAGGCCAGGCTTCAGCAGTGCTGCTGAGTGATACAGGAGTAATGTGGTTATGACAGTGTATGCACTGGTTCTTTCTCTTTGTGTGGCTTTCTGGGTAAAACAAGAACATCTGCACTCCATAAACTAAACTCCTGCCTTTAACTCTTTTACAGTGATGATGACTTCATCCCTTATGACATGTCTGAGGATAAAGAGCTAAAAATTAAGGCTCCTATGTATATCCGAGACTGTATTGAAGGTAGGAAATTTTGGGCTGAGTCTTTATCTGTTTCTTACTGAGCTTGGGAGAGCGAACTCTTGCATAGGTTTATTTTTTCTGATCTAATTTGAAGAAGCTATAGAATTTTTGAGTAATTTCAGTTTAGTTCCTAACTCTGGTCATGCTGAGTGTCTGTCCCAAGACAAATGATTGGCAGAAGGAAGTTTGGGTATATACCCAAACACAGCCGTTCTGTTAATAACTTTTGTTTGTCCTTTGATTTCAGTTCTGACTGGATCAAGATCTGAAGATGTGGATAAATGGGAAGCTACAGTCAAGGCACTTGAGAGCTTGGTTCGGAGGAATCCAGCAGCAACAAGAGAGGTGAAGTAATATGATCTAGGTTACAAGAGGGCTGTATTGCCAGAGGGCCTATCCCTTTGCTGTCATGAGGAGACTAAACATGTCCGTGGAGCAGAAGGCCTGGCTAATGTGTAACTGGGTTAAAGGTACACATTCACAAGCTTTCAACTTGGAAGTAAAAGGAAATAGTTGCCTTGAAGGTGAGGCCATAGAGCACAGGGGAACAGAGAAGCAGCAAAGTGCTGGCAGCACCCTGCCAAAATGAAACATCCTACAAGTAGTGTTTGCTAGTGTGAGGAAGTTCCATGCTTTGTGCTGGGCAGGAAAAACACTAAAAAAGGAAATTACAGAGCTGCCATTTTGGATTTTGAATTGAAATTCAATTTAACTGTTATTCCCGAACGAAAATGGAGGCAAAATCAAATGCACTTTCTCTATTTGCTTGCACAAGGATAATGTCTTGTGGAGGGAGTAATTAGATTGTACTGGTCAAGATAAAAAGCTCAGGGGAGAGGAACCTGGGACAAGGTCACTGTGCAAAGAGTGCTGGCCACTATCTGCTAGTGAGCACTTGAAAGTGACAGAGACACCAGCTGAGAAAGAGAAGGGCTGTGCTACTGTACCCTTTAACCCATCCATTACAGTGACCATTCAATGTCATGATACTACTACTTCTCCAAAACACTCCAAGTAAAATGTGGACAGAGAATTGACAGGTGAAGAGTCTGTTCAGGGTTTTGGGAAATAAGTCTGATGGCATTTGGCTTAATGTGTTTTCTCTCCCTCTTAAGGAATGGACATGTTGCCTAAACAGAATACCTCCTTGTCTTTGTTTGACCGTTAGAAGTGGTCCATAATTCCTATGAGGAAAAACCCAAACAGCATCAGGGTTTTGATTCTTTTTTTCGTACTTTGAGCAGGTTAGTGTGGAGCTGGCAAAAATACTATTGCATCTGGAGGAGAAGACCTGCATTGAAGGCTTTGTGGAGCTCCGTCAAAGAGCTCAAGTAGCTGTTTTAACCACAGACCCAATACCTGTGAGTTCCTCACACTATTTTCCTTTTTCCAGTTGAAGCACAGGCAAAAAATTGAAGCAGCTGGAGTCTCTTTCTCATTTGATAGAAGGAGCTGTCTCTGTGGTAGAACAGGTAGTTCAGGTCTAACAACATTTATGCGCCTGAAGAATCTGCAAGGCATGTCTGAACTAGAAAAAGAACACCCGTCAAACAGAAGTCCTGTTGGGAGGCTTTTGGTTTGAGTGTACCTGACAAGGCAGATCAGATAAGGACTTGTTGTTCTGAAGGGTTTCACATAAAGGGAAGCTGAGGCATAAATATATATAAATTTAAATAAATAATTAAATAAATAAAAATATATTATACATACAAAGACCTGACTGGTGACGCTAATCAGGGAATCACAGAGGATCTTTAAAGCTCACCTATTCCAGACCCCTGCCATGGGCAGGGACACCTTCCACTGTCCCAGGTTGCTCCAAGTCCCGTCCAGCCTGGCCTTGGACACTTCCAGGGATCCAGGGGCAGCCACAGCTGCTCTGGGCAACCTGTGCCAGGGCCTCAGCACCATCACAGGGAAGAATTCCTTCCCAATTCCAATCTAGATCTATTCTCTGCCAGTTTAACATCTTTATCCTTCATGCTAGCCAGGCCCCAGTAAAGAGCCTCTGTCCATCTTTCCTATAATGTTCTTTAAGTACTGAAAGGCCACATTGAGGTCTCCTAGCTGCTGTGGTGGTTGTTTGGGTACCTCTGCATAGGAGGGAGAGAAGAATGATGCAGTCTCATCTGTCATTTAGATTTTTCAGGAGAATCTAGAAGTGGAAGTGTCAGAATTTCCCATTTACACTGCATGTTTCTTCCCTTCTCTTGGAGGCTTGCTGTTACCTAACAGGAAGCAGAACCTGTGAAATTAAATGCTTTTAGAGTTAATGGGAAGGCTGTTTGTAGCATGGGTCTGTGTTCATTGTACCCTGATTTTTCTGTACAGGTTGCTAAGTACCTGACTTCCCAGTTCTACTCTCTGAACTACAGTCTCCGTCAGCGCATGGACATCCTTGATGTGAGTGCTTTCACTCCCCACCTTCCTTCTGTCTGTTGCAGCAGTGCTGAGGTGTCATGGTGTAACTACCTTTTATTAGTCATGGGAGAAGGCAGTGGCATGGGCATCTCTTAAATTGCTATTTGTGTCTGGCATTCCCCTCTTGTTCCTAACTGTGCTACACTCCCATCACACAGAGATCCCTCCCCACAGAATGCAGAGCATGTGTTGAGCATTTGCCTGGGAGAAGCCACTGTTTACTTTCACATCATCAGTCTATGTTATCTTCCCTTTCTGAAGGACAGTGATCTGTCTGTGACTCCTTCCACACTTGTGTCTCAAGGAGGAGCCACCACTCTGTTTCAGGGCTAAGTGACCAAGTGCTTGGTCAGTACCTCAGAGCCAGGTGGCTGTTGGAAGTCAATTTCCTGCTCTCTCACTTTCCTGCTTTCTTCACTCTAAAACTGTTGTGCCTTTCTGCCTTATTGCACCTGTCAGTTTGGATGGAGGTAATGCCTCCATTGTTGTTCCCTAGGAATTACCCATTTTTAATGGAACTTCTCTCTGTTTTATCTAGGTATTGGTTTTGGCAGCTCAGGAACTCTCCTGTCCCAAATTTCATGGGAAGACCAAGCATTCTGGTGTCCAAAAGCCTCGTATTCAGCTCCTTCCAGGAAGTAACAGCTCTAAGGGCTGGAGGAGAATTGTTGATGAGAGGATCAAAAGCAAGACTCGGAGATTTGATACGGTGAGGCCAGAG
The DNA here is from genome assembly GCF_048771995.1 of Taeniopygia guttata. Taxonomy (NCBI): domain Eukaryota; kingdom Metazoa; phylum Chordata; class Aves; order Passeriformes; family Estrildidae; genus Taeniopygia; species Taeniopygia guttata. The sequence goes on from NC_133039.1 coordinate 16,015,400, forward strand.
GCAAACTAATATGAAATCCACCAGAAATAGGGACACTTGGAGTTACTGTAAGCTCTGCCTGGAAAGAGTAAAAAACCTGTGGAAGTGGACCCAATCCAAAAAAGTTTGGATTTTTCCTCTCCAGCAGGGAGAGGAAGATGAACATGAAATTCCTTACCTGGCTTTGAGGGATAATTGTTGTTCTGAGCTTGTGTGGCCACTGCAAGGAGCTGTGACTTCACCTCACAATCCCAGGGCCGCAATCAGACAAACTGCCTCTGGACTACACAGTCTCAGTCTTCCTATTTTCCAGGGAGATAAATTGATGCCAGTTTCCTAGTTTCCAGAATTCCCCTGTGGTTCATCCTGGAGAGTTTGCCTTCCAAAACTCCTTTATCCCTTGCATGTTCTTGTTCCTTATATCTAACTGAGCAGTACTGAGGCATATTGTATTGAAATGTTTAGATATGGAGAAGATCCAAAGTGGGAAGTGAGCAGTCCAGTTGGGAAACTGGTAGCTGTAGGTGTACAAGCAGTAGTTGACAATGGGCTGGCTGCAAGGAATGTGTAGTCTTGACAATGTCCAGTGAAGTGGAAGAGCTGGATGCTGTATCTTGTGCTTAGACTTCATTTTTCTCTTGGACAGGGTCAGTCTCGTGTGGAACTGGCATCCTGCCCAAACGAGTTCAATTCTGTTGCTGGGTATTTCTTTTTCCCATTGATTCAGCATTTTGACAGGTGAGTGTGAACACCTTAGGATATGGGATGTGGACATCCCATGTGAACACCTTAGGATATGGGATGTGGCAACTGCCAGAGGGAGCCTTTCTGCTTGTCCTGCTTGCCTCAAAGCAGCAGGCTGTGCAGGAGCCCAGTGACACCACACTGACACTTGGGTCCTTCATAAAGCTTGGAGAGGAAAGGGTTGTGGTCTCTTGGACTTACCCTTTGAAGTGTTGTGGGGCAGGAGTATGTAGGACCCTGCAGAAGTGAAGATCCATCAGCAGACAAGTTATTCTGGCAGCACCACACCAGATGTCTTGGCTGAGCCTCTACTGTGGGAGGTTCACACAAACCACAGAGCTCAGATTGCAATCTTGAACAAAAGTTATCTCTGTCTCTGGTTTGGCCTATCACCTCCACTGTCTTTTAGGCCACAGTATAGGACACAAGACTCAGTTTATTGTCAGTCCCTTAAGGCTTTGCAAACCTGAGGAAGACTGAGTAATCGGTTTCATCAGTTTCAAGATTATTGTAATACCAGTTGTAATGGTATGGCAGTAGGGACAGCTTTTGCCTATAGGTCTTCACAGGTAAAGCCTGTTGGTAGAATGTGTGATGCCTGCTGTACGAGTAGAGGATATTGCTCTGCGAGATACTGGTCTGGGAGAAAAGATGAGAGCAAACAGCTCTGATCTCTGTAACCTGGTAGTGCCTGTATAATGACTGTTGTTCTAGGGATTCAGGCATTTTTTTGGGGACAATTCCCCCTGCATAACCCTCCTGACTGTTCCAAAGAGGCACTGATCAGCCTTCTCACTGCTACACAACTCTGTGTCTTGTCCTTGCAGGCCTTTAACAACATTTGATCTTCTGGCAGAAGATCACTTAGTCCTTGGAAGACTGGTCCACACTTTGGCAGTCCTGATGTACTTGGCTGTCAACACTGTGGTAAGGAAGGGCATAGGGCAAGGTGACTTCCAGCCTTGGAACTTGAGATGCCTTCTGGATTAGCCGTGTGCTTCTGGGCCTGCTGCATTGAGACTGGCAGCAAGTTGGAGTTGAGTGGGCTGAGAAGTTGTGAAATGGGCTGGAAAGAACTGGTCAGAAAAGAGACATGGGATTCAAGCCACCTCTGCACTATCCTGCACTATCTTTTGCTTCTTGTCAACTTCTTGGGGGGATTGGGCACATTATTTCACTTCACTGCCAAAGTTTCCACATCTGTAAGATAAATTCAGTTGTATCTGATCTTAACAAAACCTTTGTTCGTGCATTTGGACAACACTTCCAGGCTCACGATGGGATTGTTGGGGTGTCCTGTGCAGGGCAAGAGTTGGATTCATGACCCTTGTAGGTTCCTTCCAGCTCAGGACATGCTGTGATTTGATGAGCAATATGTCTTGAGGTCCAGTTCTACAGGGCAGTATGGATGGTGTTTAGTGGTGCTGTCATGATCCTCTTTTGCAGGCAGTGACAGCAATGGGAAAGGCACTGCTGGAATTTGTTTGGGCACTGCGTTTCCACACGGACTCGTGAGTTACTGTAGTTGTATGCTCTCATTTTTAAAGATCAGCTGTGAGCCAGCCTCTAGTCATGGTTTGTCTTTGTCCAAGATCAGCATCTGGGTCAGAGTGTCAGTGACAGTGACTTAATGCATTTACTTTGTGCTCTCCTCCAGCTGTGTGTTCTCTTCTCCAGCTGTGTGTTTAATGTCAGCCCAATATATGAACTTTGCTGTTGTCGTCTAGTGTGGCACTACAGCCATTACCTATAGAAAGGTTGACAAATTTACTGACTACCTGTCCATGTGATAGTTTCATCTGTGTTTACTCAGGGAGCTCAGAAAACTTTAGAAACAATTCCAACATTCAGTCTTGGAAAACAATTAAGTCATGTAGCCAAAAGTCTGTAAACATCCAATTTCTGTTTTGCTCTCAGATGTGTCCGGGACTCTGAATTGTGCTAGACTCCTGTGCACAGCATGACAGGGGCTTTGTATGTGGGACACACTGCAAGATTACACCCCTAAGCAGCAGGAATGTGGCAAAAGTTGTCATGCCATTTGAAACTCGAGAGCCCCTGAGGTGAGGAAATCAATGCAGAGCATATAGCTGCATTACCAGTTCAGTCCTTGTCCACAGGTACGTGCGCCAGGGCCTTTTGTCCTGCATCTCCTCCCTGCTCCTCAGTGTCCCTACAGAACGGATTCTGGCAGACATGACAGAAGAGCTATTGGAGACTCAGTCCTGGCTGGGAGGTAAGACCTGGTGGGGTACAGCAGTGCTTTTCTGGTTAGTAGCGTGGTCTTTGTACAGCATCTCTTTAATTGTGATGGGCAGCAGTGATGTCCTGGCATTGTGCATCAAAGATCAGCATGATCAGCAAGTAGAGCACCATGTGTGCTGTAGGGATGCAGCACTGAGGTACCTGAGGTATAAGCCAACAACTGGGTATGGCATTACAAGGTGTGACTGTCTTCAACAGGCTACCCAGAAAAATCCCCAAAGATAGTCTGTTCCCCCTTTCTCCACCTCACCAGCCAACCACCCACCTCATGAAGCTGCAGGAAGTGTTATCATGTTGCCTGTTACACCCAGGCAGTGACTTTAGCCAGCAGGAGCACACTAAGCCTGTACAGCCTGTTTATGCTATGTGCTCATGAGGGGGGTGTTGTTAGAGCTAAAAACAGGAGGAAGAGGGGCATGACCTAGTCTCTAGTTTCCTATTGTTGATGGAAAGAAAAAGCTACAAAAGACAGCAAATTACTTTAAATGCTGTACCCAGCACACCTTACATCAACACAAGCTGTGTCTGTGGGTTCTGGCAGGCTGGAGCTGCACAGATCAGTGCTCAGGTACTGCAGTGAGCTGGAGGGAAAAGAACAACTAATGTTGAAGCCTTCACTGTGTTGTGAGGGTGATTCTTAAGATTCCCTAGTCTGGTTTCCTTCACCATTCTCACTTTTGGTGAGTTGCTTCCCACAGAGGGAAAGCAGGAAGAAAAACTGACCCAGCTGGCCTCTGATCCTGGCAGGTTGGGGTACTTTGTGCCTTTTGAACAGAAGAGAGCTACCATGTGGGGCTGAAGACTTCACTTTTCCCATGACACTGTGTGCTCTCAGGAATCTGCTTGTCTCCGCATTTAACACTGCTGTTACCAAGTGAAGCCTTTCAGGAATGTATTTCCAGCATGAGGGTTTGCATAATCTGTTTTCAGTGAGTTATTTTGGGGAGGAGGAGGATGATGACCAAGATAGAAGCATCTTCTCATGCTTCTCATGTAGGTAGAGTAATAGCCCTGTCTTTTCATCTAGTGCTTTTGCATGAAAGCTGCATGGTTATTCCTGGTGGGAATGAGAGCAGGTTAATATAATTGTTGTGGGTATACCGGAGAAAGAAAAAAGGAAAACTGCTGCAGGAGTCGTTCAGAAGCCTTAAAGAATTCAGCTTCACATATGCAATTTAAGTGCAATTTAAACGGCTTCTAGAGCTGCTTCCTGAAACACACCAGCTTCTTGGTCTGTGCCTTTGCTATTTATTGTAAGGCTGTTGGGTAAACAGTTGCAGAGGGAGGTACTGGGCCCTCCCTGCTGCTCCAACAGGTCAAGTTTGGCACTAGAGATGTGCTTCTGTGACTGAATCAGAGGTCTGAGCTCCTGGACTTGGTTGTTGTCATGTATTAGCTGTGCTGTAGCTGGGAATGACAAACTGTCCTGTATGGGAACCTTGACTACTATGCTTTTTAGCCACTTTGGGTTTCAGCTTAAAACATCTGTGTTTCTCCCAAAGCACAGTGATGAACAGTGGGATAGGAAATGTTATACATGAAGTGCTTAGTAGAAATCCACAGACCTCTTTCAGTTTGTTGTTCCATCCGGACCTTTGCAAACGGCTGTAGTGTGTCCTACGACTGACTGTTGGCCCTTCAACCTGTTGGCTGCAGCCCTAGCACTGTCTGCTTACTGGATGTTTTGGGATGTACCAGCTACAGAGAGAGGCGAGAATCCACTTTGAACTTGTTCATGATTACCCTTAGTTGCCATGCTGGACTTGCTGTTGAGCAGCCCGATCCTTCCCAGGGGAGGGAGGGAATACCTAAATGCTTCTAGGAAATGGTCCCTTTGATTCCTCAGCAGCTGCCTTTGAGGGAATTCCCCACCCCTTGCAAATGCTCTGCAGCTATGTCATGAGTAAGTGAGGTTTGTGTCAGGACCAACTGGACACTGGTGCCTCCCATGCAATGCCAGGTCCATGCTCATGGAACAGAAACAGGACTAACATTACTCTGAGCTTTTGAGCTTGTTCCAATCTGCCTTGTAACCTTCCTTTTTGTCTTCTGCAGAGGGAGTATGGAAGCACCAGGGTGCAGCTCTCCCTGGATTATAAATAGCTGTGCTCCAGTGACATGAGTCATGTGTTTGGGCTGACAGTGCCGGGCTCCCAGCACACTACTCGTGCGTACAGGATATCCTCACACAGGCTCCCTGCTCTTCCAGGCTCCCCTGTTCAGACATCCTGGATGCATCCTGGTTGTTACTTTGCAGGCCCATTAAGGGCCCCTGGAATAACAGCTGCTGGGAACAGCCTCATGCTGCCCTTATGCGCTGTGGGAAGTGTGGAAGCCATTTATCAGAAGATTGGTCTCTCAGAATGGAGACTATGCTGAACCTTGGGGGCTGTCTCCTTTCCCCATTAGCATCATGACCCCAAATTCAGGAAGGGGCACTGACCATTTTAGATTGCAAGAATGGCAGAGTGGAGACTTTAGACTTTGGAGAAAGTGGATTTCTAGCTGCAGATTTCATTCACACTTGTAGTTCAGCTGTACAAAGCTTTTGTGTAGCTAAAGGTGACAAATGCAAATTCTGGCATGAAGATTATCCCGTGGGATCCAAGGTCAGACAGTTTCTGCAGTGTTTCAGACCAACTGACTGTTTCTCCTATGAGACTGGAGCACTACCCCATGTGGCAGTCAGGATTTGGCTGATGCTGCTTTACATGATCAAGTTTGTGCATCTCTGCCTTCTGACCTAATGCAGTACCTGCAAGTCCTGATGTCCAGCCCAGCCATAGGTGCAAATGCTGTTGTTTAGTTCCGTGATTGTCAGTAAAACAGTTGAAGGGTTGCAGACACTTTTTCCCATTCTCCAATTAACAGTGGCTGCTTCTGTTGCAGATGTGATGGAGAAAGACCCTGATGGGGACTGCAGAAGGCTGGCCCTGCAAAACTTGCTGCTAATGGAGAACCTGAAAAATAAACTTGAAGCTGTTCCTTCCTAGCTGAAGAGTAACAGAAATGACTGGACATATTTGGGCACTGCTGGGGCCTCTTCAGCAGTCACCTGGCTGGAGTAGAGGAAGAAGGGGGAAGGGTGCTGAGCTGTAAGCCAGCAAGCCTGACTTGACATCTGGACTTTGTAGTGGAGGCCAATTGAGTGAGCTCTGGGTATCCGGTACAGCATGTACAGATGCAGGAAGGTAGGCGAGTGCTGCCATCCTCCCGCGCCCCCAGCCCCCACCCCAGCTATTTATAGCCTTGGCAGGTCTGAGCACTCAGCTAAAAATACAGGGAAGATCTCACAGAGCCTTCTTGTCAGAAAAACAGGAGGGCTGGGGAGGGCCAGGGAGGGCCACTATGACCTGCCCTTTATGAAGGCTCCCACATCCCTGAGCAGTTGGAGTTTGGGGGACCAGCTGTTGGTCTGCTGCTGGAGGGGGTGGAAGGATTGGCATGGCTGATGGGATGCAAGCACTGTATAGCTACAGTGAAGTGCTGAAAGCATGCCAGACTTTAACAGCCTGAGCTAGAGCTGGGCTGTGGTTAGGAAGGAATAACACAGGGAATTCTTTTGTGTAATCTTAGTACAGAAGTACGTTTCTACTAAAGAATAAATAATGTTCAGATTTTGACTTTAAAATCTCCCTAAACCTTCCTCCCTGAAAGCAATTTAGAAACTTCATGTTCACCCCAAGTTTTGAAACAAGTCACAAAACATGAAAAAGAAAAATCATTCTAAGTGTAAGGGCTAGTTGGTAAGAAAGGTGAGTGACCTGGTAACTACTCCTTGGCAGGGCATGGTGACAGGCAGAGAGGTGAGCAGAACCTTGGTTCTTACGTTGAGCTTCACTTCTCTTAGTCCTGCTTGTGCCAGGGAAGAAATTGACCTCCAGAAATCTGACTAGTACAGAGTGGCTTGATGTAACTGCAAGAGAAAGAGCTTCAAAGTAAAAAAGAAACTTCACTCACTTCGAGTGTCCCAGCTTGAGCAGGGATTGGACTGAGGGTCATCCAGGATCCCTTCCAACCCAAGCATTCTGTGACTCTGAGATTTACCCCAGATGTCTGTAAGGAGTTGCCCTACCCTACATGACCCTCTGATGTATTTAAACACAGAAGTTTTTGTTGGGGAAACTCTGCCTTCAACCTGCAGAAGTGGATAGTTTGACTTTTAACCAAGCTCCTGCCCAAATGGGATGGGGCTTGTTTTCAGACGGTCTCATTTCTAAGGAATCACAGATCTGCACCTTTGCAGATCACAGTTGTACTTAAAAGGCAACTCACAATTTCCACCTCAGTTATTCAACTCTTCTGTACTGAGAAAAAGTAAAGTTGCAATATGCAGTTTTTACTGGTTTTTTCTGCCTCAAATTTATTAAAATACTTGCATTGCTGTATGCTGTGCACGAGAGAACCTATTAACTCTAATACTGTTGCTTGTACAGTCAAGCAGGAAAAGTAAATTTATTGGTAATAACCAAAAAGCTGTGTGGCAACAACATGTGACTGATCTGGGCCCCCTAATGAGGATGGAATAAATGAGCTGATAATAAAGTCAGCTTTGCGCTTGGTAAATGCTCATTGTCAGGGGTCTTCCACTTCATCAGCCACTTCTTCCTCCTCCCTGTTGTCCATGCTGCCATGGCCAGAGTGTGCTGGTGCCAGGGCTCGGTTCATGGGAACACCAGCTCCTCGGTGCACGGCCTCCATGGTCTGTGGGGACACATAGTAGCTCAGGTTCAAGGCTGGAATTCTTTTCTGCATCTCTTCCAGGTAGCGATAAGCCTAAAGGAATGCAGAGATCACTGTCAGAGGGAACACTGCCACAAGGGGCCCCAGTAAACCATTTCTTTTACTTTACATATTGAAGTTCATCAGCACAGCTTGAGGAACTCACACTTGGCATCCTCATATTTCATAGGAGCAGCAGGCACTGGACCTGTTCAGGGGATGTGTGGCACATCTGCCCTGAAGGAATGATTCACTATTTCCTCAAGTAACTGCCATTTTACAGTTTTCTTCTCTGGCCAGGTAGCAAACATGGTGTGGTGGCATTGCTGACGCACACACCCAGATGTACCCTCTGTTCTCATTGAATTACTGGGAATGGTTAAAAATCTACCACCATTTACGCTCTGTGTCCTGTGAGCTTTCCTCTTATCTTCTCCCATAGAAAGAAAAATAGAGGTAAAGTTCCTAAGCTGTGCCTCACCCTGCTGCGCATGTAGGCTCCTACCATGGAATATCTTCCTGTGTGAGAACCACGCTCCACCAAGCTGCACAGGTGGACAATATGGCTTCTGTAGGTTAGAAGAATTTAGACTTCACTTACTGTATGGAATTCCTCCACTTGCGCATAATGCTGAACCAAAAATCCCAGGACATCGCCATGCCGGATGGCATTATCAAAGTCCTGTTCAGCCAGGAGAAGTTCACACTGCCTGACTGCTTCTTCAGTGTCTTCAGGGTAAACTCTAGGAAAGGGGAAAAGGAAAGTGTCACAGCCCAGGGAGAGCATTCAGCTTATCCAGCCAAAGACAGGGAAGAGTTTTTATTGCATTAAATTTCATGACAGAAGCCCAGACAAAACCCAGAAACCCCCTTGTCCTGGGGCTGATTGGCCAGTGAGGGCAGCAAGGGAGGTGGAGATTCTGCCCTGTCCTGCTCAGACGAGACCCCCACCTGCAGAGTTCCCTCCAGCCCTGGGGTCCCAGCACAGGCAGGATATGGAGCTGCTGGAGCAAGTCCAGAGGAGACCATGAAGGTGTTCCAAGGTCTGGAGTCCCTCTGGACCGAGGCTGAGAGAGCTGGGGGTGTTCATCTGGAGAGAAGGCTCCAGGGAGACCTTAGAGCCTCCTCTAGGACCTAAAGGGGCTCCAGGAGAGCTGGAAAGGGACTGGGGACAAGGGCCCTGAGGGACAGGACAAGGGAGAATGGCTTCCCACTGCCAGAGAGCAGGGGTAGATGGAATATTGGGAAGGAATTATTCCCTGGGAGGGTGGGGAGGCGCTGGCACAGGTTGCCCAGATAAGCTGTGGCTGCCCCATCCCTGAAGTGTCAAGGCCAGGCTGGAGGTGGCTTAGAAGAACATGGGGTAGTGGAAGGTGTCCTGCGTTTGGAACAAGATGGTCTTTGAAGTCCCTTCCCATCCAAATCACTCAGTGATTCTGTGATTTTATGATAATCACCTTTCTGACTACACCTCCATTGGTCCATATCCTTCTCTTTCAGGTTGCCTTTCCATCTTTAATGCAACATTTTAAATGCACTTTTAAGAATTACATTATGGTTTCCCTGTAGCAAAATGTATCAGCAGCTTTTTTTTTTTTTTCTTTTTTTTTTTTTTTCCCAGCAAGCTGCAAATTATTTATTAAACTTTAAAGTTTAGGTGCTGTTATGACTTCTATTCTGGTATGATATTTCTGTCACTTAGTTTCCGTGCTACCCATCCTGCAGCTCACCTCTGAGCATGGATGAACCGTTTCATCAGACTAATCCTGTTCTGCAGGTGACCAAGTTTGCTTTCCTGTTCCACAGGGCTTCTGGCTTTTGCTTTGGAAAGGCACTTATATGCTTCTGTCAGTGCTCTGTGGGCTTTTTCATAGTTCTGATACTCATCGATTTCTACCTGCAAGAGGAGAAAGGAGATGGTCTTGCTCCAGAGCAAATAAACCAAACACCTTCAGCAGTCACAGAAAGGGTAGTACCTGAGCACATGCATCATAGAAACCTGCCAGGAGGTCAAGGGCCCCTCCTTTGGTGTAGAAGCTGATGATATTTGCAATAATCTTTGCGTCCTTACACCAGTCGAGTGACTGCAGGTAGTTGGCTGCCATGATATAAATTTCTCTCTGTCTGGAAACTCCCGCAAAGAAGATAATTTTCTCAGTATCTCCAGATTTCAGCAATGCCCTCATAGCCTGGCAAGGGAAAGAGTGGCACAGAGGGAGAGAGGGAAAATACTGTGAATGCAAAAACACAATCAAGATGGCTCAGAAGTTTCATCTGGGTAGCTACTGTAAGAAGTCTGCTTCAAGGTTTATTTTTCAAAACACCCTAGTTTTGAGGCTATCCAGACTGACCTTTAACTTGTTTCCTGCTTGTGTGTATTTCTTGGTGGCAATGTGGTAGTTGCCTTGTCTCATGCAGCAGTCGGCAATTTGCTCCAGCAGCTCCCTCCGAGACTCCTCAGAGAGATCCTGGGACTCCTTGGAGACTGTCATCTTCTCAGCCAGCTCCTCAGTGATGGTCAGGTTCTGTTCCAGGCAGAGCCGCAGAGCTTCGTGGTACTGATGGGAGCAAGAGAGCATCTCATTGCAAGCACTAGTGTGATACCTCATGTTTGCTTGTGACAGCTAGAAACACATGTAGCTGAGGATGCTCTGTCTGGAACACTGGGCTGTAGTTACTTGTCTCAACATCAGCCCCTGTTCAGACACACACTGTCCCATTTGTTTGCTAAGAAGAACATGTATGCATGACAACATTGCTCTCACACAAGTGTGCCACTAAAGATTCAGCCATTTTGACTCTGAATATGAGATTTTCAGAGACATACAAGTCAGGTTTGTTAGGCATGATCAATAGTAGTATTTTCAGCAAATACAAATAAATTGCAAGATTTTGTTAAATATTTTGGTACTTCCCATACAGGAACAAATTCTGAGTAGGCTATACAAAAATTTGCAGTCCAGAAAAGGGCTATGGTACCCTTGCAAAGTGTAGAAGAAAGCCAGCCCATAGGAGCTTGTTCAAGAAGAGTGAGCACAGACTGGTCTGGTACCCAGGATTTTGGCAAAGCTGAGCTGCCAGTGCCTCTGAATCACTAGCTTAGGAGGAATCTTGAAAATTTACAAGTGTCTCTTGTATCTGTTTATCGGCACAGATGAATGGCTGTGTGCAGATACACACCTGTTGTGCTCCTCTACCTGTGCAGAGGGGACCAGAGGGCTCAGCTCACCTTTTTGGCTGTGAGCAGCAGCTCCACTGCCTTCTCATACTCAGCATGTTCAATGAAGAACCCAGAGCAGTGGGCAAGCAGGGCTGGGTCGGATTTCTCATCCAGGTCCTCAGCAATGAGCTGTAGGGCCCCAAACTGCTGCGTGGCGAAGGCCAGCTCCAGGGCTTTGGAGAAGTGTCCTGCCTGCAAAATTAGAAATGAGGCTTCAAAGACTAGAATGAGCACTACAGAGCCAGTTCACAAGACACCTTGGCTTAATAAAGCATTACTCACCGTGAAAAAATTACTAATAAGCAGGACATAGTAAGCACCTCAGCTGATTTAACATTCCTCTGCTGTAGGAACTGCTTCAGTGTAAAGTTTGGGAGTTTTTACTAAAAAACATTTACCTTGTGGTATAACATAACAGCTCTGGCCATTTGATCCCCCTTTTCCTCATAATAGCAGGCTGCCTCTATCATGTCTTCTGGTGAGCTCAGGAGAGCCAGGTTCATCAGCTGATCATTTAAATTATTCGCCTGTTCAAAAGTAAAAGGTTTGGCTCTGAGTGTGCACACAAAAATTTTCTAATTCAAATTTCTGGCAGGCCTGTGTCTTTATGCTGTCCCATAGTATTAAACTCTCACCCCCTTCTGTGTAAAACCTCTACAACCCAAGTTGTTTCAGCTTTGATTGTGATTATTTCTTTCAGGGAGTTTCTGATGAGCTGTTTAAGAAAATACATTTCCAAACCACCAAGGCTTTATTGATCCACCTTTGGTAGAAGAGGTCAGCAGAAACCAGGAGCAGCTTCATCATGGACTGTTCAAGAGCAGGCAGTGTCTTATGGGACAGAATAGGCACAAACACCTTATACTACCAAAGGGCAGAACCCTGTGCTGGTGTGGGTACACTGCGCCTCTCCGCGTACCTTGCACAAGCGGATGGCATTGTTGAATGCCTGGGCCCGGCTGTAGAAGTGCACGGCCTGCTTGATGTCCTCCTGACTCTCATACTGGCGTGCCAGGTGATAGGAGGCTGCCCCATTCCCCGTTTCATTTGCTATTTCAGCAGCCTGCAGAGGGAATTGTACAGCTTTACTTCATGTCCATGCTCCTCCCAGGAATGAGAACTCTGGAAGCAGATGGAAGCAGGCTGCCTTACCTTTTCAATGTTGCCTTGAAAGCAGTGAACACGGACTAGGGAAAAATAATCCTGAGCCAGTGCATAGTATTTTAATGCAGACTCCATGTCTGACTGGCTCTCCAAGTACTGTGCCCACCACTTCCACAGGCTCCTGGAAAAGCAACAATATTAACTGCAGCAATGAGAACTGACAGATGCTAGTTTTCACTCCTAGAGAGCTTGAACTAAAGACTGAACACACTTCTTAAGTGTGTCCATGGTTTACCCCACCCCAAGTGTGACACTCCCAAGATCTGCACTATACAGGAAGTCAGCCTGGATAACCAATGTGGCAGCTCTTATGCAAGTCCAGCATAAACCGGAAAAGCTGTTGGAGGGTCATAGTGGGTAAGGCAGGGGTTGAATGAGACTGAGAAGATTCACACTCTGTCGTCCTCGCATTCGTCACAAATTGTATGTCAGACCTGACAGCCCCGTGTAGAAGGAACAAGCATAATACTGACTTGTCTTTCCTCTTTTTGATATAGTTCTCCAGGGCTTGTAAGTCTTCAGAGAGCATTCGAGGTACCTCGAACCTGTGTGTGTCTGATTTTTCATAGCTGCAGAGAAGAAGAACATATTAGATGTGAAATGACAGCCTCCTTTATTAGGTCTCTATGTGTAGAACATCTATTTAATCTTGTTTGCCAGCCATCAACAGAAAACACTGGCAACAACTGTTTCAGCTGTGTAAGTAAGTTCACTGTAAGACCAGCTGCAGTCCATCAGCATTGTCAAAAATTAAAAGTTTAATGGTACTGCCAGGTACTTGGAATGAGGGAGGTGTGATTTCATAGCATACAAAATACTTTAAAAGTGCCACTGATGGCCCAAAGAAGTATTCCAGAAAGTTCCCCAAGCATCAAGCACACCTGTCTGGGCAGGTCACAAATGGCCCAGGCTCCACATTGTACCACCCACTGCAACATCAGCCTCTGCCACTGCTGAGAGGTCACTGCCCTTCCCCAGCACCCATGTCTCCTAACCCCAACTGCCCACCATGATCATCAGTGGGTCTGCCTGAGCACAGCAGAGTTCTGCTTTGATTCTGAACAGACTAGACCTTATTGGATGGTGATGGTGATCATCATCATCATAACGGCAACTTTCATATTGGAAAACTCATATAAAAACAAGATCTCAAACAAGAAATATAAGATGTCAAAAATACCCTCCCCTAACTTCTTATGGGTCTTGACAGTCACAGGAGAGGATCGGCCACCAGAAGCAACCAAATCAAACTAAATTCTGTTCCAGCAGTTGTGTCTGGGACTCTTGGGAAAAGCAAATAATTGTTTTTTTCATGGAAAAGGAAGGAAAATATAGCAACGGTCTTCCAGAGACAAACACAGGACTGCATATGAGTGGGTTTTAACTACTGGCTCAGACAGACTCTTGACTTTTTAAGACACTGCACATTATTTGCACAGGATGGTTGCTGGGAGGTTTCACTGGGAATGCTTTCACTCTGTGAGATAGAAGGCAAGGAAAAGAGTTTAATTAGTTTTTACTGGTCATCATCAAACATACTCCTTCACCTATCTTCACAGGAGAAAGAGGCTCGCAGTCCCCCAGCTACAGCCAGCTGTTGCTTACTGGGTGAGCGCCAGGCTCTGCTGCCCGGTTGCCTCCAGGTGCTTCGCGTAGTTGTAGTGGGTGGTGCGCAGGTGGACCCGGTCATGAGCCTCAGCCGTTTCGATGGCTTTCTGCCACTGGTTGGAGGCCTGGTAGAACTTGTTCAAGAGGTCATACCGTTTGCAATCCTTGTACAGCTGCTCTGCGTCCTCCTGGGAGAGGAACACCCAAAATCCCCATCAGCCCTGACCATGCTGCATGTCAGTAACACCAGGCACTCCTTGGAACAGTTTATTAGTGCAGGGCATTGCAATGCAATTAAAGCAACAATCATTCAGTCAGAAGGTTTAACCAACTAAATATATGTGGTCTGGGATAGCATGTTATTGGGAAACAGGACGGTTATGTAAAAATAAGGAAAGCACTCAGATTCTGACATTTATTGTACAGGATTGCCTGGGAGGGAGGGGAATGACACAAGCAAGTCATCAATGATCAAATGCTGTCATTAGGAGTGTGAATCACCAAAAATTGAGACATGCTTAGGTGAGGGTACAGCTACCAATCATGCTGCCCACCCAGGGGTGAAGCTTAAGAGAAGATCCTGGCACTCTGGCTTTGAGAATTAAGGTGTTACAAGCCAGGGAACCCTGTGGCCTCCCAGTAGATCTCAAAGGTAGCAATGCTGTTCGTGGACAACTGAGGTCCATTCCTGGGAATAAATATTAGTAATTTATTGCAGAATTAGAACAGGAGGGTTTTGCCGGTGCTGAGGCAAGGGCGAGCAAATTTGGAACTATTATTTTTATTCTCTGAAAGTTCTAACTCCTGTGGAAGGAGCATTTTCCTGCTCCACCCAACTGCTGTCCAGCTGAACACTATATTTAGTAAATTGAGATTATCTGTTCAAGACAGAAAAATGCTTTCTGTCTCTTATTACAGAAAGTGGAAAAGGAAGATGCCTGCCCTAAGATTCTGTACAAGATGGAAAAAAGCAGTAGAACTCGTTTGTTTTGCTGTAGTTCCCTTCCACCTCTCTAAACATATCTAAATATCCAAGAGAAGAAGCGCTGACACTTTTCAGCCTCACAGTTTTCTCTGCCAGGAAGCCTTTACAAACATTTAGTTGGAATTTTCCTTTTTTCCTTACCTTTAACTCAGAATAGTCACTCTGTCTCTTTTTCTCTCTCACAGTCATCAAGTTAACTATAGATTACTAAATACCTTTTCAAGCCAAACTCTAATTATTTGGCCATTTTCACAGATTTCCTTTTCTGTGAAATCTTCCCAAGAGCTGGGAAATTTGCATTGATTTTTTCTGAATCTTTTCCAGTTCATCAACATTTTTTTCTGTAATGAGATACTTAAAGGCTGGAGGTCATCATTCCAGCTGTAGCTGCCCTAAATACACACACAGGAATTACCAAATCCAGGCCCCAGGATTTGGCATCTCCTCAAACATGGCCCCAAACTGATTTTCGCTGTCATAGCACCTTGCTATTTTTTATCTAATTCAGTATTTCCTATAGACTGTGGGTTATTTCATAAATTATTTTTCAGTTTTTCCCTCTGACAGATTGTATGCCTGGATCTCTTATGGTTCCCAAACAAAAAATTTCTGGCTTTCTTATGGATCATTGCTGAAGGTATTAAATCAGTGGAATACAAATTCCCCTCTAATTAGCACCAGTCAATTTTCAATCCATGTGACAATGCTGGTCTCAAATCCAGCTTAGATCTCACTTCTATTGGCTATCAAGGGGAATGAAGACAGACATGAGACACAAGATCCACTTTGGGGTGTATTTGCTGCCAGGTTGGGCTCCAGATGGGGGAACAGCCAGATCTTGTCCTCTGGCTGAGCTGGATCCAGCCAAGTTCCTCCTCACACAGTGGGAGAAATCAGGATAGAAATCTGGGTGACTAGGCATCCCTGGGACAGCATAGGCAATGAATGTGACTGAACAGAGCTCTCCAGCCCCACAGGAAATGTCTGTTTTCCCTAAACTCCAACAACTTCAGGTCAGCCCTCACTCTGTTACAGCACACAGCTCTAGCCTTTCACTCTAGAAACAAATAATTTCAAAATGGAATTTGTGTTCCATATCAGAACTTAAATATTAGAGCTCCATATCAGAGCTTAAAACATGTTTGTTGAAACATTTTAACTATAATAAAATACAGCGTTTTTTAAATCCAGTGAAACCTAGAATGATTCAACTTGGAAGAGGCTTATGCCCCAAGAAAGCAGATTTTTGTTAAATGTTTCACACATAAAACCATCTTTCAAAGATGCTTCCTTTGGTCAGCAGTTTCTTTCACCGAGTAATTTTTCAGAGTCTGATATAAATCCTTCACAACCTGGCTGTGGGATTTACCAGCATGCCCAGCTGGATGGCCAGCACAGCCACCCTGGCGTTCTGCTCAGGCTCTTGCTCAGCCTCCCGCAGTGCCTTGGCTCCTCTTGCATGACCCATGTGCCCCAGGCAAATTTTGGCAACATCGAGCCTCTGAGTCTTCACACACATGCGAGCCATGTTCTCCCAGACAGCCTCACTGCAGGAAACAGGAAAAAAAAGGAGAGCTGTTACTGTGTCACCTGGAAGGCAAGCGAGGTGTGAGGAGTGAGAGTGTGAAAGGGAAAACCATCAGTATGTTGGGAAACGGGTGACTGTAAGAGACTCCAGCAGCTCTGTGAAGATTGAAGAGGAACAGAAGCAGGCTCACACAAAGGTCAGTTCTTGAGCTAAATTACCCTAACCTTAAGGAAATATTGTGGACTTTGATTTACACCAATGTCTAAACAACAGTTACACTTCTACTCTGGAGACAGGCTGAGAGACCTGGGAATGTTCACCCTGGAGAAAAGAAGGCTCTTAAGAGCACCTTCCAGTGCCTAAAGGAGCTCCAAGAGAGGTGGAAAGGGAGTTGGGATGAGGGCCTAGAGGGACAGGACAAGGGGGAATGACTTTAAATTACAAAAAGGGAGATTCAGATTGGAAGAAATTCTTCCCTGTGAGGTTGGTGAGGCCCTGGCACAGGTTGCCCACAGCAACTGTGGCCCCATCCCTGGAAGTGTTCAAGGCCAGGTTGGATGGGACTTGGAGCAACCTGGGAATAGGGGGCATCCCTGCCCAAAGTAGTGGTGGGTAGAACTAGATGGTCTTTAAGATCCCTTCCAAACCAGTCTATGATTCTATGTTTGCATGTATATAAAAATGTATCATGTGCCCATCCTGCTGTAGCTGCAACCCACAGACAGTCACAACACAACTCCCACAC
This sequence comes from Taeniopygia guttata, assembly GCF_048771995.1. Taxonomy (NCBI): domain Eukaryota; kingdom Metazoa; phylum Chordata; class Aves; order Passeriformes; family Estrildidae; genus Taeniopygia; species Taeniopygia guttata. Next base: position 16,032,360 of record NC_133039.1, read on the forward strand.
TTATGTTCAGAAATCAAAATTTAAAAAAAGTCTTAACCTCACACTGGAAATCTCCTGTTGCAGTCTGAAGTAGTTTAAATATGAACAACTATTGGGAGCACAATTATTGTACTCAGTAATAGGGAATGATGTGTAGAAAAATTACCAAACAACCACATTCTAATTTAAAACTTGCATAAAATGGGCAAAAAGAAAATCTTTGTGATGCTCAGAACAAGAATTCAGGGCTATGAGCTTGGAGTTAACATTGCAAATTCCCCTGACCAGGCAAAGCAGGATGGGCTGAGGACCATACTCCCGGCTGGAATGGCTGGCGGAACTGCTCAGCAGAAGGAGCACAACAGAACTGACCGTCACAGAGTGGGACAAGCAATTATTTTCAGAGATTTTATTCACATTTGAGACTCTTCAAAATTTCATGCAGTATGTTTGATCAATAAAAACCATGAGCATTCAAAATAAGATTTTTTTCAATGTCACCCTCAGCAGAGGTACAGTCTGTGTAGTTCTCAGGTACCAACACAGCACAAAGTAAAGATCTAAATTTTAAAAGCAGGGAAAAAAGAATTAAATAATAGAATAGAATGACACTGTATGACCTGCCACTAAATTCCATTCCAGTTTTCGTAGGATTAAAATGTTTTTTCTGTTTCCAGTGGCTGTGGGAAAGCCCTGCACACACAAGAGTGACTAACTGGGATGCAGCGGAACAGGTGAACCACAATGTGCTCTTCAACACATACACTCTTCAACACAAAAGGCACAGGAAAAATTCTTTTCATAATTTACTTAAGAATTAGAGTATCTTTTACTTGCAGTGCAACTCATATAAAGGCTGCAGCATAAGTAGTACAGACTTCACTGAGACAAATGGTATAGAGAAAATAAAATAGGAACAGAAGTGATAAATCAGGGACAAATTTCAGAAAGATTAGAGGTGTTTCTGGTTTAGAAAAGCAAAAATGCATATCTGAGTGCTGCATTTTTTACAACTGAGTGGTATTCAAACACAGCCTCCCCATGCTCTTCTCCCACATGTCCAAGCTCTCCAGCTGAGTAGCCAAAAGGAACATTGAAATAAAGCGTGGTAATTTCAGACCTGGAAGGGCCTGACAGAAACCATCACCACTTAATACAAGAATGCTGCCTTGTGTCAGCAGATGTAACCTTCCTAATTTCGCAAAAGTTGGAACAGTTTTCTCTTTTATTCCAGACACTATCTGTATCTGAAATTGGGAAAAGTGGGGAAAACACCTTTAAAGAACATTGACATGATCAACATGATGTTAGTTATGTTCACCTGGCTTTGTCGAACACAGCCAGTTGAGTTCTGTCCTGAGTTCTGAGCTGTTGAAGGCTGTGCCTGGGCACAGATGTGCTTCACAGCACTTGAAGAGAAGTACATTTTCCAAGCTCAACAGTGTGACAGAAGAAGCTGCCAACAGCCAGTTGTCTTGGGGTGAAGGAACGCATGTCTGTGCTGGGCTTTGTCAAGCTCACTAACAGTGAGTTTCTGAAAGGAAATCAAAGTCTTCCTTTTTCAGAGCTCTGACAGCTCTCAACTCCCTCCATGCAGGAAGATGAGAGTTCAGGGGCTCAAACAGGGAAACGGATGAGATTCTTATTCAGACTACAGGGAGTGGAAATTTTTGAGAGGAAACAGACTACACAGTGTATTTTAAAGTACAAAGTTAACAGATAACGGTGTGCAGAGAGTCATAGCAGGATTTGCTCATCATCTCTCAGCTGTTTTATGCTTTCCTGGATGGCAACAACTCCTGCCAATGTCAAAATTCAGCAGGAGCTGCTGCCCCTAGGACTCCTCTTCGGGAGCTCTGCCCCCACACCTGCTTATGGGCCATGCAGGCACCCAGGAACCTCTACCCTGAGGAGCTGGAGTTCTGCCATCCCACCTCTTTCTCCTACACTCCAAACCATTTACAAAATGAACCTGAGAGTCTTGAGCCATGACTATGCTGCAGGCAGCAACAAATGCAGAAGGGGAAACATCTGCAGCTGATGTGCTCCGCAGTTGGTTTTATTCTGGCAAGTACTGCCTTCTCCCACCGTGGCTGGGCAGGGGGTGAGCACACCAGGCTCAAACTGCACCAAATACACTGAATTTGGGAGTGTTCACAGCAGAGCACAGCTTGCATGGACTCACCCAGCACAGAGATCACAGCGAGAGGCAAGAGGGACAGCAAAGCAAGCTGTCCCTGCTCATGGCAGAGAGTTGGTGCTAGATGGTCCTTAAGGTCCTTTCCAACCCAAACCATTCCATGATTCTAAGATTCAGAGAGACATGGTAAGAGCAGCTTACCAGCACAAGAACCCATGCCATGTGAGACCACTGACTCCCTCTAATCATCCCTTCTCCTGCTTCCGCCCTGCAGAAATACCTGAAGGAGTATTTTACCTAAGGAACCCAGCCTTTGCTCTGCCCAGAGCAGTTCCCATACCCCACTCAGTTTGGTTAGCAGCTGTAAAGGGCAGAGCAACAGCCATGGTCCCCATGGGACTGCAGCAAACACTGGTTCTTTCCAGTAGACACATCTTTCACAAGAGGATCTGATAAGGTACATGGAGAGGAAAGGATAGGGAAGGGGAGGGGATCCTGGCAGCACCCACAATCCACTTCCGTTTCTCTCTGTGTTTCACGAAGACCAACCTCAGCCATGACATGACAGCACAACCACCCTGGCAGGCACACACCTCCAGCACCAAGCAAGTTTTGCTGCCCCTCAGAAATGTGGGCAGATGGATGTGGGTCTGGTGAAGGAACAAAAAACAGGAGGTGCAGACAGGTTCACTTAAATCCCAGGGAAAACCACAGTTTATCTCCCAACAGCTGCCAGTGCAGTAAGAAAGCTGAATCTCTCCATGCATCCCTAAAAGGCAGCAACTCTACTTTCCAGGCCTGGCCCTGCTGTTTATATAAAAATGCCAAGTAATATTTTTCCCTGCCCCCAACTGTGACTCCAAGAATTTCCTGTTCTTCCCCTCCTCCTCCTTTCATTCCCCCTGGAAAGCCTCTCACATCTGTACTTCATCAGCCGAAGCTGGAAACTTAATGAAGCCCAGGCACAGCAGGAGTGGGAGCAGAACCATGGAAAGGCATCCCAAGCAGCCTGGGAGCCCCAAGCCCCCCACTAGGCACAGGGATACACTGCTGCACCCTGTGCTCCCAGGCTCCAGGCCACATCCACAGTGCCCGGGATTTGGGAAGCAAATGTTGTTGCCTCTTAAAAGTGGACACAAATCTTACCACATATTTTATTAAAGTTTCCTTGCTTTGTATCTGACCTTTCACATCTGTTTTTCTGATGTGTTTACAGCATCCACTGTGTTTACAGCATCCACAGTCCTCACAAACCCTTCTGTTCCCATATATTTTTCATTGCCTATTTAGCACTAAAGTTTAAAGAAAAAATGCAATATTATTTAAAAGTGCTGGAGATTTATATGTCTGAAGCATCTCACTGAAAAACCTTTTCCCTCTCTATTTAATGGGATATATTTGGAAAATAAACATTGATCAGGATAAAAAAAAAATCTCTTCAATTTGGGCCCCACTTTGTTGAACTGGATCCTGTAATATACACATTATATATAACAAATTAATATTGCATCCTATAATGTTATATTATAGATAATCACAGAACCACAGAATAGTCTGGGTAGGAAGGGACATTAAAAACCATCTTATTCCAAACACCTGCCATGAGCAGAGACATCTTCCACCAGACTGGAAAACACTAAGGACTTGAGAAAATGAGGTTTTAACTGATATAGCTAAATTAGGTTTGATGATTTCAAAATAAAATGCATTTATGGGATCCTGGTTATATCTTTCCGTGGGGCTGAAAGACAGCAAGGAGCTAAGTAATAGATGAAAAGTTCTAACAGTTCATGAGACTCTTGATAGTGTTAATGATATTCTATGAGCTACTCTAAGAAAAGTCAGGCATTTTTCATGTATGATCCAAACACTGAAAGCTGATGAGGCTACTCCTAAAAACTCTTCCCTGGCAGAAACATACCATTTGATAAAGCAGCTTCACAGAATATATCTATAATATCCCATTGAATACATAGCTTTGTTCCAAACTTACCCTCATAAAACCAACACCATGAGATTGCTCCATGTGGGTTGTATGACACAAACCACTGTGCCCCACAGAATGCCATGAGTACTGCAAACTGCACATCCTGCTGCTTGTCAACAAAGAAGCATTCACTAAGGCAGTTTTATATTAAGGATCAGGATTCTCATACTGTTTGAATTGAGTATTAGGGAAAATTTCTTCATGGAAAGGGTGGTCAGGCACTGGCACAGCTGCCCAGGGCACTGGTGAAGTCACCATCCCTGGAAAGATTTAAAAGCTGGGTGGATGTAGCACTTGGGGACAGGGGTCTGTGACTAGGGCAGTGGTTGGACTTGATCTTTTCCAACCTTTATGATTCTATGACTAGACTGATTTGTTCAGCCTTTGTAAAATATAATTGCTATTGTTTTTAATGTTACATGAGAAGGAAGCTTGGACCCTCCTGAAAATACATACTCAGACTTCATCAAATCACAAAAATCAAATGAGGGGAGTCAGAAGCAGGTGTATGACATTTCCCTAAAGGTAAATCTCACCTGGTGTTATCTGCATGTAAACATCATCTGCCTTGCTGCTGAATGCCTGGCTTATAATAAACACAGACTCATAATTACAAGTAATCCAAGGAGCGTTTAAAATATGCAAAGACAGTCATTGCTGGTAGGAAATTAATTTGAAGAATGGCAGTGTGCTTATACTGGGAGTTCTAAAACCAGTAAGGTACAGAAACATGACTAATCACAGGGAAAAAGAGAAACCACAGATGCTACAGTGCTCTCAAGGGATGAAGATGTTCAACGTACTTAAAACTCAATTTGTTTAAAGATTAAAAATTATCAGAGCACATGGAGGAGGGCTGAGTTCATAGCCAGGTTAGGACATTCAACTTCAGTAGCTGAAAACTAATTATAGGAACATATCAGCTTTAGTGGAATTCCCCCCACTTCTCTTACCAAGAAGTCTTGAAAAGAAAATGTTGCCTTGTAAAAAATTTCAGACCAGTTTCTTTCAGTATATTGGGTCAGGGCAGATTGGTTGGTTAGGGGCAAAGCCTCTTGTCTGGTAAGATGGAGCCGCTATAAAATTAAATCTGTTTGCAATCTAATGTATTGATTACCGGGATATGAACTCCTATGCCAGCCCCTCATGTGTGGCAGTGCCTAGTGAGGCAGGTCTGTGCCAGTTCTTCCCACTGCTGACAGGATGTTGTGCCTTCAGTTCAGTGTGTACAAGGCAATGCTACTCTCGTGCGGTATTTGTGAAGCCTGAAGAACTGTGCCAAGCTCAGCTCAGGAGGGCCATAACCCCAAGCAGTGCCACCCGGCTGCAGGGTAGTGCCCACCAGAATCCCTGTCCTCCTCCCGGTGCTGCCGAGGCAGCTGAAAGGAACAGCAAAGAGCGTTTGGAGTGCAAGTCTGGGCAAGAGCGCTCTGGAAACATCCAGGTTCAAGGACAGTTTGGAATACCCTCAACAACTCTCTTTAACAGGTTTATCAGAGAAACACCTGTCCTGTGAAGAGAAGCCACTTGCCCTCTGGCAGTCCGTTCCGTACCGCGCTCTACCAGGGATATCCCACCAAGCAGCCGGCAGCAGAGTCTCCACTCCCCGGGCACCGAGCGGGGCGGGCAGGGCAGCCTCCCCGGAGGCTCTGTCACCGCGCCCAGCACGCCGGACTCGGGCTCACCATACGGCGACTCTCAGCCTCACTCACACCCCAACACTTGCCCCCTGCCTTTGCAGACATCCCCAAACTGGGTTGTTACAGGGTTGAGAATCTCGAGATTTTATACTTCCTATTTATCTGCCACGGTCTCTCCTATGGTGCAGAGAGGACGCGGACATCAGGGCACCCCCGCAGCGTTTTCGTCGCGCTGTCCAGTAGCGAACCCCAATATAGTTTTTCTTCTAATAAAAGGTATTTCAAAATCCCTCTCCTCGCTCCGCTTCCACAGAGCTGATGCCCCGAGGGCTGAAGATGGGATTTCCTTCTCTCCTTTTCCCGAGGAGCTCTGCTGTGCTCCCCGGGCTCTCCGGGACGCGGCGGATCCCGACAGCCCTGCTGGGCGCAGCGGCGAGGGGAGGAGGCGTAAGTCAGGGAGGGGGCTCTCCGAGGGGAGGAGGGACAACTTTAGAAGTCCCCAGAGTCTTTTCCTTTCAGGAAACGCATCCTGTTAATGTTTGACTGCCGTGGCAGTGGCTCTTTTTTTCTTTTTTTTTCTTTTTTTTTTTTTTTTTTTTTTAAGTCGACTACGCCCTGAGGCTCACCAAAACGAGCCACAAAAACAGCCATTTCCTCTTGGTGGGGAGGTGGGGGGGCCTTTTCCTCACCGCAGTGGCTGTTCTCGTCCGGGCACTCACAGCTCGGCTCTTCGGAGAGGGACAGGGCAGAGCAACCTCCTCGAGATACTCCAGACTTGCAGATCACGTTTGGGATGACCGCACACCCCTCTGGCTGGGCTTGGCTTTGAGAGGATGACATCTGTCACCATTTGCAGGATATTCTGAAGTTTGCAACCAAACCTAGGCTTTTGGAGCTGCACTGGTTGGCTTGGAGGACCTAAGCACTTGCCAGGCTACAGGGACCATCCCATTCCACCTCTGCCCCACCTCAGCTCAGGCTCTCCTGCCCCGAGACTGGATTCTCGCTGGATTCATCCCATCCAACACGGAATGGACCTCCCCGTCATCCACTTCACCATGAGACTGGCATTACTTATCAAAGTGCAAGAAGGCGGATAAGTCAACGCTGGGAAGGACGTAACAAAGCTTCTTTGTGTTCTTATTTTATGGAATTCTCCTATCTACCTCACAAAATTCTCATCTCCTTGGTCAGCAATCCCTCAGGAACTGACTTCAAGAATGAACGGTGATGTCCTCTAGAGCCCCGTAACGCCCAGCGCAGCTGCCTGTTCCCAGCCTGATTTCAATGTGCTGCAGCTGACTGGGACCTCGTGTCATCTGCAGTTAGAGACTGGCAGCAAGCTGACAGTCAGATATGACTGTCCAGAAACTGGTAGCCACAGCTGTGTTGGTAGCTCTGGTCTCACTCATTCTTAACAACGCGGCTGCCTTTACCCCCAACTGGGTGTACCAAACGCTGGAGGACGGGCGCAAGCGCAGTGTGGGGCTCTGGAGGATGTGCTGGCTGGCAGAGCGGAGCAGAGCAGGTGCAAGCAGCAGTGCAAGGCATGGGCAAGGGGAGGAGCAGGAGTGTGAAGCCCTGGGCTGGGGTTCAGAGTCGACTGGGTTCCAGGAGTCACGCAGCACTGTCAAATGTAAGTGCAGCCTCTTATCTTCTCTGCAGACACAATTGGTAGGGTGCATCTGGTCCCCAGGAGTTCAATGGCCTAACCCTAAAATCATGTTACTTGTCTTAGTCTAAACATCTCTTCACATTCATTCCCAAATAAATTAATTTCAGAAAATAAGAAGTATGATGTCCACCAGTGAACTAAACTACTTGTTTCCCCTCAAAACTAGCGATCTGCATGGTGCTGCCTGGCTTATATAGCTCAGGAATTGATCTGCTTTGAAAAAATTATCTAAGAAGTATAAGCCCAAAGTTTAGACATCTTGGGCTCACTTCTCCCTCCTGGGCTCCTGTCATAAGAGACCCCTTCCTCCTCAATACAACAGCAACCACAGTTGTTCTGAATACCCTAAAACTAAAAAAAAAACCAAAAACCCAAAAACCAAAAAAAACCCCAAAACCCACAAAAAACCCCACCCCCAAACAAACAAAAACACCCACAAAAACAAAACAAAACAAAACCAAACCAAAAAAGCCCAAACTCAAAAAGGTATTGCAATGAATGATATGTTGACTTATTTCTCCCTTCTGTTTGCTTTTGTTGGAAATGTCAGGAGCAAAAACATCAGAAATAGTTGTGGTAAAAACATGTAAAATTGAGAAATGTCTTAAAATGTGTAACTATGCTTCTTGGTTAAAAAATACAATTAATATACAACTTGGTGACTACAAAAATCATTACCCATAGTGTATGTCTCATTTTGCACTTTCACAGATTGTGGGATCTGAAGAATGCAAATAGCTTACACTGAGATAGGGAAAATTACTGGATAACATGAGAATTACAGAACTGATTAATAAATAATAAACCTTATGTATCACATTCATAGCATTAACAGTGCAACCTTGCTCTTACAGAGCAGAACTGTGCTGGATCAGGATCAGAGAAAGGCTTGGGTAGGAAGGGACCTTAAGGACTGTCTAAAATACCTGCAGACACTGTGGCTGGGACAACACTACCCTAGTGCCAAGAGGTTTCTCCCCTAAACCCCCTCCACTCTCAGCAGCTGGGCTGTGAGCAGCCATTCAAAGGGGAGTCAGTGCTTCTGCTGCACCCTTCAAGGCATGGAATTTAACAGAACATATTGCTATAAAGTCCTTGACAGACTACAGGATTCTTCCAAGATTTCAGGGATGCTCAAAAACAGCTCTAGCACCTCTGAGGTATTGTATGTTACAGTATCTGTAAAATACATGATTTCAAACCAGATTTTTTTCATGGTTTGAAACGTGGAGAAAGAGAAATTGGTCCTTGGAGTTTCTTAGATCCCTTTGGAGAGAAACCAAAGAAATATTAGAGTAATTTCTTTTAAAAATGCTTTAATGTGGACTCATTCCAGATTATATTTTCCAGTAAAATTATACAGAAACCTTTTTTTAATATTTGCTTATACTGAGCCTGCATAAATCAAAATCAGAACATTTCTCAAATGTTTTAAAGTCCTTACCCTTTCAATATTTTTTTAAACTGAAAGAACTTTTTATAACAATAAATGGCTATGGAAAGGATTAGACTGTGGGAGAAGTTCCTTGATGTGTTTTTGCAGCTTCATCTCTGGAATCACTTCCCCAATTGATACTGATAAGCTATATTCTAACCTGAAGAACATGTGTACCATTACAAATTGTAAAAGTACATGTTATGTACTCAACACTGGAATGAGCTCCTGCACAGTGAATTTGGCTCCTGCAACATTTTTAACACACATGCTTGTATTTCTTGCTGTGTGCAGGCCAGGCAGTGTGTGGTACCTAACGATGACAAGTATTAGTTTCATGGCAGAACTGTCTGGGCAGCAGTTTCTGATGTCAAATAGAAGGATAATGTGACAGAAAAGCTGAAAATTTCCAAGTAATTATAGCGTGGTCAAGTGCTCAGAAGAATTATCTGACAACCATTGTTAAAATTCTAATTTAAAGAGGCTTTTCAAGCCCAGGGACTTGATCTGTATAGGAGTAAAGCGTGCATTCCCAATTTAATCTGGAAGCAAATAGTAAGCAAATGCCAATTCTGTACCTTGATACAGCATTTAAAGGAAAATCCCTCCTCTACAGCTGTCATGACAAACTCAGTAGGAAACACGACTGTGGCATTTATTTTTAAGACAATTTTGTTTCCATGGATGTACACATGGTTAGTATGAGCCTGATCTTGCATCCATGGATTTGTCATCCTAAAGAATTTCTCTAATAAGAAACCACACATTAATTTAGGAATACCTGTAGCAATCCTCATCTGTCAGCTGCAGATAAATCTCAGACATACAGGGGTGTGTGAGTATGCATATACATACATACCTCTCTAAATAACTATATGAAGTTACCACAAAGTATTTTGGATCCCATTTGTAGAACAATACAGAAAAGTTGTTCTGGTAATAGCAATGTGAAAGAGGCCACAATCTCGCTCATGTACACATAGAGACATACATATTTGAGAAGCAAGCTATTTATCTCACAGTTCAACAGAAAAACTGTAAACTCTCTGGGAATTTGCGTGTCCATATCCTAAAGACTCCTGTACATGCAGTATGTATCTAACAGCCAACTACAGGCACTACTATAAGCTGGCTTCCTCCCTGGCAGAGAGAAGTAGATTCTTAGAACCTGCTATTCACTGACCTTCTCTGCCTGCTCTTCTCTCCCATTGAAATCACAGAATCATTGAATGGTTTGGGTTGGAAAGAATCTTCAAGTCCATTGCATACCAACCCCTGCCATGGGCTGGAACACCTTCCACTATCCCAGTTTGCTCCAAGCTCCATCCAGCCCAGCCTTGGACACTTCCAGGGATGGGATAGCCACAGCTTATCTGTGTAACCTGTGCCAGGGCCTCACCAACCTCATAGGGAAGGATTTCTTCCTAGAAATGTCAAAAAAAAACCCAAAAAAACCCCAAAAAAACTAAAAGAAAGCTGGGGCAGGAGTAAATGATATTAAAAATACAGGGAAATGAAGCATTGCAATGTGAACTACTTCTGCAAGGCACAGCATCAGAAGCATGGGCAATTGATTCCATAGGAAAGCACTTCCAAGTCTGTCCTTCAAACCTCACTGTTCCTGGAAGTGGAGATCCCAGGCCCTTTCACTTGCCTTTATCTACCTTTCTCTTTCTACCTCTTGCTGTGCAGCCCTGCACCTCTCTTTCAACCCCCTGTGATGCTGAAAAGCTTCTGTGATGGTTCAGATGACTTAACAGCAAAAGAATCCCCAGGTTAGGGTGGAAGTTTTGGACATGGGGTGGGATAAGGTTTTTGACAGTTATTTTTCCACTGGATTAAGCAGTGGTATTGAGTCCAACAGGTGCTGCTACTAACACTAAGTGATAAACGTGTTAGGAGGGGTGAGATTGCTCCTTTTTTAGTGATCATAAACTCTCAGATCTGGAACCTTCACCTATGTTGAGAATCAGCCAAGCTGTGAGGACACACATCTAAGCTTTTATAGCTTGGACAAACCACTGAATGATACAAACTTGAGTGCTTCACTGAGAACTCAGGTTTTATAGCTCCTCTTCAAACACTTTAAGGAAACATGGCCAGGTAGCCTAATTCTCCTGTCACCTGAGTGTAGGTAAAGACATTTGACAAAGATTATGGAGCTGAAGTTTTAGAGCTGAAAAATTTTAGAGTTGAAAAATTTTGGAAGATTATGCTTTTGCCGGCATCTCTTTATGCTTTTAAGGTAGTAGTCTCACAGCCTCAGTAAGAGCTGGGGTAAGGCAGCATGTCATGAGTAGTCAGCACTGAGCTTTGTGCCCATGTCACCTGTGAGCAAGGGCAGCACACCCAGCAATGTGGCCCCACACAGGGACATGTGAGTTACCTTGAGTGGCAAGAACACGCAGCTACACCACCAGTGATGACTCTCAGAGCCAACCCTTCTCAAAGCCACCTAGGCCCTGACCCTGTACCATGCCAGGAATACTGCATGAACACACTACATTACTTGGAATCAACTTTGATATTTTTAACCACACTGTAGGGTACAAATATACCTTTAAGTCCTGCTGTGCTCTGAGGCTATCTCTGGATGGGCACAGGGAGATGATTTATTCATCAGCTGAGGTCCCAGTCTGTCTCTCTTTGTCTAAAGAACATTAGGAACAATGTGGAAATTCAGGAATAGGCAAGGGTTTAAAAGATACAAAACCTCACTGGGTTCTTTAGGGCTGCAGGACACATAAGGAAAATTGCAACAGCAGGATGTGTTTCAACTTCTGATGCTCAGAGCTGGATTTCCTGTGGGAATTGCAGCTCTACCAAGGAGTATAATTCACGCCAGGGAGAGGCACAGCATCAGGAGCAGCTGTATGACTGCGACACTGATGTCAGGTAACACCGGTCCAGCCTGGATTGATGATTGTTGCATACACATGGACACAGAGACATTTGCTGGCTGAGGCAGGATGCTGCTCAGGGTGGGAATGAGGAGCTGAGGTTTGATACAGAAGCAGCCATTCACCTTAATGCCCATGTTCACTGCATTTCCATGAAGTTCCAGTGTCTCCAAAATTTCCAGTTTATCTAAAATTTGGCTGGCTGGAAGCCAGGCTGAGTCAAGCAGCTGAGTGTGCTGTAAACATGTTACTTGTCCACATATATATATTTCCATACATAGAAACCCAGAAAAGAGACCAAGCGCATCTGGAGAACACAGGAACTATCATCAGATTAAAAAAGCCCCAAACCTTATTATACACATTATATACATAGCACGATAGACTGCTCAGGCTGTTCCACAGAGATGAGGCAACATGGGCAGCTGGCAGCTCAGCATTTGTGATTTCCCATCATAATATCTGAAATATGAGCAACATTTAAATAAGTGACACTACTAATTTAATGATGGAGGCCAGTAGAGATGAATTCTGAGAGACATGGATTTTCAATTTAGAGTGAATGATTATTTTCATGTCAAGGTGCAGTTTTGTGTACTCATTTTGGAAAAGTGCAAAACTCCTTAGGATTCGGGACAGGAAAATGAAGCTAATACACGTTTCAATGCAGTACATACACATGTGTTGCACAGAAATATTGTCAGAGCAATCACAGTTTGGTTACTGTTGCCATCAAGACTTTGAAATCAATTAAAGCATCATGAGTGAAAATGGCTCTGGGGCTTTTGAAAATTTCAGATTAATCCATTTATCAGAATACCCTGCTGAGGTTTATAAAGAAGCAAATCATGATATCTAGACAACTCATATCTCATCAGAAATAGCTGTGTCTGTTAAAACTGATTGCTGTATTGAAGGCTCTCAATGCTGGGCTTGTAAGGGCCCATCACTTAACCATAAGCACTTGCTTGTGTTGAAAATAGTTAATGGAGCCATGTCTTCACTCCAAAAGTAACAAGTGAAGCTGTTATAAAAAAAACACCCACCAACCACATTCTCCCCAACAAGATCTGTCTGCCTTTCAAAATAAATATTCAAATCTGAAGTTTCGAACTTAGATGAGCTGAATGGTTAAGTTCCAAAATACCTAAAGGTTTGGAAGATTCCACCCATTTGTCACATCAGAACATTACTGTAATTGTGCAAAACCAGACTGGGTTTTCCCTGCTCTCTTCTTTAAATTACTATTTTAAAGAAGAAAAAAAAAAAAAAAAAAAAAAAAAAAAGCATAAATTGCGTACTTTAGAAAGCCTCCCAGGAGGTGAAAAAAGCAAAATAATTTTTACTATATTAATCCAGCAACAGAACATACTGAAGACTCTTGTTGCTGAAAGCTCTATGGCTACTTGCAAAGATTTTTTAGGACGAGCAGGCGAGACTTCCTTTTTCAGGACAAAGTCAGTAAGACCTGCAAACAACATAATCATGTGGAATCGGTACAAGGCAAAAAAGAAATTCAGATCTGTTTTACTTAAAAAAAAAAAATGTCTATTCAGACCATCAAAATACATTTGCATTACATAAGCATCTCTTTAAACCTTCCCATGGTCTCAGTGACATAGTCATGCAAAGGTGCACTGAGATACTGCCAACATTTGGCTTAGTTTGTTTCACGAGTACTTTTTAAGTTTTTCCATATATTTCCTAATTCATACTCAAAGAGATGAGCAATATAAACACCACAAGTTTAAATCAACAGAAGAAATTGAATGTCAGACTTTATAAATACAGCACATAGCATAGCATGATGCTGATAATTTGGGAGGCATAGCATGATGCTGATAATTACAGTGGTTCTATTTATTGTCCCTATTATCTCGGAATGGTTTAACAGTAAGTGCTGACCTCCTATGCCCATGTTGTAAAATGAAACACAGTTGTACTTTGCACTTTCATAGTGCTCTTGGTATCCAAGGCACAGCTTCAGCTGATTTCCATGGCAGCTGCAGAGATTGCTCAGCACATCTCAGTTTTGATGACATCCAGAACAAAAGCAACACATGATTCATTGCCAAAAGTTTGACCGAAGTGAGTTTTTCTTAAATTTTAAAGGTTTCTTCTAAAATTATTTATTAATACTGAATCCAGCTCTTCAGGTTGGAACTCAGGTTTATGAACAGCAGGACTATAAGCAAGAGTCAGCAAGACAGAAGCCTTGCTCTTTCTGACTCCTGCCTTTCATCCCTTTAGGTTCAAGCATGCTATTCTAATTTTCCTCATTTTGGTACTTGGTTTGCATTTCTGAAGTCCCTATAATGTGGATTTTAAAAATTACTCCAAAAGGCCAAAAAATATAATGCATTCTTTATCTCAGGATAACAGCTCAGCAAAAAATCAAGTTCTAAGAGGAAAACGGCATGTTCAATTAGAATCTTTGATTAAATTAGAGAAAACCTAATTACTTATCTACTTAGATTTTTTTATCAGAAGATTATGATCTCAGCCTGCAGACATGCCCAAGAAGATGAAGTCTAGCACAGTTACAAGGAATTGAAAATGGGTTCTAACAAAAGTAGGTGAAGCAACTTAAGTGTAAGGAGCATTACCAGTTTCATCTATAATAAATTAGAAATCTCCTTTCAGAAACACAACAATTTATTTTCCTTTCCAGAATAAAGTCATCTATGAACAGGTACATATCAGTATGCGTCCTCAATAATTCACCAAGTGATTCATAAATAAATCCAAGAACCATAGGAAACAGCATCAACAGAATATTTTTTTTAAATTCCTTTCATTACAAAACCAAGAAGCAATATCCATCAGGAGATTTAAAGAATGGATGTAATTATAGATGCAATCAGCTTCACAGCAAGCTAAGGTGGCACCATCCTTCAGCTGAGCGTAACCCATCCTGAATTATTAAGAGTTTAAGAGTAAATTAAGAATTTAAGTACCATTTTTGAGATGTAACAGATTTAGTGTCCCACAGTGGACAGAGATAACAGCACACTCCCAGTCAGCTCCTACAGCTCAGATACAATCAGGAGATTGTGAAGCCATATAGAGACGCTGGGAATGAGCACTGTCCCCATGCACTGAATAAATGCGTGGTCACTAGATTCTTCCCAGGGCTGGATACTTAATAACTTCCTCACAGAAGCTGGATTAAAATTTGCACTAAATTTTTGTTTATCAATAGGGTCTTTCCCAGGGGAAGTTTGAGATTACTATGAAAATATCTTGAGCCATTTTGCTTAACCATTGAAATGCTTGAACTCCCACTTAACTGTTGTTTTTTTTTTTCCCTTCTATGCAGACAGAAAAGGGAAAGAAATGTTTGTATTTTAAGCAATTAACATAATGTGATCTTCCAGTGAGATCGCCCTTCTTCATCATGCCAAAACCATGCAAATTACTCTCCAGGATGACTAACCTACTTCTGCACGCAGTCCTGGGTCTATCCTGGAACATAACACCAACAGTTCTGGGGCTATCATGGATCAAAACAACAAAATTGCTGCTTGTACATAAGAAAATCGAATTAACATCTCTAATCCAGAGGGATAGGGATGGTTTAGGAAGTGAGCAAAACAACAAGGAATCTGACTTGGTCTCATCCTTAAGAGTTTGGGGTTTGACTCCTGATTGATCCCTGTTTTAAACAAGGCAGAATTCATTAATCCAGTACCCCTGGCTGTACAAGAGTCCCAGTTGGATGTTCTGTCCAGAATTAACTGCTTCTCTGAGAAAATGGGACCCACGGAGAGCTTCCAGAAGGAAAAAGGCAGAGACTAGCACTGTATGCTGATGAACAACAGATACTTAGAGCAGAGTTTTTTGAGCCATTCAGCTGCAACCCTTTCCAGCTCTCAACAGCCAAGTTGCATCTTAAGGGAGGTGAAAAGGTACAGATGGAGGGCTTGTCCTCCCTCTTTCACCTCTCAGACGCACACAAAGGAATTAACACTTTCTGTCGTGTCTAGGTCTATTCTGCTGGAATTACTGACCTCTAGCTACAAGGAACATCCACCTCTGGCCACAGAGAACTCCATCACAGTTAAATTTCAAGAGACAAGTGACGTTAACAATAATAAGTTCGACAAAACAAAAAAAAAGTAGAATATCCAAAATACCTGTGTCACGACAGTCTTAGGCAATAGATTATAGAAGTGAGGGGTTAACACAAATGCTACCAGTAACTGTGCAGACACTAAACCCACTATGACCATCTGGTTTTACAAACTGTCACTAACAAACAAAATGCAAAAGTTGATGAAGTCTGCAGTGGCCCCAAAAAGTGATACTGGCTACTATAAATGAAGCTGAAATAATTGAACAGCTGATCCTAAATTTATACTAATTATGAAATCTATAGAAAACTCATCAAAATAGACTAAAGCTGGCTATTGGGGCATTTTTGCTGTACATATAATTTAAAATACAGTAAAAGAGCACAAAGTTAAATACTAAATTTCACAGCTTTTACAAAAACTATATTGCAGCCAGTTTTATAAGAGACTAGAAATATTTATTCCTGCATTGAGCAGTCATTCAAGCAGGAGAACAGCCTTGTGGCCTGGCCTTCCTCAACAAGATTTCCCTCTTCAATGGCATTGGGCTGAGCTCTGAAGACATACTTTAACATTGCACATTAAATTCCCTTTCTGTATCTACACTGTCCATTGGTTGTCACCACTAAAAAGAGGCCAGAGATGCTGATGCAGAGGCTCAGCTTAGGATTGGTACGTACAAAATAAAATTACAATGTGCTGAGTTGACAGCATGCAAAGTCACAATGGTGAGCAAGGAAGCACAGTTACCTCACATTTTCAGGCTGAATACAATTAACAAGCTCTACTGCAAGAAGAATGGACTTCATGCATTATTATAAAAGTTATACATTATTGATGGGCTGCCCAAGGTAGGGATGGAGTCCCCATCCCTGGAGGGGATTTAACAAATGTGTGGATGTGGCACCTGGGGATATGGTTAGTGGGGACCTTGGTAGTGCTGAGGGAACAGTTTGACTTGATGATCTCAGAATCATATAAATGTTTAGCCTGAAAATGAGCCCTAGGTTTGCTTTTTCCCCCAAGAAGAACCATTGCAATTCTAGAACAAAACCAAAAGATGACAGATCATACATTAAACCTGTTAGAATAAACCAACATCTCTCATATGATGGGAAGGTACTCAGGTTCTAATACTTTATTCTACAAAAATAATTGTCTAAACATTTAATTAAATCATACTAGCTATGTCCTTCTTATTCTACAAATCATCAGCCTGCTGCAGCTCCATGGACCATGTGTAACCTTCCTTCTGGTTAACAGGAGCAGCTATGCAAAATACCCATTGCATTTCCACATCTCTCTGAACAGTGGTAGTGAATTAGGCCAATAAACATCCCTAAGTGTGGGGTTCTTACAAACAGCAGCAAAGATCATGTTTCCCATTCAATGCGTTTCCAATGCTGCAGGAGAGGACAATGATCAAAGAACTATCTTGTAAAGATTAAATTGTTACAAATTTGCTTGAAGTTCAACTGAGTCACAGTCAGAAACTTACTATTTTTAGTATGCATGATATAACATCATGGTAAAGCTTTAACCCCGTAATACAGTTAAGCATTTTAAAAAGTCATGAATAGCAGCAACAGCAAAAATTTGGTGTTAATTTTTGTGTCAGGGGCCAGTATGTATTTCTGGCATAAACTTCAGACTTTTAAAGGTTATTTATATACAGAGGCTTTTTATTTTTTTTGAGCTCATGCATACTAAATACAGACAAGGCAAGAGAATCCATTATGGCAACAAGTTTTTAATTTGACACTACAGATAATTCTGTCACCAAATGAAACTACTAATAATGGCTGCAAGCCTGCTCTTTGGGCACTTCTCTTTTGAAAATCATTACTATCTCTTCAGCAAGCAGTGGTGCGCAATGCATTACAGAAGTCCATCCGAGTGAAAAAACAGAACACTCTGAATATTCAAAGTTTACTGGTGTTTACAAAGCTCACACATCTGACTGTGATTCCATTATCCATCCAATGTGCTTCATGATCTGTGAGCATTCAAAATGGCAAGAGATGGAAATGCTGCCAATGCTAAAAGGGCTACTTTAGAAGTTAAACACAAAATCTTTGAACAAATTGTTTGAGTAAATGATCAAAAATTAACTCACTAGGAGAAGCCAAAAATACTTAGTATGTTACCATCTTAACATTTTATTCAATAGAAAAAGTTTAATGGACTATGGTTCTTAACTAACTCCTCAGATACAATACTATATTTTATTAAATTTTAATTAAATCATGAGTTGCTACTTAGAACATGGGAAGTTAAAGACAGCCTATGAGGGAAAATAAAGGGTAAACACAAAAGTAGGTCAGACTTCATGATTAACACAATTAAATTTCCTCTTGTTTATATCAAGTTTTGTTTTCTGCATTTCCTAGCACTCTCCCTGGAAGATCAGGAACCAATTTCTGGTGGTCAATGCATCCACCAAACTTAGAACACTCCTAAAAAATCTGCTCCAGAGTCTTTCTCTAGTATATGCCAACTTACACATGGTGCTACTTCTATTTCACAACAGCAATGACACATTAGCAAGCAATATAGAACAATGATATTTGTAACTCCCACCTTTTGCTTGAGAAGAAGGAAAAGGATAAAAACAGGACATCCATCAGGTTAACAGGAAAAGCAGGAAAAAAATCTGACTAAAAGTATCCAACTTTGCAGTTGATATAAGCCATTCAGTAGCCAGCTGGCAGACATATTTTAATCAGGTTTCTAGCCAAGACTGCAGATGTCCGTGTCTGTAATCATTGCTGCATTTGTTCTTTAATATAGAATCATAAATTATCTCAGGTTGGAAGGGACCTACAAGGATCATTGTGTTCAGCTCCCTGTTGCTTGCAGGACTACCTTAAACTAAAAGATATCACTAAGAGTATCCTGCACAAACCACAACTCTGGCAGCCCTGAGGCCATGACCACTGCCCTGGGGAGCTTATTCCAGTGCCTGGCCACCCTCTGGGGGAAGAACATTTTCCTAACAACCAACATAACCTTCCCCCTGACACAGCTCCAGCCATTCCCTCAGGTCCTGGCACCAGACAACAGAGATCACCACCTCCACACTGTGAGGAAGGTGCAGAATACAGTGGGGTCACCCCTCAGCCTTCTCTTCTCCTAGCTGAACTGGCCAAATGATCTCAGCCACTCCTTGCATGTCTTACCCTCAAGGCCTTTCATCATCCTGGTCACTGTGCCCTGGGCATACTGCCATCATTCAACGTAATTTTTATTTTGTCATCCTCCCTGTCATGGTGTTCAGTACAGACTCTGGCCTGTACACTTTCCTTTTCAGCTCAGGAAGATCCCTGCTGAGCCAGATCCTCCTTCTTTCCTTCTTGCATGATTCCCTATGCTTTAGAAGTGCTGGTTCCTGCCCTATTAAGAGGTCATCACTTTGCCCACAAGTCTCTCTTTACAAAATGCACATCTCAGAGGGCACCTTTTCAAGTTGGCCTTCAGTCCCTGCACCCAAGGTTACCTTCAACATGCTTCAGAAATTTCCTGAATCTGTTTGTGTCTGTTGTATGATAATCCCAATTGATGTCTGAAAACCTAAAATCACCCTTAAGGCCCAGGGGAGCTGATCTAGAGATATTCCTTAATTCCCTGTACTGTAATTCATCAGTATCATTGTCCTGGACAGGTGGTCAATAGTAATTCTTCACAACATACTCCCACAACTTCACTGTTAGATATACATGAACTTCATATATATATATATATATATATATATATGTACAAATATATGTACAAACAGACTCTATTTTCAAAAAGGGGGCTTTTTACATGTAGATGCAGATTATGCCCTAACATCTCATTCAGAACTGCCAAGCCTTGACATCTTCATTACAACCATCTCTCTCATTACACAGATGGAAATATAAGGATCTTTGCAGTGTATCCCAAAGACTAATAAATGATAAAAAAAGTAAAAAATAAGAATCCTCTATACAAAGCTTCCGTAAACCAGTAAGACTGAACATTAAAATCCACAGGAAGTTTTTTAGGACAATACAGATGGACTAGGGGAAAAAGAAATTCAGGGTGTTATTGGTTTGTCTTAGCAATTATTATTATTTTAGGGCCTTGAAAAACTATTTATGGTTCCATTTCACTCTAAGTCACACAAAAAAACCAAACATCAATCCTGCCCCAAACAACTTCAACTAGGGATTAGGTAGAATCTTCAGTGAAGAGAATTCCAGCATCACCAATGGGCTATTCTGGGAAATTAGCTGCTTGTTCCAAATTAGTTTGTAGCAAATTAGCTGCATCAGTTCCATTGCACTGAATCAATACTTATGGGATGCTGTGCAACTAAAGGAAAGAATCAATACATATGCTGAAGAAAATCCTTTCTTAATCAGACCACAAGGAAGGCAGTTACAACAAGGGACTGCTAGGAGAAGGGACTGCTGTCTACGAGTTGTTTTCTTTATATTCCTGCTCAGTCAGGATTTGCTTTTTCACAATTTTATATTATTGTAACTTTATGCTGCTTCTGTTTTCCTAGTGCAGTTTGACATGATGCGCGCCTGCAACCTCATTGCCACAGTGGCTCTGACTGCTGGCCAGCTCCTCTTCGTTCTGGGGCTGATGGAGCTCCCCATCATCTCCCAGGACACCCAGTGGTGGGAGGAGGCCATAGCTGCTGTGTTCCAACTTGCCAGTAAGTCCACTTCTTTCTACTGATGGGAATGTGCTCACTCTCTATTAAACCCAGGTGGAAAAGTGTTTCTTATTTTATAAATCTTTCAAGTGACAAAGAATAGCAAAATGGCTTATATCTAAAATCAAGTTAATTGTCTCCAACAGGCTCTCCCCATAAGATTCTGCAGTACATAAATAGAAGCTTTTATTTGGGATGTATCATAATGAGGCTTCTGCCAACCAAAAAAAAACCCCAAACCTTTATTATTTCCTATGAAACCAAGAAGGCGAACATAAGAGAAACAAACTGGATACACCGCAATCCCACAATTTAGCAGGGCAAAATATACCCAAGGAACTCAAGAAAGTAGAGCGGAAGCCTTGTTGAAACATGATTATTTTATTTTAGCTAACTGAATTTTACTCAATGACCACCAGCTGGATTGTGACAAACAGATACATTCGCAATCCAGCAAAGAAAGCCAAAGTCAATTCATACCACTGACTGCTATAAATAAAATTCCCACAGCAATTCTCATGGACTGCATGCAGAACTGCTGAGGAAAAAAACGAAATGGGTTTATCACAATTCCATTTTGACAACAGTGGCAACAAAGAGAAAACATTCTGCAATAATACCTTTCATTATTACATAAAGTAAGTAACTTCAGCATTCATTACAGTAAGAATCCAATCTTATACGATATCTATGCAGAAAACTGTCATTAATGGAGTAACAATCAAGTTGATTACAAGATCAGATTAAAAATACTAAAAACATTTATATATATATACACACATAAATATTATTAATGTAAAGAACAGGTTATAATAAAACAACACCATTTTATTTAAAGTTTTAATTTCAACTTTAACAACTCTGAATATTAAGAATGGCATAAAATTACTGAGATCTCAGGTTTTCAAAAATGCAAGATCAGAATCTGGCCTAGGTCATTTAAGTACAGTCTCACAGCAATAAAATTGTTAGGGTTTTTTAGGTCTGCTAAGGATGAGGAACCTGAAATCCAGATGAGAGGAGGAGACTGCAGAGGTTCTATAACCCTCAGAGCAGCTGATCCATCTTCCAGGTGCAGCAAGTGCCTCAAGCACCAGACAGTGCTTTCAAAAGACAGATATACAGCCTTGCCATAAAAGCCCTCCCTACAGCCCCTTTGTGGCTGTGTAACTGTGGATACCTTCTGGATAGTTCTTCCTGACTATCAGCATGATGCCTGCTGTACTCTCCCATCCTCTCCAAACCTGACCTGTTTTTCCAGAGCGGAAATGCATTCTGGCCCTGTTTGGATGTGTTGTTTCATTGACAAACAGCACAGGGGACAGCCATGGGGCTTTCTTCTACCATGGCTGCTAATTTTAGACTGGGCCTTTTTTTTTTTCCTTTTTTTTTTTTTTTCCTGTGCTGAAGTCTGTTTTAAATACAGTCAGAGAGAGACTGAAGGGCGCCAGGATATCCCGACACAGGAGGAGGAAATGCCTGCTATTACCTGTTATGCAAGCTGAACCTTGAAATCCCCAGTGCTGGGAGGGGACACGGGAGAAAAGCTGCAGTCAGAATGATGAACAAAACACTAATAAGAATGGATGAAGAAGCTTTTGGATCAAGGAGCCCATGCCCATCTGCCTATGTTCAAAAGGTGTGAAGGGATGGAGCTGGCAGCCTGTGACAATATGAGGACAGACATTGTGCTGTGTGAATCTGCAGAAATAACACAGCGATTATCCGTGCCCCATTCCCCATCCCCCTTTGCAGTCATGCCACACTCTCCATTACCATCATCAGATGGTTTTCTGCCTTGAAGTCATAATATTCATTTTACATCTCATTATCTTATTGTAACTTCATGTTTAAACAAGTTCCTTCCTGATATCCAGAACAAACACCTGAAGACTTTTTGAATGCATACTTTTGAAAAAAGTGGGAAGTCATTACATCTGCATTAACCCAATATAAAATAAGAATTCTAGGAGACCTTAGTTTGCAAAAAAAAATGGTACACCAACTGCTGACTCCTTGGGAATTTGCACTCACTAAACTCCCTGGACTGGGCTCAGGCAACAGCATTTTAGACATTATAGATTAAGTGTCTATGAAATCAGACAATACCCATCTGCAGTGAGAAAGCCCAGCAATTCCACTACTCTGATGAAGGGCTGCTGCTGCATCTGGAGACTGAGAGTTCTATATTGAAGGGGAAGAAAGTAGCCACCACACATCATATGAGCCACAGGTGATTTTCAGTCTCCAAGTCTCCACTCTGAGACAGTAACCTCTCAGTCATTCTCAAAGAAGAGGGACAATATGAAGCAAAAACATCAGAACAGTAAATATGACACTTGTATTTGAAAACTTTTGTCCGATGCAAACAATCCAAAAAAAAACACTGCAAGGCTCTCTCCTGCTTCATTTGAAGAGTTAAAGCCAAGGTACTTTAGGTCAGACAGATCATTTATGTGAGAAGGGCAGGTAATGTTTAAGAATAAACAAACTTAGATCTTATTAAATATTTCTGAAGCACTGGTTGGATAATTTCCGTTTTTCACCTTCAAATGAAAGAACACTAGGACCAACTTTCTGGTTTTTCCTTTTCAAAACTCAAAGGATCTGAAGAATTGTTCTGCAATTCCTCATCCTTTCAGTAATTTCAGAAATTATCTTGAATCATATTCCCTCTAATTCCAACTTCTCCTTGATCTCTACCTTTCATCCTGGAATATGCCAACAAGTGCTGAAGAGAACCACAGTGGCCACTGGTAGACTGAAATCTTCTGTTATGGGGAAAGGCTCAACTCACAATTTTCTTGTTTTCACTCAACTGAAATTATGAATTTCATTACAGTTTCCCATGGCCTGAACAAAAGTCCTTGTTGGCTTAGAAAACTAAGAGTGCTAAATATTATCTCCAAAGTCTATCACAAGTTCAAATCAATGATCCTAGATCCACTGGAGCTTGCAGTAGCTCCAGACTCCACCACTTCCTCACTTCTGCCACCTGCACAAGCATTTGACAGCCATTCAACAAGGATAGACCTCTGACACAAAATCAAGCCCCAGGAAGCAAAAAAGAGAGGAAACAGCAATGCTGTTTAGGACAGCAATGGGATTCACACAGCTCCAAAGCTCCACAGCCTCACACCTCCCTGTTAACAGGAAAGCAATCTGTTTGCTTTGGAAAAGGCTCCTAGTGAAAATGGAACCAGTGTTGTACATGGAATTTTGTGTCAACGCTCAGAAATTTCCCTCTAGAGGGTTGTGGGGTTTCTGGTTTTTTCCAAGGACCTGTTACAAACTCCATGTACTGAATATAGGATGGATAACAGCCAACAAAAGAGCTGTTGGAAAGGGAAATCCATACTAACAGCACAGGGAAGAAAGAGCACTTCAGAGGATATTGAACTATCACAAACATTAACCTCCCAGACAGGATCAGGCCTTATGGGGCTCCAGCCAAGTCTTGATCTTGTCCAGTGATGATTATCACAAACTTTAGAGAGAAATATTAGAAACTTAATAGGAAAAAATCTGGGATAGAATATCCTTTACATTAGATCTCATCCTGGTTTCTGAATGTCCAAGACTGCAATACATCTGAATTATGATTAATATTTTGCCAGTCTGCTTTCAGCATTAAATAACTTCAATACATAACATCCTGAAGATTAAAAAGTTTCATGTTCCCACTGAGCCTGTCATTTACAGCCAAAAAACTTAGTCTCATATTTCCTAAATTTCAAGCATTGCATTCCAGCTTTGCCCAACATGTTTTTCTGATGAAAGCATTTCACTCCAGACTCCTAATGCATCACGGAAAAGGTGAGCTCATGCATACTTTAATTTCTGTGCTCTTAAAACTAAATCAAACTATTTTTGAATCATCTTCTCCAACCACTTTAGATCAGCTGATATCCAGAAAATGTCTATGTAGAAAAGAACTGCACAGCAGCCATTGGAAAACATGGCTGAAGATATTTCTGATAGCAGTGTGATCCTGAGTTCCGTATTACTTCCATCTTTTTGTTTCATAATACCCTCAAGCCAGATCTGTTCTAAGATGAAGTCTATGGAACTGTAAACCTAAAACTTCCTGAAAAGGAAGCAAGTAAATGAGATGCTCTAAGTAACCTAAAAATCATAGCAAAAATAGAGGATTTTATTTGTGCTAAATGTTTTCATTTAGAAACATAACAGATTTGATTTCTACTAAATGTTTTCATTATTTGTCAATTTTATTTCAGTGCCAAATTTCCCCATTCTTTATGCAGACCAGAAATAATCACAGTAAAGTGATTTTGCTTTCACACATTTGTAAAAGGAACCACATTTGCAAAGATCCTAAAATCTGGATATCTCATTTATTTTGTCGGAAATGGTTCCTGGAAGCAGCTGAAGTAGCAAACTGGGAAGGACGGTAGCTCACAAGAAGTGTGGTGAACTCCTCATCTGGCATAGCTGCAGCAGGAAGATCTGCCTGTATTCTTTAAGGCTAAACTCTGATAAGAGCAGCAGGCAGGTTCTTGTAGGATCTCAATGTCAAGGGTAACTTTTCTGATCAGAAATACAGTAAAAAAATCTATTAACAGATAAATATAATTTGGATAGGCAAACATAAGGAACATGTAATGCAGAGAAAAGTGTGTGAGACGGAAAGTATCTCAATTCAAATATTCACTTTATTTCTTATGAACATGCACATTATATATGTGGAGGTGTCTCCTAAAACTTTGAAACTGGAATTCAAACCCAGTTGCCTTGCTGGACCCAATTACGCAGTTCTTATCCTCTGATGTATCCAGAGAAGAACAGAGCACTTGAACAAA
Source organism: Taeniopygia guttata (assembly GCF_048771995.1). Classification (NCBI taxonomy): domain Eukaryota; kingdom Metazoa; phylum Chordata; class Aves; order Passeriformes; family Estrildidae; genus Taeniopygia; species Taeniopygia guttata. The sequence continues at coordinate 16,057,696 of NC_133039.1, forward strand.
AAAAGCAGCAGATGATGCTGAAACGCCCAAAAAGATCACCTGTCAATGACTGCTTCTCTCTGCACAGGGTATTTTTGCTCAGGCTGACCCCACCTGCAGCACTGTAGCCAGATCTGGGATCCTCAGCACGAGACAGACAAGGACCTATTAGAGTGGGCCCAGAGGAAGCGATACAGATGCTCCAAGGGTTGGAGCACCTCTGCTAAGGAAACATGCTGGGAGAGCTTGGGGTATTCCGCCTGGAGAAGAGAAGGTTCTGGGGAAAACTTACTGTGGCTTTTCAGTACACAGAGGGTGCAAGAAAAGACAGAGACTAACTTTTTACATGGACAGACAGCAAAGACAAGGGGAATGGATTTAAGCTGGAAAGGGGAAGATTTAGATTAAATGCTAGGAAGAAATTTTCCCCTGTAAGAGTGGGGAGGCCATGGCACAGAGTTGCACAGAGAAGCTGTGGCTGCCCCTGTATCCCTGGAAGTGTCCAAGGCCAGACTGAGTGGGGTTTGGAGCTGCCTGGGATAGTGGAAGTTCCTGCCTTCTGGCAAGTGGGTTGGAAAGAGATGGTTTTAAAAGATTCCTTTCAACCCAAAACATTCCACGGTTCTGATTCCAGACAAGCCCATAGCTGTGCCTGATATGAGGCCTACTACATTAAAGCAGAGCTTTAATTGGCTCCAGCTGTCTCAGAACCCAAGAGGCCAAGCAACGCTAACAGTCAACATCAAGTGTGAGAGTCTGCACATTCCTCCTTGTTTAAACAGCTGCCCAAGAGTAATTCTGTCTAGTTCACTGGGAATATTTGTCACCATTCAATTCAAAGACTGGCATAATCACTAAGGAAACCTCCAAAAGGTAACAAACAAGCACTTACTGGTAATAGACCTAAACTGGTTAAAGATTTCCAACATAAGGTAGGATTCACTGCCTTACACTGACTAAATCTCCTTTCAGGTTAAAGACACAGACTGACGAACTCGAAGAACACAAGTGGAAAGCCCTTGTAATTCAGAAAAGTGAGCAATAAAAGGGTCTCATCACATCTGAGAAGCTGTGCTACTCACATGTTTAATTCTAAGATGTTACATGCTACCAAAATCCTTGGAAGGAAATTTTAAATTAGAACTAAACAAAACAAAAACCCAAAAAATCCCAACCTCAAACAAATTATTCTAGAACTGAAACCTCAAAGGTCACTTGACTCTAATGGTCACACTCTAATTCCTTGTGGCATTAGAAACCAAAGCATCATCCAGCCTAGTGCAACAATGAAGAGCACGTGACTGTTCCAGAGGCCCCATATTTGCCTTCAACTATAACATTTTCTTTTGTGCCAAGCTGATATAAGAAAAGGTATTTATAAATAAATAATTTGCATAAGTCCTATAGGAATCACTTTGTGAATCTATCTCATGCTGATAAATACAACTGAGCTCCTACAAACAGCCCATTCAGGCACATGACTAATCACAGCTATATCAGTCCCTGTGCAATTTAGTGGGGTACACAGAAAAGGAGTGAAATATTTCCCTTCCCTGTTTGCAGCTCTGAACAAGCGTGGGTGGTGTATTCTCAACACTCTGGCTGCTCTATTTTCCTTCTTCTCCCTTTTCTTGACATCAAAAGCCATCCTCCAGGACAAGCTGTAAAGAGGAGGATTATAAATCCCAATATAGACTTTCTGGTAAACTAGAAAAAACAACATGTATTTCTTCAAATGCACTATCAGTACACTAATAAAAATGAAAGAGTAAGAATCTAGGGGTGTCAGAAAAAAAAAACCAAACAACAAGCTATCACAGAAATAAAAAAGTTACTATTAGAGTTCTTTTAAAATGCTATAATTCTGTGGTTGGCTTGCAGCCAGCCTTAAACAGGAAATCCAGCATACAGATCTGAAATGTAAGTTCAAAAAGTAACATTCTCCCAACCCACCCCCACTACCACAGTCAATACTGTTCTAACTAAAAGTCTTCTGAGTGACTTCGTTATCTGTTTCCTTCCCCAGCGGAAAAGCCACCCCCCTTCCAGCTTGTTTTGCTGCAGATGGGAAACAACTAGAGATAAACAGCAGTTCTATGGGAAAAAAATGCACTTCAAGTAATCTTATCAGGATTTTTGGTGAAATTGTGGCCTCTGTGCAGTCTTGAGACAATATACAATAAAATTATCTGAAACTGATTTATGTACTTAAAGTTATTCAGGGAAATTGAGCCATGCATCTCAAAGTCCTGTCATCACTACAAAACAGAAAAGAAACAAAAATCAGACGAAAATGGTCAATATTTCCATAAATAAATTTAAAGAGATATGTCCATTCTACAGGCCTTGTCAACCTGTATTGCAGACTGTGAGCTCAGGAATCCTGATGGCAAAGAGATCAATTTTCTGGTTAATTTTAGTAGAGCTGTTTATGGGAAATAGTCTGCGAAGCCAACTGTTTTCCTCTAGGTGTTTTATTGGAATATTGAAACTGAATTCAGACATTGTTATAAATATCTGTCTAAAAAAGGAAAAGTCACCACAGTCAGTTCTGGAGACTATTCTTACAACAAGGTTAATTTTTACAGGGATACTTCTATTATATGGCACAAATATGTGAACTGCATGTTTTTGCTCAGTCACTTAGAGAACAGACTAAATGTTCCACCCCAGTTCTTGGCTAGTGTACAACAAGATTCTTCTAAGGGCAAGAAGAACATATGTAGCACATTGGAACACTTTGCTTCAAGAAGTCCAAGTCTGATTAAGCTGTTACACACAAAATCCATCCAAGCAAACTTTGGGGTTTTCATACATCATAATCTTCACAAAAGCAGCATTCATCAAAATTTGAAACACACCATCCTATGCAAACTCAGTCTTTTGGGATTATTACAATTTCTTCAGCCTTTGCTCTGGAGTTCCTACATTTATAATTCCCATATCAAGCCATGCTAATATGAAATAAGAATGCTGGATAATAACTTTGGAAAATAACTTTCTCAGTGACATTTATATTCTGTTACAGTTCTTGCAGAACTGTAAAACTAATTGTATAAACTCTATGGAAACATGCTTCCACCTCTGTTGCTTCTGTCATGTGTTTGTTCTTAATGTCAGTTCCAGTCTAAACTTCAGTAAAGGATCTGAAACAGAATGCACATTTTCACTCAATCGCTCTGGTAATTGCCTCCTGTGATCTGTCAGTTTGAGGAGCTCTCAAACCCAGTATCCCTCTATCCTACTCAGCCATTGGCCAGATCTGGGAATGGAGATAAAGCCTCTTGCATGACTGGCTGCTCATCTGAGCAGGGTTCAGGCAAAGGGCTTGTGAAGGAAAATAGTCCTTCTAGCAAAAACAGCTTTATCTGGAGACCTGGAAGGAAGCCTTAGTGCTTTTCCCTGGCAGATAATTGCTCCATCAGATAGAACATAGAGATATTAAGCCATTTAGGACAGTAATTTGCTATAAGTCATATATACGAAAGCAAGAAAGACAAAGCAAAATAATTTCATTAATAGCTGGGTATTTGGAAAAACTTTTAAATATTGAAAATATTCCTACAGTGGGAATTAAGCTGCAAACCATAACATAGCATCAGGGTTACTCTGTGTAACTGGCATTTCTGAGCCCATGTCCCTCTGCCAAGAGAGCCACAAAAAAATAATGCAAGATAGTGGGAAGTAGACACTTGTTAATATTTATAACTGTCCCTGAGAGACACCTGTGAGTGGTCCAAACAGCTCCTGCTCAAAACTCCTCCTGCTTAAGGTTTTATGATTTTCTTAATACTTAAAAAAAAAAAAAAAAAAAAAAAAAAAAAAAGAGTTCTGAAAGGAAAACTGAAAAGGAAAATTGATTACACAAAGCCTTCTCATGTGCCAGACTAAGTAAGATGGGTCTCTTGATTTATATCAATACCCTCCTTCCTGCCAATTTTAAACTGCAAGGAGATGAAGCCAGTCAACTCAGCTGCAGGAAGTACAAGCATCTCCTTTCTTCCTGATTTCCTACCTTCATATGAAAATGGCCATTTATCATCCACTGAATAGTGGATTGCAAAGCAGTATCAGTGTGTATCATCCTTATAAGATCTAAATGAAGATGTAGACATCCAAATTCTTTATAAGCATATCACAACTAGCATGCTCTGCTCCCAATGCTCTGAAATACAAAATAAACACAGGAAGTTGTATCATCCTGGTTCCACAGATAGGGAACCAAGCCATCTCAGAGGAAAGTTTAAAAAAATCTGATGTCACTTACAAAACAGAACCTAACCTCCTCCCACTCTCTTCTCTACCTTGTGCCTCAGGACAAACTGAAATTGGAGACTGACACTGGAAATGAAGGAAAAATAATTTATTTGCAATAGCAAACCCTTATTGTATAGATCAGTGATTTCTACAACTCAGTGTGCTCCAGATGGCCACATTCTCTCCAAATATTTTTTTTTTTATTTAGAACAAAGCCAAACCATAAAATAACTACCAGATTTGCTGACAAAACCAAGGAGTTACTGCGTCCTTACAACTGTGTCAACAACCTAAAACCCATCCAGGGTACATTAGGCTTTTTTAACATCAGAGTGGGGAAAGAGCAGTAAGGAGCTACTACTCCCATAAGAACCTATTTCTTCTTATTTGTCTTCAGACAGAGAAGTGCCTCACTCCAAACCCTCTCTGGACATGCCAGCTGTGGCACAGTGCCACATCAGGATGAGAAGGTGCAGCAAACAACTGTTACAAAGCACCTTCTAGGTAGACACAGGAGAGTCAAGGATGCCAGACAGCTCCTAAAGGAATATTCATTCAGTGTTTGTATTATGAGGAGGTGGATTCAGCCTTCATTTTACTGACGCTCAGAATAGTACAAGTGTCACAACTTTAAGTAATTGACTTTTTTCCTCCTACTTGTATGTCATTTCCCTCCTCTGTGTTTATCTGTATGCAGCTTGTGTCTTTTCCATCTTCACTGCATTACTAGCACTCTTTCAAGAAAAAAAAATGATACAATGCACACTCGGGATGTGCTCTTTCACAGAAAATCAAGGGCCAGGGGTCACACCATTGCCATGTATCCACAAGGAGAGTGTTTGCAGGCGCGGGCACTGCGGCTAACTGGGAAAACAGCATGCAGCAACTGGGACCCACTCTTGACTTCTCCTTGCCCATGAACTTAAGAACATGGTGTCCAGATGTGTTCTGACAGTTCATGGATATTTATTTATTCCAGTCTTCCTTCATGAAGGGGTCATTTTGGGAATGAAATTCCTTTGTTATGGTGGCAGTTAAGGAAGTGTGTAGGATAGCAAAGAGAAAACATTTTTTTGGTTAGTGAGGCATATTTGTGTCTTTGTGTTTGTTTCAATCTAATTACATCCATTAATTTCTTTTAAAAAGCTGAAAAGTAGCTTTGTTTGGCAATAGGTACAGGAAGAGAGACTAGACTGGAGTCCCACTGCTCCAGAGTCAGGCTGAGAGACCTGGGAATGTTCAGCCTGAAGAAGAGGAGAAGGCTCCAGGGGACCTCAGAGCCTCTTCCAGTGCCTATTGTCAAAGCTAAGGGACATGCATGGTGAAGCTGTGGCTTCCCCATACCTGGCTGTGTCCAAGGCCAGGTTGGACAGGCCTTGGAGAAATCTGGGCTAGTGGGAGGTGTCCCTGCCCATGGCAAGGGGTGGAGTGCAATGAGCTTTAAGGATCCTTCCAACCCAAACCATGTTGTATGGTTCTCTGAAAGTACAATAAACAGACAGCAGAAAAGTAATAATGTGGTTGTCAATGCATTCTTCAAAGAAAGGGAAGGTGTAACATAGAAAAGGAGGTGTAAAGGGATGCAGATTGCCCCTTGATCTAATATGGGTCTCCTGCATGACTAGAAAAGTTACCTCACCTCACTTCTGAAATAACATTACTACTATTCATCAGTAATGTAACCACCAAAGAGACTGAGAAATTTTTCCTTTTTATAGTTTTTTTTTTGCAAATCACTTTGTGACATCTGAATGGAAATGCTAGACAAGTACACTGTTATTACTCTAATATTACCTATCTTTTAGGAAACTTAGTACTGTGCCTAAAGTTATGAGGACAATAGAAACTTTGCCTTCAGTAGCTTCTGGAGGCATGACATTACTTCTGCCTCATAACACTTTTTTCCAGCAGGAAAAAGTAGGACCACAAAGTTCCATTTACTTCATCTGCCCTTTTTTTAAGTATCTATACTTATATTTAAGTACAATACTTACTTATTGCTTTTTATTATTTCTGTAAGATATTTAGCTATTCATTATAGTGAAAAAGGCAAACCCAACTGGGAAGAAATGATTTCTAGATTAGAAGGCTGAAGGATCTGCTTTATTAAAACAATACTATATTACATTAATATACTATTTAAAGAGAGATTATTTTATTCTACATACATACTTCTTACTTATTTATCAACTAAAAAACTCGTGACTGCCTGCTGAGAGTCCGAGACACAGCTGGATCTAATTGGTTATTGAACTTAAACAACCTTCACTAGAATCTAATTAATCACTTCAAGTAAACAATCTCTATACTAAATTCCACATGGAGAAAACAAAGGAGTAGAGATAAAGATTGTTTTCTCTTCTTCTCTCTGTGCTCTCTCTTGAGAGACAGAATTATGTCTTTCTGTCTAGAGAATGTGACTGTCACAATTCATCATCTTTGCAGTTTACATAGTTGCCTGCCTTAATAAACATTTAAAAATTTCAGAATAAGAGTACATACTGTGAAAAAAATATTTTAAAATTATTATTATTATCATCACCAATACAGTTGTTTTCTCTTTTGGCAATGGGAGTAAGAAAAAGGATATCTGTGTAAGTGATTCAAATGCATGGGGGCAAAAACCCAAGGTGAAATACACGTCAGTGGGTGTAAGAAATTGAAATTAGAGTGAACAGATGAAAACTTAATATTGAGCCTCTGTTTAAGGCACTCTGAATGTATCATGAGGCTCAAATATGCCTTCAAAAACACATCCAGTACATCATATTAGGGATGGAAAAGCACTACAGACTTATGAGTGAGTCTGCAAATGTTGAGATTCTCTGGCATTTTGCCACCACAGAAATTCAAGATAATAGCTCATCAAAAATAACTCTGACATTCTGTTTGCAGGTTTTGTTCTGGTTATTGGACTGGTGACATTCTACCGAATCGGACCATACACCAACCTCTCATGGTCTTGCTACCTGAACATTGGAGCCTGCCTTTTGGCCACACTGGCAGCTGCCATTCTAATCTGGAACATCCTCCACAGGCGTGAGGACTGCATGGCGCCCCGGGTCATCGTCATCAGCCGTACCCTGACCGCTCGCTTTCGCCAGGGCTTGGAAAATGACTATGTTGAGTCACCATGCTGAAAGAGCACAGCTGAAAGGCAAAAGATCTCCAAGGAGATCTGCACTGGAGTTATTTTCTATAAATATATGCTATAATTTAAGGATTGAAAGACATAACAACGTTCACTTGTGTGGGCAGAGGCCCTCGATTATTATTCAGATGGGCTCCATCTATATACATATGTATAAACCACATAGTTTTATATATATATATATATAAATATAAATATATAAAATATTATATTGCACTCTCCTTCTGCTGTACAGCACAGAATTGTTGGTTGGATGCACGGCAGCAGGGTCAGCTGGAGAAGATACCAAGTGTGTGCAATGAGAATACAGGAAAGAGGGAACCAAACGCACATTTTCTCTGTCTGCATCAAGTTCTCCTGCTCCTTAAAAATAAAACAAAAAGCTATAGGAGACCAATGACAATAGCTTGGGAGTTAACAGGCAATCTGAGAAAGCAGGAAACTCACTATAGATTAAGTGATGGGTTTAAAAGCCGTCTAAATTTCATGACTTCTAGTCCTAATCACCTCTCCACAAGGAACGAATTCACATTAGCTGCAACACCTGCTCCTAGCCCCAGAACAGACCAGAGAGTAAAAAGCAAAAGCAACTCTCACTATTCTTATGTAAAGAAAGGGATTTCAGAAGAATTAAGTTGCATTTTTTTCAGACATTTCTTTTGTATGCTGAGGCACAGGTTTGCTAGCGTCTTATGCGAAAACAGACACTAAAAATGAGAAGGGTACACAGCTAAAACAGACCACATATGCTGCTGAAAAAAATGTTTCAATATTACATTAAGGGCAAATGTCCACAGGAGGCTACTGGAACTCCCTAACAATCAGATATATGATTAAATTACATTGTTGGGAACTATTATAAGAAAGAAATATACCAGCCCAAATTGGTTTATTTTCTCTCCAGCTAGTTATAAGATTTGCTGTGGCATTAGAATGCTATGGCAGGACACCAGCTCTGCCCAGCAATGCTCAGTGCCACATAAGACAGGGAATACTGGAGAACAGAGCTGCCACTCAGGCACCCAGACTGGAGAATAAGAAAAATATACAGGACTTCAGGACTTTGAGATTTGAAAACAACCTGCCTGATAACTTAATATGATAATGAACTGAAAAATGAATGCCTTTAGAATTAGGTATAATGTTTATAAGCCTTACCTTGAGAAGCACATGGCCTGACAAAAGTCATATGCATATAATTTTCAGAAAGAAAAACAACACGTCAAAAACTATTATGCAGGAATACGTGGGCTATAGGATCCTGAGGCAATGACAGGTGTGTAAATGCTCTCAGAATGCTGCTCTGAGCACAATTAAGTGATACATCTGAGGGACCATGAGCTGTGGATGTTACAAATTCCTTAGGACTGTTGTGTTACTCCCAGGTGAGCACACTGCTTTGCTTCTTTATCACTATTTCCACACTTCGTTAAAATGTGATCATCAAGCTGGCTCTTGAGTTCTCTTCTGCACTCAGTTTGGATGTGATAAGAAACTCAACCCCAACTGCTGCTTTTTGCAGCACATTGCAAATGAGCAACACTCCACAGAGACTGATGCTCTAGAACAACTGCACTGCTCTAGACTGTTGGGAGAATTACCATAAAGCTGACAAAGTGTTTCTTCTAGCAATAGGTTTGTAAAAACCAACTAAGATTAGTATTCATCTGCCTGCATTCATTTTCTGGGAAAAAAAAAAAAGAATTCCAGAAACAATATGTTATGATTAAATGCAGCAGTTTTTAAAATAAAATATTGGAGTATTTGAGAGACATTATATTATTACCTCTAATATTGCAATATCCATATTAAAATAATGTACATGTGAATTTAAAATTCAGCTATGTGGTTGGTAAATCTGTAACACTCAGTATTGGTGTGATTATTTTAGATGTATAAATAAAATTGTGAATGTTCATTTTCTTCTAGTGATGACATTTTTGCCATTCAGACACCGCATAAGGTTGCAGGTTATCAGTAATTATTTTTCTTTTAGCAAAAAAAAAATCCACAATGTATTATAGACAAAGAATGAGCAGAGAACACATTAAAATGTCTGTGAGATAAAGATGTTTCATCGGGTTAAAAATGAAAAGGAGAATGAAATCAGAGAGGGAAATGTAAGGAAAATTTAGGAGGATTTACTCTTCAAACTTTTAACAAAAATAAACTGCACCCATGAAGAAATAGATGCAAATAGTTCTGATACCTTTTTATCAGCTTGATGGATTTGAAGGCCTCATCCATGTCTCCAGCAGTTAGATAGTAGCTGAAGTTCAGCATGGCATCCTGGGTGGTCTTATCACAGTCTCCCAGTCCAATGAAATCTCTCATGGGTCTTCTTGCAGCCATCTGAGAGACTGTTCCTGAGCCAGACTCTGATGCTCCCTTCTCAGCTTCTCCCAGCTAAAATTAGAAGGTTGTCATATAGGTATCAAGCAGGTTGAAACTTACTCCTTTGTACATGGAATAAATTGTATTATTCCCATCACAGTCCAAGTTTTTTATATCTGCAGGACCATAATCAATAGCATCAATAGCTGCAAAGTTTCAGAGCTTTCTAGAAAACACCACAAAATATGGAATGTCATAGAAGAGATTAGCATATTGCAGTCAACAATCACAGCATGTTAGTGATCACCGGAGATTGGTAATATACCACAGAAAAGTAACCTCCTTTTATTACAGTCACTATTTTATACATATATATATATATATTTTATAATAGCAAATGTTAAGTTCCCAGATTTCTGAAGATTTCAGATAAGCATCTCTCCAAGTTTAGTCTCTTCTCAAATATTAGGCTGCTGCTCTGAAAGTTAACTATACAGCCTAAATTCTTTTATCCTTGCCTTTATGTAAATCTTATGAATACTGAAGCTCAGGTTCAAATCCTTCCCCTTACAACTGGCAGTTCTAAAGCTTCAGGGCTACTTTCACCACCCACTGAAAGGCAACTCAAAGCAATTCAACCATTATGCAGAAAAGCAATAATATCTCAATCCTCAATGTCAAATGATCTGCCTGGTGTGTAACAAGGAAAATTCCCCAAGACAGGTACAGAGGAAGATCATCTGAGTCATGAAGGATGCCAAAATCCATGTACACTCTACCCTAATCATATAGTTACATACGATAACTAAATTTTAAGGTATATACAGAAGCCAATAAAAATTGTATTGTATTATAATACAATGAAAGTCCTGGGTAAAGTAAAAGACAGAAATCAAAAGTGCAAATCTGTTTGACTAAAACTTGAGGAATTTCTGGAACTAGGGCAGTAAAGACATTATAGTGAATAAGGAGAAACCCTGAAATGAAACTTGGTCAGCAAGGCTTGTTATATCAACTTGATTTGCTGTATTTAAAGCAGACTGCTCTTTTACTAAATTAGGTTTCCCAAATGAATACAAGCGATGTAAAAAGTGACTTTGTCATAAAGAGACAACCACCTACCAAGAAAATGGAAACAACAGAGAGGAGCAGAGGATGAAGGAAGAGCACCAAAGCGATGCAGATACTTACAGGTTTATAGATACATCCCCTCCGAAAACACAACTAATGGCAGCAACAATTCATACAAAGTCAAAAAAAAAAAAGAAAGAGAGAAACATAATATCAAAGTACAATAGCATGAGACATGATGGAGAAATGTTTAAAAGAGATTGGAAAATGCAGCATATCACATTTGACCTTTCAGTTTAAGGGGAAAAAAAGAGTAAAACAGTACAACACTAAAAGCTCAGTCTGCACAGGAAGACTGACAACAGGCTGTGCTTTGAAGGAAATGAATTGCAAAGTGCTGCTCTGAATCTGGACATAAGTAGACACATACTCCCTGTCTAATAGTGCTCCCAAACTACATGAAGATTAGAAGTCTCCTTAATATTAATTTCCTGTAGATTTTACAAAATTAAATACATTAGTATAGTAAATGGGTTCTGTTACACTCCCCCTACAAGACAGGAACAGAGCAAATCATCATCCTAAGAAGCACCAGGAAACTCAGGTCAGAACTTCACCAGAAACCAATTTGTAGGTGAAAGGCTGCAGCTCGCCCAGGATGCATGCAATTATGTAGCGTATTATTTACCTGAGATGCAAAAAGTTTTGGATTGAAATCAAGTTTTAGAAGTTAGAGCCTGCATTCTTCACATTTGCAGCAGACAGGCACTTGTTGATGGTGCAAGATGACTGTTCTGCTCACTAAGGTATTCCTGCAAGGAAGTGGGATGCTTCTGCCAAAGCCAGTATGAAACGTCCTGTCTTATGGCCTACATAAATCGCACACACACATCCCTCTTGCACTTGCAATAGGCACAGTGTCTAGATAAAGCAGAATTTTTTCCACATCCCTTTTTCAATTGCATTACCTTGTAATTCCTGTTTCTCCTACACTTATACATCACATTCAGTTTACAAGACCCATAAAAAGCCATCTCATTACAAATTCTACAGTTCTGTCAAGTTCATCTGCATCAGAATTATCTTTACGCCATTTCTACATGTGATGCATCCTTGTCGTTGGTGTTGCTCTACTAACCCCAGACTCAATTTGGTTATATTTGATTCCTGTACAGTGGAAAGTCTAAATTTCTGGGAAGGGAAGGAATTCTTAGAGATTACCTCACCTTTTTTGCAAAGTAATAATGTGGCACCTCTATGCCGAGAAGAACCTGGTAGGATGAAGGCAATGCAAAGCTGTCCTGCAGCAAAAGGCCATGCTCTTCAGTGCTGAAGAATGATATAATCCAAACATCCATCTGGAAAAGGAAATGAAGCATTGTTTTATTTTTAAGCTGCAATATCCTTCTTTCTTTTTGTTTTTCTTTTCCATATTCATTTGGCAGAAGCTTCTCTTGACAATAGTATGACCTATACATTCAGACACACAGCTGCTGGGAAGGCAGAGCCACACACTTCCTCCCTGCAGCGAGCAGCCAGCACCTCACTCTGCATTCCAGACTGGTCCTCCTGCACAAGGACCTCCACCTCTGCCTCCACACACACACCTCTGACAACCAGCTTCACACACCATAAACAGAGAAGCCCCTGGCACAGATGGCTGCTTCAGGCATCTCTCTGAGAGATCTGGATCAGGGCAAAGAAACAGAATCACAGAATAAGAGAATCAGAAAATGGTTTGGGTTGGAAGGGACCTTAAAAACTATGTTTTTTAAAAAACATTATATTAGTCCCATTGTAAGTTCATCAGCTTACTGACTGCTTTGAGTTCCCAGGAAATATATCATTCATGCAGAAATAGTTCCTCTAACAGTTTAAATATTGACCTGACTCAAGTTAAAATAATATTTATTTCCAGCAGAAGTTAATCAGACTTCTCATTTAGTAAGGCATAAGCAGACAGTAACATGTTCTGTTGAATAAGCGGCAAAAAGTTGCATTCCTTTTATATATTTTTTCAACTTTACTTAGAAGCCAACAATTTAAAAGTTTTTTACTTGAGTAATATTAGGTTGAATTGCTCTTCTCTTTGCTAGAAGACCCTAGCCAGGTCTTTTGAGACATCCCTATCACTATCCCATTTCTCCTTTTTACTTTGATCTTCTCATGGTTCTTCTAAGGTCATTTTAACCAACAAAAGACACAAAGAGCTTTCTATATCTAATTTTATGAGATTAGTTAAATTTAGGCACAAATCAAAAAACTTGAGATTAAAATGGATGCTTCAAATCAATGCAATGTTTATGCAGGATAGGTAGTTCTGTACAGACAAAGTGGTAAGGAGCACTACAAGCACAATAGCAGGGGAAGAAGGGAAGAATTGTATGATGAAAGACCTCTTTGATTAGATAATTTCTGATCAATAAAAATTGCTTTCTAATGTAAAAAAACAAAATAGATAATTTGGGAAGTCCCATAAAAATGCACAATATCTCCCCAGAAAAGCAGAAGATGGGAGGGACAGGGTAGAAGAGCATATTTCTCTGTTCACCTTAAAAGTACTGTCCCTGTCATTCTACCAAATTAATTCTTGCTGCTAAAAGTGGACTCAAGATAAAAAAATCAGCAATTTTTCAAGTTACAAACTTCTAGATTATTTATCCACCCAATAATGTCACCTGAAAAACTGTAGCCCAGATAGAAGCTTGCATTATGGTCATTCCCAAAATTCTATCACAGCTAAAGAAATCCCCTCTTTTTCTTCTTCACTGTATGCAAGCTTGGCCCAAGCCAGAGAGTTGCCATAGAGGGAATGCCTGCAGCACAGACAGCAAACACAGGGTTCATGACTCAATTTTCATGTAGTAATGTGTACTATCCACCCATACATCCTTAATAAAGCACAAAGGACTTATTACTGGGACAGAGAGAACTCCATGCAAAAAAAAAGATAAATAAAAAGGATCATACTGTGCCCTCAGTCTGGTTTTTCTTTTGGTCTGGAGGTTGGAGGCCTGTTTCAGGAATTACTTCACATACAAAAAGTCTTGGTTCACTCGGGTCCCAGAAATGGCAAGCAGGAATGTGACTGTGCAAATCTGGATACTCCACTACAAACCTACCAAGAGACAAGAAAAAATGTAGAAAGGGAGACAAAGTAATTCCAGCCCATTCAGTGCATGAGTGTAAATAAAGCTCTAGCCAAGGAATCATTCCTCAGTTACTTATACTCTGTATTAGAACATTAACCAGATACATTTTCCCGACTCCTGACATTTTACACATGGCAGTGACACTTCTAGTTTGGTCTGTTACACTGACAGTGGTGACAGGACATAAAGCATTTTTGGTAGAAAAAAAGTTGGTACCAACTATAAAAATAGGTACTCAAAATCTGCCTGCCCTGAGATTGCAGGTCCTACAGAAACCCTTGAACATCCTTCAAACTATCTAACTCAGTGCCGGCTGCTGTAACACAGGAGCCACCTCAGCTCTGTCTTCAAACCATGGATTCATTAAGATTGGAAGAGCCCTCTAAAATCACCACGTCCGACCATGCACCCATCACCACCACCATGGTCACCACTAAACCATGCCCCAGAGTGCCACATTCACACATTTTTTGATGTAGCCAGCCTGTTCCAATGCCTGACTATTCCACCTGAAGAAGTTTTCCCCAATACCCAATCTATACCTTTACTGGTACAACTTGAGGCCATTTCCTCTCATCCTATTGATGACAGGAATAAGAGTAAGGAAGATAGGAAGTTATCTGGGAGAAGAGACCAACCACCACCTGGCTACTGCATGTCAACAATTCTGAGGCACCGTGGAACAGCAAAAAGGACTTCCCCTGCAGCCTTGGGAAAGCCAGTCTCTGTCAGCAGTTTAAATAATGACATCTTACTGCCTCCTTTGGGCACTTCACTACTTCAGTGCCAGCTATGTCAACTACAGACATATAGAACCACACTTTTTTAGCAATAGGTTAGTATTCATTCTTCTGAAAAAATGTCAAATTATTTAAAAAAGAAGCCAAAGACATCATTAAAGTATTTTCTCACTTGCTGTCACCACTGAAGGGTGGAATTTCTGGGGAGGATTGTAGTAGGGCTAAAGGGCAAATTGAGACATTCAAAGAGGTGCAGAAACTCCCTAAGTTCTAGCCCTGCCATGGAATTCAAAATCAGAAAACTGCAAATCAAAAAAAGAATTTGTGTAGAAAAACATACGTTTCAATTTTGCCTTAGGAGGCAGAAAGAGAAGCAGAAGAGGTGTAGATTTGAAGATACTTCAAAAGGAAGCAAAGATAAAAGGATTATTCACACAGACTATCTAACACTCAAACAATGAAACAGCATTCCTGGCCTGGGTTGGCCTCTGTTGGGTTACACAAGATACTGCACTTGGAAACAACTTCCTCACTTACTCTTAACAACACTGCTGCATGACTAACCAGGATGTAAGACCCAAGATTTGCACTGGCCCTAGTTTTTGATGAGCCGGGTAGTTTCTTCTAGCTTTCAATGGTAAGGAGAGTAATTCCATTTTTTTTTTTTTTTGGCTTGTAATACCCATAGCAGATAGTAACTAAAAAAGCAATCCACCTGTTCCAATGCTGGTTTTGCTTACATAAATACAGTCAGAAAAATTGTTGTAAAATCAAATGGAAATTTGTACTCTAATATTACACCATACTTTCAAAAGCATTCCCACTTCACTGCATTGTGCTGCTAGGATTTCTAATGCACTTCCTACAGCACAGTTCGCATGAACAGAAATGTGTCAGCTCTAAATAGACACCTCATGAATTTTCACCCACACAAACTCAATTTTTATTATACTTTAAAAATACCTTTATTCCTACAAGGACCTTCAGAATGTCATCTTCTCAGTTCCCTATTATGTAAACTCTCCAAGGAAGGGTAGCTTTCCAAGATCCTTTTTAAATTTAAAGATCTGGATCCTGATTCCAGTCATGTAATACCTCTGTATAAAACCCCCAACAACAAATCATCCTCTCCTCAGAGATCTCAAGCTTGATATGGCTTCCGAAGTGCTAGTAGCTCTCCCTGAATTTCTCTTCTATGAATTTGTCCAGTATCTCCATAAGCCCTTCCTTCATCTTCTCTACTGCCTTTGCAAGGAGTTCCTTGGCTCAGCTGCATTTTGGCTGAAGGGCTGAAGAACTACCTCCTGCTTATTTTGAGCTTGCCTTCGGGGTGTGTTGATTTGGCATAGCCTGGCGTTTGGCTGCGGGATGGGGGGGGGGGGGGGGGGGGCACACCTCAGGGGTAGCTTCTATGAGAAGCTGCTAGAAGCTTCCACCATGTCTGACAGACCCAATCTCTGATGGCTCTGAAGATGGACATGACATGCTGCTGGCCCAATTAGAGAGGTTGGTAATGCCTCTGTGATAATGTATTTAAGAATAAAATCAGAACAGTGCACACGCAGTTTTCCCCCAGGGGTGCAGAGGCACCAGGGCTGCCACCATGCTGGCACAGCCCATGGCGAGCCTTGCTTGCCTGGCCACCCCTAGCCAGCTATGCCGAGGGCAGTAAGGCAGTGGCAGCGGCAGCTTCCCCCTCCCAGTGCCCCATGTGAAGAGAGGCGTTCAAATAACACCAGCACCATGGTGGCCACCACTGCCCCTGCAAGGGTGCCAGGGCTGCCTGGCCAGCTGTGAAGGCATGATGAGGACTCCCTGACGCACAACCTAGACAGGAGCAACTCCTCGGCATTGCTGGATCCTGCAAGAATCTTTGAATAAGCGGAACTTGTTGACAATGGTATCTACAAGCAGCAGGTTTTTTTCTAGTCAAAGAAGAGGAGGAAGTTAGGACACGAGGAAGAACAACATGGTGACACCAAGGTCAGTGGAAAAGAAAGAGAGAGAGGGGGTGCTCCAAGTATCAGAGCTCAGATTCCTCTGCAAGCCATGGTGAGGACCATGCTAAAACAGTCACCTGGTAATGCATGAAGTCCACAGGGGATGTAGAAATCCACTCACAGCCTATGAGAAACGTGTTCCTGCCAGAGTAGGTGGATGCTAGAGGAGAGCTGCAGTCTAGAAACCTGAATAGAGAGAGAGAGCCCTCGCTTCCAAACTAGAGCAGCCTATCCTTCAATGACTGCACCCCATGGATGAGTGACCCATGCCACAACAGTTTTGGGAAGACTGTTTGCCTGTGGGAGGGACTCCATGGCATAGCAGAGGAAAGACTCCTCTCCCTGAGCAAACAGAAGAAGATCTTGAGCGACAAACTGACCAAAACTCCCATGCCCTATCTCTCTGCACTGTCAGTGGGAAGGAGGGAAGGGCTAGCAGGAAAACAGGTGTTTTAAGGGCTTATTTTACTTCTCATGATCATCCTCTCACTCTGTTGATAATAAATATACTTTATACCTTTAAATTTAAACCTGTTTTGCCCTTAGAGAGTTTTGACCCTAATCCTTATCTCAACTCGGTAACCCTTGGTTAATTCCCTTTTTTTTTTATTCCCTCTGCTCTGCCCAACTTTAAAGATGAGGGTAAGTGAATGACTCTTGTGGGTACCTAGTATTGGGCCAATGTCAAACCACGACACTCACTAGCTTGCAGTATTGGAATAGATAGGGATGTAGCTTGATGGACATACAATTAATTCAGTGTTAATTAGTTCTTTAGAAAGAAATAATTAAATTCATACAAGCTCCTTCCCAAGACAGAGGAATGTCAGAATCAAAGTGTGCTTGTCTCCACAGGGAAGATTTCCATCTTAAATCCACCATTAATGCTTCTTGAAGTAAAAGCTCCTTACTTCCCAATGCCTTGTCCAGCAGAAAGGTTCTCTCTACCATCTCCCTGCTCAGCCTTGAAATCAAATAGCGTAACTTGGTCCGTTTCAACATCATAGAAACAGATTTTGGAATCGATGTTCCCATCTGCCTACAAGAAAGGAAAACAAAGGGTGCTGGAACATGCAGTCAAAAAGAAGAATAGATAAGTTTATTCCATATGCTTCATACTCTCAGCTTTCTTTGCGGGTAATCACTTGAGGTCATTCTTACCAAGAAATACCAGAAATTTCCTGGTTCTTTTTCTATTCCAACAAGCCAGCCTTGGATTTCTTTGAAATGCTACAAAGCAGCTTTTGTAACTAAAATATTCCTTTTCTGAATTGTTCCCAACACAGAACCAAGCCTTGAGAGACATTAATTAATGCTGGGACATAACACTTCATTACATGACTCAATACACTGCCTGGACCAGGGGGGTTTATTTCTGAGAAGTGATTTGCATCCTCAGTAATCTTGACCCACAGCAGTCTATGAACCAATGGACAAAATCACAGACGGTAAGTAAAGAGCTGTGCCTCACCCTGCTGACAAGGATGCTGACTTTGCTGCCATTAGCATTGCACTTCACAGACAAAATGGCTCCATGGCCAGGGAGCAGCTTGGATAAACTCTTGCTGTTGCAGTGCACTTTTGCCTCTCTGTGGGAAGGAATAAACTTCAATTATACGGTGACAAGCAACGGGCAATTTAACAAATTTTGGGTAACACTTTTAAAAGCAAACCATTTTGATTATATGACATAACTGCCCCAGACTCCCACTTCTTCTCCAGAGGATTGCTGCCACTGCCCTTCTTTCAGGACTAAGTTAACAGACACTCTTTCCTCAATGAATCAGCAAGAATAAACATCAGTGCTTCTACAGGATTCCCAAAACATGGCTATACAGCAAGACCATCTGAACAGAATTCTCAATTCAGAGGCCTACTTTTCCCACAGAAATAAGTTGAACAGTATCACGAATGTTGACTAAAGCCCATTACATAAAAGTTCTGCGTATGGAAAGCACATAGTGCAGCAGGAGTAAAAAAATGTCACTAGCGGGGCATATTTTTGTATTTTATTATCTCAAAAGGATTTTATTGCTTGTATAGATACAAACCCAGAAATCAGTCAGCAACAAAGAGGACAAATCTCATGAAACGAAGAATGCAGCAAAAAGTTATAGTAATTTGAAGTGACAGCAATCTAGAGCTACAACACAATCTCATAAAAAAACATGTTTGATTCTACAAAAATAACATTTGTTCCCAGCCAGTTATGGTGCCCTGAAATTAAAGTGTCATAATTTGAGAAGGGGTATTTTCAGTACCAAATGCAAAAATTTATCATAGCATGCATGAGTGAATCTATTTTTTCTCAATATCAAACATCATAATCCAATATTTATGCTAGTTACAACCTGCTCAAATCTAATAACCTTCAAACTGTCCCAGGTGAAATGTGCTGATCCCAACCCAAGTAGTTTCCAGAGGGCAACTAACTAGACTTAAGCATTCCTCTAGTGACAGCATCCAAAGAATAGAATCTGTTTCACTCTTCAGGTTTTTCAGCTTTTCAAAAACATATTTGTCATCAGCAGCTACATTTTTAATATGAACGGCATGTCAGTATCTTTTTCACGTTTGTCAGTATGAGAGTACAGCAACCTATGAACAAAGTCAGGTAAACTCCTTAATCTAAACAGGAGAAAGAATAGTCTTCACAGTTTTAGGTTCACTTTCTCCACAGATTCATTGAAACAAGTTTGCTGATTTATGAGGAGATACAAGACCTAGTTTTATTTCAGCTCTTCTGAGATTCAAGTCTTGTTCAAGATACCAAAAGAAATGGGACACTCTTAGCTTGATCTTCCACAAATTCTCCACACACTTTTAAATGCACTCAAATATCCCTCATGGTATCCTGTTTTTAAAATAATAATAATTATCATCATCATCAATCCCTGACTTGCCTAAGAATTCCATGGTTCTTCCCTTGCTTTGGAAATATGCCATCAGTTCACATAACTTGTGAATATTTGAGACAATATTGAATATTGTCTCAATATTCAAATGGATTGTTGCTTTTCATCAAATCAAAAACAGCTAAGATTCCCCACAAAATACAAGCTTAACTATAAAAAGATTATTTTAAATGCGTTATTAATACCTGCGTGAGAGATCAAAGATTTTCAAGTGAGACAGATCAGTTCCCACAGCCAGGAAATTCCCACAGACATCCAGAAGGCACGGATTCCCCTCTGCTTCAGAGAACACGAGCAGCTGTTTAATTGTGCCCTGGGAAAAAATGTGTAACACCAAGTTTGTGTGGTCACAGCCTCACTAGAAGGGACTTATTTTGACTTATATATCATCAAGTTGAGTCACAAATTGCTGAACTTCTGTTAGATGACTCACTCCAAGCAAATTGGAGAAACATACACACACAAATGCAATCTGGGTTTCGGGTATGTATGTAACCTCAGGAAAAGTCTAAATTTAAATGCATCCTTCTGCAATAATTCCCTCTTTAGGAACACAACCTTTACCAAGTGAAAGACTTACAGAATTATCAAGTCCCTGAAGGTTCTTAAATATATAGCTGTAAAAACAAATCCATTATATTTATGTGATGAATCACACCCAATCTAAAATCTAATATTTGCTTCCTAAATAAAATTATGTATCAGAGAACTCTGATAATTAGACTTCTCTTTTTAGTTCTCACAGACTAGCAGAGGCTGCAAAGGTTCACATAAAATGTGCAAGTGATATTTTTCATTATCTTGTAAGAATATTCAGTATGATCATCTTCCTAAAAATAGTATATGTATTTCAACCTGCATGCAATTTAGATCATCTTAAAGTCTGTAAATACTTATTAGTTACACTGTAGTAGTGTTCAGAGTGGCAGACTTTTTAAAGAACACAAAATGTCAAAGATCTTTCTGCTGAAATACTCATATATTTTGAGTATTTTATTATGACAAGGAAGTATTAATAGATTTAGAAAGATCATGCACATTATTTTAAGCTCTAACACCAATCTTTGAAAACAACAAGGCCTTTTTATCCCTTATGGTTTACTCAGTCCTTACCTGCCAGGTGCGGACCTGGATCCTATATGGCTCCACTGTGTACAGATTTTCTCCGTGAACAGACAGAACTGGAGAGTCACAAAGGAAAGAGCCTGGAACAATCACAAGAAAGCCATCATTACAATAAATATGTTCAGTAAAAAGAAAAAGTAACTTATAGCACACAATTTCCACTATCTTGCACCAAATCTCTTTTTTGATCTGTCAGTCACTATTGAATCCCAACTCCTTGGTGGTTTAGCCTTCTTCCATGCTGCCACTACATTTAAAAGCTAGGGTTCCCATTATAAACAGGCGTTGGTACACTCTGTCCATGGAAACAAGTAAGAGAGGAAGGGTAAAGAGTTGATATGGGGAGTGAAAGAAAGAAAAAAAAAAGTGCAGTGTGAGGTTCTGGTAATAAAATTCACTTTTCCCTTCAGTGAACTGCTACTGAAGAGGGATAACAATCTCTATTGCAGTGGCTCTGCAATAACTTCAGAAGTGGTGTAGATTGTTAGGACCTTGGTGGTAATAAAGCAATGATTCAGCATGGAAAAGTTACAAAATATATCTGTAAATATAGACAAGCAGAAAACACTTAATGATTCTTAAAAGACAAGTCCCAAGATTTAGGATGGAATTGATAAAATTCTACATCACTTATTTCTCAAGGCAGAAATACTTAGGGATAATTAATAATTTAAAAAGCTAATTTACTCTACTTGGCACTATACAGATCAATTTATGAGACCACTTCTCTTCAGACCTGGGACAAAAAGCCTCCTTTCCAGTTTTTATGTGAGTGCTACATAACCTTGATTACACTTTCTCTCAAGCAAAGTGGAAAAGTGTTCAATAGTCATTGCCATGTCTTATCTGTAAAGGCAGCAGGAGCCACAGCTACAAAAGTAGGAAAAAAATGCTCTTGATCAAATAAATTTAAAAAATATAAAAAGAAGTAGTTCTAGCCTCACACAATATTTTGTGCAAGACCCTCTAAAATGTAATTTAACTACATCAGATAAAAGCTTTCTCTAGCCCTGAGGGTTTTTTCCAGTCTAGAAGAAGGTGTCCCTGCCCATGGCAGGGGGGGTTGGAGCAAGATGCGCTTTAAAGTCCCTTCCAACCCAAACCATTCTTTGATCCTATGCTTACAGTGATCAGCTACCATGAATGAACATGTAACTTCGGAAGAAAAGAAGCATTCAGACTCTGACCAATGTTTTAAGTCCTACCTGCACTTCTGAAGGTATCTCCTGAGGACTCAAAGACAGCCACTTGCTTCCCATTCCAGAATACTATAGCATCCTAAAACAAACAAACAAAACACCAAATAAATAAATACTTTTAGTTCCTTTTGGAAGCATGTAGGAACTCATGCAATAACATGGCAAGAACTCTCCTACAATAGCCACCAATTACTAGTTTCCCTGGACATTGGGTTTGAAGGCTTTTAGCAGTCCAGAGTTTCTCTGGGCTCTGGTGAGCACCCTAGAGCATTTCTGAGTCCCTGTTCTATCTTAGAAAAAAAACCAGCTCCATAGCAGCACATTGCTACTGTTACAACAATACCTGCATAACACTCTATTTTGAATATTTAAAAAAAAAAAAATTCTCTTAAAGACTTAGGAAGTTTGGTCTCAATAAACCTAACCAGGCAACTGATGAGGCAAATCAACAACAACAACAAAAAAGCCCCAATTAACCTGAGTAGCAAAGACTCCACTAGCATTCATATCAAGACGAAGGCTGTGAGTGGTTCCTGTGCTGAAGATCATCACATTGAAGAGGTTGGGAGACACCTGTACCACAGCCACCTGCTGATGAAAATGTGCCAACATGGCCTGTTCACTGAGGATCACCACAGAGCTGATGTTGTTCACTGCCAGCAGGTTTTTTCGGGACCCCCACTGTACATAATGGGAAAAGAAAAAAACACACAATTTCACCTCTAGTCTTGAACTGTCACAGGAGTGTCCCTAGAGAAGTAACATGGGAAAAGACAGAATAAATATTTTTATACAAAGTCCTACTATCTATATACAAACTATAAGGAATGACTGGGAAATATGACAGATTCAAACTATTATGCTTGCTACCCAGTGTCCTGGTTTAAAAGACATATGTCTGCCAAGGAAGGCAGGAACCTTCCTGGAATGGAAAGATGGCCCCCTCCCTCCAAATTATTATAACTTCAAAAATACAGGGCTTCCGGGAAAAAATATGGGAAAACGAACAACAGTTCTTTACAAGAAAATATATAGCTATAAAATAAAACAAGCAAAAAACAACAAAGAAAAAACCTGTAAGTTTTCCCACCAGTCAAGCAATTTCCCCTTGGTTGTAGTTATGACCACAACCAACAGGGGGGCACCACTGGGCGAGACAGAGGGTCTGCAGTGGCTCCCCACCATGGCTCCAGGGGATGCTCCAATGTGAGCCCCGAGCCTCCCCAGGGTTAATGGTGGCCTCAGGAAGACAACAAATGGGAAGCAATTCCTTTGAGAAAACCTAACCCCCAGCATTATCCACCCCAATTTTTTTTTCCCATACCAACATGTTACATTGAACTTTTTACTTATAGACATACAGGCATTATCCTCATTATATACATATATTCATGCAGATATGGATACAGACACAATGTCATAGACAATTCACCCCAAAACAAGGTCCCATTGAGGTATATGTTATGTTTCTTCACCTTTCTGCATCACCAACTAAATGCAATCATGTCCGTGAGCAAAGACAACCCAACAAATGGCTTTGTCTTTGCCCAAGGTAGAATTCATCCAAATAGTCTTTCCAAACATACCTCTCATACACACCACTGGAATCTTATTGCCATCTGTGGTAAACAGGGGCTCAGACTGGAGCAGGGCCAGCTCACTTAGTGGAACCTATGTGTTAACTAACCCTGTAGCCTTTGCTCAACGCAGATCTCACTGCTTGAAGGTTCTATGTCCCATTGCCTCCAATCTTGTTCTTAGTGGTCCATTGCACTGCTCAACTTCCCCAGCAGCTGGTGCATGGTAAGGAATGTGGTATGCCCACTAAATACCACTTTCTCTAGCCCAGGTGTTTAATAAGGCTGTTCTTGAAATGAGTACTGTTGTCAGACTCAATTCTCTCAGTGATACCATTCTTCCACAGGACCTGCTTCTCAAGGCCCAGGATAGTGTTCCAGGCAGTAATGTGAGGCACAGGGTACGTCTCCAACCATCCAGTGTGTCATAGGGTGACATTATTGTGCTTGTATCCCCAGTCATGTGTTCGGTATATGTTTGATATTGTGTTCTGTGCTTTCAGAACTGACTCTGAAAGTGAAGGTTTGTTTTGTCTTGTTATCAGCCGGCTCACCTCCCCCCATGGTCTGTTGTCTAGAAGAGGCTGGTGCTGGCTGGCTTGGCTTGCTTTCACTTGCTCGTTCTGCTTGCTTGCTCCTGCTTCTGCTTTTGCCTTTACTTTTGCTTTTGCTTGTTAGTTAGTTTAGCTAAGCAGTCCAATTTCTTCCCTGGACTGTTTTTTTTTTTCTTCCCCTTTCCCTTTCCTGAATATCATTCCAACCTGCTCCGGACTGGGACCTCGGAAGCACCAAGGAACACAGAGAGCCTGCGTTTTGTGATCTGCAGCAGACATCCCCAGTGCTCAGAGCAATCCCCAGCGCCCAGACCCAGGTGATCATTCCCAAGAGAGACTTTCTGGACTTGTCATCTCTTCAGAGTGGTGAAAGAGTTTTTTTGTCATCTGGTGTTGTTCCTTTTTTTTTTTTTTTTGTGCTGGGGAGTGCTTTGTTCGTTAAATAAACAGGTTTTTCCCACTTCTCTCCAAGAAAATTCTTCCCAAACCAGGTGGTGGGGGAAGGGAGGGGCTGTGGGGGTTTGTTTTCTGGGGGCTCCTTCCAGAGGTTTTCTCCCCAGTTTGCCCTAAACTAGGACACAGTGGTGGCTTCTACCATTGTGAGCATGTAGCTCTTGCCTTGGCAGGTTTGAGGCAGTGTGATGTAATCGTTCTGCCTCCCCATATTTATACTGGACCACCACCCACCATACCATAAGGGCTTCACCTGCTTGGCCTGTTTGATGGCAGTGCATGTTCCACTATCATGGATGACCTGGGAGATCCTGTCCACAGTTAGATCTACCTCTCAGTCTCATGCCCCCTGTTACCTGGAAAGGCTTGAATGGGAAAGCTGACACAATCACCTCCATCTATTAGGAGACGTACGAGATACTTACAGCACACATTATTTCCTATATCCTGGATCTTTTGTTACTGAAGCTTGTTAATAAAATACTTGGATTCTCCATTTTCACAGCACTTCTGTTTTAACTTTGTAAGTAGGATCGTGCTACAAGCCCTCACTCTATACCAACACTGAGCAAGCAAATACCATTGCTTTTAAAATACTTTCCACACTTAAGAGAAAACAGAATAATAGCAAATATAAAATTACTTTCTCTTGAAAGTCACCAGATACATTTTATTTTCTTTCCTTATAAAAATAATGAGGATTGTTCTCACATATGAAGCACAGCAACAGAATGATGTAAAGTGTAACGAAAACATTCAAAAATTGAAAAAACCTAACAATATGGTATAAAACCCAATAGCCAAAGATGTTGGAGAACCTAAAGCACAAGCTTTGACTTTTAGCAGAATGCTGATGGCAAAAAAAAGAAAAGCTGTTCATTAATATAAAACTTTTTAAATTTAAATTTACTATTGTTATACTCAGCATGTATCTTCTGTGCATATCAAAATGCTATTAGGCATAGAATGACAGTTTAACTTCATTGTAACAAATTAAAATATTCCAAATAAAAATGCTGCATCCTGATGTTTAACAGACAATATGTTAAAATATATAGCATTCCTTTCTAGATGGCACATCTCACCAAAGAATATTTTGTTGTAAATCCATTTTTTAATTTTTACAACTACCAGTGAGATGAAACTTTACATTAAGAAAGTGACAAATAGAAAAAAAAATTAATAAAATAATTCATTTTCATCAGATTTTCTTGCCTTTTTAATAAATTTAAGTAAAATTGACATTCCTGATAATCCTTTTTTTTCAGAAAATAATTTCAAGCAGCTGAATCCAAATGCTTTGCCAGTGAGCCACATGATGGAGAGACTAGCTACAAACAGGGAGTATTTCTGCCCACTTCAATTTTAAAAGTTATTTGATTCTCAGGGGTTTTCCTCCTACTTGGAAGGAGGACCAGCCTCTGCTGGAACACATACCCATATGATAGAGATCATGTTCATCAGTTTCACAAAGATGGTCTATTCATCTAAGGTTTGTGAAGTCCACTAACATTCAAGGAGGCTCCTTCCTTTCTTACCTTTATCTGAGTGACATTTCCTTCAAGTTCTGTAGATGCCTGGAACTTCCACTTCTCCTTGCCCTCTGAAGTCCATGTGCTCTGATGAGATCCTGCTGCTTTCTTCCACATTGCTACTCTCCCCTTGCTAGTTCCAGCTGCCAAGATACCTGCCATTCACAAACATTTCAGGCATTTCATATTGGACTTCAAAACAAACCCACATTACACAATGCAACAGCCAGCGAACTCTGGTTCTCAGGTACTGAGAAGCCACTTTCCAACAGCAGCATTTCTCTCCTCACTGCAAACCAACATCCTAGTCCTATACTGGAGAACCTTTCTGGAGAAACAATGGGAGAAGTTCCACATGGTAAGGTACATCTAAACTACCAGATGAAGTGATTTTTTTAAATGCATCAGACAATTACTTCATTTTAACCTTTTCTTAGAATATAGAACTATTGAATACCCTGAGCTGGAAGAGTCCCCAAGCGTCATCCAGTCCTGCTCCTGGCCCTGCACAGAACAGTCCCAGCAATCCCAACACATGTCTGAGAGTGTTGTCCAAACACTTCTTTACCTCTGGCAGCCTTGAGGTCATCTCCACTTCCCTGGGGAGCCCGACCACCCTCTGGGGGGAGAAACTTTTGATATACAGTCTAACCCTCCCCTGGCTGGACACAGCTATGGCTGATCCCTTGGGTCCTGTCACTGCTCATAAAAGCCAGAGGTCGGATCTGCCCCATGCATGTGCCACACAGTCTCCTCTTCTCTAGTAGAACAAACCAAGTGACCGCAGCCATTCCTCCAATGGCTTGTGTTTATTTTTAAATAGCTAGTTTTGTAGTCACTTTGGGCAATCAACCACTGAAAACTATTGCAGCAAATACCAGCTGTGCTACACTAGCAAACAAGGTGATGCCCAGGAGCAGGTCTGTAGAAAGGATTTGTTGTAAGGACTTGGCAGACACACAATACATGTCACTAAGCTCTATTTTGCACTAGCTGTAGTGCAGGCTTGTAGATTGAATGCCCAAAACACGTTGGAGTGCATTAGGTGCACTCCAGGGGTACTCATGTCAAAGGGAATCCAGCTCATGCACCACAAGACAGCTCCACAGTGAGTCCAAGTGTAATTGAGTATCGAATGATTTCCCTGCACCTTTCAAGGCGTATTTTCGAACCAAACTAAAATCTTCAACATCACATACTACCACTGAGATCCTCAGTCACAAGACAAACATACTGAAATTATTACAGGGCATGGAAGGCTGAGGTTTGACAAGGTTTAGGACCAGAGATCACAGGCTGCCATGTTATTTCTCACCTTTAGCACTGCAGTAAGATACACAGTTAATACATTCTCCCCCCTCAAAGCCAAATTGCATATCTAGGGAGAGCACATAGTTCTCATCTTGATCCAAATCCCAGAACCTAAGGCACACAAAACAAGAGCATTAACAATGCTTTTCTTTCCAGGTGTCTTGCCAAACACAATCAATAGGATGCTGTACAAGGCATTAGTTTACTACATCCACAATACCTAGATGATTTAATTTTTTAACAATCTCCTTCCTTTTCCTTTGAGTTTTTAATCTGCAGCATGTTTAGGGATATTCTCCTATGAAGAAAGAAGTCAGAAGGAAGTGCAGCTTTAAAAAAAGAGAAAGAAGTGAGGGATAGTTGCAATTTTCTTCCTCCATAATTATGCTTCCTTGTCTGTTTTAAGAATATTCCTGGGTTAGTTAGTAGTCCTATGGATTCCAGATTTATTTTCTAGAACTAAATACTGCCATGAAGCTAATCCTTCTTGATACTTGGTCTTTAATGCATTCTCACAAAATGAACAGAAGTAACAAACAGGCTCAATAAAGGGAAATACTGATATTAATGGAACACTCCCACCCACCCAAAAGGTTAGAGGAATAGGTAGAGCAGGTCATAGTAAAAACAAGGAAGACAAGATTGCAAAAAAGGTAAAACTACAGAACACATTAACATAACAGCATGGCAATGCAACATACTTTGAATAATTAGGGAAAGAAGTAATTGAAATATTTGTCTAATACTACAGTAAAATAAACGTCCTGAAAAGTAAACACTTTGTTTTCTGGTTGCTGATGTCATGAGTATTCCATGGATCAGAAAATAATATCGGCAAGAATGGTAAAGGGGCTGTATTCTCATGCAAAACCCCCAACTGGATTTATTTTCAGAAGAAAGCAATAACAGCACTCAAGGAAGGAACAGTGTAGGTAGCACTTCCTTGACAACATAAAATACCTAGAGAGAAAGCAAGCCATACCAAATTAGTTTCGGACCTTGAGAAAAAAAATTTCATTTCATTCCTCAATTTAATTTTACAAACAAAATTAGAAAATATTGGGAGTTTTTCATTATTGGTAAAAAACCCAACCAGAATTTCGGCAAAATACTCAGTTCACTACAGACTGTACCTTTTAGCTGGCCCTTTTCAGGGGCAGCCAAAACAACTTTCATTCTTACCTGATGACTGTCTCACCTAATGCTGTAACAACCAAGCTGTGGTCTACTAGAATCATGTCTGCAGAATGACCAGTCTTCCCACTTAACTTCACCTGTCAACCATAAGCAAATAAGTACATCTGCATAAGGTCAGAGGAGCATGCTGAAGGACACTAAGCATCTGAACTGCACATTTTGGCTAAAATGTAAAAATATGAAAATAACTAGACCTATCTGTCAATTCTGACAGACATATTCAGACAGTGAATTCAGATGATTCCGACAATGATCACCATAAAATGCATCAAGACTGCAATGTATAAATTTAGTACAAGAAACCTTGTAGTGGGTTAATAAAGTAGATAAGGAGCAGGATTTTAGTCTTGCACTAGAACTTCTCTTAGAATTTAAGAAAGATTCCTTTAAAATGTGAAATTCCAGATTTTACTTCTAGTCAAACATAAGTAATGATCAATAAGAAGCAGACACCACTGTAATACACAAGTGTCCAGTCTTTTTCTCTCTTGGATAAAAAGAAAAAACCATTTTAGAAAAGTGAAGGTTTGGGATCTACCCACAAGCAGCATTTTGTAATAGCACAGGGCAGGATGTGAGACATTTTCTCTTTAATTTCCTCTTTTAATTTCTGGAGGTCCTCAGTCAGTCTTTCCACTGAGGAGACACGGGCCCATAATGGGGTGGAGATAGGTTTTTCATGTATCTAGGGTTTGGTAACCAAATAGTCCACATTTTGTTCTCCTTCTTTCTATGACATCACTCCCAATAAGCCAGCATATGACACCAGCACACTCTGTAGGAATTTCTACCATATGTTTCGTGAACACTGGATGTTGTCTGGATTAGTAGGGAATTGCTCATTATTTGAAAATATCATCTCCCGTACAGCTAATTCTCTCAGGTACCAGATACCTTGCTCCATAGTGTTCCACTTGTCTCAGTGCACTAAAAGGTCATCTTTCCGAGGAAACCTTTTCCTCACATTTGATAGGAGCTGCATCCAGAGGCTGAGACATTCTGGTCTTTTCCCAATGCCCTGGTCAATACTTGCATCCCACGACATGGATCCCAGTTGCAAAGTGTCACTATCATCTAATTCCATATCGCGTACCACAATAGCCCAGCATCAGAGCACCCAGGTCACCGGGGGCTCCCCTGATTGGAGGCTGAAATCTTTTTGCATGTCTCACAGCTCACTCAAGGATAGGGTTTGGGTGATTATCTCTGGCCCTGCGTCTTCCTCCTGTTGTGAGGGCCCTGCTTCCTTTTCTCACTA